>NC_073624.1:167702738-168402321 GCF_029407905.1 Bubalus kerabau | reverse complement strand
ACTCACTCTTCTTCATTGATTCACTCCCCCAGTGGTGTTCTCGTAAATGTTTAATAACTGGCTCTGCAGGGCAGGGTGGGGTGGGGTGGGAACCCTGCTGTGCAGTGTTTGCAGTGGGGTAAATAGTCTCACTACAGCCAATTGCAAGGCTGGTTGTATTTAATAATTGCCTTGCAAATTCCTGAACGTTTCACAAGTTGCTCATGTGAACTGGTTTGAGCCAGCTTCAGCTCCCCACACTGGGAAATTCCATGAAGCTGCGCCATTAGGACAGGACTGCATGCATGCTTTGCTAACTGCTGTAACCTCAGCATTCCAGAGCACTGGGCCCATAGCAGATGGTCCATAAGTAACTGTGAAATGAAGGAATGGGTATATGCATCTATGTTATAATTGAGACCATTGTACATAGTGGAAGTGAAAGTGAAGTCACTCAGTCGTGTCCGACTCTTAGCGACCCCATGGACTGCAGTCCACCAGGCTCCCCCGTCCTTGGGATTCTCCAGGCAAGAATACTGGAGTGGGTTGCCATTTCCTTCTCCACATTGTACATAAAGAACTGTTAATTCTGTTAATTTTACATAAACTCATAATAAGAACTTTGTCCATACTATTACATGTTATTCTCTAGTATTTTAATGATGCAATGATGCTCAATATTAGGGTATAATTGTACCACTGCTATTTAATATTTAGGCAAATTTTATCAGATTAAAAACACTATTTTAAATATCTTTGAACATAACTGTTTATCCATTTTAACTAATTCAAAAGTAGTGATGTTTAAGGTTAACAAAATTTTGCTAAAAGTGGCACAGGAAAAAAATTATAAGGATTTCAAATGATATTTCGAAATTTAAATGATATAAAAATGTTTTGCCAAATTAATCTGATATTAGAATATACTTTTAGGAAATAAGATATGGACCAGTGGAACAAACAAGGGATCTGAAACATTGACTCTCTTTAGATACAAATCTAATAAATACCTCTCACAAACAATGCAGAATATATAAAAAATGAGTCGAGACTAATTTGTAATAATGTGGAGAAAGGTAATCTCGATTCATACTTCATATTAAATAAGAAAAATAAAGTCACTCTGGATATGGTAATTAAAAAATAAAATTAAAAAATATATTTTATTCTCAGAGTGTAGAAATGAGAATTTTCTAACAATTAAGGCAATAGAAAAAGTATTTAAAATTTCAATAAATTTGATAATATAAGGAATTTTAAAAATTCTGTCCCACAAACACTAACAAATTTCAGACTAGAAAAAAAGGACTGCGATAGCTATAGCAAAAATCAGTTAAATTTTTATTCAAATCTGTAAAAACTCTGAGAAGTCATAAATAGAAGAAAGGTTAAAAAATATAGCAAGAAGTTTTATTTAAAATAAAGGACAAATGATAGACACACATTACCAATAATACTATTTAGCTTAACCTACTTATTAATTAAAGCAATGCAAAGTAAAATTTTATTAGAAGACATTGTATGCTTAGTTCGAGTCTCTTCATTTAATACTGTACCTGGATTGATTCCATTTTAATTCTCCGAAGCCTTTGTTTAACCGAATATAGATTGAGCTAAATGTAGATGTCAATTTGTCCACCCCTAATTCAGCCATGGAAATGCCAAAGGAAATATCAGCAGCTTGCCAAGGTAACCAACAGGGCCTAGAGCTGCTGTGTGATTGTATTGTCCTAAGAGATATTAGAATAACATTTTCTTGTTCTTCCTAAAGAAAGCCCCAAAGAGTCAATAAGCCAGAAGTGAATATATTTCCAACTCAAGTGCCTAGCCTTAAGGTCGCTTCACTTTTGTCCCTATAGGAAGCTTAAACCCAGATGTGTGTGCATCTATGTACTTCGTGAGCATTGTGATCCAACGGTGCGATTTTACTATGAAAACATGTATACCTGTGGCAGATTCATTTTGATATTTGGCAAAACTAATACAATTATGTAAAGTTTAAAAATAAAATAAAATTAAAAAAAAAAAGAATACAGAATGTATCCAAATTCAGTAATGGCTCTAAGTCGTTCAATCATAGACTATCGGGTGGTAGAGGAGATGGCAGTTTCTATCTGATTCAAGCTTTTATGGAGGCCCTGTCTGCCTACATACTAGGCTAAGCATCCAAGGCATTTCCTTGGGAATTCCGTTTCCATATCTCCTCCATGATCGCCACAAAGGCCTGGGTGTAGTGACTGCGCGAGCAGCTGGGGAGGCGGCGGTGCTCGGCCGTGTGGGCGGCGGCTGTGTCGCGCTGCTCCCGTCTTCCGTCACTGGAATGCCACTGCCAGACGCCTTCTCCCTGTACTGTTTGCTCCTACTCTAGTTCTGTTCTCTGTGCCTGGGGTGGCTTGGACCCAATCCATGTGTTCCAGGCTCCTCCAAAAGCACTTGGTAGGTCTCTGAAGATATAAATGGAGGAAATGTGCATGACATAAAACCTAGGCCAGTGATGCGGTGTGCCCATGTCTGGGGCACTGTGGTGTAGTCAAGGAAAGGACGTTTGGGTGTGTATTATGTAACCCATCTGCACTACACAATGCAGTGTGTCTGACTTTATAGGGAGGCCTTAGCATCAGGGAGTCCCGGGCAGGGGCCACTGCTCCATCCGACTCAACACCTTGTCCATCCATCTGTTCAGTTCTGAGTTTTCACAGTTAGCACGTTTACCCCATGGCTGCCTGCATGCTCCCAAGGTCAAACGGGAGGGTCAAGTGGGAGGACCCCCAAGGCCCAGTGACACCTCTGATAAGAGTCAGAGGCAGGTCCAAGCCCAACCTCCTGGGTCCTTGTTCCCTCCTTGCCACCACTCCCCAGTGTGCCCTGGGGCTCCTGGGTTGTGGGCCCACACTGCCGAGGGAAGTAAAACACTCTTAGGAGCTGATTCAGCAAACGCCCTGATAAAAGCATGGCCTTCAGCTTGGCCTCCCTGCCCAGACTCTATTTCAAGTCCTTTGTCGTTGTTTAATTGCTAAGTCGTGTCCAACTCTTTGCAACCCTGTGGACTGTAGCCCTCTAGGCTCCACTGTCCCTGGAATTCTCCAGGGAAGAATACTGGAATGTGTTGCCATTTCCCTCTTTAAGGGATTTTCCTGACCCAGGGATCAAACCTGCATCTCTTGCATTGGCAGGCGGATTTTTTTTTTACCACTGAGTCACCTGGGAAACCCATTTTGAGTCCTTATTCTGGGTTGAATAACAGGAGTCTCCCACTCCAGTACTCTTGCCTGGAGAATTCCATGGACAGAGGAGCCTGGTATGCTGCAGTCCATGAGGTCGCAAAGAGTCGGACTGAGCGACTCACTCACTACCTGTCCTGCCAGTTGCCCGTGGCTCAGCTCTCCTCGGGACCTGGATGGCTGCTGCTCCCATTGTCCTTCTTGCCAAGGGAGCCCGTGACCCTTCCGTGGGCCCATTGTGTGCTTGGCGGGCTGCCACGCGCTCCCTCTGCACAGGCCTGTGCCACATCCCCGCTTTCCTGGAATTCAAGGCATAAGAATAAAACTGACTCCTTATCCACTCCCCAATTATTTCCAGCTTCATTTTTCAGGCTCCCCCTATGGCATTGTTTTCCCAGGAACTATGAAGCAATGAAACTATTAAAAAATTCAAACACTGTGCATGGACTGTTTATCAAGAAAACAATCATAGAAAAAAGATCCTGCAAATTTGCCTGGTGAAAATTTCAGTGCAGGGAGGAGGAGAGAGGAATAGCCACAGGGAGGGTCAGATTTTCTCCTGAAATGCTGACCACCTGGACCGAGACCGGGGGTGAAGCTCCCACAGACACACATGCTGTGTGATACCATATGGCTCCTGCTGTCTCTGTAGGCCTCTCCAAGAACTAGAAAGCTTCAGATTTCTCTTTAGATAATTTAGGCACACCTACTCCCTTGGGGGAAAGATTTTCAAACAACAGCTTAACTTTCGTTGACGGATTTTTGGATATTAGGGACATTAGTTCAGCCTGGTTTAATTTGTGGGTTTGGTTGAGAAGAACACGGATAGAGGCTCAACTTGGTTCAGTATACGGACCTGGGCTGAGCAGTGCCTGGGCTCCAGTACTTCGTCCATGCCCTCCCTGGCCTTTCGTCAGCTAATTATAGAACCTGGGAGGTCTTCTCAGGTATTTCCCTGCCTGCCGTCTCCCCCTGGCATTTGTTCCTGTCAGCATCTCTCTCAAAGCTTAAACATGGTGGGAAATAGGGTCCTGCATCTGGGGGCCTCTGCTCCAGGGATGTCTCCCCTATGAGTCACCCACAGAGAACAGGGTGAGCCCGAGGATCACATTGGGTCACACCATTGCACCAGAGCTTGCCGATTCCATCGACTCACCAGCCACCCTGGGGTTTAATGCTGTGATACTCAGAGCTCCAGGGGTGGCTGCCCTGATCGCTTGGAGTTCACAGGATGCTGCGAATGGGTGGGCTTTTCTCACCCAGATTGTCCATCTGTGTTAGGCCCTTAGTGATGCTGCCCTTGGTCCACAGCTCAGAGGCCACAGCAGAGAAAAGGTGTGCAGCAGTGGGATCTTTTACCACCTCAGCTGGTAGAAATCAAAGGACTCCTCCAAGGCAGAAAAACGAAAAGGGAGGGCAGATTCAGGAATGTAATTAGGAGGCTTCTGGTCTTACCCACCATCTGCTGTCAAGTCCCATCCAGACCACAAGCAGCTGGGTGGGCGATGGTGGGGCCCAGAGACCATAGAAATACACATTTCCTCTGTGAATCTCCTCAATCCTGGGGCTTCAGGAACTAAAATGCCCAGTCTCCCATCAGAGGCAAGCCCAGATGGTCTGTGCATTGTTCCCAGACCCTCAGGCTAAACACGGCTTTAGCTGCTTCTCTGCTTCCCCTTCATTTGGGAGAGTAAAAACCTGGGCTCCGAACGTCTCTGAGCTTTCTAATTGGGCCACCGACTGATCTGCCACAGCCTTTTTCCTTTTAACCAACTTGACCTTCTAACATGAATGAGGAAATGCCTATTTGCTTAAGCTTGTATTTTCCATAGTTATGTAGCAAAATCCCATTTATAAGCATAGTTTAGCTCACAGCATAATGAGGCACCATTCAGCCATCCAAAAAAGCCAGCCAGGCTTCCTTCCAGTTTGAGGGGAGTGTTCTAGAAGATCGACGCCCTGGAGCGGGAGGCACTGTTTCCAGCCTTCGTAGAACAGAAGTGCGGTTAGCAGGGTAGGTTCATACAGCATAAATGGACTTTGAGGACGTTCTGCTTACTGAAACAGTTCAGTTCAGTTCAGTCACTCAGTCATGTCTGACTCTTTGCAACCCCATGAACCGCAGCACACCAGGCCTCCCTGTCCCTCACCAACTCCTGGAGTCCAGCCAAACCCATGTCCATTGAGTTGGTGATGCCATCCAAAAATCTCATCCTCTGTCATCCCCTTCTCCTCCTGCCCCCAATCCCTCCCAGCATCAGGGTCTTTTCAAATGAGTCCACTCTTTGCATCAGGTGGCCAAAGTATTGGGGTTTCAGCTTCAACATCAGTCCTTCCAGTGAACACCCAGGACTGATCTCCTTTAGAATGGACTGGTTGGATCTCCTTGCAGTCCAAGAGACTCTCAAGAGTCTTCTCCAACATCACAGTTCAAAAGCATCAATTCTTTGGTGCTCAGCTTTCTTCACAGTCCAACTCTCACATCCATACACGACCACTGGAAAAACCATAGCCTTAATTAGACTGACCTTTGTTGGCAAAGTAATGTCTCTGTTTTTTAATATGCTATCTAGGTTGGTCATAACTTTCCTTCCAAGGAGTAAGCATCTTTTAATTTCATGGCTGCAATCACCATCTGCAGTGATTTTGGAGCCCAGAAAAATAAAGTCAGCCACTGTTTCCCCTGTTTCCCCATCTATTTGCCATGAAGTGATGGGACTGGATGCCATGTTCTTAGTTTCCTGAATGTCGAGCTTTAAGCCAACTTTTTCACTCTCCTCTTTCACTTTCATCAAGAGGCTTTTTAGTTCCTCTTCACCTTCTGCCATAAGGGTGGTGTCATCTGCATATCTGAGGTTATTGATATTTCTCCCGGCAATCTTGATTCTAGCTTATGCTTCCTCCAGCCCAGTGTTTCTCATGATGTACCCTGCATATAAGTTAAATAAGCAGGGTGACAATATACAGCTTTGATGTACTCCTTTTCTTATTTAGAACCAGTCTGTTGTTCCATGTCCAGTTCTAACTGTTGCTTCCTGACCTGCATACAGGTTTCTCAAGAGGCAGGTCAGGTGGTCTGGTATGCCCATCTCTTTCCGAATTTTCCAAGCCAGTCACAAAAAGGACGAATACTGTATGATTTCACTTATATGAAGCATTTTGTTGTTTTAGTTGCTGAGATGTGTCTGACTTTTTAGCAACCTGATGGACTATAGCCTGCCAGGGTCCTCTGTCCGTGGGATTTCCCAGGCAAGATACTGGAGTGGGTTGCCATTTCCTCCTCCAGGCGATCTTCCTGACCCAGGGATCTAACCCGAGTCTCTGTAATTTGGAGATGCTTTACGACTGAACCACCAGGGAAACTCCATATGAAGCACTTAGAGTAGTTAAAATCCTGGACACAGAAAGCAGAATGGTGGTTGCTAGAGGCGGGGGTGGGGGGTGGTGGGGGGGATGGAAAGCTAGTGTTTGATGGGTATGCAGCTTCAGTTTTGCAGGACAGAAGGAATCCTGGAGATGGATGGTAGTGATGGGCACACAGCACTATGAATGCACTCAACGCTACTGAACTGTAACGTTTAACAATGGTTAAGATGATAAATTTTATGTTACATGTATTTTATCACAACTTATAAAAAGGAGGGGATTCAGCACAGCCAGACCCCATTTTACTGAGGGGTGGGGAAAATGCCACTAGGCTTTCTGAAGCTCTAGCTGGGTAGCGGTGGAGGAATCTCCTGCCTCTGTCTTCTTCCCCATGGCGATGTTGACTCTGTAACTCTTCATTCATCAGGGATATTAATTCACGATCCTCAAATAAAATAAAAGGCAAGCATCACGACGACAGGAAATGGCGCTTGGTCGGATTGTTCAGTGTTCTGGCTTCACGTGAGCTGCAGTTGTTATGCAACTGAATCAGTTATGCTTTTCTTTATTCACTTGCCCATTCTTTCCTTCACCATTAACAAGCTTTTTCTGGGAACAGGTTTAGGGCCAGCACTGTGTTAGGGAAATGCCCATGTCCCAGGCTGTAACGAATATTGAATTTGAGTTGCACTCGTCCCATTAAAGTTTGTAAACATTCTGACTGAGCTTTTAATCTGTTCACAGAAGATAAATAGGACTTTACTAGCTGAGGTTGAAGAGCAGAAAGCATGTGTGCCTGTAGGTCTCTGAGAGGAGACCTGAGGATGAAAATCACTGCTAGTTCGTCGGCAACCCTGCTCCCTGCTCTGGGGGCAGTGTGGCTGAACAGTCCGTGGGGTCCTGGGCACCTCTTCACAGTGGGCGCTGACCCAGAGCACGCAGGCAGCGGCGCTTCCACGCATGTTCTGAGGGAGGGGCATGCTCCAAGCTGGTAACATATGTTTAGCATAAAACCTTTCTAAATTTCTGCTAACAACGACTCAGTTCAGCTGCAGTGTTTGGAGCCAAAAAAGCCCGCGGCGAGCTTTTGGTTGGAACCAGCATCTGCTCAAGTGGAAGAATCGCTTCTTTGAAAAAAGAAAACACACGTGAGGAATGGAAGGCAGGTCTGCCTTCCTGATGCCTCCAGGTTGCAATTCCGGAAGAAAGGCAGGGAGTCCTGGGGTCACGCTGACTGATACGATTTTGTCCAGTCGTGGAATCGCCTGCGCCAAAGTGGAGTTGTTTAGCCATCAACGCAGACAAAATAGGAAACGCACATTCTCTATAGCAGCAGGAAATAGTGTTTTTGTTGCTTTTTGTCAAACAAATCTTTAACCCTTAAACCTTTTGAGAACTTATAGAATAGAAACATTTATATTCTGTGTGGACTTTACCTTCCCAAAACACAAGCCAATTCCAGAAGTTCAAAACCCCCAGAACAATTTTTGGCAGAAATCTTGGTTCAAAGTGGGGAGGTTATAAGAGTTTATATTCTTCTATCTAGACCAAAGGCTCTTATGGGGCTGCTGTTTATTTTTCTGACTCAAAGAGCAGAGCCTGCAATATAATGTGAAATAGGTAATATAATAAAAATATTTTATAAATCAGGAATTCCATCCGGTTTAGGTCTCTGCTCTGTCAACTCTGCAGTAACACGCAGGGACCCTTGCTGACTTCATTTCTCTCGGCTTCTTCATCGGCGCGCTGCCCGTCTTCCCTCATTTGTTTGCATTAACTCCCCCGGCCCATCTCAGACCAGGTTGGTCTCGCTGCAGTCAGGAGTGAACCTTGCCTTCATCTGCAATGTGACCAGGAAGGATGTGTTTTTCTTCCTTCTCCTGGTGGAGTGGAGGGGACCGGGCTGAGCAGCAGCCGGCACAACTGGCCAACCAAACACACACCAATCACTCTGTCATAGGAGGTCTCATTCTCACAATAACGCTTCACTCTCTGGTAAAGGTTTACCTTAGAAAAGGGTGCATCACTATCTGTGAACAAGGGACACCTCGCCTGTCAAGCCTTTGAAGTCACCACCCTGCCTTTTGGCATGAGGACAATGAGAGCCAGAAAGGGAAGTAATGTCCCGTGGTCACCAAGCTGGAAAAGTGATGGCGTCTGGACGTGCCCACTGGAAAGGGAAGCCAGGCACTGCGGGCGCCTCTCCCCGTGGTACATCCTCCAGTGGCGGTGATGCCCTCATGCCACGGACGTCCTGGCTAGAACTTCTCTTTACATCCATCTCAAATCTGCCCTGATCCATCTTTGGCTGCCAATCACTGGCTCTAATTCTGTTGCCTGAATAAAATAGAATAAGTGCATTCTTTTTTCCATATGTTGGCTCTTTAAAAATCTGCAGTCTTCTAGGATATTCTCCTAGTCTTCATTTTTCCAGGTTAACCACATTTCCTCAAACTTTCTAGACACTTCTATCTTTTCTTCTTCCAATGTGTTCAAGGTTGTCAGTCATCACTTTTAAAACATCATGTCTGGAATGGACCACAATACTCCAAACAGTGATCTGATCGGTATCCTTAGAGATTTCTGGCATAATAACACTCATGTTATGTGTACACTTCAAACTTACACATTCTTGGGTCCTCTTTTGTTTGTGGTTTTGTAAACATAAACCGTTATTTATATTTATTTATTCAACTGTTGATGTCTTGACTTTCTTATTTCTAAAAACATTTAAAATGACCTTTCAAAATATAATAAGACAATATATAAAAATATTAGTTAAAGAAACTATCGAAGGCATAGTACAAATAGGGAAAATAGAGAGAGCCAAAAGTTGTAATAGCAGGAAAACGCATTCCAAGAGATCCTGTAGCCCTGCTAGGGAAGGCTAGGCTCTGAGTTTGGCTCTGAGTTTCCTAGCTGCAAATGGAAAAATGGTAATATCATCATTTATGTGTCGAGGTACATAAAGGAAATGCTAGTCAGTGGCTCGGGACAATTATTGCTATTCTTTGTACTGGAACCTGAGATAAATATTTCCCATAGTCCTCTGACAAAAACCACTACGTGACATAGCCCTTGATGACATTCCTAGAACAAACACAGCACATCTCCTAAGATCTGGTTGCTTGTAAGTCCCCGAACTGCTGCTGATGTTATACTGTATCCAACATGATATGCTCTTTGGAAATTGTTTTTTTTTAATCGTATTTTATCCTTGCTCCATTTTAATGTATAGTTTGGAGATTGGAGATTTATTGTTAAAACAGAAAACAGAGCAACTGCATGAGTGCATCAATGTTTCTATCCTGTGCTTCTTAATTTTTGAAGTTCTACAGTATTCAACTCTTTTGCTATTGAACCATATCCTTGTAGTATTCTCCAAAGACCTTGTTTATATTATTATTTCAAATGAAACATGTTTTGAGATCAGGGACACTTGTAGGAACTTTTCTGTTCTGATATTTTAGCTCAAGACAGATCTGGTTGGATATCTGGGGTTAGGTCCAGCGTCCTTTCCTTCAAGGTATAGAATTACCTTTCCTGAAGTTCTAGATCCCAGGTGTTTCCATGCAGGTGCAAAGAGAGACAGGCAGGGGCTGTTTCCACCCCTCAGCCCAGGAGACATCAGTGGTGGAGAGAAAGAATTGCCCTGTGGATGTCCTTCTGGTCAGGGCTGTGGGGGGGTTGCCTGTGGACTGAAGGGATCCACTAACTCCGAATGAGTGCTCACTCCCTTTCCCCCAGGCACCCCCCACAGCTCCTCCAGCTGGGCCCACCAGCAATGAGGCTGCAGTAGCTTTATTTCCATGGTCTACTCAAAAGATATTCATGTACATCCTAGAGTAGCTCAGGTGTTCTAACAACTCATCTTTGGATTTTAGCCTCTAACCAATGAAACTGACTGGCTTTATGGCCTCCTTCCCACCTTCATCCCACTCGTCAGGGCTCTGAACCTGGCAGTCAGGCTCTCTGCCATCAAATCCCCTGTCGTCCCCTCGGCACTGCTTGTGACCAAGCAATGCAGAGGACTAGCTGGCCCCTGATGTGGAAACACTTCTCTAGGCCATCCAACACCCGATTTCCTTGCTCTCCTTCTAGTTTCCTTCTTTCCCCTTGCATCTGCACAGGTTGTCCTGAAACACTGTCTTCCTTCTTAATGCTGATATCATCCGCACTGGTAAGTGTGTTTCTTCTCAGGCAAACTGCCATGGCAGAGTTTCATGGATGCACACTCTATCAATATATACGACCTTTTGTTGTCTCTGTGGTTCTCTGACCCTGTAGAAGGAAATGGCAACCCACTCCAGTATTCTTGCCTGCAGAACCCCATGGACAGGGGAACCTGGGGGGCTATAGTCCACGGGATCACAAAGAACTGAACACAGCTGAGTGACTAAGCACGTGGTCCTCTCGATGCTTCAGTGTGGGTGCAAAGTCTTATGAAGAAAGGGCAGTCCCAGCAGATGTTCTACAGACAGAGAGAGAAAGAGAAAGGACTGTATTTGGGGGATTTTTGCCTCAATACGGTAATGAAATTAACCATAAAGGGCACGTAAAATTTTAGTCCAGAGCTTGGGGTACTCCCCTCCAAACATATTTCCCAGTTTTTGAATAAAAATGGCCAAGACTTTAAATTCAGTTCTGTAGATCAAGGCACATGGGCACACATGTTCTGGAAATTTTCCCAAGTCAGGTTGAGGGAAAAGCAAAACTCCACTAGTATCTGGATCTTCCCACTGGGAAGCAGAATCAGGTTCAATTTCCAGTCTTGAAGTGGGTCATTATATCTCCTAACTTGAAACAATAAACAGTGATAGTTTCTATTTTGTTTTCATTTAATGATTGCTGTTGTTCTTCTGTTGCTAAGTCGTGTCTGACTCTGTGACGCCATGGACTGCAGCACGCCAGACTTCCCTGTCCTTCTCTATCTCCCGGAGCTTGGTCAAACTCATATCCATTGAGTTGGTGATGCCATTTAACCATTTCATCCTCTGTCACCCCCTTCTCCTCCTGCCCTCAATCTTTCCAGCATCAGGGTCTTTTCCAATGAGTCACCTCTTCGGCCACAGTGTTGTAGCTTCAGCTTCCGCAACAGTCCTTCCAATGAATATGCAGGGCTGATTTCCTTTAACATTGACTGTTTCATTCTCCGTGCAGTCTAACGGACTTTCAAGAGTTTTCTCAACACCACAATTTGAAAATATCAATTCTTTGACACTCAGCCTTCTTTATGGTCCAACAAACCCAAATCAAAAGCAAGAGGAGAGAAGAAAGGGTTTCTGTGCTATGGTGGAATCAGCTAGAGAGTTTGCTCCGGTGAGAGGAACCTACCAGGCTGGCTGCAGGCACGGGAGTGCATGTGCCACCCAGCATGGAGTGGCTTCTTTTTCTGCTTGGAGGATGCTTCATGTCCTGAACAAGAACATGAATGATGTAAGAACGCTTAAGATTATTATCCACCTGAAAACATTATGTACTTTGGGCATTAACAGATACACACTTCTATATATAATGTAGATTAACAATAAGGACCTTCCTGTAGCACAGGGAACTATATTCAGTAATATGTAATAAACAACAATGGAAAAGAATCTTATTCTTGAAACTACCACTATTATAAATCAACTGTACTTCAAAAATTCCCATCCTGCATGTAAATAATGCACAAACACTGATGCTTCTGGAGTTTTAAACATATCACACATGTAGTTCAGTTCAGCTCAGTTCAGTCGCTCAGTCGTGTCCCAACTTTTTGTGACCCCATGGACTGCAGCACACCAGGCCTCCCTGTCCATCATGAACTACCTGAGTTTACTCAAACTCATGCTCATTGAGTCAGTGATGCCATCTAACTATTTCATCCTCTGTCATCCTTGTCTGCTTCTGCTTTCAATCTTTCCCAGCATGAGGATCTTTTCAAATGAGTCAGCTCTTCGCATCAGGTGGCCAAAGTATTGGAGTTTCAGCTTCAACATCAGTCCTTCCAATGAATATTCAGGACTGATCTCCTTTAGGATGGACTGGTTGCAATCTCCTTGCAGCCCAAGGGACTCTCAAGAGGCTTCTCCAACACCACAGTTCAAAAGCATCAATTCTTTAGCACTCAGCTTTCTTTATAGTCCAACTCTCACATTCATACATGACTACTGGAAAAATCATAGCTTTGACTAGACGGACCATTGTTGGCAAAGTAATGTCTCTGCTTTTTAATATGCTTTCTAGGTGGTCATAACTTTTCTTCCAAGGAGCAAGTGTCTTTTAATTTCATGGCTGCCGTTACCATCTGCAGTGATTTTGGAGCCCCAAAAATAAAGTCAGCCACTGTTTCTCCATCCATTTGCCATGAAGTGATGGGACCAGATGCCATGATCTTAGTTTTCTGAATGTTGAGCTTTAAGCCAACTTTTTCACTCTCCTCTTTCACTTTCATCAAGAGGCTTTTTAGTTCCTCTTCACATTCTGCCATAAGGGTGGTGTCATCTGCATATCTGAGGTTATTGATATTTCTTCCTACAATGTTGATTCCAGCTTGTGCTTCATCCAGTCCAGCGTTTCTTGTGATTTACACTGCATATAAGTTAAATAAGCAGGGTGACAATATAGAGCCTTGACATACTCCTTTTCATATTTGGAACCAGTCTATTGTTCCATGTCTGGTTCTAACTGTTGCTTCTTGGACTGCATACAGATTTCTCAAGAGGCAGGTCAGGTGGTCTGGTATTCCCATCTCTTTAAGAATTTTCCACAGTTTGTTGTGATCCACACAGTCAAAGATTTTGGCATAGTCAATAAAGCAGATGTTTTTCTGGAACTCTCTTGCTTTTTCAATGATCCAACGGATGTTGACAATTTGATATCTGGTTCCTCTATCTTTTCTAAAACCAACTTGAACATTTGGAAGTTCACGGTTCACATACTGTTGAAGCCCGGGCTTGGAGAATTTTGAGTGTTACTTTGCTAGTATGTGAGATGAGTGCATTTGTGCAGTAGTTTGAGCATTCTTTGGCATCGCCTTTCTTTGGGATTGGAATGAAAACTGGTCTTTTCCAGTCCTGCGGCCACTACTGAGTTTTCCAAATTTGCTGGCATATTGAGTGCAGCACTTTCATAGCATCATCTTTTAGGATTTGAAATAGCTCAACTGGAATTCCATCACCTCCACTAGCTTTTTTCGTAGTGATGCTTCCAAAGGCCCACTTGACTTCACATTCCAAGATGTCTGGCTCTAGGTGAGTGATCACACCATCGTGATTATCTGGGTCGTGAGGATCTTTTTTGTACAGTTCTTCTGGGATTCCAGTCCCCTATAATGAAAAGGATACCATTTTGGGGTGTTGGTTCTAGAAGGTCTTATATGCGTTCATAGAACTGTTCAACTTCAGCTCCTTCACCATTACTGTTTGGGGCATAGACTTGGATTACTATGATATTGAATGGTTTGCCTTGGAAATGAACAGAGATCATTCTGTCGTTTTGAGATTGCATCCCAGTACTGCATTTTGGACTCTTTTGTTAACTATGATGGCTACTCCATTTCTTCTAAGGGATTCTTGCCCACAATAGTAGATATAATGGTCATCTGAGTTAAATTCACCCATTCCAGTCCATCTTAGTTCACTGATTCCTAGAATGTCGACGTTCACTCTTGCCATCTCCTGTTTGACCACTTCCAATTTGCCTTGATTCATGGACCTAACATTCCTGGTTCCTATGCAATATTGCTCTTTACAGCATCAGACCTTGCTTCCATCACCAGTCACATCCACAGCTGGGTATTGTTTTTGCTTTGGCTCTGTCTCTTTATTCTTTGTGGAGTTATTTCTCCACTGATCTCCAGTAGCATATTGGACACCTACTGACCTGCGAGTTCATCTTTCAGTGCCCTATCTTTTTGCCTTTTTGTACTGTTCATGAGGTTCTCAAGGCAAGAATACTGAAGTGGTTTGAACTTCTCTTCTCCAGTGGACCATGTTTTGTCAGAACTCTCCACCATGACCTGTCTGTCTTGGGTGGTCCTACAAGGCATGGCTCATAGTTTCATTGAGTTAGACAAGGCTGTGGTCCATGTGATCAGATTGGTTAGTTTTCTGTGATTGTGGTTTTCAGTCTGTCTGTCCTCTGATGGAGAAGGATAAGAGGCTTTTGGAAGCTTCCTGATGGGAGAAACTGACTGAGGGGGATACTGGGTCTTGTTCTGATGGGCGGGGCCATGCTCAATAAATCTTTAATCCAATTTTCTGTTGAAGGGCGGGGCTGTGTTTCCACCCTGTTATTTGACCTGAGGACAAACTACAGTGGAGGTAATGAAGATGATGGCGACCTCCTTCAAAAGGTCCTATGATGCACTGCTGCGCTCGGTGCCCCCAGCCCTGCAGCAGGCGACCGCTGACCCATGCCTCCACCAGAGACTCCTGGACACTCACAGGCAAGTCTGGGTCAGTCTCTTGTGGGGTCACTGCTCCTTTCTCCTGGGTCCTGGTGTACACAAAGTTCTGTTTGTGCCCTCCAAGAGTCTGTTTCCCCAGTCTTATGTAAGTTCTGGTGGCTCTATGGTGGGGGTTAATGGCAACCTCCTCCAAGAGGACTTATGCCATACCCAGATATACTACACCCAGAGCCCCTGCCCCTGCAGCCATCCACTGCTGACCCATACCTCCTCAGGAGACACTCAAACACAGTTCTATCTCAGTCTCTGTGGGGTCTCTGGGTCCTAGTGCACACAAGGTATGTTTGAGCCCTCTGAGCATCTCTGGTGGGTATTGGGTTTGATTCTAAAAGTGATTTCACCCCTCCTACCATCTTGCTGGAGTTTCTCCTTTGCCTTTGCATGTGGGGTATCTCCTCACTGTCGTTCCAGCACTGTGCAGCCAGGGAACTCTACTCAATGCTCAATTAGTTCCAATGATGTGGAAAAGTTCTGTCTGAAGAAGTCAAACTAAACGTAAAAGTGCTGAAGCTCTGGTGGTGGCAGTGTAGGCGTTGATACAGGCATTAGTCAGCAATACTGATTGCAGTGAAATCACTCAAGAGCCCTGCCATGTGTCCAAAATGGAATACAACAGGCAGCAAAATCATGTCTTGAATCCAGTAGGTCCCAAAAGTCCAGAGGACACTGAGGCCCTGAGCAGCAAGGCGAGATCCTCTTCTGAACTTGATCATGATGATGGTTTCATGAGACTGCGTATGTCCAAACCCTTCGCAGTGTACACGGGCAGACCTTGACGATACTGCAAGTCCGGCTGCAGGACACTGGGCCATTTGTAGTCCAAGTAGCACCATCAAAATGCACTTTTGCTCATCTGACTCATGGATAACTTTTTCTTTCTTTCTTTCTTTTTTTTTTTCACACATGCAATATCCCACTTAATCATTGCACAGCTCTGTGATACACAGATTATTATTAACAGCAGCATGACCTCACTTCCCAGAGGATGTTTGAAGAGTCACTTTTGCAACAAGGACCTTGAACAAAGTGCTTGAGACCCACGTGGCATCGTTTGCTTATAGAATTGCCTTTAACTGTGGCTTTCATCATTCCCAACACCTAGGACAAGGCCAGGACTGAAAGTGAAAGTGTTAGTCACTCGGTCATGTCTGATTCTTTGCGACCGCATGAATAAGAGCCCGCCAGGCTCCTCTGTCCATGGGATTCTCCAGGCAAGAATACTGGAGTGGGTTGCCATTTCCTTCTCCCAGGGATCTTCCTGACCCAGGGGTTGAATCCAGGTCTCCTGCATTGCAGGCAGATTCTTTACCACTGAGCCACCCTGACACCAAATGTGGCCTGGGCCAGGGCTCCTTCCTCTCCTGGGGTGTACCTTTAGGTTGATGGTGACATTTGAAAACACTGGGGCTCCCAGAAAGAGAAGCCACCTCAGCGTTGGAGATTGGGAATCTGTGACTCCTGGTAGCTGTTCACCTGGAGGAAAGGGGGGGTGCAGGGATTTTTTAGAAGATGACACATTCTTTGCTATTGTTGGCGCTCATGGTGCTGAATTCATTTCAGCTGAGTAAGCACCAGTGACTCAATTCTAAGAGCACCGTAGACTTCATCTCACACTGTGTGAAATTGTTAAGGGTTATTGAGTGTTCTCTTCATGGCCCCTTAAGATCTGTGAAATAAATCTCTGTCCTTGGCAAACACACTGAGGGCTTTTCAGTCTCCATGCTCCATTGAAATGTCAAAGTATGACAGGAAGGCATGGCTTCTCTTGTTTGGGAGGCTTGATAGAACAAACGGATGATGTATGCACACCAGCTGGAGGCCTCACCAGGACTATATATATATATATATATGTGTGAGTGTGTGTGTGTGTGTATACATATGTATATAAAACATACAATATTATATAGTATATACAATATAGTATAGTATATGTAATAATATATAGTATGTACAATATATTGTATATGTAATTGTATATAGTATATACAATAATCCTATATATGTTAATATTTAATATATTAGCATGAAAACTGGTGTGATTTGCAGGTCTAAGCACCAAACAGATGTGTGGAATCTCAGGTGCCCTGAAATAGACTGAACTTAAGGGCTGCTCTCTGTGAGGGGCCAGCCAGAACTCCTCTTCCTGGGAGCTCACCTGCTCAGAGCAGCCACTGCAGAGAACAATCTGGTCTCTCGACAGCATACTTGCCACCTTTCCTCCCTTGCAGGCTTTAGAACCAGAAAACAGTTTGATAGGAATTTTATACGATCTTTCTCATTGTGCTTTTATAGATGAGAGAACTTGAGACCTGGAATGCATTTCTTTTCTTTAAAAAGCTTTATTTTATTTTGGAGTATAGTTGGTTATATTGGAGTCTAGTGGTGGTTTCGTCACTAAGTTGTTTCTGACTCTTGCGACTCCATGGACTGTAGCTTGCTAGGCTCCTCTGTCCGTGGGATTCTCTAGGCGAGAATACTGGAGTGGGTTGCCATTTCCTTCTCCAGAGTTGGAGTATAGTTGATAGTATTCTTGCCTGGAGAATTCCATGGTCAGAGGATCTTGGCAGGCTAAGTTCATGGGGTTGCAGAGTCGGACACAACTGAGGGACCAACACTTTCACTTTGTTGGTTTATGGAATACATTTCTCTCTAAGGCAAAACAAAATCAGTTCGAGAGGCACCCAAAGAAGGAAGGCCACCTCTAGAAGGGCATGTGGTACAGGGGTGAGCACAGTGGTGGGGGCGGGGCAAGTGATAAGCGTGTATGCCGTCCGAGTGTGGTGGTGGTGTTGGGATGTCCACAGTGCCATCCACTGAGGGCTGCATGCACAGTGGCCACCCTGGTGTCATGACTGAGAGGAGAGACATCTGAGAGGTCATAGGCCCTGCAGAGTGAATGAGCACAGCATCTGTTGTGCTTCCTCTGAGCCAGGTTGTATAGTAGTTGGCATTTGAAAGGACTGGGAGGCATCTGGAGAGGTGGGCATGCTACCTGGCTGGGGCCTAAGGCAGAGGTTCTCCACCCAGGGTGATTTGGCATCCACAGGGGACATTTGGCAATGTCTGTTTTGGTTGTCTGAGTTAGGGTTCTCCTGGGTAGAGGCCAGGGATACTACCAAATACCCTACAATGTTCAGGGTGGCTCCCCACAACAAAGAATCACCCAGACTGAAATATCAGTAGTGCTGAGGTTAGGAAACCCTGGCTTCAGTTTGTGACTGTTTAAAAACAATCAGTGGGTGTCCAGTTGCTCAGCTGTGTCTGCTTCTCTGCAGGCCCATGGACTGTAGCCCACCAGACTCCTCTTTCCATGGAATTTTCCAGGCAAAAATACTGGAGTGGGTTGCCATGCCCTCTTCCAAGAGATCTTCCCAACCCAGGGGGGTTGAACCTGCATCTCTTATATCTTCTGCATTGAAAGGCAGATTCAAGCCTCTAAATCAGCATACAATGCCAGTTCATTTATAGCTGTTGATTCTACCACCTTGATTTGAGATTAATTCTCTCATGCTTTACAGAGCCATTTCCCAGCTAATATAATCATGTCATGGCATAAGAGGAGAATGGTTTAGAAATAATTGGGCACATTTTGCCAGAGATGAGGGCCCAACTCTGTCTCCCAAGCTGTAGGCAAGCTCTTCCTCCTTGGTGCTACCTAGGGCTCTATCTGTCCTCCAAGGGATTTTGACACTTTAATCTCATCTGAGCTTGATCTATTCATCTCCCACCCTCCATGGCAGCCAGTGTTTAGTCCCTAGAAACTACTTAATGAGAGTTTGTAATCCATGCAGAGCCAGTGAAGCCAATCTTACGCTGAGTTTCCAGGCATTCACTCCACCATGTTTATCTCTGGTTTGGGAAGAGTGGTCATATGTGCTTTCAGGGCCTGGTTCCATGGAAGGAGGGCCAGGACCTCATTAATAGCCCTTTTCTGTCAGTTATTTGTCTCCCTGAGCCTCCAGCAACTGCTCACGTTGTTTATGGCCTTGAGGCCCCACTGGAAATGGAAAACGGTGTGCCCTTCACCCACCCAGCCTCTGTCCTCTGCTCACACATAGACATGATTCTGAATAAAGGAGTCTCTCTAATACTGTCCCAAGTGACCCTGTGTGGTGTGAAGAGTAAGAAACCATCCCTCTCTTTACAAGCTCTCACTTCAGTGAGGAGGGCAGGTGGGCCCATAAATCATCCTGATGGATGGATTAAATGTCTTAGTGGAAAAGTACATGGAGTGTTTGTGAGAGTGGAGAGAAAGAAACTGTTACCGGGCCTGGCTGTAGGGAAAGGGGTGGAGAGTTGGGAAGGCCTCATTTTCCTGCCTTAATGGGGGCACAGAAGATCATCAGGGGGAATGGTGCCTAGAGTGGGTTCTTTACTCACCTAAGGGAATGTGTAGCCAGGAAGGGGGCTTCCCAGGTGGTGCTAGTGGGAAAGAATCTGGCTGCCAATGCAGGAAGCGCAGGAGGCGCGGGTTTGATTCCTGGGTCAGGAAGATCCCCTGGAGGAGGAAATGGCAACCCACTCCAGTATTCTTGCCTGGAAAATCCCATGGACAGAGGAGCCTGGCGGGCTCTGGTCGATGGGACGGCAAAGAGTCAGACACGACTGACACACACAACCAGGAAAGGCAGCTGCAGCACCCACCCTGTCACCACGTCAGCCTGACCATTTCCCCCCATGGTTGTCACGTTGTGGGTAAAGTCCACCATCTGGAGATTGAAAGCAATGGCTGATACCCAGATCCCCAAACCATGAGGCTCCCCCACCCACAGTCTGAAAATGACTCAGCTGCCCCATCGTCTCCCTGCATGCCCCTCCCCCTTCCAGTCACAGGGACACGTTCTACTTCCTGGTTATGGCAGAGTGTTTCTGGCTCCTAAGCTCTCCATGGATGGTGTCCTTTCCCTATTTGGAAAGCATCCTCCATGGGTAATTTTTCTACCCATCAAGGTCTCACTTATCTTCAATCAAAATGTCAAAGGTCCCTTTCTCCATGAAGTATTTCCACCTGGAATCCGCCTACCCATGCAGGAGAGGCAGGAGATATGAGTTCAGCTTCTAGGTCAGGAAGATCCCCTGGAGGAGGAAATGGCACCCTGTTCCAGAATTCTTGTCTGGGAAATCCTATGGACAGAGGGGCCTGGTGGGCTACAGTCCCATAGGTTTGCAGAGTTGGACACAACTGAGTAACTGAACACACAGAAATCATTGCCTTTGTCGTAGCTCATCACACTCAGGTTTTGCTTTGTATCAGCGTCAGGAGCGTTCAGGTCTGTCTATATCTCATGTCCTCCTTGAGGTCACATACGATATTTTTACATATATTTGTATATTTGTACCCCTCTCTCTTCACAGGCTTAACTCTAATAAATGTATAGTAGGTGCTGAATAAATGTTTGCAATTGACAAAGATGACAAGTAGTATAAAAGTTTCACTATATTTTCAGGAACAAGGACTCATGTGCTTCAGAGAAATATTGAATTTTTTCAGATTTCACCAGCATTCAGCTTTTAATGGTGTTCCTAAACACACAGACTCTATGGAGCAGAGGGGATATTGAAGTTCAAAGAGACAGAGAAATCAGGTTGAAGATGGTAAGTGATCAGACTCTTAAGGGAATTCGAGCATTTCCTCATTTCTGGACTGGAATAGAAATGTCTGTAATACAGATATTTAAACCTTTTCTGAGTGGATAGGTGGGGGAGGTTCACTGAACTGCCTGGAGCAGGGCCCTCAGGGGTGAACTTGATGTGATCATAAAGGTCATATCTAACCCCAGAGCTGCAGATTCCAGGGTAGCACATCTGCTTTTGATTGCATGGGTTCTGAGCACTGGGCTTAGGGCAGGACGCCATCTGAAGGAGGAAATACTTAGCCTGTCTGCAGGCCTGGATGTTCCCACAATGGGAGACCAGCTAAGCCCTGTGGCCGCAGAAAAGACACTGGAGCTTTGTCTCTGAGGCCCCACACGTGGAGGACTTTGCAGCCCACTGGGGCCTCTCAGAACCAATGAAATGGAGCAGGCGGAGATGCAAAGCCAGGGAAAGGGGATCTGACAGGAGTTTGAGATGATTGTTTGAAACATGGGTTAACGTTGTCGTTAAGAGGGAAGGCTGGGAATCAGAATCGGACCCTCATGGTAATTCTGGTAACTCCACTCACTGGCCCTTGTGTGACCTTGGGAAGCTTGCCGGTTCCTTGTTTGTCAAATGTAAGTTTACGGAGAAAACGCATGCCAAGCATTTAGGACAGCACCTATGACTTTCCATTCAATGGCATTTGGCTATTATTTTATAATTTAACTCTGGCTTGCTCCATCTGGGGAGATAGCATGACTCTAAATGCTTTGAAATTTGAAAGAAAGGAAGAGAAAAAACACCACCCCAGAGTGCTGTTTAGAATAGTGGAAGTCGACTCAGACGAGCAGCCCCGGCTCCCTGCTGGGCACAGATGTGAGGGGCCCACTCCTCGGGCAAGTGCACTTGCTACCCAGCGAGAGCCAGCCAGGGCCACTGAGTCACGTGAGCGGAGGCGGCGAAAGCTGCACAAACATATGCAGCGGGAACAGGCTCAAGGAGGTGATGCGGGCCCCAGGACGTCCCCGAGGCTACAGGGGACACAGATTCCTTGGAACGCTGCAGAGGCCAGGACTATGTAAACATGAGATCAAAACAATGGCCTCGCTGGCCCTTCAGGGAGATAAATGTTTGTCCTGAATGTGTAACAGGAGTCAGACCGCCACCATCTTTTTGTAGTCTGAGTTTTAAGAGGACCCGGGAGAAAATGCACTGGTGTGAGTTTGGGGAAGTCCTTTCAGCTGGCTTGTCTCCCTGGTGGCTGAACCCACCTTCCATGGGCAGACAGCCCCCTGCATTTTCAAAGCCCAGCCTGCCTGCCTGACCCCTCCTGAGCAAGGAGCCACGGAGCAGACTGCTCAGAGGCTTTTAGCATCCTAAGCCAGCTCGGGGACCCCTCCCCCACAGCGTGGGAAAGAGGGGCCTGCCTAGTCCAAATTACTCCCATCAGTCCAGGACCACCGAAGACCGTGTCTGTTCGCTCAGAAAAGGGGGACTGTAACGGGCAGGGGAACAGGGCGACCAGGTGTGCTCAGGGTCGTAAAACCCAAACAAGTTTCGAATAAGAGCGCGTCTTTCTAAGTTCGCTACCAATGTTGGTTGCACTTGTACCAAAGCCCCTTCGCCTTGGCTGTTACTTGTTTTGTCCCCCGCTGCCTTGTCTTGGGTATCTTCTCATAAAAGCAGATAATACACAACAGAAAACGTTTCCTGTTAAAAGTCCCAAAACATGTGGCTTCTTTAGTTCCTGTTTTCGAGCGAAGTTGGCAGGTTTTATGACTCAAATAGCCTCCCTGGACAGACAGACACAGACAGATTGAATACAGATTGAACTATATATATATATATATACACACACACATATACATATACATATATATATACATACACACACATATATATATCCATAATCTGTTGGATGAAAAGTTTGCTGGGATGATTGAAACAGCTCTCTAAGATCTAACAATCTTCTACTTTATTATGAGAGCCTCAGATGTTAGCATCTCTTTTTGATCATTTATCATTCTGTCTTTTCTGTCAGAAGCTCCAAATTAACATTTGACCCTCGCTCATGTTTGCTATTTCACTTACAAAGTATTACTGATAAAACCCGTTGTCTGAGAATATTTGAATTGCTTTGTTTTTGTTGTCTGACCTTTGCATTGAAGTGTTTGGGGCCAGAAAGTGATTATTAAATCATACCCGAGAGAAATACTCAGACCAGCTTGAATAAGTACCCAAAAGGAAAGGGCAGAGACCAGTTCTAGGAGCCCAGTGTCGGTCAGGGTGAAAGACATGGGTGATGGCTGAAGGTTCAAAACGGTTTGGGAGGGTCTCAGACATGCGTGTGTTTGTATGTGCATGTGTGTGTGTGAATGTAAGTGCATGTCTGGCAGGGCTGGGGCATGATGTCGATGATGAGGATGATGTGACGTTGCCAATGACTAGGTTTTCGGGATGCCGTTGGTGTGGGTGCCCATCCACAGTCTAGTTGGAGAATCTGTGTCAGTACCCTGCATTGCCTCTCCAAGTTCCAGTGAACTTCAGCACTGTTGGGGCTTGCCTGTGGCTCAGATGGTAGAGAATCTGCCTGCAGTGCAGGAGACCTGGGTTTCACCGCTGGGTAGGGAAGATCCTCTGGAGAAGGAAAAGACAACCCAGTCCAGTATTCTTGCCTGGAGAATCCCATGGACAAATGAGCCTGGCGGGCTACCGTCCATGAGGTTGCAAAGAGTCAGACACGGCTGAGTGACCAAGACAGACACTCACAGCACAGTTAACTGCAGGAATTTTGTCAAGGCAGTGCCTCGGAGGGTCCTGAGCCCCAAAGGCTTTTCTCCCTGTTCTGGATTTTTCTGTGGTGAGTTATCGGGAGCCCTGTGGACTGGAGTACATGGCACAAGGGTCGATCGTTCAGGCCTAAGCTGAAGGCACTCAGCAAATTCAGATCTCAGCTGCAGAGGGGCCTGGTGGATGCCGGGCCCAAAGTGGTGGTATCAGCCACTTCCATTGGGTGCAGTTTGAGCCAGTCCCCTCTGTACTCAGCTTCCTGTCTTTGAGCTCTCAGACCTGTTTCTTGGGGTGTGGTTGCATAGACTACATAAAATAATGCCTATGTCATCTTTTCAGAAAGTAATAAACACTTTTCTATCATATATTGGATTTTGCTGAGGGCGAACCCTGTACACACACTGAGAGCAATTCATCCCAAGAGAAGATATACATGGATAGGTAAACTTTGGGCATTCAGAATTATACTCTATAATGTCGCTCGTTCCTTCTGGACGTTTTTATGCAGTGCCTTCTCTGTGCTTTGCTTAATGCAGCAAGGAAACAAATATGAAAGAGGTTCTGATTCCTGTGGTTCAGTGTTTTTTAGTTTTGCTGAGCAAATTAGCAAGGTCTTAGTTTCCTAGAAAGCAGAAGATCTGAGGGCTATTATCATATTAGAGAACTTTTATGGCTGAATTGTGTTCCCCTGAATTCATATGTTGAAGTCCTAATTCCTCAGAATATCCTTGTATTTGGGGATGAGTATTTACTAAGATAATTAAGGTAAAATGAAGTCTGTCGGGTGGGCCCTAGTCTGGTGTCCTTATGAGAAGAGATTAGGACACACACATGCACATAAAGACCACGTAAAGATACAGAGTCGGAGAAGGCGACGGCCTCACCCCAGTGCTCCTGCCTGGAGAATCCCATGCACGGAGGAGCCTGGTGGCTGCAGTCCATGGGGTTGCAAAGAGTCAGACATGACTGAGCGACTTCACGAAGATACAGAGAGAAGGTGCCTCTCTACAAACCAAGAAGAGAGGCCTCAGAAGAAAGCAACCCTGCTGACCACCTTGATCTTGGACTTCTAGCCTTGGGAATTGTAAAAAGAGAATTTGTAAGCCCCCTGGTATGTGGTACTTTGCCATGACAAGCATAGCAAACTAGTACCGGAATGCATCCCAGGAAGCAGGAGTGAGTGGGATGGGAAGGAGAACATATCAGAGGATGGGGAGCAGAGCTGAGCGCAACGGCTCAGTTGAGTGGGTACCATTCGCAAAGAGGTGTGACATAGAGTCACGGTCCACCGAGAAGTAAAGGATACAGGGAGACGATTTATTCGCAAACTCTGATCTACCGTGGGTCAGCTTTCTCTACAGGATGTTGGCTCCCCTGAGCCTCCGGGCGATGCAGTCGTGCTCAGTGAGCAGGGTCTGTGCCTTGGTGTCACAGGGACGCTTGTTGAGATGAAAGGGGTGCTGGGCCCTGGGAAGGGAGGCATGCCATGGAGCCCATGCGGAGCTGCAGCAAAGCCTGGGTGAGTGAACCAGGAGTCGCGTTAGTGGGAGTCAGCCGAGCCACTGGGATTCTGGGAGGCTTCCTGAGGAGAATGGGGAAAGGCAGAGAGGCATGGGTGAGTGAGAGCTATTGGTGTTCGCTGTAGCTGGAGCCCAGCACATTTGGCAAGGGCTGCTGGGAAGTGAGATTAGAGAGGCCACAGCAGTGAGATCACCAGAACCTTGAAAAGATAATGCATTGGGGTTCTATCTTGAAAATAACAAGCTGTCATTAAAACAAAGCCTTTAAGTGACGGTGATGTGACTGAGCTTGCACTCAGAAAGAGCTCTGGAGAAAATGTATTTGACCAGGGCCTCCAGGGCTAACACTGTCTGAGAGGTGGGCCTCTGCCCAGGCATTCTCTCTGCCCATCCCTGCACCTCCCTCTCTTCTTCAGGAAGGAGAGCAGATGGGCCTGCAGCGTAGCATCAGTGCTGAATCAATGACGCTGTGAGATTTACTGACCGTGGTGAAGTGACAGGTCAGGCCTGCCCTGCACTCATAAAGCTTGTGATTTAGTGGAAGCCAGGGGCTGAGGGAGGGAACAGGACTCACTCCTTTTTCAGGGACTGGAAGGGGGAGGATCATAAAATAATGCTTGCCTTCAATTATTCTCTCTCCAGAGAAGGATTTCCCTATGGGCATGAGGGAAAAGACCCTTGACGCCCTCTCCCCAAATAGTCAACAATCCCCACCACTCCAGCCATGTCTGTTAAGAAGGCTCTGTCTCAGAGCGCCAATCACCCATTTATTTCTCAGACACACTGGATCAGTTGCTTAGTAAGTTTTTAGCTCTACCACCTATTGGGATGAAGGGCCTTGGTGAAGGAACTCAAAGGTTATTTCTGAGGGGAAAGGGCTTCAGGTTCCCAGAGAGTAGACTGTGTCCTTGGGGGATCCCAGAGTGAAGAGGAGAGAAAGGAGGCAGAGCCATGGCCAGCTGTGGGGACATAATGGTCAGAGGGCTTGACTGAGATGTCTACAATGGTGGGGGGTGCTGGCCCCCAGACCCCCAAGGAGTTCATGGTGGGGCATGCCAGCCCTGAGACCCCCAGGGAGGCCCTGTACCCAAGGTTGGTAGGATGCCTTGCCTCCCTAAGCCTTCTACCTCAGATGTACCCAGTGTCAGGGCTGCACGGTGTCAGTTCCCATCAGTCAAGTCCAGTCATGCCCTGCCCTCCTGATCTGGTGACTCCTGGAGTCAGAAACCCGGACCCAAATGTCCCTGCTGCCTTCTCCTTGCTAACAGGTCAAGACCAAGCCAGGCCCAGACTGAGAGCAATGAGGACTTCTGGCTTTGCCACTGAAGACCCATCAATGAGTATCGAGTAGAGAGTTTCAGGAGTGGGGGCAGAAATATTCCACATGGTTCAACTCCAGTCTCTGCTGCTCATTTATAACTCTCTCCAGTTCCCACAAAAACAGAACAAACCAGACAACAGCACCCAGCAAAGGAGCCTGCTGCAGACCCCTTATAAACACCAAGCGCCAGCTGGCTTTGTGGTAAAGAATCTGCCTGGAATTCAGGAGACATGGGTTCAATCCCTGGGTTGGGAAGATCCCCTGGAGAAGGAAATGGTAACCCACTCCAGGATTCCTGCCTGGAGAATCTCATGGACAGAGGAGCCTGGCGGGCTACAGTCCATAGTGTTGCAAAGAGTCGAACGTGACTGAGCACATTTACTTATTTAATTTAAATAAAAAGGATTTTGTTTCCTGGCTTCACTCCTGACTCTCTGATTACTGGGCAGCGCTACAGCTATGAAATGTGAAAGATGAAGGACAGAAGTCATGGTCAAGCGCGCTGGAGACTGTACTCCTGCTTGAGAGCGCTGCCTCCAAGTCAGATGGTTTGGGAAAGAAAAAGTCACGTTCCCAGTTCTTGAGGTTTTCGTCACGCTAAGCACCCATCCACTTGTCCAGAACTGGAAGCCTATTACTATGTGTCCCTTGTTATTCTTAGAATTTAAGATGATATTTTCCTATTTTAGTTAATGGCCTGAGAATGAGATTTTGGTTGTTTGCGACAAATTGCCTGATTTGGAAATATTGGTGCAGAGGGACTCTATATAATTCAAAGGCTTTTTATAGCATAGGTTTTCCTCCCCCAACCCCCACCCGGGTCTGGAGAATTCCTTTAATCAGGTAGTGGAAGTGATTAATGACCCCCTGCGCCTGTGTGCACAGGGAGGTCTCTGTGTCCTCAGCGTGAGGGCAGGAGGGGTCACATCAGCAGATCCTAGCAGAGAAGGAAAGCCCAGGACCGCATTCTCTACCCTGAGAGTACGTACGCGCATGCAATTAAAGCGCTGCCAAACCCACCCAAATGCAAATAGGGATGAATATGGCAACTGGTGGAAAGCGCTAAAGGCCTATCTTCAGCTGTGCTGGCCCAGGGCCCCCTTGCTGACTCCAAAAAGCAAAGGAGGGTGGCGGGGCGGGGTGAGGAGTGTGGGAAGTGGAGTTTAGAATTCTGCTCATCATTTCAAAAGGGAAATACTTCAAATCTTCAATCACCATTTACTGAGCACTTACTATGTCCCAGGCACTAAATGGCGGAAGGAGGAAAGGCTATAAAAAGAAGCAGTATTTCATTGCTGTTCCTGGGAAATTCAGTTTAGTGGGAGAGATATATAGACACATAGTTACCCCTTAAGGTGGTAGCAGCCACAGCAGGGAGCTTCGCTGGGCTCTGAGAGAAAGGGTGGCAATTCAGCAGTAGTTTCCCAGGCTGGGAAGGAGGGTGGGTATTTCCAGCAGAATCAACAGGAGTGTGACATCCCAGTACCTGGAGGGGTGGAGGGCAGGGAGCAGTGGGCCAGGATGAGACTATCCCTTCTGGGAAGGGCCCAGAACATGGAGGTTTATATGCTCTGATGGAGAGTTGGGATTTGTTTCTACAGGCAGTAGGGAGCAATACTGTAGAATGTTCTAATGCAGGGAAATTGGAATGAACATTTTAGAGCTACACACATCTCACTGTGAATATTTGAGAGCCAGGGCTGTGGAGAGTGGGACAGAACTCGTCTCGTGGCTGAGGGATGGCAGTGTCTATCCGTCCTAACAGCAGCTAAGCTCAGAACTCACGGAGGTTCTCATGAGTCCTTTTATTTCTGAATTGTTCCTCTCTTTTTCTCTTTCAGAAAGACTTTCTTATTGTATTCCTCACAGGTGTTCCAAGGCCAGTTTTCTTCCACAAATCGCACTTTTCAAACTTGTCCCTTCTTTACTGTACTGGACATACACTCCAACGCTATTTTGAAAAAAGCCCCGCACAACTAGAGAAACAGCAAAACGGTAGGTTCTCTGCAGAACTCACATTTTTAAAGGGTACTCAGAATGTCCACCTGGCCTTGACTCTGACTGGGACATTTACATCTGTGGCCCTTCCTAAAAGGAGGTTTGATCCTCACTAACGCTGCCGGAAGCCTCTCTCAGTAGAATGGCTGCGGCATTCCTACTGGTGGAGTCTCAGATGCCAAGCTCTCCCCACCTCTGAAATATGCCTCTCAGTGCTGAGGTCACAGCCTGGCTTCCTGCTCACCTGCCTCACCTGGATTAAAAAGTCTCAGAGTTCACTCTTAAAGAAACCTAAGGGCAAACCTCATTGTTTCCTTTTTAGCAAGAAGAAAGCCCTGCAGAAATCAGGGATGTCTTAATGACTGAGGTGGTGAAAGCATTTCAGAAGCAAGGATTTGATTTCACCAAAGCCAGCACAGACTCTTGTTCGGCCACAGCTCTCTCTGCCTCCCCGGCTGCCTTGCATGTGACACTCAGTTCTTATTCCCAGGTTTTCCTTGGTTACATCTCACCCATACTCAGGGCCTTGGCTCTGACTTCACTTCCGAGAAGCCTGTTCTCATGATGCAGCCACAGGCATCTCACTCGACTTGCGCTCCTTTGGGTTTTATTAACCACAGTTAGCGATTGACCTTGAACTACAGTCGCAGACAAACGCAGAATCCCCGCGATGTTCTCATCGTGGGCTCTGCGCTGCAGGTGCCAGGATCAGCAGCCTGCCCTCTTCTGCCATGTCCAGTACCCAGATGGGGAGTTATCACCAGCCTGCAGCACGGGGAACAGCACTGCTTCTCTGGAGGATGTAAGGAAGGCTACAATGAACCGTGCTAAGGAGGTTATAGCCCGCTGTAGTCTTACAAAACAGAACAGTGGAAAGGGTTGGGTTTGCAATTAAACAGACCTAATTTCAAAAACTAGTTCTTCATAAGTCATCAAGTGAAAGTGAAAGTCATTCAGTCGAGTCTAACTCTTTGTGACCCCATGGACTGTAGCCCACCAGGCTCCTCTGTCCATGGGATTCTCCAGGTCAGAATATTGGAGCAGGTAGCCACTTCCTTCTTCAGGAGATCTTCCTAACCCAGATATTGAACCCAGGTCTCCCACATTGAAGGCAGATTCTTTACTGTCTGAGCCACCAGGGAAGCCCCATAACTCATCAGGAAAATTCAAATTAAGAATTTATTTTATGAGGTTTTCCCATAGCTTTGACTAGACAGACCTTTGTAGGCAAAGTAATGTCTCCCATCTGCAGTGATTTTGGCGCTCCCACATGGAGATAGAATTATACTTATTTAAAAAAAAAAAAAAAGAACTGGTAAAACCAAGTGCTGGGGAGGATAAGGGTGACTGGACTTCTTGTCTGTTGCTAGTGGTAGAGTAAAGTGGTGCAATCACTTCAGAAAGATAATTTGAATTTGAACTTTTGGTTCACCCCAATTTTTGACTGTTATGGTTTCAACCATACGTGAACTGTGAACATCCAGATGTTCAACCTGGTTTTAGAAAGGGCAGAGGAACCAGAGATCAAATTGCCAACATCTGCTGGATCATGGAAAAAGCAAGAGAGTTCCAGAAAAACATCTATTTCTGCTTTATTGACTATGCCAAAGCCTTTGACTGTGTGGATCACAATAAACTGTGGAAAATTCTGAAACAGATGGAAATACCAGACCATCTGACCTGCCTCTTGAGAAACCTGTATGCAGGTCAGGAAGCAACAGTTTGAACTGGACATGGAACAACAGACTGGTTCCAAATAGGAAAAGGAGTATGTCAAGGCTGTATATTGTCACCCTGCTTATTTAACTTATATGCAGAGTGCATCATGAGAAATGCTGGGCTGGAGGAAGCACAAGCTGGAATCAAGATTGCCAGGAGAAATATCAATAACCTCAGATATGCAGATGACACCACTCTTATGGCAGAAAGTGAAGAAGAACTAAAAAGCCTCTTGATGAAAGTGAAAGAGGAGAGTGAAAAAGTTGGTTTAAAACTCAACATTCAGAAAACTAAGATCATGGCATCTGGTCCCACAACTTCATGGCAAATAGATGGAGAAACAATGGAAACAGTGAAAGACTTTATATTTGGGGGCTCCAAAATCACTGCAGATGGTGACTGCAGCCATGAAATTAAAAGATGCTTACTCCTTGGAAGGAAAGTTATGACCAACCTAGACAGCATATTAAAAAACAGAGACATTACTTTGCCAACATAGGTCCGTCTAGTCAAGGCTATGTTTTTCCATTGGTCATGTATGGATGTGAGAGTTGGACTATAAAGAAAGGTGAGCACCGAAGAATTGATGCTTTTGAACTGTGGTGTTGGAGAAGATTCTTGAGAATCCCTTGGACAGCAAGGAGATCCAACCAGTCCATCCTATAGGAGATCAGTCCTAGGTGTTCATTGGTAGGACTGATGTTGAAGCTGAAACTCCAATACTTTGGCCACCTAAAGTGAAGAGCTGACTCATTTGAAAAGACCCTAATGTGGGAAAGATTGAAGGTGGGAGGAGATGGGGATGACAGAGGATGAGATGGTTGGATGGCATCACCAACTGAATGGACATGAGTTTGAGTAAATTCTGGGAGTCAGTGATGGACAGGAAGGCCTGGCATTCTGCAGTCCATGGGGGTCACAAAGAGTTGGACATGACTAAGCAACTGAACTGAACTGAACTGATGAATCAAGTTGCTGGGAACATGTTTGATGTGCCTTTGGTGGACACAAGAACCCCTTTCTGTTGCAGATACACCCGGTGTGAAGCTTTTTTTGGAAATGCATTTAATACACCTAACCTACCAAACATCATAGCTTAGTCTAGCCTACCTTAAACATGCTTGGGACACTTACATTAGCCTACAGTTGGGCAAAATCATATAACACAAAGCCTGCTTTCAGTAAAGTGTTGATTATCTCATGTAATTTATTGAATGGGCTTCCCTGAACACTCAGTGGTAAAGAATCACCCTGGAATGCAGGAGACACAGGAGAGACACGGGTTTGATCCCTGGGTCGGGATGATCCCCTGGAGGAGGAAATAACAACTGACTCCAGTATTCTTTGCCTGCAGAACTCCATGAACAGAGGAAGCTGCAGGCTATAGTCCACAGGGTAGTGGAGTCAGACACGACTGAGCACGATCTATGCAATTTATTGAAACTATCCTGAAAGGGAAAAGCAAAATGGGTTTTCTGGCTGTATGATGGTTGTCAATGTGTCAGTTATTAGCCCTCATGATCCCGAAGTTGAGTGGGAGCTGAAGCTGCCACTGCTCAACATCGTCCAAACTTTGAACTACATATTGCTTGCCCAGGAAAAGATCAACATTCAAAGTACTGAGTCTTCTACTGAATGCAATTGCTTTTGTGCCATCATAATGCAGGACAATCATTAAGTCAAACTATTTTAAGTCAAGGACTCTGTATGTAAATCGAAGAAACTACAGAGCTGCAGGACTTGTGATGTCCAGCATTGTATGTGGAGGGAGGGTGATAATCTTGCCAGACTGTGTGGTTGGAATGGTCACAGCTAACACTGCCCTCTGCGTGTCTGACTGCATCCATCCATCAGTTTTTGTCTTGTAAGGAACCACCGCACCATTTAGTGACTTCACCAAGTTCACCTATAGTACTCATGCGTCTATAGGTCTGTCTGGCAACTCTGCTGTTCAGGGCTAGCTCAGCTGATGGAGCAGGGCTGAGATTGCATGGTCAGCTGACAGGTTGGGTAGGGCCCGCTGGTCTGGGTGGCCTCTGCTGCTTGTCTGGTGGTTAGCTTCATGTTGGTTTAAGAAGAGGGGAAGCTGAGTGGGCATCTCATAATCTAGGCAACAACCTGGGCTTGTTCCCCTGGATGCTGGAAGTCCCACAGGAGACAGCAGAGCCTTGCACTGGGTGCTCAGGCCGGCAGGGAACCAACACTTATCACCTGTGCTACATTCTACTAACTGAAGCCTCAGACCAACTGAGATCCCTGGGGTGGAGAAAGACAACCCACTCCTGGATGGTGGACACAGAAAGGGGAGGAACCTTGGCTGTTTAGAAATGGCCCCTACTGTTTGTTCTGTATCATGAACTCTGTAAAGCATTTTTGGGTCTATTTCTTACTGGCCCCCAAGTACAGATAGGAAGGGGTGCAGCTCCATGCTCGCTTTTGTTCCTGTTGTGGAAGTCAGGAAAACAAAATCTGCCATTAACAGCAGCATGCCACCAGGGTGTCTGCCTGAGAAGGAGGTTTTTCATTTTCCATGGAAAGCTTTTAAAATGACGTTTCCTTGGAACCATCAGTTATAAGCATGAATATGGGAGTTCAAATGGAATATTCAGTTTTCACAGCTGTATCTGTGCTAAATTTAAAAGGACAGAAAAACAAAGAGAAAGAAAAAAATGACCCATGGCTTTTTGCAACAGAACGGAGGCCCCGGGAAGGAGTCTTTCCAGCGCTGTGGGGCCTGCTCAGTGACTCCGTCATTTCCAGATTGGACTCTTTTAATTAACCGTGGCTGGATTTCTGCACTTTTACTCTCGGGCTGGTGTTTTATTTTTTTTGTTCTAGTGCCCACATGAGCATCCTCTGGCAGTAAAACATTCGGGGAGAAGTTATAAAAACATGTCATCTTGGTTATAACGTCTGGCTAATTGATTTTTGAGAATCGCTTAATTGTATGACTTTCGTTACCCAAACAACAATGCCTGTTTTCACACCCCTGAAATTAGCTCATACTATTTCATGACCTGCCCCTGCTGAGACGCACTCCATATTTCTGACCATAAATCTGGCCTCTGCCGAGGCTTGCATATTTGTTCCAGCTTTGTTGTGGCGATTTTACTACATTGGTTGCTTTTTTTCCCCTTCCAATTTATAGTGGGCAATAAACATGGAGAAAGGTTTAAGGGGAGAAAGTGTTTGTTTCCAAACTGTGTGAGCTGAATTTTTAATTTCTTGCTTAAATAAAATAATAAAAGGTGGCTTTCTTCACTTCTTGGCCCAACATGGAACTCTGTTGGTTCCACTTAAATGGTATGTGAGAGAAACATGAGCTTGTGGCCTTTTTTTTTTTTTTAACAGAGATCTCCAAAAGCTCTGCTGAGTTAGATTAATTGCCTGGAAGTTTCACAGGAGTCTATGTCAGTTACAAGGAGATTTTAATGTGGAAAGTCAAGATGATAGGCGTGTGGGAAGTGAAGCTAGGAGAGGCCTGAGAGAGAGGAATGAATGGAAGGAGGAAAACAAAGCCACTTCAGATCAGTGGGAAAAATCTGTTTGGTAGAGAACAAGAAAGTGGGGATGCGGACTGGGAAGATTTCCTCAGATCATGGCTTAAGCTACAAAGAAGAGGGCAAGGAAAAGATCATATTCCACTTTTTCTTCTCTGGAAATTGCCTGATTGATCAAAAGCCTACCCATCATGTTGTTATGCAGTGTTGAGCTATAAGATCCCTAGAAAAAGTCACAAGCTGAGATGTTCGAAGGAACCCTTGGCTTTCTACAGCTCAGCCTGAGGTCATTGCCTTTTTCTTCTTCATCATAAAGGAAGCCCACATGCTTAGTCGCTTCAGCTGTTTCTGACTCAGTGTGACCCTATGGACTGTAGCCCTCCAGGCTCCTCTGTCCATGGGATTCTATAGGCAAGAATACTGGAGTGGGTTGCCATTTTCTCCTCCAGGGGATCTTCCTGACCCAGAGATCAAACTCGTCTCCTGCATCTCCTGCATCTCCTGCACAGGCAGGTTACATGGATTGATTTCTCAATATTGAAATAGGCTTGCATTCCTGGAATAAGTTGCACTTGGTCATGACATATGTTCTTTTATATATTTCTGAACTCTCTTTGCTAATATCTGAAGGGTTTTTGCAATGATGAGAGAAGGAAAGGAGAACTCAGAACGGGGCCTTCACCTGAGCTCTGGGCGAGCCCTGGACTGAGGAAGTTTCTGGCTGTCTGGGCCTCATCCTGGACAGGATGAGGAGTCCTGCTGTGACTCTGTGCCAACGTGGTGAATGAAAACACGGAATGAGGGACAAAGCTGAGTGTTCTCATCTGGGCCATTCATTCTTACAAAAACAAACAAACAAAAATGTCCAAGGCTTTGTGTGGTTCTCAAGGGAAGATGTCAACCACAGGGCACTGAGACTGCATTCCATGCTGGAGGGCAAACAAGATCCACAGAAAATCCAAAGGAGCCAACCTTCCCACCCTTTCAGTAGCAAGAGAAACATTCTTAGCAACTTCCATTGAACAGAAATGAAACGCTTTGCAAGAAAGCAATCCCCTCAGCTGTCAACACCTATGCCCGTGCCCCTCAGTCCACCATGACCACCGTTGTGAGGGTCAAGTGTGTTCATTCCAGGAGGGCCCTCCTCCTGCCTCAGTCTAGGCATTTTTCCTGACCCCCTGGTGATATCGGCCTCTCTGTGTACCTTTGACCTAATTCCCTGCACTGAACCCTGAACTGGTAACCCCCTTAATACCTAGAGTGACCATATGGCTTATCTTTCAAAGGGGCACTTTTGAAAGTGTTTAAACCATAACAACAGGTCCATTCTGGAACAGCTTGGGCAGACAAGGACATAAATTTGACCTCATACTTCAGGTACTGTGGAACATGGGCTCTGTATTGTTCATGCCAGACCCTGCTGCCCACCATGGTGGCCCCCAAGTTCTACTTGTACCCTGAGCCCCCTCTTTAGTCTTCCAGAAGCCCAAACAGCTGTCCTGATCTAGAATCGCTAACAATTCATTATCTCACCCTGGAATCGCACTGAGGAATCCTGAAGGCCCATGGGGACTTCTATTCACACAGGACTAAGATGTGCTTGGACTTTGCTTTTTCGTTTTCTGTCTTTCATGGCCTCCTACAATCTTCTGGATTTCACTTTAGCTGATTCATGGCATGTGGTCCCATCACTTCATGGGAAATAGATGCGGAAACAGTGGGAAAAGTGTCAGACTTTATTTTTGGCGGCTCTAAAATCACTGCTGATGGTGATTGCAGCCATGAAATTAAAAGACACTTATTCCTTGGAAGGAAAGTTATGACCAACCTAGATGGCATATTCCAAAGCAGAGACACTACTTTGCCAAAAAAGGTCCGTCTAGTCAAGGCTATGGTTTTTCCAGTATCATGTATGGATGTGAGAGTTGGACTGTGAAAAAAGCTGAGCACTGAAGAATTGATCCTTTTGAACTGTGGTGTTGGAGAAGACTCTTGAGAGTCCTTTGGACTGCAAGGAGATCCAACCAGTCCATCCTAAAGGAGATCAGTCCTGGGTGTTCTTTGGAAGGAATGAATGTAAGATGTAGCCACGGGGGAACTGAGTCAGGCCACAGAGAACCTCGCTGTACCATCTTGGAAACACCCTGTAACCTGTAATTATTATTTTTTTCACCAAGCCTCCTGTGCAGACCCTTTGGTACCCACACAGACACTGTGGCAGCCTGTTGGAAATGCACTCCTTGTTAGTGATTCAGGGATGAATTGAATGAGCCTCCACTGGTTTGAAAACTGAGTGTTCTCAGTAGCAAACCAAAAAGCAACCTTACTCTTGTCTCTACTATTTATACCTGCTGTGACATGAGTTCCATTTTAGAGGTTAGATCATGACAGATTAAGGAAGAAAGTTCCCATTGTCTCTTGAGAGTAGCCTGGGTTGGGCAACCACATGTAGCCAGAGCATAACTTGACTTCCTTTCACAAGAGCATGGTTAAGAATGTCTTGGACACCGAAAACAGGAACTTGAGTAGGTGTCTGTACACCTATGTTCACAGAAGTCCTAGTCACAGGAGCCAAAAGGTTGGAAACTACTCAATGTTCAGTAAAAGATCACCAGTAAAAAGATGTGATATATCCACACAATGAAGTTATTATTCAACCCTTAAAAAAGAGTGAAATTCTGACACATGCTACAATATGCAAGAAACTTGAAAACATGCTGAGTGAAATAAGCTAAACACAAAAGGACAAATATTGGATGATTCCACCTATATAAGGTACCTGTTGCTGCTGCTAAGTCACTTAAGTCATGTCCAACTTCATGCAACCCCATAGATGGCAGCCCACCAGGCTCTCCCATCCCTGGGATTCTCCAGGCAAGAACACTGGAGTGGGTCACCCTTTCCTTCTCCAATGCATGTAAGTGAAAAGTGAAAGTGAAGTCGCTCAGTCGTGTCTGACTCTTCATGACCCCATGGACTGCGGCCCACCAGGCTCCTCCATCCATGGGATTTTCCAGGCAAGAGTACTGGAGTGGGGATATAAGGTGCCTAGAATAATGAAATGCATAGAGACAGAAAGTAGAATCGCAGTTGCTGAGGGGAGAGGTGAATGGGGAGTGAGTGTTGAATGGTGACAGGATTTCAGTTTGGGAAGATGAAGTTCTGGAGGTGGTTGGTGGTGATTGTTGCTGTTCTTCAGTCACTAAGTTGTGTCCGATTCTTTGTGACCCCATGGGCTGCAGCACATCAGGCTCCCTATCCTTCACTCCAGGAAACTGGAGTTTGCTTAAACTCATGTCCATTGAGTCCGTGATGCCACCCAACCATCTCATCCTCTGTCTCCCCCTTCTCCTCCTGCCTTCAGTCTTTCCCAGAATCAAGGGGTTTTCCAATGAGTCAGTTCTTCACATCAGGTAGCCAAAGTATTGGAGCTTTAGCTGATGAATATTCATCAGTCCTTCCAATAAATATTCAGGGTTTATTTCCTTTAGGTTTGATCTGGTTTGATCTCCTTGCAGTTCAAAGGACTCTCAAGAGTTTTTTTCAACACCACAGTTCAAAAGAAAAACTTCCTTGGCGCTTGGATGATGATGATGGTTGCACAATAATGTAAATGTACTTAATGCCACTAAAGTGCACTTGGAATGGTTAAGGTGGTAAATTGTACATTATATGGATTTTACTACAATTTGAAAAACTGTTCTGGATGTTCACCTAAGGAGCACCATTTTGTTTGCTTGTTAAAAGTGTTTCTACCCCCACCCTCTTGCCCTACTCATCTTCTCCCCTCTTTCTGGCAGCCCCTGCCAGCTGGCCTTAACCTGTATTATCAGCCACCTGTGCTGATAAAGGTCTGTTTGCTCCTCTGGAGAATAGTTCATGGAAATGTGACAGAGCCTGACTCTGCCGTGGGAGACGCTGTCTGCTCCTCATCTCTGAGGTGACTTTGAAGGCCCTCACTGGCAGGCATGGGGATTTCTCTTACTCCTGCGTGGCATGGGGCTGCAGGGCAGAGATACTGTATTTGGCAAGCCAAGCTCTGAGATGCTGCATACACTGCCTTCCAGCCCAGGCATTGTTGCTAAGCACATTTGCTTTCTTCATCAGGTGGGCATCCCTACTTGGCACAGCCGATGTGTTCAGGCCCTCCTGGGGCTGTTAGGGTGAGTCTGGGAAGGCAGACACAGATGAAAGCAAGACAGGGCTTTGGTGCTCCTTTGCCTCCGAGTACAGAAGGGAGAGCTGAGGCTGGCCATCCTTAGATGTTTCCACAGGCAGAGGGAGATCTGGTTGGAGGGGGCCCCAGTGCAGGCCCCCTAACTCCCAGGACAGGGGCTCCACTTGCTGGTCGCAACCTTAACTGTGTGTGGTTGGGGTATCCTTGAGCAGCGGGCTCTTTGAAACACTCAGGTAGGTGAAAAGTATCTTTTTCTCCTGCACAATTGCCTCTTATTTAGTTTTATTTCTACTTTTGATATGTTCAAAATTTCTTCAAATAGGACATAGCTAGAGCTCATAATTTAATACCCTTACCCATTGACTATTCCTCATAGCATCTCTCAGAAAAGAACCAAAGCTTTTCCACTGACATTAAAAAAATAATAATTACAGGTTACAGGGTGTTTCCAAGATGGTACAGCGAGGTTCTCTGTGGCCTGACTCAGTTCCCCCGTGGCTACATCTTACATGACACAGTGCAACATCAAAACCGGACATCTGACACTTGTCCAGAACGTGTGTGCAGCTCTGTGTCATCGTATCACCTGTAGGTCATGACAGAGAACCGTTCCGTAATCACAAAAATCTCTCAATGGTCACATTCACTCCTCATCTACCATATCTACCTCCAGCAACCACTAATATGATCTCCATTTCTATAATTTTGTCAGTTTAAAGGTGTTCTGTGTGTGGGATCACAGAGTATGTGACCTTTGGAGATAGACTTTTTTCCACTCATAGACCCCGTAAGATTCATCCAAGTTGCATGTATCAATAATTCCTTTTTATTGCTGAATAATATTCTATGATACCACAGTTTTCTGAGGGGGGGTAGCTTTTAGCTATTACAGAGTTGCTCTGAATGTTGTGTACGGGCTTCTGTATGTTTTCATTCTCTGGGACAAATGATCAGGAGTGCATTACTGGGTCATGTGACAAGTCAATGTTTAGCCTTTAAAGAAACTTCCAGACTGTATTCCAGAGCGACTGTGAGCGCTCACGTGTCCATCAGCAGTGGCCGAGTGATGTAGTCACCCACATCCCGGCCTGCATTTTGTATTGTCATGATTTTTCATTTTAGCTTTCTAAGAGGTATGAGTGGTATCTAAAAAAACCAAGACCCTGTTATATTTCTTATCAAAGCTAATATAATTTTCAGTGTGCACTTTTAAAACCACAGAATAGAGATGGCTACAGCCATTAGTAAATGCGAACACCAAGATATAAATCAGGGGAAGAGGCTATAAAGTGTTGGGGAAGAAGAGGGTTTCTTTTTTTTTTTTTTTTTTAAATATTCCTAACGCTACCGGCCACCACCTCCGAGGCGCGGACACACGGCCGAGCCGGCCTCTGCCCTCGAGCTCCGCCCCGCCGAAAACCTCCCGCGCCCGACGCCTCGGTCCACTTGTGCCAAGAAGAGGGTTTCTAACAGAGTATCCAAGGAAAACCTCATCTGGAGGAGGACTTTTGAATAAAGGACAGAAGGAAATGAGGGAACCAGAATTTCAGGCCAAAGGAACAGCAAGTACAAAGGCCTGAGATGGGAGTGATTCCAGAGGGGTCAGGGACCAGCAGAGCAAGCGCTCAGAGGGGAGATCAGAGGGAACGAGTGCAATGTGACCAGGCCTGAGCAAACCAGAAAGCCTCCAGGGACTAAGAGCAGGGATGGGGTGTCACGCAGCATTGTGAAATGATCAATCTATTGCTGCACTAGGAACAGACTAGAGAGAGACTGGCAGGAGTGAGGAGAGCAAAAAGAAGACTTGCTCAATAGCACCTGCTGGAGATGGTACTTGGCCCCACTGGGGACAGCAGCGGTAATCATAAGTAGCCAAATTCTGGATGCAATTCTTGAGATAGACCCAGTGACATTTTCTGAGACTGGATGTGAGATAAACTCAAAAGCTGGCTGGTGGACGGCCACACGAGCAGCTGGGGCTGGCAAGTGCCAATTCACGATGCCTCTTCAACTCCCCAAGGGGACGTGCAACCAAGTGTTGACACGTGTGAATGGAGTTTGGAAGACAGGTCCAGGCTGGAGAATCATTGCTGGTGGCCTTCGGAGCCATGATCCTAACGCGTGGAGTGACTGTAGATGGAATGTGGCTTCACGAGGGGGCATTTGAAGGAACGGGCCAGGATAGTCTTGTCTCGTATGATTCTGGAGCCTTCTTTGGTAGATGTGGGGTCCTTAAACCCCCTGTTATCAGGGTGGCACCCCCACAGGGCTTTGCTCAGGCATCAGCTTCTCCTAGAAACAGAGCTTTTGTCTTGTGCTCACGCCTGCGTCCCTCTGTGCTTCCTCTGCCCACGCTCCGCTGCTGGGTCTGTGTGGCGGGGCTGCCCGGCCGGTGCCCGCGTGGCTGTCAGCGCCATCACCCTGCATTCTTCAAATGCTGATCAGAGACGATGCCGGGCATTTAGAAAACCCTCGGGGATTGCTCACATGCTCACAGAAACCTCCTCTTCGTCTATTTTTGTTCTCACTTATTCACCCCCTTGCTGTCTTTCCCAAGTTCAAATAAGAGAATTTTGTTTGAGAATAGTTTTGCCTGATTCTGTTTGGGAATTTTCATGTTGTAAGAAATGAACCTTCATGTTAAAAAGATCGAGCATATATCAAGATGCTAAACGTGGGAACAAAATGCCCTCATGGAAAAAGAAAAAGTAACACACTAGTAATACACTATGAGTTTTGTGTTGGAATCAGTAGTGAAATCAGTAGAATTAGCTATCCTGCCAGCTGCATCAGAGCTGGGTGAGGTCTTCCAGAATATATGAGCTGAGTTTTTGTGTGGTTAAGATTTCACATATTGTGGCTCAAATGAGATTTATGCCCACTGTCCTTGCTGGCCCCATGTCTAGCACTCACTCAGTGGACTTTTGACACATCCCCAAACCTCCCAGCTTCAGGAGGCACGGGTGGGCAGGGGAGGTGTGAGGCACAGCGTGTGCTCTCTGAGGGGTGGTCCAGCTTAGAGTGGAAACCCTGATGCCTAGTCAGTGGGCTTGACCAGCCCTTATGCTCAAGCTGAAGATGTAAATTCACCTGGGCTGCTGGCCTGCAAGTCAGCCCACCAAAGCCCCCCTTCTACCATTCTACTGCTCTCCCGCCTCTGCTGCTGCTGCTAAGTCGCTTCAGTTGCATCCGACTCTGTGCCACGGCAGCCCACCAGGCTCTCCCATCCCTGGGATTCTCCAGGCAGCTCCTGCCTCTGAGAAAGGCCCAAAGGAGCAGGTCAGTCACAGGTGTCCAGTGACTCCCATTCAGTGGGGCAGGACCAGTGCTCCTTTAGGGACAAGGGGAAGATGGGTCCTCAGGTTTTGCTTTGCGTCTCCCTGTGCATCTCCCCTTGGAGTCTCTCTTAGACATCATGCTCCAGTTATGCAGCACGATGAACTGGGTTCTGGAATGGGCTCTTCCTCCACAAGAAGGTGCCTGGCAACAGCCCAGCTGGAAGAAGCAGCCAGATGTGAGGCAAGGAGCGCAAGAGGCAGCTGGTTGTCTTCCAGACCTCTGAAGTTGCCTACTAGAAATGTTTTAAAAAATAAAAACTGGTTTAGAAGCATAGAGCACAGGTCACTTCCAGAAACCTGTGGTAACTCTGTGTGTGTGTGTGTGTGTGTATGGGGTGGGGTGTTAGGATGTGTTGTGTTTAAGGAGGGAGGAAGAAACCAATCCCTGGCAATGACAATCCCCTCCCACTTGAAAATTGTCTTTTCCACAGTCTTCAGAACAATTGGAAGAGGGAGCATTACACCCAATCCCGTGATGGAGAAAACTGAAGGTCAGAGCAGTTAAAGGACAGGCTGGTGAACTGTTGGGTCCAGGAGTCAGTTCCAGGTCATGCTGGGCTCTTTGTACTCGGCAGACCTGCCCGTTTTGGGCTGGAACATGGGGACCTGGAAGAAGAGGTAGAAAGAATTATTTTATTGGCTCTAAGAAAGTTTTCGGATACATGCAGAGGGTGACTACCACAGCAGACAAGGTTTAGGGACCCAGGTGGAGAGAAAAGCGGAGTTCCCAGACAGCAGCTCCAACGCCAGGAGCTGGGCTGCGCGGAGAGCAGGCTCACACGGCGTTCCCAGGCCTGGCGCTCCACTGTTCTCATGCTGAGCAACCAGGGAAAGGAGCTGTGTGCTCTCAGCCTTATCATGTGCAGCGTGGGCACAGTCACTGCTCATCTCCTCAGAACGCGGCAAAGAATTCTGAATTGAAATGATCACAAAGCACGGAGTCAAGTTTATAAATGTGCTATGGGGAATAAATACAGAAATAAATACAGATTTGCATGTCCTTTTCCTAGGAAGTTTATTTTTGTGGACTAAGAAAAGACTTCCAGTTTCAATGAAAACTTGGGGACAGTGGGCTGTCTGACAAGCAAGACGTGGTGTCAAGCTCACTTATACACTTCTCCAAAGTCGCAGACCGAAGAGGCTAGCTGAAACCTGTCTGGTGACTGCAATATATTTTCAGTTAAATGTCCGCATAGAATATATTGCATTGTTTTCATTTACGTGGAAATTTTGCCCAGATTTTAATTCCCTTTGACCTGAGGGCCATTTTAGCCCTTCTGGTTTCAATTCCGTCTGTCTCTGATTAACCCCTTGGTGTTCTTCACCTCTTCTGCTGTCACTGGCAGAATATGCTACAAAGTGCAAATGCTTTTTGGTTATGTTTACTAATTTAACTGATTCCAAATGTAGAGGAGAGATACCTTCTGAAGTTTAGGTCCGGAATTTTCACCTATCAGAACTTCATACATGTTTTTTCTGTGTCTTCAATGAAGACTTTGAGAAACTGCTTTGGCATTTTAGTTTTTTTAAATTAGCTGTTTCTATTTTCTTAGGTTTCTATCGCCAAGTACTGTATCTTGTTCACAAATAATACAAGTCATGTGTTCAATCAATGGGCCTTGTGTTTCTGCCTTATCCATTCATGAGGAGTTTAGAAATATCTGTGCCTCATAATCTGGCATTACTAGAAGCAGCAAACACCAAACCTCTGACTTCCTTGTAAGCTGAGTCCAGTCTTTTCATACCTGTCCACCCCGCAACCCACTGCCCCAGTGGATCAGAAGGCGTAGAGGCTAAAGTCTAAGGATGAAAAGGCCTGGTATGAGCTTGAGCTCTGATACCAGTCTGCATTGGATTCTGGCAATATTTCAAGGCTTTTCATCTATAAAATTGAATGAAACAGTTGATGCAAAAACAGGAAAAGAAAAGGAAGAATTTATGCATGTATTTGCACACATACATGATTTTCAGAACACAAACCATATATGTGTGCTTTCGTGTGGAATGTGGTATAGGAAAAAAATTCAGCTGTAAAATTCTTTGATCTGCCAGATTCCTGTGTTTTACTGTGTCTGTTTCTCGCTGTTCCCTTCCTTTCTATCTCCTTCCTCCCCTCTTCCCTCTCTTCCTTCCTCGTTTCTCCATCATTCACACACACACACACACACAGCCTGGGAGGACTGATATCAGAAGCTAAATTATCAATTGCATTAGAGGTTAAATTTGTTATTATTTTAGTACATATATTTTAAAATTATTATTTTATGTTGGACTACAGGTGATTTACAGTGTTGTCTTAGTTTTAGGTGTACAGCAAAGTGGTTCAGTTATAAATATGTGCATGTGTATGTTCAGTCACGTCTGACTCTTTGTGACCTCAGGCTCCTCTGTCCATGGGACTTCCCAGGTAAGAATAGTGGAGTGGGCTGCCATTTCCTACTCCAGGGAATCTTCCCTACCCAGGGATTGAAACTGGGTCTCCTGCATTGCAGGCAGGAGTTATACATACATATACGTATATGTATTCTTTTTCAAATACTTTTCCCACTTAGCTTATTACAGAATATTGAGTAAAATTCCTTGTGCTATACAGTAGGGCCTTGCTGATTATCTATTTTGTATTTAGCTGTGTACATATGTTACTTCCAAACTCCTAATTTATCCCTCCTCCCACATCTTTCCTCTTTTGTAACTGTAAGTTTGTTTTCTAAGTCTATGAGTTTGTCTTGTAAGTAAGTTCATTTGTATCATTTTTTAGATTCCACATACGATATCATATGATATTTGTCTCTCTTTGTCTGACTTATTTCACTTAGTATGCTAACTTCTAGGTCCACCTATGTTACTGCAAATGGCAACATTTCGTTCTTTTTTATGGCTGAGTAATGTTGCATTGCATATGTGTACAACATCTTCTTTATCCAGTCCCCTGTCATTGGACGTTTAGGTTGCTCCCATGTCCTGACTGCTGTAAGCAGTGCTTCAGTTAGGGTGCATGTACCAGAGCAGAAGTAAATCAAATAGAAAGGAAGAAAACAATGGAAATGGTCAATGAAACTAAAAGCTGTTTTTTAAAGCTGGTATTTTGAAGATAAACAAAACTGATAAGCCTTTAGCAAGATTCATCAAGAAAAAATTCATTTTATTTTTTCATGAATAAAATTGGAAATGAAAAAGAAGAGGTTATAATAGACACCACATACAGAAATACAAATGATCATAAGAGACTACTACAAGCAACTATATACCGATGAAACGGACAACCTAGAAGAAATGGGGCTTCCCTGGTGGCTCAGACAGTAAAGAATCTGCCTGCAATGCAAGAAAACTGGGTTTGATCCCTGGGTTGGGAAGATCCCCTGGAGGAGGGAATGGCAAGAAATGAACAAATTCTTAGAAATGTACAATCTCCCAAGACTGAACTGTCAAGAAATAGAAAATACAAACAGACAAATAACAGGTACTTAAATTGAATCTGTGGTTAATAAAATCCCAACAAAAAAAGTTTAGGATCAAATATCTTCACAGGCAAATTCCATCAAACATTTAGAAAAGTGTTAACACCAATCCATCTGAAAGTATTCTAAAAATTGCAGAGGAAGGAACATTTTATTCTATGAGGCCACCATCACCCTGATACCAAAACCAGACAAAGATACCACAAAAAAATTGTTATTGTTTAAAGCATTAAAGAAAGAAAGTGAAGTGGCTCAGTCATTTCCGACTCTTGGCAACCCCATGGACTGTAGCCAGCCAGGCTCCTCTGCCCATGGGGTTTTCCAGGCAAGAGTACCAGAGTGGGTTGCCATTTCCTTCTCCATTAAAGCATTATGTTGTAGGTAATTTGAAGTAAGAGTCATTCAATTTATGTAATATACTTAATAGTATGATATATCACTGTTGCATCAATATTATATTTGTCTATCAATGACTAAGAATCACATTATTGATAGCCATTAATTAATTTTCATAATACCTTATTCTCAAATAATTTTACTATTGTTCCTAAAGATTATGTCTGAAAGCAAAAGTTCAAGTCCCTTGAACTTGACATAATATTACAAAATAGCAATATATATATATCATATATGGTCCTTTTTTGACCTCTTATTTTGTTTTAGTGGTGGATGTTGATATACAATTTGAAATGGATATATCTAAAATTTTCAGTGTATTGAAGTTCAACAATTATTTGTATATATCCATGTAACCACTACTTAAAATAAGATCAAAAATATCTCTATTGTCCTAAAAATTTCCCCTGTGCCCCTTTCCAGTTAATGTATAGACAGTCACTTTCTGATTTCAAACTCCACAGAACTGTCTTACCTGTTATATGGTTTCTAATCATGGAATTATGCAATATGCACTATTTTGTAGTTTGACTTCCTCAGCATCATGTTTCTGTGATCCATCTGTGTTGGTGCTTCCTATGTTGGTAGATTATTCATGTTTGTGAATATGATATCCATACACACACGATATTGTCTCATATGAGGATGAACATGATGTGTTTCTCCAGTTTCTTAGGTCTTCTTTTATTGCCCTAAACAGTATGTTTTAGCTTTCAGTGCAGAGATCATACACATATTTTATTAGATTTATTACCTATTTGATGTTTAAAAATAATGTTTGGATTTCATTTTTAAAATTGTTTGTTGATGGTAAATAGAACTACAGATATTTTTCTGTATTGGCCCTGAATCGTCTGACTTCATGGAAGTCATGAATCTTGTGACTTACAGACTCTAGAAATTTCATTTTTTTGGTAAATTCAGTAGGGTTTTCTATGTACAAAATAATCACATTTAAAGTAAAGGAAATTAGTTCATTCTAGTCTATTGTCCAGATTCATTCACTTTTCTATTTTCACTTAGAAAATAATATACATATTACATACAAAGGTAATATGTATATTAGAATCTTATTATAGAGTCCATTTTATCATTTATCTGGTTTTACTTTTGAAATGTATTTGAAAACCAAAGTTAAATAAAAACCCTGTGATTTTAAGTTTGTAAAAAATACCGAGAACTTATGACATTTTGTTTTTTTTAAAAGAAGATACATTTTGTAGTTCTGTCCACAGAAAATACTTACAAGCAATGATAACCCTATCACAATTAGTACTCATAGGGTCCAGTTCATGGACTTTAGACACAATTTTCCACTAAAGCAATTCAAGGCTTCTTGAAGAAATTGCTGGTTCTAAGTTTGGAACGAGAAAGGTAAAGTATGAACTCTTCTGTGCATTCAACTCAAAGGATCCTACTGGTCTGAGATGGGATTTGAGCACAAATGTCATAATGCTAAAATGGATTGAAATCCAGTATTTATGTTTAAAATGTTTGAGTTCTAATTTCATATTTTAAAAGAGCAAAACCTTCATTGGTAAAGGTTCAATATTTCTAGATTACTAATTCCTTATTTTTTTAATTTATACATAAAGGAAAAGAATAAATCCTCCATTTACCTCCTACATAAACTATAATCAAATAATTGCTTCTTTACAGACAATTCTGGTTAATGTAAATAGAAGAAATGATAAAAACAAAAAATTATGACTCTGTAACCCCTAATGTACTGTCACCGCTAATGAATGATGGATTTGGGCGATGATTATCCATAGCTATCAAAACTTTTAAGTGAAATTTTGATGAGGAATATTATAATAGAGGGAAGAGTGGCAATATCTGACCTACTGATCAATCATAGTACCACAAAAAGAAATGAAATCAGATATGTAATGTCTTCTGATGTGATATAATGAGGAACACATGAAACATTCTTTCCAAACAACTTGAACTGGTACATGATTACGCCTCTTGTTCAAGCTACCGTTTGTAAGAAGTCAGAGGGTAGAATGTGTTCAGTGGCACATGAGGATGTCAAATTTGGAATGTGGCAAAACTTACAGAACAACTGATCTACTTTCTTTAATAAATAAATAGTAAGAAAAAAGGGGGTGAAATAAAAAATAAGGAGGAGGGAAGAAGTGAGACTTAATGGATATGGTGACCAATGCAGTGTGTGATATTCTTTGGATTCTAACTCACTTAAGTCACCTATAAAAAGACATCCATTGTCTTTTTATGGAGACATCCATTGTCTCCATCCATTTACGGAGACAATCTGATAAATTTAAACATTGAGTAAACATTTGATGATGTTAAAAAATTATTGATAATTTTGTTAAGTAGGATAAAGAGATTGTAATAATTTATGTGTCCTTATCAAGTAGAGGTTAAAAACAAACAGTTCTTGATAAAATATATCTTGAATTTGCTTTAGAATGTTCCAGTATGTAATGGAGGTAGTAAGCAAAATGTGTGTGAGGCATTTAGGGTGGACATATCATTCATCATAAGAGCTAGAACACTTGAGAGTGAAGTGGGTATGATTAATGATTGTTCAAGCAAAAACAAGTGTAAGCAGGCTCTAGCCTGTGTGCATGTCTGCTCAGGGCCTGGAATGCAGAGCTCTGGTCTCGACACTGGCTTTCAAATTCTCATGGGGAAGTTCAAGAGATGGTGCTCCCACAGAGTAGCATTGTATTGTGCATCAGCAGGTGTGAGCTGCCTGGGTGTGGAGAGATGGTGTCTGACCAAGGAGAGGCTCTGTATGGTTTGTAGGCTGTTCTGGGCTCAGTCTCTCTTCCTATGTGCTTAACTGAAATAGAGACACTCTCTGTCTTAGTGAGGAGGCCTAATTAAGGAGGCCAAACCAATAGCAATGACTTCATGTTCACCTCAAGCTAATGGGAATCTAATCTTGGCTATTGGCCCTTCGCTGCAGGTAGTATGTCTGAGGAAAGCAGCCCTTTCAGTTCAGTTCAGTTCAGTCACTCAGTCATGTCCGACTCTTTGTGACCCCATGAATCGCAGCACACCAGGCCTCCCTGTCCATCACCAACTCCCGGAGTTCACTCAGACTCACGTCCATCGAGTGAGTGATGCCATCCAGCCATCTCATCCTCTGTCGTCCCCTTCTCCTCCTGTCCCCAATCCCTCCCAGCATCAGAGTCTTTTCCAATGAGTCAACTCTTTGCATGAGGTGGCCAAAGTACTGGAGTTTCAGCTTTAGCATCATTCCTTCCAAAGAAATCCCAGGGCTGATCTCCTTCAGAACGGATTGGTTGGATCTCCTTGCAGTCCAAGGGACTCTCAAGAGTCTTCTCCAACATCACAGTTCAGAAGCATCAATTCTTTGGCGCTCAGCCTTCTTCACAGTCCAACTCTCACATCCATACATGACCACTGGAAAAACCATAGCCTTGACTAGATGGACCTTTGTTGGCAAAGTAATGTCTCTGCTTTTGAATACACTATCTAGGTTGGTCATAACTTTCCTTCCAAGGAGTAAGTGTCTTTTAGTTTCATGGCTGTTGAAGAGCAGGAAAGTCAGGGAAGCACTGAAATGTCCCCAGGGCTTGTCTATGATATGAGCTATCTCAAAGTAGCCAAGCACTATCTCATTCATTCACTTTGTGTTTATTTCACAAATAGTTATTAAGTCATGACTACATGCCCAATTCTGGACTAGGCTATGAGAACCAAGATAATAGACTCAGTTCTTGTTTTCAGAGTGCTTGAAATGGGATCTAATTGGGCAGATAGGCAAACATAGACTAGTTCCTACCAAGATTATACATCTGGAGCATATATTTCACTAGTTCATCCACACAACTACGAAAGGTGAGGATCATTTAAGACACAGGAGAGATATATTGGGCACAATGCTCAACTCCTTTCTCCTCAGGAAGATCAGTGCCAGTCTTGAGTGGCCAGAAAGGGCTTCACACAGGTAAAGAAATGCTTGGCAGAGTCTTGGAGGAGATAAGCTAAGGGAAGGAATAAGGGCTAGGTGTTCCAAATGGAGAGAACAACAGAGGCCAAGGGACAGAGGCGAGAAAAGTCAATGCAAATGTTAGAGGAGGAAAAGATAAATTCTCACCCTTGGGTGGAGTCCATCCTTTCAGCTAACAGCCAAATGTGCTAATTGATTGCTTTATGAGCAAATTAGCCATGGACATCAACTTCTGTCAGTAAGTTGAGTACAGGCTCAGTTTCCATTTCTGCTGAATCTCACATTCAATTCTTAGGGCTCCCACAGTCTGGGAAAGGAGTTAGGAAGAATAAAACATGCCTGGGCAGAGCTGGACTTCCCACCATGTTGGCCCAAGCCCTTCAGCTGGCATCGTGTCCAGGAATGTGCTCCAGGCTCTTGTTGGGCATCACAGAGATCTAAACATCTTTATTAGAAAGGGATTGCAACGAGTGAAATAGGAATTATTGCCAATAACACAGTCTTAGATACCAAGACTCATCCAAAAGCATCAAAGGGTTCCCTATTTGGGTTTCCAGTTTTATTTTATTTTTAAGGTTATATTCCATGTAGAGCTATTATAAAATACTGGCTATATTTCCCACATTGTACAATATATCCTTATAGCTTACTTTATGCCCAATAGTTTATGCCTCTTGCTTCTGTACCCCTATATTTCCCCCCACCTTCCCTCTCCTCCCTGATAACCACTGGTTTGTTCTCTGTATCTGTGAGTCTGCTTCTTTTTGTTATATTCACTAGCTTGTTATATTTTTTAGATTCCTCATAAAAGGAATATCATACAGTGCTTGTCTTTTTCTATCTGACTTATTTCACTTAATGGACTATTACTCAGCCATAAAAAAGAATGAAAATTTGCCATTTGCCATGACATGGATAAACTTGGAGGAATTAGTGGCTTTCTAGTTTTACAAACAATGTCTAAGGCATAGCTATTAGAGTTTGGAGCAAGGTAGGAGGGAGTGGGGCTTCGGTTTTACGGTTAGCTGTGTAGGTCACTAGGGGGCAGGCGCTGAGTGCAGGTCACTAGGGGGCAGGCGCTGAGTGCAGGTCACTAGGGGGCAGCACTGAGTGCAGGTCCTGCTGGAATCTGTCACTGCTACCAGATTCTTCCCCTACGACTTGCTTTTCTATCACTTGTTCTCCAAGCTCCCATCCATGGGCTATTTGCCAAGTTGGAAGCAGTAGAATACTTCAGCTTATGACAAGAACTTAGAAAGACAATATATAAATATTTACATGAATGTATATACTCAGGTACAGATTTTCGTATCTTGAAAGTGTAGGAAAAACCACAGGCATGATCTTAGAGCAAAGTCTTGTCTATTATCACAGGGAACCGTAATGGGACAGGTTCCAGTTTCTGCTGGGACAGGCGCAAAAGTCATCAATGCCGTCCTCACAACAAGTGAAGAGCCGAAGAAAGAAAATCAACTGTTTTTCCTTAGGTCCAGCAAAAAACTGAAGTCACAGCAAAATGATACCTCCAAAATTGGAGAAAGAGTGGAATACAGAGAATAACTGGAAGTGGAGTCAGAAAGGGGCATCCTGTATAATAAAAGGAGGATTACAGCTAAAATAATTTAAGAAGGAGTGCCCAGGGAAACCCAAAGATAATAAGGGAGACTAAAACAACGACACTAGAAGAAATTAAAGCCTTAGACATCTATAGCTACAGCAAAGAGCAAACTCCTAGTCAGATGGAAAAAAACTCACACAGGAAAAACCTACTGACCCCAGTTTCTACATCCAGTGTACTTTGCTGCCTTTAAACAAGAAATTGGGCTCACCAGCAGACTGGACATAGTTAAGAAAAGAATCAGTGAGCTTGAGATAGGTCAACAGAAATTTCCCAAACTGAAATACAAAGGGGAAAAAGCATAGTAATCAAAGAGCAACAGAACATTCAGGAACTGGAAGGCATGTGCATAACGGGAGTACCAGAGAAAGAAAAGGACATATGTGAAGTAATAATGACAAAGTTTTCCAAAATTAATGATGGACTCCAAACCACAGATCCAGGAAAATCAGAGAATAGCAAACAGGATAAATACCCAAATTTTATACCTAGACATATTGCATTCAAACTGCAGAAAATCAAAGACAAAGAGCTAGAAGAAAAAAAATGCCTTACCTTTAGAGGAGTAAGGATAAGAATTATGTTAGACTTCTTTTCAGAAATTATCCTTGTTTTTATGCAGAATTAAATATTTAGTGTGTTAAATTCTGCCTAGAATTCTGTAAGCAATAAAATTATTACTCAATAGTGAAGGAGAAATAAAGACTTTTTCAGACAAACAAAAGTTGAAGGAATTTTTCCCTAGTAAATTTGCCTTTCATTAACGATAAAAGAAGTTTTTCAGAGGTGAAATAGAAATTCAGATCTACGAAAAGAAAAGAATGTCATTATAGAAGAAATAAGTGAAGGTAAAATAAAAACTTATTTTTTAAATGAACAGTTGTTCTAATAAATAGCTGCTCAAAACAATCATAACAACATGTTGGGTGATTATAGCTTGTAAAATACACTGAGTAGAAAGCAGTAACAAATACAGTAGACAGCAACCCAAATATATAATTTTAAATGTCAGTGATCTAAATATACCACTTAGAAGACAGCAACTGACACAATGGAATAAGAAAAAAACAAGCTCTGTGTTTTCTACAAGAAAGTCACTTTAAAAACAGACACAGATTAAAGGTAGAAGGGTAGATAAAGGGACACTATTCTAACAAAATCAAAAGAAACTTCGAGCAGCTATGTTAATTTCAGCCAAAGCTGACTTCAAAATAAGAAAAATCATCAGGATTGAAGAGAAACATTACGCAACACAGGGCCGTTCTCCAAGAAAACACAATACTTAATATACATACACCTCACAACAGAGGGTCAAAATACATGAGACAAAAGCTGGTATAACTGCAAAGAGAAATAGATGAATCCACTATTACAGTGAAGAACTCAACACCTCTTTATCAGTATTGACAGATCCAGCAGGCAGAAAATCAGTAAGAACATAGTTTAATTAAACCACATCATCTGGATCTAATTGACATCTATGGATCACTTCATCCAACAAAAACAAAAACACACAGTTCTCTCAAGCTCATTAGAAACATTCACCAAAATAGACTATATTCTGGGCTATAAACAAATTGAACAAATTTAAAGGAATAGAAATCATACAAAGTATGCTCTTATTGTGCTCTTAGACCACAATAAACTAGAAAACAATAACAGAAAGATAGCTGGAAAATCCCCAAATATTTGGAGACTGAACAAAATAAAATAAAGTGTGAGTCAAAGAAGAAATCTCAAGAGATATTTAAAATGTTTTGATTAAATGAAAACAAAAACATAGTGTAAAATATGTGAGATGCAGCAAAAAGAGTGCTTTGAGGGAAATTTATAGCATTGAATGTGTGTTCCAGAAAAGAAAGATATAAAATCAGTAATTTAAGTTTCTACCATAGGAAACTGGAGAAAGAAGAGCAATATAAACCTAAAGAAAGCAGAGGAGAGGAAATAATAAAAATTAAAGCAGAAATCAGTGAAATTGCAAACAGAAACAATTGATAAATTCAACAAAGTAAAAATCTAGTTATTGGAAAAAAAATAGATAAAATTAATAAACTTCTAGCCAGGCTTACTAAGAAAAAAAGTGAGAAACATAAAATCCTAGTATGAGAAATGAGACAGGAGCAATAACTACTAACCCCATGGACATAAAAGGATCAGAAGGGAATACTATGAACAACTATATGTCCACAAATTTGAGAACTTAGGTGAAATGGATCAATTCCTTAAAAGAATGCAGAAGACAAGAAAGAGAGATATGGCCTGATAGTTAAACAGGAAAAATCAATACACTTTAAAATCCATAAGATGCAAATGTTGTCCTTGATACAATCCAAAAATTTCCAAAATACAATTAAGCAAATTGTTATTTATCACTTGTAAAAAGAATGAGATGATTATAAGAGATGAATATAGGTTCAGTGAAAGTATATAATACCAGAATATCTCCATCTCCAGTTATTTTAAAAATAAACTGTAACTACATATGAAAAAATGAAAATGCCTAGGACTATATGTCTTAATTTTGAGAATGACAAAATATCCTAGGAAATTCTAAAAGATAATATAATGAAGTATGGTCTTTGCAATGCCACTTGTAAAAAATACATAGCTGGTTTAGAAACTCTGCCCTAACATTTTCTTTTACTGAGGTATAGTTGATTTACAATATTACTTTCATGGTACAACATAATAATTCACAATTTTTATACATTAAACTCCACTTAAAGTTATTATAAAATTGGCTATCTTCCCTGTGCTACACAATATATTCTTCTAGCTTACTTACTTTATACACAGTCCTTGCTATCTCTTAAGACCGTATCCAATCTTGCCCTCCTGCCTTCCCACTCCCCACTGATAACTGCTAGTTTGTTTTCTGTATCTGTGAATTTGTTTCTGATTTGTTTTATTTGTTCATTTATTTCTCAGATTGCACATATAAGGGATAACACACAGCGCTTGCTTTTCTCTGTATTGACATAAAACTCTCCGTGTCCACTCATGTTGCTGTAAATGGCAAAATTTCATTTCCTTTTTTTGACTGAGTATCACCATTCATCTGTTGATGGACACTTAGGTTGCTTTCACATCTTGTTGATTGTGAATAATGTAGCTATAAACATTGGGATTAATGCATCTTTTCAAATTAATATTTTTCTTTTCTTCTGATACATGCCCAGCTGGATCATATGGTAGTTCTATTTTTAATCTTTTGAGGAGCATCCATATTATTTTCCATAATGACTGCACCAATTTACATTCCCAGCAACAGTGTTACAAAGGTTCTCTTGTCTCCACTTCCTTTCCATCATTTATTATTTGTGATCTTCTTGATGATAGCCATTCTGACAGGTGTGAGGTGGTATCTCATAGTGGTTTTGATTTGCATTTTTCTGATGATTAGTAATGTCGAACATCTTTTCATGTGCCTGTTGGCGTTCTGTATGTCTTCTTTGGCAAAATGTCTATTTAGGTCTTCTGCCTATTTTTAGTCTTTTTTTTAAAATATTGAATTGTAGGTGCTGTTTATATATTTTGGATCTTAACCCCTTATCTGCTGCTGCTGCTGCTAAGTCACTTCAGTCGTGTCCGACTCTGTGCAACCCCATAGACGGCAGCCCAGCAGTCTCCCTCGTCCCTGGGATTCTCCAGGCAAGAACACTGGAGTGGGTTGCAATTTCCTTCTCCAATACATAAAAGTGAAAAGTGCAATTTTTTTTCATTCAGTAGGTTGTCTGTTTTGTTCATGATTTCCTTTGCTGTGTAAAAGCTTTCAAGTTTAATTAGGCCCCATTCATTTACTTTTGCATTTGTTTCCTTTGCCTTAGCTCTGCCGGAGCATTCTGATTAATAGCTTCATCTGATCACAAAGGGAGGGTTCAGAAAACAATCACAATACTATGTTTTGGCTCTTTCATTTGAAATTTTTATCAAGGACTGGAATGAAAACCTAATATATGGAATTAAACATTAACAACAACATCAACAAAAAAAGAAAGAGGATCAGGAGTCAACATTACCACATCAGGATTGCATATAATAGAAGCAGATACAAAGGCCCTATGTCGGGGTCCCTCAGACCACCCTCAGGTCTGGTGATTTTCTATGGGACTCAGAGCACTCAGCATATGTCTTACTTGTGTCCGTGATTTATTACAGTGAAAAGATACAAAACAAAATCAGCAAAAAGAAAAGGCGCATGGGGCAAAGTCCAGAGAAAACCAGGTGCACGATTCCAAGAGTCGTTTCCTAGGGGAGTCACACAGGATGTGCTTAGTTCTCCCAGCAACGAGCTGCGACAACATGTGTTAAACATCGACCAGCGAAGCTCGTTAGAGAAGCAGTGCCCGAGGTTCTTACTGTGGGTTAGCCATGGAGGCACCCTCTAACATGTACCAGCATCCCATGCTCCCCGGAGGAAAGCATGTATCCTGTGTAAACTGTATTGTCTGCACAAACAGTTCGGGTGTAGCAAGCCATTCTTATCAGGGAATGGCAGGAACTCTCCCGAAATCCAAGTTCCCAGGTGCTGGTCAAGTGCTAACCCTACAAACAGACCATGTAAAAATAGCAGACTCAGGCTTGCACGCTAACTGTTTTATGCCCAGCTCTGCATTAAGATGAGCACCAAATTCATTTTCCACAAGTAGAAGTGTAGATCAAGTGATTGACAGAAGTCTTAATAAAACATCTGATGATCTCAGTTGACCTCACATGCGAAGCTGAGTGTGATGAAAAGAACTTGGTTTTGCAGTCAAAGGTATCTGAACTCAGATACTAATCGACCATCAACCAGCTTTGAGATATTTTTCAAGTTACTTAGACTGAGTTTCAGTTTTTCATCTGTAAGATGGAATAGCAATAATAGTAATTAATTTTTAGAATTATTATGAGGATTATAAATAATATAAGAAATCTGACAATAAATGGTAACTACTGTTATCAAGCTTAATATGAACCAAAATTGTGATGTGACTGGTAAAAAATATACCATTTTGAGGCTTCCTCTCAGAGTCAGAAGCAAATTTTAATCAGTATTTGGAAACTATTTTCAATGTTTGAACCATTACGTTATTTGATGTATAAGATATACTAGGAGGAAGCCTCTAGTAAATGATGAAGTTCAAAAGATCGTTGGAGTCTGTTGGATCTGTAAACAATATTCTTGATTCAAAAAGGAGGTTGTATCAAGAATCATTAAAAGACACTGGGGAAATAGAATCTAAAGTATTTTTAAAGCATTGAAATTTGACTCAAACATTTAAAGTTTGAGAAAGATGAGAACGTTTAGAAACATTTAGAAAGATGAGATTAAAATTTTAAGCTATGGGCTCTAATGGGTGGCATTGAGACAATTCTTTAGAAATTACAGGAAAACTCAGAGTGACTAAATTAAAGAGTATTTTTCTTACTACTAGATTTTTCTGAAATTGACATAGAAGACAACAGGAAGTGGTGAGTTCTCCATTCTAGGATGTGTTCATAGGGAAACCAGATGGAATATACGGAAAGAACATTATAGAAGAGATTCCTGAAGAAAGGGGAATGAGGCTGCTATTCTTGAGGAATCCTTTTAGGCATGTTGTAGAGAAAATCAGTCATTTTTGCATGTGTGGATTCCTTTTCTACTCTTTTTGGAAATAGCATCCCAATTTTCCAACTCCAACTTCAAGTCCATGGAATTTACTGTCACAACTCAATCCCTGGCTGTTGGGGGACCATGTGACTCACACCTGGCCACCCAGGTCACTGTCTCCTGCTGCTACGGTGATTGGCTCAGGGGTGGACACATGAGCCAAGATGGGACGATGAGAAACCTCCCAGGGTTTAAGCTGAAATCACAGAGGAGAGATGCTCTTGGCCCAGTGGGACTCCTAGGAAGATGGTCTATAGGTAGACTTTGTGGGGCCAAGTTTCCACTTGAAAGAAGAGCCTGCTAAGAATGCGGCCAGGGCAGAGAAACAAAAGCCAGCATCAGAGATGGAAAATGAGGGCGACTGTCGGGATAACATCTTTTGAGGCCCTAGCTAGATTCAGCCACTCCTCTGTTTTATGAGCCAATAAAAGTCCATTTTTCGCTTTACGTGGCTTGAGTCAGTTTTCTGTTAAATGCAACCAAATGAGCTTTAATAATATATATGTTATCTCAGTTGTCAAACAGAGATATTTCATGAAATGAAGTATATGTATAAACCTCTTCTCATTCCAAGTGTACAGAGCCACTTATAAATATAATAGGGTGAGCTAAAGTTGTTACTCAAAACTATATGCCAGAAAGCTTGCACAACTGTTAAAGCCGGGTTGCACGTATACTTTGAAGTTTCCCAGGAATCAATTGGAACAGAAAAAGAGTGTTATTTAAAACATCAGCCAAAGAAGACTGGTTGCAGTGTTCATGTAACATAAACTGTGCTTGGGGATAGTATTTGTTTCTCCAGTGGGTCTTGGTGAAGACCCTAGAACAATCCCCCAGAACAAAAACAGTTAATAAACGCTGCCTGTAGCTCTTCATAGCATCCCTTGCCATAAACTGGGTACTGTAGAAAGCAAAGGGAGATGTGAGCTCATCTGTACGTCAAAGCAACACTATACATTCACTATCTAACCACTGAAGGAACACTCAACACTTCTGACAAGCTGGCTTCTTTAAAGAGGAGAATTGACCAAAGTCTATGTTATGCATTTTACTTCACTTGAATGGGAAAACAGAATGTGATACATGCATATTATATAATACTGTTTAGTCCTAAAGGGGAGGAGAGTCTGATACACACTACAATACAATTGAATCTTGAGAATATTATGCGTAGTGAAATAAGCCAGTCACAGAAAAATAAATACCGCATAATTTCACTTACATTAGATATCCAGAGCACTTAAATTCATAGAAACAGAAAGCAGAATGGTGGTTGCCAAGGGCTGGTGAAGGAAAAATTGGGAAATTGTTTAGTAGTACAGAATTTTACAATTTTGCAGGAAAAAAAATGTTGGAAATTGGTTACACAACAGGGTAAACATACTTAATGTAAGTGAACTATACACTTGTTAAAACATTTTGTTTATTTTTTACTTATTTTTGCCGTTACTGGGTCTTTGCCTATACTTGCGTTTGCTCTAGTTGCGGTGAGCAGGGCTGACTCTTCGCTGCAGTGTGCAGGCTTCCAACTGCAGGGGCCTCTCCTGTTGCAAAGCGTGGGCCCTAGAGTGCATCAGATCAGATAAGATCAGATCAGTCACTCAGTCGTGTCCAACTGTTTGCCACCCCATGAATTGCAGCACGCCAGGCCTACCTGTCCATCAACTCCCGGAGTTCACTGAGACTCACGTCCATTGAGTCAGTGATGCCATCGAGCCATCTCATCCTCTGTCATCCCCTTCTCCTCCTGCCCCCAATCCCTCCCAGCATCAGACTCTTTTCCAATGAGTCAATTGTTCACATGAGGTGGCCAAAGTACTGGAGTTTCAGCTTTAGCATCAGTCCTTCCAAAGAAATCCCAGGACTGATCTCCTTCAGAATGGACTGGTTGGATCTCCTTGCAGTCCAAGGGACTCTCAAGAGTCTTCTCCAACACCACAGTTCAAAAGCATCAATTCTTTGGCGCTCAGCCTTCTTCACAGTCCAACTCTCACATCCATACATGACCACAGGAAAAACCATAGCCTTGACTAGATGGACTTTTGTTGGCAAAGTAATGTCTCTGCTTTTGAATATGCTGTATAGGTTGGTCATAACTTTCCTTCCAAGGAGTAAACGTCTTTTAATTTCATGGCTGCAGTCACCATCTGAAGTGATTTTGGAGCCCAGAAAAATAAAGTCTGACACTGTTTCCCCATCTATCTCCCATGAAGTGATGGGACCAGATGCCATGATCTTCATTTTCTGAATGTTGAGCTTTAAGCCAATTCTTTCACTCTCCTCTTTCACTTTCATCAAGAGGCTCTTTAGTTCTTCTTCACTTTCTGCCATAAGGGTGGTGTCATCTGCATATCTGAGGTTATTTATATTTCTCCTGGCAATCTTGATTCCAGCTTGTGCTTCATCCAGCCCAGCATTTCTCATGATGTACACTTCATATAAGTTAAATAAGCAGGGTGACAATATACAGCCTTGATGTACTCCTTTTCTTATTTGGAACGAGTCTGTTGTTCCATGTCCAGTTCTAACTGTTGCTTCCTGACCTGCATACAGGTTTCTCAAGAGGCAGGTCAGGTGGTCTGGTTAATTCCATCTCTTTCAGAATTTTCTACAGTTTATTGTGATACACACAGTCAAAGGCTTTGGCATAGTCAATAAAGCAGAAATAGATGTTTTTCTGGAACTCTCTCGCTTTTTCAATGATGCATCAGATGCTGGCAATTTGATCTCTGGTTCCTCTGCCTTTTCTAAAACCAGCTTGAACATCTGGAAGTTCAGAGTTCATGTATTGCTGAAGCCCGGCGTGGAGAATTTTGAGTGTTACTTTGCTAGTGTGTGAGATGAGTGCAATTGTGCAGTAGTTTGAACATTCTTTGGCATTGCCTTTCTTTGGGATTGGAATGAAAACCGACCTTTCCCAGTCCTGTGGCCACTGCTGAGTTTTCCAAATTTGCTGACATATTGAGTGCAGCACTTTCACAGCATCATCTTTCAGGATTTGAAATAGCTCAACTGGAATTCCATCACCTCCTCTAGCTTTCTTCATAGTGATGCTTCCTAAGGCCCACTTGACTTCACATTCCAGGATGTCTGGCTCTAGGTGAGTGATCATACCATCGTGATTATCTGGGTTGTGAAGATCTTTTTTGTACAGTTCTTCTGTGTATTCTTGCCACCTCTTCTTAGTATCTTCTGCTTCTGTTAGGTCCATACCATTTCTGCCCTTTATTGAGCCCATCTTTGCATGAAAAGTTCTCTTGGTATCTCTAATTTTTTTTTGAATAGATCTTTAGTCTTTCCCATTCTACTGTTTTCCCCTATTTCTTTGCATTGATCACTGAGGAAGGCTTTCTTATCTCTCCTTGATATTCTTTGGAACTCTGCATTCAAATGGGTATATCTTTCCTTTTCTCCTTTGCTTTTCACTTCTCTTCTTTTCAAGGTATTTGTAAGGCCTCCTCAGACAGCCTTTTTGCTTTGCATTTCTTTTTCTTGGGAATGGTCTTGATCCCTGTCTCCTGTACATCACAAACCTCCTTCCATAGTTCATCAGACATTCTGTCTTTCAGATCTAGTCCCTTAAATATATTTCTCACTTCCACTGTACAGTCATAAGGGATTTGATTTACATCATACCTGAATAGTCTAGTGGTTTTCTCCACTTTCTCCAATTTCAGTCTGAATTTGGCAATAAGGAGTTCATGATCCAAGCCACAATCAGCTTCCGGTCTTGTTTTTGCTGACTGTATAGAGCTTCTCCATCATTGGCTGCAAAGAATACATTCAATCTGATTTTGGTGTCGACCATCTGGTGATGTCCACGTCTACACAAGTCTTCTCTTGTGTTGTTGGAAGAGGTGTTTGCTATGACCAGTGCGTTCTCTTGGCATAACTCTATTAGCCTTTGTCCTGCTTCATTCCATATTCCAAGGCCAAATTTGCCTGTTACTCCAGGAGTTTCTTGACTTCCTATTTTTGCATTCCAGTCACCTATAATGAAAAGGACATCTTTTTTGGGTGTTAGCTCTAGAAGATCTTGTAGGTCTTCATAGAACTGTTCAACTTCAGCTTCTTTGGTATTACTGGTTGGGGCATAGACTTGAAGTAAGTCTCTTTCTGACTTACTTCACTCTGAATAATAGTCTCTAGGTTCATCCACCTCACTAGAACTGTGTTAAATGTGTTCCTTTTTATAGCTGAGTAATATTCCATAGCATATATGTACCACAGTTTCTTTATCCATTTATCTGTTGATGGCCACGTAGGTTGCTTCCATGTCCTAGCTGTTGTAAATAGTGCTTCAGTGAACACTGGGGTACATGTGTCTTTTTCAATTATGGTTTATCAAGGTATCTGCCCAGCAGTGGAATTGCTGGGTCATATGACAGTTTTATTCCTAGTTTTTTAAGGAATCTGCATACTGTTATCCATAGTGACTGTATCAATTTGCATTCCCACCAACAGTGCAAGGGGTTCCCTTTTCTCCACACCCTCTCCAGCATTTATTATCTGCAGTCTTTTTAATGATGGACATTCTGACCAGTGTGAGATTGTGGTTTTGATTTGCATTTCTCTAATAATGAGTGATGTTGAGCATCTTTTCATGTGTTTATTAGCCAACAGTATGTCGTCTTTGGAGAAATGTCTATTTATGTTTTCTTCCCACTTTTTGATTACGTTGTTTGTTTTTCTAGTACTGAGCTGAATGAGCTGCTTGTATATTTTGAGGATTAATCCTTTGTCAGTTGTTTCATTTGCTATGATTCTCTCCCACTCTAAGGGTTGTTATTTCACCTTGCTTATAGTTTCCATCATTGTGAAAAAGCTTTTATTTTATTAGATCCCATTTTTTAATTAATTTTTTTATTTCTGTTGCTCTAGGAGGTGGGTCATAGAGGATCTTGCTGTGATTTATGTCAAAGAGCGTTCTGGCAGAAGGATTCTTAACCACTGGACCACCAGCAAGTCCAACTGTTCTCTTAAAATGGTTTACAATGATAAATGCTACACTATGCACTTTACTACAATTTTTTTAAAAGATAGTTTTCTCTCCAGCCACACTTTTATAGAGCTATGTCCATCCAGAGAGTCTTCTTTGTCTAATTGCACAAAGATGTCATAGAAGATGGCTGTAGCTCAGGGAACATGTTTCACAACAGTGTTCTGGACAAATGTTGAGGAACAAGTGGGGGTTAATGTAAAAAAAATATGTAGAGAGAAATTAATGTGTCCCAAAGATGATCAGATCCAAATGTTCAAAAACACAAATGGCAGACTGAGTTATCTTGAGAAAAACTATAATGTCTGAAAAGACTTGTTTCTGAAAAGAAAGCCATTCAGTCTTCACACTTAGGTAGAAAAGAAACACATTTGCACAAGGCTAAGAAAACAGTCCTGATATGCTTGAAACGCAGGACACTCAGGACCAGTGCCTCCAGTTGTGAGCCATAAAACGCAGCCTTGGTGATTCTGAAAATGGCCCAAGTATTTACAATCACCCACCGTGACCATAAAACTTTCCAATAATTTACCCAGAAAATGATTAATTTTAAGCAGTGCCATTTCTAATGAAACTTCCAAGATAAATCAGTTGCAAAAGTATACATTCAGGTAACTACAGAGTTGACCCACGGAGCACAAGTGTGAGATAGGATCCAATTAAATGTTGGCAGGTGGCTGATGTGGAGGTTAGAAAAACAGATCTTAATTCATTCTTTCAGATTGAAATTAGACACAAGGTTTAGTGAACTGTTGGGGGTCGCTACATTTATGATCATTTTTGGAAGTATAGTTACAGTTTATCTAAAAATGGCTTAGTTAAAATTTAAAGAGAAGTCAGTCAAGGCACATTCCTCTTTTATCACATCATACAACATTACCTCATTGATAATGTTCTTATAGAACATATTTGTTTCAGAAATATTCAAGGGCAGTTTTATGTACATGCATTAGTGACTACAGATTTAATATTAAATGCTTCAATGGGAAGGTATTATGGAAAGATGTTGATTCCCCCTAACTTTTCCATATTTAGAACAATTGCACTGGGACGACCCAGAGGGATGGAATGGGGAGGGAGGAGGGAGGAGGGTTCAGGATGGGGAACACATGTAAACCTGTGGCGGATTCATTTTGATATTTGGCAAATCTAATACAGTTATGTAAAGTTTAAAAATAAAATAAAATTAAAAAAAAAAAAAAGAACAATTGCAATCAAATACACCACATGACCCCACTTTAAAAACCTAGCAAAAAAGAAAAACATGAATTTAACTAGATAAATTGTTATATAAGATGATTCAAGGGGAAGAATTTTACTAACAGATGTAAAAGCATTGTATGGTTCAGAGATAAACACAGGCATATCGATGGAGTTTAGCATGATATTGAGTGAGAGGTGAAATATGGCTTGGTTATTTAAACCAAGACTGACCGGATAATCTCTTGGAAGGAACAGAAACTGGTGTAGACCCCTATCTCCTGCCAGATTTAATTCAGGTTGACTATAATTTTAAATATAAAACCTGAAAACATTATGTCCCCAAACAATATAGATGAGGCTTTATATAATCCTGACGAGGAGATAGAATTTCTAAATATGACCGCCAAAGCAGAATCCTCAGAGGGAGAGCCTTGAAAGACTTTACACATAAAATATACAGCCCAGCACACATTGTTTTTCCAGACTCCCAGGAACACTCACAAGCAGACTATGATCAGGACACTGAGGATACCGCCATCAGTCGATAGGCAGGGCAGCAAATCCTCAAAGCAGAGCACAATCCGTATCCATTGATTCTATACAATTATGTATCTTTAGAAAAAAACTCTTTTAAATACCCACTCCCATTACCCTCATTCGTCTCCAAAAACAAAACCCCAGAAAACAAAACAAATAAAAAACAAAGTAATCCTTACCATTTAGAAACTTAAAACTAAAACAACTTTATATCAAATTCTTGGCTTAAAGCAGAAATCAAAATTGAAGCAGGCTCAACAATTAGAGTATTACACAGCTACATCTGTGGGATGGAGCCTGCATATCACTGCCAGGGATATTTTATGACTTTCAAAGCTTTTAGTAAATCATAGTGAAAAATCGAAGGCAGGAATATTTTTTTGCCTCTTCTTCTCCACGTAACCAATGAAACCCAAAGAGAACAAATTCTTTAAGATGAAGGGGATGCATGGGTTTGGTTAGGGCGGGTCATCATCTAATGTGGGATTGCAGAAAATTTTGAGGCAATGGGAAGGCAATGGCAGCATCTAAGCCTGGGAAAGAAAAAGGGGAGCCAAAAACCAGAGTGTGGTCCCAGAAGAGGCTGCAGCAAGGGACGGAGACCCCTACGCTCTCAGCACCCTGATTGCCTCAGCGACCGCTTTCTCCAGAACACTCAGTTTAAATTCCTCCTCTACCCTCTATCACAGAATGGAAAGCTGTCTACCATTTCTCCACTAGACAACAAACTGAAAACCAAATCATGAGAGTTTTTTTGAACAAAATGCAAAGAAGCCTGACATATGAGAATATGGGTGTTGGCAACATGGATCAAAGCAGTTTTTATTAAGGTTCCTCTCCTCCACATACGCTTCACCTCCTACCCCAAATGTTATTTCAGGGAATGAAGAGGTGTGAGGGTATCTAAGAGACTCAGCCTTTCCCTCCACCCTATAAAGACTGTTTTGAGTAAAAGATCAGACTAAAGTAGTTTGAATACATAGATAATTGCTTTCCTCACTCACCAGCAATTGATCAAGAAAGAGCCAATTTAACTACATTAATAAAAAACTAAGAGTTGCAGTGTGAGTTAAAATGTGTGAGCATGCTGCAGCTCAACATATCTAAGTATTTTCCTCTCAACATGGGCACACAGGCTTCTGAGCACCCATCTACAGAAACTGATGCCCCCTACTTGTTTATTTATGGCTTTCAATCTCCACCAAACATTCACAACCTGTCTTGCTTGTCTTTTTTCTTCCTTTCAACTATGTTGGAATGTGTCCCCCTTCTTTCAGTGAATCCATATTTTCTGCCCTTGAACAGATGGTCACCACCCTTCCCCTCCTATGCTAACATCCCTCATCCTGCAGTGTCTTCATCTGGGGAGCTGATTGACCAATGTGACTCTAAGTAGGAGACAATGGAGACACTGGAGGCAGGGAGAGTCACACAGGGGGCGGGGCACATGCCAAGATTTTGGCACTTTATCCCAAGGGATTTTGGGTAGGCTTCACTCCTGAGGACATGCAAATGCCCTGAGAGTGCAGAGCCACCTGGGAGGCAGCTCATCCTGTGCTCCAGCCATGGCGGGGTGCTGGGACGATGCTCAGATCAGCCAGGATTTGGGCAAGCACAGGGCAGGACAGCACTGGTGTCCAGCTGCTCTGGCCAGCTTTGTTTCACACTAAGAATGAATTTTAATTCCTGCCTTATTTGGGGTTGCTGGAGAGTTTTCCCAGCTGTGGCTCACACCCAAGATCATTACTTAACTAAATGGCTGTGGGGCCCTTTAAGGGCACATGGGTGATGAAAGAACATGAATGAATTCATGGTGACACCTTTGCCACAAGCAACCCTCACAGAATCTGATCTCCACATTCAAACTCACCTCTGACCGAACAGAGGGGAAACACCTGTCTTGCATTTACTTGAGGTGGAGCAATCAAGGGCACTTTATCTCGGCGTTATCAGACACTTCAGCTGCTCCCAGATTCTGCTCTGTTCTTCCCTGTGGCACAACTGAAAGCGTCTGAAACCCAGGTGAAAATCCCATTCTGACTTTGTGGAGAAATCAGAAACCTTAGACTCTGTTTGGACTTCCACATCTGGCATGGTGAAAGAGAGAATTGTAAGCATTTCCGTCCCTTATCACTTCATGCCCAGTTAAATTTGCATTTCAGAGAAACAACAAATTTATTTTTAGCTTAAGTATGTTTCAGGATCTAGAAATATGGCACGAGACAGATTTACACTAAAAGATTATTTGCTGTTTCTCTAAAATACCGTTTAACTAGACATTCAGTGCTTTACCTGGCAACCTCGAGTGTGGGTGACATCTCATTGTCATACCTGGGAGAGGAAGAAGCTTCTGGAAAATGTTTGACCAATGAACTGGCATATCTGGGGATGATGTGATTGACGGCAGGGTTTGGTAGTCATGTGGTTCTGACCCCAAGGAACGGCAGCATGCATAAAAATGGCTGGATGTGAGGCCCAGCCAGCTCAGCTTTGCACTTTAGCTCTATCAGCGTGTGATCTTCTGCAAGTACTTTGACTTTCTGAGACTTGGCCTTCTCATTTACAATTAGGACTGATAATATTTGTTTTTCAAAATTTAAGTGAAAATTGAAGACAATTTATACTAAGGATGTGGCACCTTGTAAATACATGAATTTTAAAATATCCAGTTCAGTTCAGTTCAGTTGCTCAGTCATGTCTGACTCTTTGTGACCCCATGGACTGCAGCATGCCAAGCCTCCCTGTCCATTGCAAACTCCCAGAGTTTATACAAACTCATGTCCATTGAGTCAGTGATGCCATCCAACCATCTCATTCTCTGTCGTCCCCTTCTCCTCCAGCCTTCATCTTTCCCAGCATCAGGGTCTTTTCAAATGAGTCAGTTATTCACATCAGGTGGCCAAAGTTTTGAAGTTTCAGTTTAAACATCAGTCCTTCCAATGAAAAGTCAGGACTGTTTTCCTTTAGGATGGACTGGTTGGGTCTCCTTGCAGTCCAAGGGACTCTCAAGAGTCTTCTCCAATATCACAGTTCAAGAGTATCAATTCTTCAGCGCTCAGCTTTCTTTATAGTCCAACTATCACATCCATACATGACTACTGGAAAAACCATAGCTTTGACTAGACAGACCTTTGTTGGCAAAGAAATGTTTCTGGTTTTTAATATGCTATCTAGGTTGGCCATAACTTTTCTTTCAAGGAGCAAGCATCTTTTAATTTCATGGCTGCAGTCACTATTCACAGTATTTTGGAACCCAAGAAAATAAAGTCTCTCACTGTTTCCCCATCTATTTGCCATGAAGTGATGGGACCAGATGCCATGATCTTTCTTTTCTGAATGTTGAGTTTTAAGCCAACTTTTTCACTCTCCTCTTTCACTTTCATCAAGAAGCTCTTCTGTTCTTTGCTTTCTTTAAGGGTGCTGTCATCTGCATATCTGAGGTTATTGATATTTCTCCCAGCAATCTTGATTTCAGCTTGTGCTTCTTCCAGCCCAGCATTTCCCATGATGTACTCTGCATATAAGTTAAATAAGCAGGGTGACATTATACAGCCTTGACATTCTCCTTTTCCTATTTGGAACCAGTCAGTTGTTCCATGCTCAGTTCTAACTGTTGTCTCCTTATCTGCATACAGATTTCTCAAGAGGCAGGTCAGGTGGTCTGGTATTCCCATCTCTTTAAGAATTTTCCACAGTATGCTGTGATCCACACAGTCAAAGATTTGGCATAGTTAGTGAAGCAGAAGTAGATGTTTTTCTGGAACTCTCTTGTTCTCTTGATAATCCAATGGATATTGGCATTTTGATCTCTGGTTCCTCTGGCTTTTCTAAAACCAGCTTGAACATCTGGAAGTTCATGGTTCATGTACTGTTGAAGCCTGTCTCGGACAATTTTGAGCATGACTTTACTAGCATGTGAGATGAGTGCAACTGTGCAGTAGTTTGAGCATTCTTTGGCATTGCCTTTCTTTGGAATTGGAATGAAAACTGACCTTTTCCAGTCCTGTGCCCACTGCTGAGTTTTCCAAATTTGCTGGCATATTGAGTGAAGCACTTTCACAGCATCATCTTTCAGGATTTGAAAAGCTCAACTGGAATTTCATCATCTCCACTAGTTTTTTTTCGTAGTGATACTTTCTAAGGCCCACTTGTCTTCACATTCCAGGATGTCTGGCTCTAGGTCAATGATCACACCATCGTGATTATCTGGGTTGTGAAGATCTTTTTTATAGTTCTTCTGTGCATTCTTGCCACCTCTTCTTAATATCTTCTGCTTCTGTTAGGTCCATACCGTTTCTGTCCTTTATTGAGCCCTTCTTTGCATGAAAATTTCCCTTGGTATCTCTGATTTTCTTGAAGAGATCTCTAGTCTTTCCCATTCTATTGTTTTCCTCTATTTCTTTGCATTGATCACTGAGGAAGGCTTTCTTATTTCTCCTTGCTATTCTTTGGAACTCTGCATTCAAATGGGCATACCTTTCCTTTTCTCCTTTGCCTTTCGCTTCTCTTCTTTTCACAGCTATTTGTAAGGCCACCTCAGACAGCCATTTTTCGTTTTTGCATTTCTTTTCCTTGGGGATGATCTTGATCCCTGCCTCCTGTATAATGTCATGAACCTCTATCCATAGTTCTTCAGGCACTCTGTCTATCAGATCTAGGCCCTTGAATCTATTTCTCACTTCCACTGTATAATCATAGGAATTCGATTTAGATCATACCTGAGTGGTCTAGTGGTTTTCCCTATTTTCTTCAACTTGAGTCTGAATTTGGCAATAAGGAGTAATCCAGTAATACTGGTCAAAATCTTCTCAAGAGAAGATTGATAAAATTGAAGAGAATAAGTCTATTAACAAACCAAAGGCTGGGGAAAACCTGCAGGCAGCTGTGAAGAGAACTAGGTGTTTTCTGGGTGTAACCTGACCTGTCCCAGCGTATTTGGAAGTTGCCTTTTGTCTGCTGCTGTGGATTTTTACTGGCTCTACATCTGTTAGGACGTTACAGATGCATCTTGACTTAAGAAATTTAAGAGATATGTATTGGAAGAACTTGAAGCTTGCTTGGATTTGAAAGAGCCATTGTTTTGATGTAACATAAAATCAGACCAGAAGAGTTACTATGTGTAGATGATGATGAAGAAGACCTGGATTTGTAGCAATAGTGAAAGGTTTACAAAACCCATCTCAGTAAGTGAACATTATGGAGTGGCTGAGCCGACTACACCATCATACTGAGAGCATCACCAGAGTCAAGAGAGAGGACCCTTTCTGCCTGTCCGGCACCAAGTGGTCCTTCTGCATCTGAGTGGTGTTTCCACAAACACTTTGACCCTGTTCAAAAAGTGGACTCTATTTCTATTCTCCTTCAGTGAAAGCAGGCTTGACGACTCACCTTTGAGAAACAGATTTGGGTGGAGTTGGTGGCGTGTAGGACTTCTAAGACTAGGTCATGAAAAGCATTGCATCCTTTTCCTCTCTCTGGGATCGCTTGCTCCAGGGAAAGCTGTCATAGTGTTAGGACTCTTAAGCAGCCCTGTAGAGAAATCCACACGATGTGGAACTGAGGCCTCCTGCCAAGAACCCTGTGCGGGAACATCTTGAAAGATCTCCTCCAGCTCCAGGCAAGCTGTCAAATAACTGCAGCCTCATGAGTGACCCTCAGTCAGAACCACCCAGCTAAACTGCTTCTAGATCCCTGATCAGAATCTATGTGAGACAATAAATGCTTGCTTGTGGATTTTATCTGTTAAACATTGGGCTAATTTGTTATGTAGCAATGAACAATTAATACAAACAGCAATAATAGCTAAAATGTGTTGAGTCCTCAACATCCACCAAGGACTTTTTAAAGTATTTTACACGTTAACTGTTTTCTATTTTACAGATGAGGAAACCAAATTACAGAGAGGTTAAATAAGTTTCTCAGAGTAAATACGTAGTAAGTAGCTTAAATATGGTTGAAGTCCCCTTCCACATGTGCTCTCTCTCATGCATTCTCGTTTTACTGCTGGGCTGTCTGTATCCCTCACTATATTATGTCCCACGAGGTCAGAGGAGGTATTCTACCCGTATCACTGGAACCCAGAAGAGTGCATAGAACTCAGTATACGTGGAGTAAAAATTTAGATAAATTGAATATATAGGTGATAAAGAAGTAGATGAAAAAAATCGTTATGCACTAGCTCTTTGCTGTGGGACTTGAGCTTTTGGGTCTAACAAAGAGCCATGTATGGGAACTTCACCTCTGAGTGATATTAGTACATCCTTTCATTTTTAATCTGAAACTTTGGACTTCATTCTGTTGCCAGTTTTAGATGGTGCACAATGCCACAAACCCAATGCTTCACAAATTTGCACTTAAATCCAAGGGAAATTGGAAATAACCTAAATACCCAACATTAGAGGTTAATAAATTATGGTACTTCAGTGCAATGAAGTTTTGTCTAACCTCTAAAATTATAAAACTATGTTGAATAACAAAAGTGTTTCAAATAATATTTAATTGAAAATAGCAGAAACAAGGTACATTTAGGCAAGTTTGTGTTATATACTTATATAGTTTTTAGAAGTAATAAAATATATTTGTTTATACTCCTTAGGACGACCTCATTGACATATTTCAAATGCCCTTGCTTCCAGGTCCTCTGAGGGAATAGAGGAAGGAAATATACGTGTATATACTGACCCATATATATGTATGCATGTACATATGTGTGTATATATATGTTCCACATATGCTTATGTATAATGATCTATATTTGTATTAATCTAAACATGAATTTCTACTATTTCCCCAACTCTAATCCATTACAGCATGGAACAGTTTGATCTCTTTCCCTAGACAGTCTGTTAACTGACACTCCGCTAGTGAAAAAGCTGCCTCCTACCATCCATATCCTGAAAAATCATGCTCCAAAAGAGAAGGAGAAATAAAAATTTTCTCAGAAAAACAAAAATCTGAGAAATTCATCACTGGCAGATCTGTCCTGTAAACAATGTTCATTCTTCAGATAAAAGGAAATATGATACAGGGAGGAAACTGATCCACATAAAGAAGAGTTCTGCAAAGGGAATAAACAGGGGTAAGATAGAGGCTTTAATTTTTCTTATTTTCAATTTATATAAAATACAATTGTGTAAGGTAATAACAGTAATAATTATTTGGTAATTGTAGCACACAAATAGGTGACAAGTGGATGACAGGGGTGGTCTCAAGTCAAGGACCAGGACTGCCTTGAACATGGCCTTGAATACCCTTGTTCCACTGTAATGCTCACACCATCTGTTAACATCTGGGACTAGAAAAACCTCCCAGTCAACGCCTCATCCCAGCCATGTAGTCCAGTAAGAGTGGAACAGGACATTAGTCCTACATGGGATGAAGAACCAGGGAGTTAATAGAAGAAATCAGAAAAGACTGAAGACACATGCCCAGTTTTCTGAGCTGAAGCTGCAGGGATTGGAGGTGGGAGCAGGAGGTCAGAGTTACACTTGAGAATGCAGCAGGGAAGCCATTTAAACAGGGCGGAGCACTGTAGGACAAGGCTTGCGAGATGGGCAACAAGGCACAGGGAATTTCCGCTGCCAGAGCTCTTTCCAGGCCCATCGTGGTTTTCCTGCGCCTACTTGCTGAATTCACTTGAGATACAGGTGCTTTGTACCCTCAACCTACTGGCATTGAGTAACTTTAGGGTGAAACCTTTCAAATTGTTGAGTATGGAAGTTGGCTGAAGTTGTGCAAGCCTGCAGTTCGTTCATCTCAGTTAAAAGGGTAGGACTGACTGCTCCCACGGATGTTCCACTGGAGAAGCTGGGAAAGGAGAAACTAGCCTGGGACTCTGCACAACCCACAGAGTGCAATGTGTTCTTCTTAGTGAGTAGAGGGAAGACAGACCACAGGGAACCCCACATGTCTATTAGAGGAAACAATGCTTATAAGAAACTCCACACTCCTGTGGAATTTGCTGTACTGGGCTTTCACTTCTGATAGAACATTGAGGACTAAAGTAAAACTAGAACCTGAAAACAAATGTCTCTTCTGAGACTCATATGTCATAAAGTGAAGAAATGTTTTCTCTTCTTAGAGCTTATTACAAGAATTCTGTACTCAGCAGGGACTTGGCCTTTTTGGGAAATTTGTTTTATAAGGCTATTGAGGGGATAAAAACAAGTTTCTAGGACCTGGGTCTTGGGCTGGTGCCTAGTTTCCATAAGGAAGAAAAAAAAAAAAACTGCCTAATAAATGAGAGAGAGAGGAATCTGATGTTCCTACAGAGACAAAACCAGAAGGGAAATGAAGGAGCAAGAGAAAAAAAGAAATATTGACTCCATTGGGGGAGATGGTTAAGGGCTCTGGAGATGAGAACAGATCCAAAAAAGGGCAAAGAGAAGTGTCCGATTGTGTTCGTTTTGTTTTATCATGTTGGGGTTGGATGATGCAAACCCTCTCTGCCACCTCCTTTATCATATCACTCCTGCTTTAGTGTGTGTAGATTGGGGTGGGGAATTATGAAGAGGCTAGGGATATCCAGTGGAGAAGGCAATGGCACCCCACTCCAGTCCTCTTGCCTGGAAAATCCCATTGGCGGAGGAGCCTGGTAGGCTGCAGTCCCTGGGGTCCCGAAGAGTCAGACACAACTGAATGACTTCACTTTCACTTTTCACTTTCATGCATTGGAGAAGGAAATGGCAACCCACTCCAGTGTTCTTGCCTGGAGAATCCCAGGGACGGGGGAGCCTGGTGGGCTGCCATCTATGGGGTCGCACAGAGTCGGACACGACTGAAGTGACTTAGCAGCAGCAGGAAGATCCAGACAGCAGGCTGCACCAGTGTAATTGATGAGAGAAGCTCTTTGGCAGAAGTCATTTGCAATGACAAGTTGTGTGTTTGTGCGTGTTTGTGTATGTGTGTGTGTGTGTGTGTATTTTCCTTGATCAAAGCAGGATAAATGAAGCCTAAAAATCCTTTAAGTCTTGGCTGAATATGAAAGTTCATATCTAACTGTGTGAACTAAACTATGGAAATTTCATAGTACCGGTATACTTCTCAATGTTTAAGGGAGGTTGTTAGTTTTCACTGACTTCACAGAAAGGCTGATTGGCTAATTTCATCCATTCTGGCAGTCTGTGTTCATGATCCTTTAAATAAAATAGACTCACAGGGAAAAAAAAAAAAGTGGTGGAGGGGGTGGTTCTTGAGAGATGAAAGCCAGACAAAGCCAGTATTTCAAAATGGGATTGTCTCCGTTGAAAAGCTTTCCATAGTAAATGAAGGTTAAATATTTTTCCTCTTCACCTTTCCTTTAGTGGATTGGTTTTTGAAGTGTGGGTCTTTAGCCAGCAGCATCAGGATCGCCTAGAATTTGTTGGAAATGCAGATTACTGTGTTCCATCCTAGACATACTAAATTAGAAATTCTGGGTATGGGGCCCAGAAATCTGCATTATAAGAAGCCCTTCATGTATGCTAGAGTTTGAGAACAGTTGTTCTGAAGCAGTGAATGTTGAACTGAATTCAGTGAATCTGATGGGAAAAAATAGATGTATGGCATTATTTTTGCTAAATGAGAGTTAGCATATCCTTTAATTGTAAATATAGTCCCCAAAGCACAGTTGTATTAAGGGCACTTTTTTTTAATCAATTGAAAAAATATATATCAGTTTTATTCAGCTATAGCTTGCACAGCAGAAAATTCACCCATTTAAAGTGTACAGTTCAATGGGTTTTAGTGGATTCACAGAATTATGCACTTAGCACCACAATCAAATTTAGAACGTTTTCTTTACCACAATAAGAAATATCACACCTATCAACAGTCACTTTCCATTGCCTTCCTTCTTCCCTCCACTTATTTACTTTTGTGTGTGTGTGTGAGAGTTCTGGAAATTTCACTTAAATGGAATTATATAATATGAGGTATTTTGTGACTGGCTTTCCCACTCGTCATGTTTTTAAAAATCATTCATATTAGAGCATGTATCAATACGTTATTACTTTTTATTGTCAAGTCATGTTCCATTGTAAGGATATAACATATATTATATGTTCATTGATAAACTGATGGATGTCTGGTTGATTCTACTTTCTGGCTATTATGAATAGCGCTGCTGTGAACATTCAAGTTCTTCTGTGGACATATGCTTTTTTTTCTTTCGGGTATACTCTTCGGGATGAAATTTCCCAGTCAGATAGTAACTGTGTTAACCGTTTGAGGAACTGCCAGACTGTTCTGCAGAGTGGCTGTAACATTTTACATTCATTCCCACCAGCAATGTATGAAAGTTTCAAACTCTTCACATCCTTGTCTGACTTTTATTCTTCTCTGACTTTTTGGCTACAGCTATCCTAACAAATGTAAAGTGGTATCTCACTGTGATTTTGACTTGCATTTTCCTGATAGTTAATCATGTTTCACATGCTTTCATAAGATTATTGACCATTTCTAGATCTCCCTTAGAGACATGTTTATTCAGATCCTTTGCTTACTTTACAATTGGCTTGTCTTTTCATTATTCACTTTTAAGAGTTCTTGATATATTCTAGATAAAAATCACCTATCAGATATGTGATTTGCAAATATTTTCTTCCATTCTGTGGATTACATTTTCACTTTCTAGTAACACTCTGAAACCACCTGTTTTTAGTTTTATTAGAGTCCAATTTACCTATTTTTCTTCTGTTACATGTGCTTTAGGTACAAGGTCACAAATATTTGTAGCTATGTTTTCTTCTAAGATTTTATAGGATTGTGTCTTATATTTGGCTGTTTATTCCATTGTAAGTTAATTTTTGCATACAGTGTGAGGTAGGGGTCCAAAGTTATTCTTTTGCATTGAGTATACTGTTTCCAAGCACTATTTTTTTAAACTACTTTATTTATTTTTAATTGAAGGATAATTGCTTTACAATAGTGTGTTGGTTTCTACCATACCTCAGTGGAACCAGACATAGGCATACATACGCCCTTCCGCTACAACTACCCTCCCACGCCCACCCCACCTACCCTTCTAGGCTGTCACAGAGCCCCGGTCTGAGTTCTCTGAGTTATAGATTCCCACTGGCTGTCTATTTCACACATGGTAGTGTATATGTTTCCATGATACTCTCTCCATTTGTCCCATCCTCTCCTTCCCCATCACCCCCGTGTCCATACGTGTTTCTTGGAAAGATTACTGTCCCCCAATTGAATTGTATTAACACCCTTGCTAAAACCTGATTGACTGGCCCTCAAAGTAAAAGTTTATGTCTTGGCTTTCCGTCTGTCTCTTTGACCTCTGTGTATAGCTTTATGCTAGTACCAAAATGTCTTGATTACTATAATTTTGTAGTAAGTTTTGAAATTGGGAATTGTGAGTCCTTCAACTGTGTTCTTTTTCAAGAACGTTTTGGCTATTCTGGGTTTCTTGCATTTTGATATTTTAGAATAACCTTGTCAATTTCTGTGAAACAGTCAACTGGAATTTTTAGAGGGATTGAATTGAATCTACAGATCATTTTTGGTAGTATTACATCCTAACAATATTAAATCTCACAACCCTTGAACTTAGGATGTCTGTCCACTCATTTAGGTCTCCTTTAATCTCTTTCAGCAATGTTTGTAGTCTTCAGATTATAAATTTGCATCTTTAAAAAAGTTATTACTAAGTATTTTATTCTTTTTGTTCACACCAACAATATAATAATGTAATAATGAAATAAAATACAACAATGTAAGTAATTTTAAATATAAGTTTCTGGTTGTTCATTGCAAGTGTATAGATACACAATTTCTGTGTGTTGATGTTGTAGGATGCAAACTTGCTGCAATGTCTTATTAGTTCTGATTGTTTTTTAGTGCATTCTTTAGGATTTTCTGTATACAGATGTCATCTACAAATAGAGATAGTTTTATTATCTCTTATTATTATATATATTCTTTATAAAAGATAGTCTCATCCCTACCAATATGAATGCCATTTATTTCTTTTACTTGTCTAATTGCCTTGACTAGAATCTCCAGTACAATGTTAAATTGAAGTGATGTACCACATGTAATGGGCTTCTCTGGTAGCTCAGATGGTAAAGAATCTACCTGCAATGCAGGAGACCCAGGTTCAGTCCCTGGGTCAGGAAGATCCCCTGGAGAAGGGAATGGCTTCCCACTCTAGTATTCTTGCACATAAGATACAAGGTCAAATAGGACTGGCATCTTGAATATATGTGAGGATGGGAAAGTGTTAAGGAAGATTTTGAGTGTGGAATGGCACCAGAAAAGGAATAATATTTCCCATGTTTGAGAAGGAAGCAGGAAGAAAGAAATTTGCTCACTTCATTGAGCATGAGGAGTGCCAAGCCAGTTTCCTAACATGAAACAGAGTCAGCATAAAATATAAAAAAGAAAGATACAATGGCAATCCCTGTGCTATTCCTAACTTCCTAGGACTCTCCTACTAATCAGTCATATAGCCAAAAAATTGGGTTTTATTTACCCTGCTCTGACACATAATTCTTGCAACTGTTCCCCCATGCAGGGTCAAGACGCAAGACAACAGAGGAAGGGAAAAAAGCAACATGGGGTTTCTGTCCTCATAATTTCTCCAAATGAAGTTTCATGTCCACGGTGTGTTTTAGGTACTTTTGAACTGCTGTGGTCTGGGATGTGAACAAATAAGGGAGAAGCTTTAAGAAATAAAGGCTAAATACTTCCCAAATCCCATAAAAAATTTAATAAAAGCTCAGCGAACCACAATCATGGTAAACCCAAAGAAACCCATGCTAAACACAACATGATAAAATTAATGAACATTAAAGACAAAAACCTTGAGAATAGCAAGAGAAAAATACACAGTGACTTGAATGAGGGCAGATCTAATCACAAGTCACGGAAGCTATAAGGAGTCACACAGCACTTTAAAGGGCTAAAAGCAAAGACCTATCAGTCTATAATACTATGTTCAGCAAAAACATCCTTCATGAATGAGGGTACAATAAAGATGTTCACAGATGAAGGAAAGTTAAGAGAATTTGTTGCCAGCAGACTTGCTCTAAAAGAACTGCTATAGTAAGTTCTTTCAATAGAAGTGAAAGTATATAAGAAGGGAACTTGGAACATCAAGGATGAAGGAAGAGCAACAGAAATAGTATATATCTGGGTAAATAAGATAGACTACTTTTTTCCATTTTGGTTCTTTCAGTTCAGTTCAGTTCAGTCACTCAGTCGTGTCCAACTCCTTGTGACCCCATGAACCACAGCACGCCAGGCCTCACTGTCCATCACCAACTCCCAGAGTTCACTCAGACCCACGTCCATCAAGTCAGTAATGCCATCCAGCCATCTCATCCTCTGTCATCCCCTTCTCCTCCTGCCCCCAATCCCTCCCAGCATCAGGGTCTTTTCCAATGAGTCAACTCTTCGCATGAGGTGGCCAAAGTACTGGAGTTTCAGCTTTAGCATCATTCCCTCCAAAGAAATCTCAGGGCTGATCTCCTTCAGAATGAACTGGTTGGATCTCCTTGCAGTCCAAGGGACTCTCAAGAGTCTTCTCCAACACCACAGTTCAAAAGCGTCAATTCTTCAGCGCTCGGCCTTCTTCACAGTCCAACTCTCACATCCATACATGACCACAGGAAAAACCATAGCCTTGACTAGACGGACCTTTGTTGGCAAAGTAATGTCTCTGCTTTTGAATATGCTATCTAGGTTGGTCATAACTTTCCTTCCAAGGAGTAAGCGTCTTTTAATTTCATGGCTGCAGTCACCATCTGCAGTGATTTTGGAGCCCCCAAAAATAAAGTCTGACACTGTTTCCACTGTTTCCCCATCTATTTCCCATGAAGTGATGGGACCAGATGCCATGATCTTCATTTTCTGAATGTTGAGCTTTAAGCCAACTTTTTCACTCTCCTCTTTCACTTTCATCAAGAGGCTCTTTAGTTCCTCTTCACTTTCTGCCATAAGGGTGGTGTCATCTGCATATCTGAGGTTATTGATATTTCTCCCAGCAATCTTGATTCCAGCTTGTGTTTCTTCCAGTCCAGCATTTCTCATGATGTACTCTGCATATAAGTTAAATAAACAGGGTGACAATATACAGCCTTGACATACTCCTTTTCCTATTTGGAACCAGTCTGTTGTTCCATGTCCAGTTCTAACTGTTGCTTCCTGACCTGCATACAAATTTCTCAAGAGGCAGATCAGGTGGTCTGATATTCCCATCTCTTTCAAAATTTTCCATAGTTTATTGTGATCCACACAGTCAAAGGCTTTGGCATAGTCAATAAAGCAGAAATAGATGGTTCTTTAAAATATGTTAAAGGACTGAAAGCAAATATTATAACATTAGCAGTGAGTTTCACTGGGCATGGATGTCATACTCCACATAACTACCACATAAAAGGGGGAGGTGAAGGGACCTGTATATTGATGAGGTCTATACATTCCTCTTGAAAATGTAGAGCATACCCTCTATATTTTTAAGTTTAATATGTTTATTATAATCCTCAGAGCAACCACTAAAACAAACAGACAAATAAAGCACAGAGAGATATAGTCAAGACACAAAAGATAAAAAAAAATAGAATACTAAAAAAAAATGTTCAGATAAACAAAAGGAGGCAGGAAAGAGGAAACAACAAAATAGAAAACAGATAAAAACAGAAATAAAATATAAAATGTTAAACTAAATATAAACATACCAGTAATTACATTAAACACAAATTTATCTAAACATACCAGTTTAGAAACAGAGGTTGTTAGAATGGATAAACAAATGCATAATCCAACTATAAGCTGTCTATAATGGTAATGCTGAAAGTGAAAGTATTTTTCGACTAGCTCAGTCATGTCCGACTCTTTGCGACTCCATGGACTTTAACTGTCCAGGCTCCTCTGTCCATGGGATCCCCCAGGCAAGAATACTGGAGTGGGTTGCCATTCCCGTCTCCAGGGGATCTTCCCAAATGGTAAGGATACAGATAGGTTAAAAAATAAAAGATGGAAGAATATATGCCATGCAAGCACTGATACGGGAATGGTTATGTTAATGTAAAAATTAACTTCAGACCAAAGAAATATTCCAGGGACAAGGAGGAACATTATGTAATGATAAAAGAGAAAATTACCCCCCCCCAAAGATATAACAATCATAAATGTGTAGAACCTAAAATAAGAGCTTCAAAATGCATAACCAAAAAGCTGGCAGGTCTAAAAGGATTAATAAACAAACCTGTGATCTTAGATGGAGACTTCAACACTCTGTCACTTAGTAATAACACTTAGTACACTTAGTAATGGATAGAACTAATAGAAAGAAAATCAGTAAGAATATAGAAGAATGGATGACACCATCAACAAAATGGATCCAATTTATATTTATAGAATTGTTCATATAAGCAGCAGAATACAGATTTCAGAAGAAAGCAGAAAATATTTGAACTGAACAAAAATAAAACCATATTTGTAGCATGTAAAGAAGTGCTATCAGGGAAATTTATAGAGTTAAGTGTTTATGTTGCAAAACAAGAAAAGTTTCAAATAAATAATCTAAGCTTCCATCTTAATGCTCTAGGGAAAAGCATTATAGAGCAAAATAATTTCAAAGCAAGTAAACAGAAGAAAATAATAGAGGTACGGCCAGAAGTCAGTGAACTTTAAAACAGAGAAACAGTGGAGAAAATCAATAAAACCAAAAGGTTGTTCTTTAAAAAAATAAATAAATAAACCTCTAGAAAGACTGAGAAAGATGAAAGGAGAGAAAACACAGGTTGTTAATATCAGGAATAAAAGAAGGAGGTCTCACTATAGGTCCTGCAGACATGAAAAATTAATGAGAGTAATATGAATTACTTTGTGCTCATAATTTTGACAATGTAAAAAAATGAATTATTAACAGTGGGGAGAGGGAAGTGAGAAGGGGCAGAATATAGTGTGGGGGATAAGGAGGCACAAACTACTGTATATAAAATAAATAAAGTACAAGGATGTACAGCACAGGGAATATGTCCAATATTTTATAAATATAAATGGAGTATAATTCATGTTGATGTATGGCAAAACCAATACAATATTGTAAAGTAATTAGCCTCCAATTAAAATAAATAAATTTAAATTTAAATAAATAAATAAGAATTGTGGCTTACTATGTTGTACACCTGAAACATATAATATTGTAAATCAACTGTACCTCAATTAAAAGTAGCCAAAAATGGGTCAGTTCCTTAAAAATCACAAGTTACTGAAATCCATTCTAAATTGAATAGATAGCCTCTATAAAACAAATTGACTTCGTAGCTCAAATTCTTCTGAAAAAGAAATGTCCAGGTACAAACAGGAAAATCCTGAAATATAGTTAAAGAAGAGATAATACTTATTCTACAAAATTTCATCCAGAAAACAGAAGAGGGGGAATAATTACAAACTGGGTTTATATAAGCCCAAATGTGTCCTTGGGGAGTAGGACAGGGGCAAGAAATATGCATGTATTTTCACTGTAAGTCATTTGTGGGGGGCGGCATTGATTGTTGATCATGTACATGTGTTACTTTAATTATAATTGTAATTAAACATAAGCACACTGATTGCAAGTCTCAGTCACCCAGCACAGAGCCCCAGTTCTCCTGGTCTTTGCATCTCCCTGTAGACTCTGAAAGTCAGGAGACTTGGGTATCATTTTTCCCTCTAAAATATGTTCTTTAGCAACTACAAAGCTGTGCTAGAAGACTTTCAATTGCAGGACATCTGAGATGCCTCATCTCAGCTTGTTTATTGCTAATTTCTTCTTAATGAAGTCTGTGGGCTACCCAACTGGGATGAGTTCAGAATTTTTTTCCACAATCGGCCTCAGGAGAACAATCAATGAGGTTCTCAGAAAAGAATGCACATTGAGGAAATCCCCTTTGAGCTGACTGTGTCCATGAACTTCAGTTCTGTTTGTGGTTTTGTATTTGCCAAAGACCCAGCCTTTTTCAGGGAACTCTAAGGCGGAGAGCATGGTGGGGTACTTGCGGGAGGTCGTGACACCTTGAACTGTGAAACCACGAGGTGTGGGCATCTGGCTGACCTTGCACAAACATCCCCTGGGGGTGGCTGGGCCACACTGTGAAGCCCACTTGGGAGAATCATGATAACATGGGTGCAGGATGAGTCAAAGGTTCACGGACATAAAACAATCTCATGGCCCTTGTATAACCTCAGATGGAGCCAAGGCAAAAGGAACCAGAACCACATAAAGTGGACCTAGGGATTTTAAAGGGGAAGAATGTGTTTGCAAAATCCTGGTCTTTGTCAAGAACAAGATGTTTTAAAAAAACACTCTGAGCTATTTGAGTTCAAGCCAGTTGTCTCTGGATGGATCTCAGCCTTAATTCTCCTCAGCCTGTTGCAGAGGCTTATCAGACCTTTGGGGATGCTTGAAATTGTTGAATGTTTTCTGATTATCTGAAATGTGTAGTAATAGGTAGCAGCGAGGTCTGGCTGATTTCACATTTGGAAACTGCTTTCCTCAATGTCTGATCCAAATGGGCTGGATGTGTTCTGAAGCACCTCAGGCATCACTCTGTGAGGACTCAACATTTGCTACCCCTACAGACAGCTCGGTGGAGAAGCTGTGAGATAGCTGGATAGAACCTAGTTGTCACTGAGCATTCAGAAGGGGCTGCACAGCACGCCACAAAAGAGAACAGAGCTTCTCTCCCGAAGACCTTTCTTGCCCAAATCGTGCAGGGGATACAATTACAGTCACATCTGAGAAAACAGCGGATGAGCTCTGACTGAGCAACAAAGATTCACGGAACCCAGCACCCACTGCTTGCTGAAGCATAAACAGGTGGGAGTATAGAAAATAAGCAATTATAATTGCAAAGGCGTATGTCAGACTCACTTTGTACCAGGTGCTATTCTGAGGGCGCTGTGTATGTTAACCGAGGCCTCTGTAACTCTTACAACAGTACTCTGGGTTGCTGTTATCACCATCTGCTAGACCAAGAGACTAAGGAACGCGAGGGCGAATAACTTGCTGGTGTGACCACAGAGCTATAAGTGGCAGAGCCAGGAGTCAGCCTTGGATGAGCAGGCCCCAGACCTCGTGTTTGCAAATCCTGGTCTAAATGTCTTCCCTCCTTCCGTGGAGTATCCATGCAGTATCCACTGGGATGTGCTAAGACCCCTCTCAGCTAATGCCATGGCCCCTCTGTAGTGCAGATTATCGCGTGCCTCAAGGCAAGTCGTGTGGTGGTCTGCCGGGGTCCAGCCCCAGCTGATCCAGGGTATTCGAAGGAGAGACAGCATAGGCGAGGGTCAGGAAACAACTGCTTAATTAAACGTTAATTAAGGATATAAAGAGTAATGGAATAAGGATAGCTCAGTAGGAAAATTCAGTGGAGAAAAGAGGCTGAGTAGCTTGGTTTACGCGGGGGACCAATAAAACTTCAAGACAAGAAGCTTGCACCACTTACGTAGGCCGCAGGCGTCCTTCCGTTCTCCCAAAGGAGAGGAGACACTGAGGCCTCCCCGGTCGGATCTTAGAAGCCCAGGCATAATTAGTAAGCATGGTGGGTTCCGCGCTCCAGATGGAGACTCAACCAGAGTGAGAGAGAGACATGGGGAGACCAGTCTTTCGAGGAACTGATCCCAATTCTTTATTTTCCATGGTCTACTTTTATACACTGAGATGTTATGCAAAAGTCACGCGGGGTCAGCAGTCCTGACTTTTATCAAAGTCAGGTGCTTCATACAAATGTATACAGAGGTCTTAGGGGTGTTACATCATCTTCTGGCCAGGGGGCCTGCTGACAATTTACGACCCTCTCCTTGTGACAGCGGTCAGTCAACCAGGACACTTATTTCTCCAGGGGTGATTATTCTTAAAACAGACGCCACCCAAATAAAGTTACATTCCTATAGGGTGAGGGTGTAGTGGGTTTTAGTTAAGGAAAGAATTTACTTAGCCTAAGGTCTAACGTGATTTATATCAAAGGTTAATACTTATTTCTTCTATATATTCATTAATGTGTATAAGGGCAGGGGATGTGGAGACTTAGCAGTAAACATCAGCTCAACAAATGAAAAACCCTTCACCAATATGATTTCTAATCAGCCCATTATACTTATACTAATAATTTTCTAACTTTTCTAAGGAACCTGTTTTTAGAAGGTCTAAAGCATCTCATGCCTCTCACAGTTGGGAGGCTGTGAGCAATCACATGTGGCTGGACAAGCCTGTCAGGCAGGCTAGAGAACCTTCAGAGGAGTTTGTAGGTTAAAACACTCCTATCACGCCCAGGAATTATTATTAACTGGAGCTCTAAGTTAACTCCTTCTCCGAAAGAGGTGGTGGGGGACAGCCCCCCGTAAAGCCAGAGGTGTAGGTGAGAGCACAAAGTAGTAAAGTAGGCAGGCTCTGGTTATGGGGGTAGATGCTCGAGGATTTCCAGGGGGACTCCTGAGGCTCGATCCCGCCTTTGCGTATGTCAAGCCTCCTTCCTCATGACCTTTGCCATGGGCGGAGTGCCTCACGCCGGCCCCCAACAGTGGTCTTTGGAGAACAATGTTCTTTTTCAATTGGATCTTTCTGACAGAGGACAGGCAGAGAAGCCCCAGAGCTCTCCCGCATGACCTTGTCATGGGTGGGGACTCCCGTGCTGGCTCCCGGCAAAGCCAGATACAGACAAATGAAGCAAGTGGTTCCCAATGCTAGGGTTGCCCCAATGTGGGCTCAGAGTGGGCTGTCCTTGAGAACAGCCTTCTTAGCGTTTTACGGTAGGGTGGACTCGGCCACACCAGACAGGGAGAAAATTAAAATGCCTCCTCCATTCACATAATGATCTGTAGCCTTTGTCTCAGGTGGTGCTAGTCGTGAAGAGCCTGCCTGCCAATGCAAGAGACTTTAGAGATGCAGATTCAGTCCTTGGGTTGGGAAGATACCCGGAGAAGAGCATGGCAACCCACTCCACTATTCTTGCCCAGAGAATCCCGTGGACAGAGGAACGTGGTGGGCTACAGTGCGTAGGGTTGCAAAAAGTCAGACACAACTGAAGCGACTTAGCAACAGCACAGCACAGCACAGCACATCCTTTGTCTCCCACTCAGTTAATGTTCCCCAGCATCTAAGTCTCTCTCTCTCTCTCTCTCACCTCAAATGCACAACATAGTTTTTGGTTCATGAGGCTATCATTATTGATCAATGCATGGCCTACTTTTATTCATAGATTTACATAGTTAATATATTTTTAATAATCTAATAAGCACCCATGAACTACTATCCAACATGAAAACTAGAACTTTGCTGACAATCTACACTATAGTCATCTCCATTCCATTTCCCACCTCATTCTGACTTTGGTTGACCCTAAGCACTTTCTCGTTGTGAATCCCTCCAATTAAATATATATATGTGTGTGTATATATATATATAATATTTTATAACTGCCTTGGTAGAAAGATGAGTAAAATCCAGGCTAGGTTCATTATTATATATTTATTATTATTATACTCATTGTCTTCTGTTTTTAAAAGAAAATAAAACATTTTTGTGGGACATTAACATTATGGGCTTTGCACACTGTCATACCTACTATACTTAACAAATGGATAATTGACCTGGCTGAACACAGAAGAATTGATGCTTTTGAACTGTGGTGTTGGAGAAGACTCTTGAGAGTCCCTTGGACTGCATGGAGATCAAATCAGTCCATTCTAAAGGAAATCAACTCTGAATATTCATTGGAAGGACTGATGCTGAAGATGAAACTCGAATACTTTGGCCACCTGATGTGAAGAGCTGACTCATTTGAAAAGACCCTGATGCTGGGAAAGATTGAGGGTAGGAGGAGAAGGGGACGACAGAGGATGAGATGGTTGGATGGTATCACCGACTCAGTGGACCTGGGTCTGGGTGGACTCCGGGAGTTGGTGATGGACAGGGAGGCCTGGCATTTCGCTGTTCATGGGGTCACAAAGAGTTGGACACAACTGAACGACTGAACTGAACTGAACTGAATGCAAAAGGTCAACCACAAGCAGGAACAGATGGGAAATGTAAACAGAGAGATGGAAATTCTAAGGATAGTAAAAGAAAGGGCTAGATATCTAAAATATTATAATGAAAATGAAGAGTATTTTTTATGGGCTCATCAGTGACTGAATATGGCTGAGGAAAGACGAATCTATCTATTGAAGACAGATGAATCAGAACTTCCTACAATGAAATACAAAGACAAAACACATTGAAAAAAATAAAATAGGGCATCCAAGACTTGTAGGGAAATTTCAAAAAGTGTAATACATGAATACTAGAATCCTAAAAGGGAAAGAAACCATGGAGCAGAGGAAATTTTGAAATAATAGTGGCTGAGAATTTTGCAAAATTTGACAGGTACCAAACCACAGTCATGATTTCATTAGTTAAGAATGAAAACTTTCTTGGCTGGTCTTCTCTTTCTTGGATATCCTTTTTTAAAAAATGATTTCCCACTGGCAAAATCATGATGTCTCATAGTACCTGATCTAAGTATGATCTTCTAGAATACAGAAACATGTCAGGCTGAAATCAAACACCACTGATACTATTTACTCACTTTAGGAAGAAACAAAACTATGGCAAAGAATAGAATGTCCTTAATTTGACATAGTTAGCCCACAAATTTTTCTAAAAGCTTCCTTTTCTAATTAATTACACTTGCTTGCCTGATCTGCCTGCATTCTTATGTATGTTGACACTTCACCCAGTGAAACGTATCATGGTAGTAATTCCAGGTTTGGTGAATCAGCATTTTTTTAATGTGTTAACCAAAATGCACTCTTCAATAGTCTGTTATCTGAACTAGTTTGAAAGCAACTTATGATACATGTGTATGTTCTTTGTTTTTATTAGATTCTTAAGTACCTTTTCCCTTTAGGAAAAAGCATATATGCTAATTCTTGGGTGAATTTGTGTAATGATAGAATTCAGATATTATTTCATTGTAAACTCCACTTTCTTCAAAAGGCCTTTGAGGAAATCTGTGAACAAATTCCTATACTCAGGCTTGTGATTGGCAAGTCTACTTGGACCATGCTATCCAGTGTCTGATCCAGGGGCTTCCCATGAGGATTTTCTTCCAGCCCATTGTTGAAGACAAATGGAAATTTCTCCCTGAAGGAAACATCTCTGCTTTGCCCATTATCCTCTGCATCATTTTATCCCTGAGGGTCTCTGCTTCATTTTGACCACCTTGGGAAGTACCCTGGGAGGATAAAAGCAGTGTACAGAAAATGTGAATTTATCATCACAAAAACCATGTTGTATTCTGTATTCCTGATTGACAGAAACTGGTGCAAATGTTGCTGTGATCTTGGCAAATCCCATTCAGCAAAACTGGGGACGGAATTTTCACCACATATAGACGACAAATGTCATCACGACAGGGAGTGATTTTTATTACCAGAGATTATAAATAAAATATTCTCTGAGGTGACCCATTCTCTTATATAATTTATATTTTAAATCCCCCCTTTCTCGGGTGAAGAAACTAAATCTTTTGCTTAAGGGCATGCCAAGTGCTCATCAATTAATCACATTCATAGCAAATATTAAGCATCCAGTGTGTGTAAAGGAAGTCTAAAGAAATTCCATCCCAGACTTTATGAAGGTCACAATCTGGGGGATAAATGGGTCATATTGAAGGAGAAAGCCCAAGGGAAAATATGGACCAGACATCTTTCAAATAAGTATTTCATGGTTAGAGAAATTCACTGGGCATTATTAATATGGACTGGATTAATTTAGGCCAGGCCATGTGACACAGGCAGCCGAGGCTTGAAGGAGTAACACCCTGCAAGAGAGAATAGGTTGAAGTGAGTTTGGAGGCAAAAATTAGGGACTTCCCTGGTGGTCCAGTGATTAAGAATCTGCCTGTCAGTGCAGGGATCCCAGGTTCAATCCTGGCTCAGGAGGATTCTGCATGCACAGGGCAGCTGAGCTCCTGCACCACAACTACTGAGCCCAGCGCCCTGGAGCCCACGCTCGGCAACGATTGAAGCCACCACAATGAGAACCTGCACTCTGCACCTAGAGGAAGCCTGCAGGCAGCAATGAAGACCCAGCGCAGCCATAAATAAATTAACTAATTAAAAAGAAGTCATTTGCAAGCAATTGAAATTTACCTCTTGGCTGCATACAAAAGAGAGCCCTTACAGTTTTCCCTAATATTTTCAGCCTACCTCATAGAGCCTGGGACACAACCCATGCATGGGACACAATGAAGCACTTGCTGAATCCATTAATTCAGGCATTCATTTTAGAACAGAGAGAGTTACGTGCCTTATGTAGTCTCCTCTTACTCTGTCAACTGCCAAAGCAACTTAGAGGTCCAGTTCCTTAGGCCTCAGGTTGTAAGCAACCAGAAAGCAGAGCCTGGCTCTTGCTCATCCGTGTTGGCCTTCAAGGAGTGCTGGCTTAATTGTAATAACTTGACTCTTCCTCTTAATGGAATTCCGGTTAGTAGTGCTATGGAATGAAGGTTTGTGAAGTGCAAATTCATGTTTGAAAGCCAATCATGAATGTGTTGGTATTTGGAAGTGCGGCCTTTTGGAAAGTAATCAGTCCATGAGGGTGGAGCCCACATGAATGGGATTAGTGCCTTTCTGAGAAGAGACATGAGAAAGGTGATCTCTCTCACTCTGTCAACCATGTGAAGACACAATGAGAAGATGAATAACTTCAAAGTAGGAAGTGGCCTAACCAGACACTGGATCTGAAGGCTCCTTAACCTTGAACTTCCAAGTTTTCAGAACTGTGAGAAATAAATATTTAAGCCACACAGTCTGTGGTTTCTGTCATAGCAGGCCAAATGCATTAAGTCAAACGGAAAGCATTGTTCTTAAAATGACTTGCACAGTGACACCAGCAGTTTTTGATATCACCATGTGAAGGACCTGGACTAACGTGCACGTATTACATATTAGACTGCCTTCGAATTTCATACTATGTGCATAAGTGTTTTATATATATATGTATGTATATGTATATATATTATGTTGTATACATGTTTAGTGTGCTTAAAATTCACTGACTGAACTGATTTACAAACATGAGACAATTGTGACTCTAAGTGGTTAGAACAACATCTTGCATCTGTGTTGGCCACCAAACACTGGCAGCATTGGTTAGTATAATAGCAAGGGAAGAAAACAAACCAAAGCAAAACTGTAGCCTGAACAAATGCCAGTGGTTTGCATACATTTTTAGTAGTGACTAATCTTTTTAAAATAAAATTTTAGGGGAAATCCCAGCAAAATCATAAGAGCTAATATTTTTTTTGCACACAAACTATATGCCAAGGATCCCATAATAAACATTTAGTTAATTAATGTCTTTTTTACAGAAACCCTACAAAATAGAGTACTATTGTCATTCCCAACTTCCAATTGGGAAAACTGAAGTGAAGAGAAGTGATCCGACTTGTCCCAGGACGTATAGAGTCAGTCTGTAACAGCCATGATTTGAAAGGAAGCAGTCTCACTCCGGAGCCTGCGTTAATCATTACGTGATACTCTCTACCTTTTGCACACCATCGTTCTCCAGAGCATGTGTGTGTGTGTGTATAAACAGATTTTATTATAAGGAATTTGCTTATGTGATTATGGAGTCTGGTTAGTTTAAAATTTACAGAATGGCCATAAGGCTAAAGACCCAGGAGAGATCTTTCCAAAGAGTTAACTTTGGACTTCATTGATTTTCTTTAATGATTTTCTATTCTCTATTTCATTTATTTCCATTCTAGTCATTATTTCTCTCCCTTCTTCTTTCTTTGGGTTTAGTTTACTTTTTCCTTTAATTTCTTAAGGTAGAGTTTTGGTTATTGATTTGAAACTTCTTCTTTTGTGATATAGGCATTTCCCTCTAAGGCTTGCCCTAACTTCATCCCAGATTTGATATATTGTGTTTTATATTCATTCATCTCAAGGCATTTTCTAGTTTCCCTTATAATTCCTTCTTTGCCCTATTTGTTATTTAGGAGTGTGTTGTTTAATTTCTACATTATTGTGAATTCCCCGTTTCCTTCTGCTTTGATTTCTAATTTTATTCCACGGTGATTACAGAACACACTTTGCATGATTTCATCCTTTAACATTTACTGAGGCTATTTTATGGCCTAACATAGTGTCCATCCTGGAGAATGTTCCATGTGCACTTGTTAAGAGTTTGCATTTTCCCACTGCTGGGTAGAGTCTATAGAAAGCTATTAGGTCTAGTTGGTGTATAGTGCTGTTCAGGTCTCCTGATTCCTTTTTAATCTTCTGTCTTTTGTTCAATTCATTATTGGAAGTGTGATGTTGGAATCTCAATTATTACTGACTTGTCTATTTCTCCAGTCACACTTTTAAGGTTTTGTTTCAAGTAACGGGGGCTCTGTTATCAGATGCACCTATGTTTATATCTTCTTAATGGAGTGACATTTCACCATTATAAAATGCCCTTCTTTGTCTCTATAACAATTTTTGTCTTAAGGTCTACTTTGTCTGTTGTTAATGTAGCCACTCTAGCTCTCTTTTGGTTACTTTCTACATGCCATCTCCCTTCATATCTCTTAGTGTTCAAGCTCTTTTTGTCTCTGAACATAAAGCATGTCTCTCCTAGACATGCACTGAAAACTCATTCAAATTAAACTGCTTTCTGTACATGTTCACCAGCAGTAGTTTTAGGTGAGATATTGCGCTTGGTGCTGTGATGTTGCCACAGTAGGTAAACAACCACTTATAAGTGCTTCACAGACACCGTCTGGCTGTGGACAGTTGAATGCAAAGCCCAGCCGAACGCGGTAATGGCTGTGAGGGAGGCAGAAGCAGCCTGGCCCGTTGACATGAATGCAGAATGCTTGCTCAGCTGACTGTGGGGCTCAGACTGCGATGGAGCACATGCGTTCAGCCTTGGAGTCAGACGAGGCTTCAGGAGGGGAGCTGAGTTTGTGGCAGGAAGGAACAGCACCCAGAGGCATTAGGTCATGGAACCACAACGTGTGTTCAGCAGATGCTGAGTGTGTAGAATGATTTAACAGATAACTACAGCATGCGTCGGAGAAGGCAATGGCACCCCACTCCAGTACTTTTGCCTGGAAAATCCCATGGATGGAGGAGCCTGGTAGGCTGCAGTCCATGGGGTTGCTAAGAGTCGGACACGACTGAGCGACTTCACTTTCACTTTTCACTTTCATGCATTGGAGAAGGAAATGGCAACCCACTCCAGTGTTCTTGCCTGGAGAATCCCAGGGACGGGGGAGCCTGGTGGCTGCCGTCTATGGAGTCACACAGAGTCGGACACGACTCAAGTGACTTAGCATAGCATAGCACATCATGCGTGGGAGAGGAATGGGAGATGAGGCTGACAAGATAGACAAGGTGTTAGAGGCAGAGATCTACTGACATGGTGAGAGTGTTCAATTAGATCTAAAGTGATAGAAGTTAGGAAAAAGACTTACAGCAAATGCTTCAGATGATTAAACTTCTATTTCTACCCACTTAATTTGAACCTTTAAGCCCCAAAGGGAAAGGAAAATATAACACCTCTCATGTTTATCATTACATAGTTGGCATTCAATAAGTATCTGCCAACTAAACCATTAGATAAATGGAAATAAATAGTGAGAGTCATACAGGGAACTAAGCTCAGCGGCACATGCGCCACAGAGGCCAAAACCTTTGGAAGTCACGTTTCTCCCAACACCGGGCAAAAACAGGGCAAATGACAGAACCAAGGTCCAGGAGAGAACGTCAACCTTAACACACGTAACATTCAAATACGAGACTACAGAAAAGGGCTCGTATTTGAGACAAAATGTGTGAGTATCCAAAGTATCTGCCCTACTTTGCTTCTGTCACTTTAAGAGCTTGACGCCAGCTGGCAGATGCCAGACGGACTCAGGCCTCCCTAGTTCTCCCTGTACTGGCTAGGAAGAAATGAATGGATGGTCGCTTAATAGAGTATTAACTTCCCTTAGTATCTTTCACTTAAGTAGGGCTGATGGCGTTTTAAAGTTTGTGCATAGTAGTATTGCACTGAGTTGCTTTATGTGAGGCAACAAGGGAGAAACGACTTTCACTTGGTTTGACAATGAAGAAAATGAAGCCTAGAGGGATTTTATGGCTTTTCTAAGATCTGGTTTCTAAATGGAGAAGGTTAGATTCATCTCAGGTTTTATTTGTTCAGTAGCCAAAAAGTCTAAGTGTCTTCTATGTTGCAGGCATTTGCTGAATGCTGAATAAACCACATCCCCTAATTCAAGGTCAGCCGAGTCCAGAGGGAAGATTCTAGTTCATAGAACAGGAGGACAGAGTTAATGTGTGCTACCTTTCCAGTTATAAAAGCAAAAAAACAAAAAAAAAAACAAAAAAAAACTGGATACATGTACTCAGAATAAAGTATTTTAAAAAACATAGCTGAGCTTAATAGAAAAAAAAAGAAAATTCCCACATGCCAGAAATGAAAAAGAAACTAGAGGCTAGAATAAGTAGCTTGTGGTCAGATGCTTAAAGCCAGCAAAGAAGTGGAATCTGGGTGTGGGTCCACTGGCTGAATGGGGACTGAATACCCAACCAGGATGAGGGAGGGAGTGGGGGATCTGCGGAAAGCTGCAAGTTGGATCCGAGTTGACAAAGAGCTAGGAATCTGAAAAGGCTGTGTTTCTATAAAGGGACATTCAACACACGGAAGCAATAGGAAACCTACTGTTCACCTGGGCTCTGAGTAGACATTAATAGGAAGAAAGGTAACCTCTGAGGTTTCAAAACATCCAGTCCATGCCATGCACAGGGGTGGTATGGTGTTCAAGTGCATTATTTCCACATGGTATGAGAAGCCCTAAGAAATGGGTGTGAAACTGGACCCAATCAGGTGCCCTGCAGAAGCAAAGGCACAGCCTCTCTGTAAGGGGCTTTCCAAGTTTAGAGAGCCCAGAGTGCTCACGTATAAGTAAATCCCACAGAAGACAAACTTTAAAACAGGAATTACAGACTACATGAGAAAGCTATCAACTATGAGAAAGAATTAGAGGACACGGAGAACATAAAAATAGTATATACACATTGGAGATTATCAAGCTGTCTGAAAGGCACTAAAAATAAGCCTGTCTAAATAGATGGGCTTCCCTGGTGGTTCAGACAGTAAAGAATCTGCCTGCATGGTGAGACACCTGGGTTCCATCCCTGGGTCAGGAAAATCCCGTGGAGAAGGGAATGGCTACCCACTTCAGTATTCTTTCTTAGAGAATTTCATGGACAGAGGAGCTTGGCGGGCTATAGTCCATGGGGTTTCAAAGAGTCAGACATGACTGAGCAACACTTTCACTTTCAAAGAGATGAAAGAATGACTTGAAACTCAAATGAAACAATAGATTCTGGGTGGAAATACAAAAAAAAAAAAAAGAAAGAAAAAGCAAGACAAAGCTAAGTAATTCAACTTCCAGAAATAAATATCCAGTAGTTAAGATAAAAATGTGCCAACAGATTGAACTTAATTGAAGAAAAGAATGAATGCTTGGGAGATTGAACTGAAGAAAGTAACTGGAGATAGAAAATATGAACAAAAGTTTAAGAAATAGAGATAATAAGAAGATCTAATATAAATCTAATAGGAGTTCTAAAAGTATTAAGAGAAAGGATATAGGGAGGCCATATCAAAGTCATAATATCTGAGGATTTGCCAGACATAATACACCTTGAGTTGACATTGTGTAACCAAGCCTCAAGGGCAATAAAGAAAAAGTTATCCGTATCAATGGCCATGAGAGTCAAGCCACGCAATACTGCAGACCCCTAGGCATGTGGAGACGTTTATAGGACTAGTTGCTGAGGAGGGGCCTAAGGGCACAGGAGAGGCTCATAAGAAGAAAGAACAGCTCCAAGTGTGCCAGAGACAGGCTAAGTAATGTGGCTGCTCTAGAAACCTGATGGGAGCAGTGTGCGTGGACAGTCAGTCACTTCAGTAATGTCCAACTCTTTGGGATCCTGTGGACTGTAGCCCATAGGCTCCTCTGCCCATGGGATTCTCCAGGCAAGAATACTGGAATAGGTTGTCATTTCCTTCTCCAGTGGATCTTCCCAACCCAGGAACTGAACCCATGTCTCTTTTACATTCACAGGCAGGTTCTTTACCAATACCGCCACCTGAGAAGCCCAGTGGGGAGATGTGGGAGCCAAATAGAACCAGGTGATGGGACACTGAAGGAGGGAACAACTTGGTAGGCTCAGGGGAAAATGAGGCAGTTAGTGTGGGATCGAAGGATGGAAGGTGGTCGTGGCAAGAGGGAGAGCTGCAGAGAGAGGCAGAACTTGCTGTGAGAGAACTGTGCATTCTTCCCGAGATGCCCAGGAGGATCACTAAGGATTTTAAGCATGGCAAAGATAGGGCAAAACTTGAACTCCTGTTCTATGTAAGGGATGGACAGGAAGTGGATATAAACAGAATCAGGGGCATGAACTAGCAGACTGTTACCCCAATTCAAGCATGAGGTGGATGATGAGGGTGGGAACCAGGGGAGTGAAGAAAGCAGAGAGCCCTGCCAAGGGCTGAAGCATGGGTGATGTGCAGAACATGATTTCTGTAGGGAAAGGGAAGAAGGATAAAGGATGACTTCCACGTGTCTGGCCAGGGAACAGGGATGCCTGTCAGAGCATATAAGCCTTCCAGCCTTATAGCCACGCAAGTTTTATAATATATTTCATGGTCTATTCACTATTTACTATTTCAATATCTCCCTTTTAAGTAGCCAACACCAAGCATCATTGATTCATAATTATTAACTCACCATTATGGATAATCTTGAAAGGAAATTCATGTTTGGTTTGGGACCAGTGTTTACCTTTGCAAGGTAATGTTACATAAACAAGTGGCAGTAGAATGTTTACACCATTTGTCTGCTACGTAAATGGTGGGAGGCCTCTTTAGAAAGGAAGTAAAGACTTCTTATTAGTGTATGGAGGGCTAAAGCATACTTGTAAGTGACAAGCATTTGTGGTGAGAGGTTGAAGAAGACAATGTCTATAATCTTAGTGATTTCTCAGTATTGTAAAAGGAGTGTTAATGCCATAGATAATAAGATACAGCTGATATCCCAAAGGCCCTTCCTTACAGGATGGTAGACAGCCTAGGCTGGCCTTCTCCACCCTTCCCAGTCCTCATGATGAACGGCATGGTGGACACAGGGCTTTTAGTCCAGAAACAGAGAAAATAGCAGTTTTCTACCCGTGAGCAAGTTCCAGGGTCAAAGGGAGACATTACTGAATGTTCATAATGTTTTAGAGATTTTTCATACATGGATTCTCAGTGAACTCACTTCAGACGTGATTGTGAGTATTGCTGGGACTATTTTAAAAGCGAAGGAAGCGCTCGGAGAAGCGCTTTCCACTCAGAGAGGCACCTCGGCCAGCGCCACAGCCCATGAACTGGGGGAGATGTTCTGAAGGCAGCCCTGTGCGGTTCCTCCTGTGACTCCACCTGAGTCGTGGGTGCCCCTGCTGGGCCTTCTTGCAAGTCCTGCACTTCCTCACGAGTGGTCTCCTGGAGACCACCAGGGCAGCTCAGGGCAGTGGCCAGGCCCCACTCTTCCATCCGCTTATTGTGTGGTCTCCAAAATTCACTTAACCTCTTGCTGCCTTGACCTCCCCATCTGTGAAATGGGGATCAGATTTCGTTGCTGCACATCTGTCTGCCCAGCAAAGCCTTGATGCTTAATGATTAATGAGATCATGAGCGGGTAGGGGTTGTGCCCAAGGGCAAACTCATTTATTATGAAGCAGAGTCCATTATTTCTTCATCCTTTCACACACTGACAAAGTTGTTTTTTTTTTTTAAGTATAATAAATTAAGGTAAATTTTAACCTAGAATTTAACTGCATAACATTTAATAATTACAAACTAACCGGCTAGAAACCTATAAATTAGTTAATTTTGTGAGATTACTGAGAAAACTGATTCATTTTTGGTGCTGGTGTAATTTTCAAGTTTAACCAGATTTAGTTATTTTATTCCCCAAATAAAATGGATTATGGACAAAGGGACATTTTGAATCACCAGTTTCGGAACTCCTTTAGCATTTTGAGGTTTAGTTCTTTCTCAAGGAAGGTCTCTGAATAGCTTAAATAATTCCAAACCAACTCTCAGCTTGTTATGACTTTCCCAAACATTAAGACTGAATGAATTTCTATGTGTTTCTTTTAAAAGTTAAAGCTAAGTGGTAAGGAATATCAGTGTTACAAATCTTATAAAGATATCATTGACAAACACACAGTTGTTAGACTGGATACTTAGTCATCGTTCTGTGTGGGATTTGGTAAACAGTGCCTACCTAGGGGTGGTTCAGAATCTTGAGGGACAGATATTTATGTGAGTGTGTCTACTCAGTTGCTCAGTCATGTCCAGCTCTTTGTGATCTCATGAACTGTAGGCTGCCAGGCTTCTCTGGCCCATGGGATTGTCCCAGCAAGAATACTGGAGTGAGTTGCTCTAGGGGATCTTCCTGTCCCAGTGATGCACCTCTTGTATCTCCTGCTCTCTACCACTGAGCCACCTGGGAATCCCATTTACGTGAGCCGATCCTCTAAATACAAAGCACACTTCAATTCAGTTCAGTCCCTCAGTCATGTCCAACTCTTTGCAAACCCACAAAACACAGCACACCAGGCCTCCCTGTCCATCACCAACTCCCTGAGTTCACCCAAACCCATGTCCATTGAGTCAGTGATGCCATCCAACCATCTCATCCTGTGTCATCCCCTTCTCCTCCTGCCCTCAATCTTTACCAGCATCAGGGTCTTTTCAATTGAGTCAGCTCTTTGCATGAGGTGGCCAAAGTATTGGAGTTTCAGCTTCAACATCAGTCCTACCAATGAATACCCAGGACTGATCTCATTTAGGATGGACTGGATGGATCTCCTGGCAGTCCAAGGGACTCTCAGGAGTCTTCTCCAAAACCATAGTACAAAAACATCAGTTCTTTGGCATTCAACCTTCTTTATGACCCATCTCTCACATCCATACATGACCACTAAAAAAACCATATATTTGGCAAATCTAATACAGTTATGTAAAGTTTAAAAATAAAATAAAATTAAAAAAAAAAAAAAAAAACCATACCTTTGACTAGACAGACCTTTGTTGGTAATGTCTTTACTTTTTAATATGCTGTCTAGGTTGGTCATAGCTTTTCTTCCAAGGAGCAAGCATCTTTTAATTTCATGGCTACAGTCACCATCTGTAGTGATTTTGGAGTCCAAGAAAATAAAGTCAGCCACTGTTGCCACTGTTTCCCCATCTATTTCCCATGAAGTGATGGGACCCGATGCCATGATCTTAGTTTTCTGAATGTTGAGCTTTAAGCCAACTTTTCACTACCCACTTTCACTTTCATCAAGAGGCTCTTTAGCTCTTCTTCACTTTATGCCATAAAGGTGGTGTCATCTGCATATCTGAGGTTATTGATATTTCTCCTGGTAATCTTGATTCCAGCTTGTGCTTCATCCAGCCCAGCGTTTCTCATGATGTATTCTGCATATAAGTTAAATAAGCAGAATGACAATATAAGGCCTTGAAGTACTCCTTTTCCTATTTGGAACCAGTCTGTTGTTCCATGTCCAGTTCTAACTGTTGCTTCCTGACCTGCATACAGGTTTCTCAAGGGCAGGTGAGGTGGTCTGATATTCCCATCTCTTTCAGAATTTCCCACAGTTTATTGTGATCCACACAGTCAAAGGCTTTGACATAGTCAATAAGGCAGAAATAGATGTTTTTCTGGAACTCTCTTGCTTTTTTGATGATCCAGCAGATGTTAGTAATTTGATCTCTGGTTCCTCTGCCTTTTCTAAAACCAGCTTGAACATCTGGAAGTTGACGGTTCACGTATTGCTGAAGCTTGGCTTGGAGAATTTTGAGCATTACTTTACTAACATGTGAGATGAGTGCAATTGTGCAGTAGTTTGAGCATTATTTGGCATTGCCTTTCTTTGGGATTGGAATGAAAACTGACCTTTTCCAGTCCTGTGGCCACTGCTGAGTTTTCCCAATTTGTTGACATATTGAGTGCAGCAGTTTCACAGCATCACCTTTTAGGATTTGAAATAGCTTAACTGGAATTCCATCACCTCCACTAGCTTTGTTTAAGACCCACTTAACTTCACATTCCAGGATTTCTGGCTCTAGGTGAGTGATCACACCATCGTGATTATCTGGGTCATGAAGCTCTTTTTTGTACAGTTCTTCTGTGTATTCTTGCCACCTCTTCTTAATATCTTCTGCTTCTGTTAGGTCCCTACAATTTCTGCTCTTTATTGAGCCCATCTTTGTATGAAATATTCCTTTGGTATCTCTAATTTTCTTGAAGAGATTTCTAGTCTTTCCCATTCTATTCTTTTCCTCTATTTCTTTGCAATGATCATTGAGGAAGGCTTTTTTTATCTCTCCTTGCTATTTTCTGGAACTCTACATTCAAACGCTTATATCTTTCCTCTTCTCCTTTGCTTTTCATTTCTCTTGTTTTCACAGCTATTTGTAAGGCCTCCTCAGACAGCCATTTTGCACTTTTGCATTTCTTTTCCTTGGGGATGGTCTTGATCCCTGTCTCCTGTACAATGTCATGAACATCCATCCATAGTTCATCAGGCACTCTGTCTATCAGATCTAGTCCCTTAAATCTATTTCTCACTTCCACTGTATAATCATAAGGGATTTGATTTAGGTCATACCTGAATGGTCTAGTGGTTTTCCCCACTTTCTTAAATTTAAGTCTGAATTTGGCAATAAGGAGTTCATGATCTGAGCCACAGTCAGCTCCTGGTCTTGTTTTTGCTGACTGTATAGAGCTTCTTCATCTTTGGATGCAAAGAATTTAGTTAATCTGATTTTGGTGTTGGCCATCTGGTGATGTCCATGTGTAGAGTCTTCTCTTGTGTTATTGGAAGAGGGTGTTTTCTATGACCAGTGCATTCTCTTGGCACAACTGTATTATCCTCTGCCCTGCTTCATTCTGTACTCCAAGGCCAAATTTGCCTGTTCCTCCTGGTATTTCTTGACTTCCTACTTTTGCATTCCAGTCCCCTATAATGAAAAAGACATCTTTTGGGGCTGTTAGTTCTAAACAGTCTTGTAGGTCTTCATAGACCCGTTCAACTTCAGCTTCTTCAGCATTACTGGTTGGGGCATAGACTTGGATTACCATGATATTGAATGGTTTGCCTTGGAAATGAACATAGAATTAGAATTCGAGGGGGAGCCTCATACTGATGGGAGGTTTTAGACAGAGCATATCTTTTCTGATATGCTTTTCTGATACTCTCCTGGAGCATTCTCTCATTCATTGCACATGCTCAACATGAGCATAACTCTACCAGATTGAATAACAGGGGTAGGTTATAAAGATCCATAGGAATGAGTTTAAGTCTCCGGTACCTACATATAGAAAGATGATGGATTCAGGCTAGTTAAGGGGGATGGTCCGTCTCTGACTGGTGTCACACCAGAGTGAAAGCAAGGGATTCTTCCAAGAGACGGCAGACATTTGGATTTTTATGTGAAACTTCTTGGCCAAGTATTAGTGATTAATTGGAAAACCACATTTCTCTAAACACCAGACACTTGTTGTCGCTCGGTTGCTAAGTTGTGTCTGACTCTTTGTGACCCTAAGAACTGCAGCACGCCAGGCTTCACTGTCCTTCACTATCTCCCAGAGTTTTCTCAGACTTATGTCCATTGAGTCAGTGATGCCATCCAACCATCTTATCCTCTGTCACCCGCTTTTCCTCTTTCCCTCAATCTTTCCCAGCCTCAAGGTCTATTCTAATGAGTCTCTTTGCATCAAGTGGCCAAAGTTTTGGAGCTTCAGCTTTAGCATCAGTCCTTCCAATGAATACGTGTTGAGCCAAACAAAACTAGTTCATAACCTCTGCTCTAAATTTTTTTTTTCTGCCCCCAAACTCTCTACTTCCATCAACTACTCCCATAATTACTCACAGGCAACCATCCGGCCTCTGTGTCTGAAGCAGGAATGTTTCACAAGACATCTGAAAGTGCGATTCTCAATTGTCGTTATTTGGTGACATAACTACCTCATTTTTCAAAGAGAGTCAGTCATTCTGTTATTAATTAAGAGAGGGGAATCTAACCTGAATGTGTTGCCTGAAGAAACCCAATTCAAAATGTATGTACTAACAGGTAGCCAGAGAAACATTCTCCTTTGTAAAATCTTTTACCTACTCATTCTTCCTTGCACGGAAGCCCAACATACGTTATTTAAACTCTCTGTTGGCTCTAAAGTATTTTAATTTTAAAAAGGTGGGAGGTGGGATTTTGAACCACATTAGAAGTTGGTTTCCTAAATATTTCTATGTTATCATTTCCCTTTGTGAGCAAAAGCCCATTGAGAAGGACAGAGAGATTCGGGACTCAGTCCAGAATTTGATGGATGTACCATAAATGTAGTCTAACCCCCTACAGCAATTCTCAACTCCTGGTGGCCTCGGCTCATCATCTTTCAGTGATTGTGGAGAGTGACTGAAGTGAACAAATATGCCTAAGGGCATTGGACACGCCTGCCCAGCTCCCGTTTAAGTCAACAATTGGTCTGAAGCTGTACTCTTAGTGAAGCAGAGAAGACAAAGATTTAGTAGTGCAATCAACAAAAAATATCTCCCTCACTCTATTGCATCTATTTGGACACACTGGACAGGATGACCTGGGAGGTTATAGCAATCTTTCCTACAGCCTCACATGAATATAAACAGTAGATGCATGTGAAGGACTCTTTCACATACACATATTCCCAAAGGTAAATTTAAGTTAGGCATAGACAAACAGAAGGCAATGGCTATGCCTCCTTTGAGGTTGAAAGACCACCCTGGTCCCATTGGCAACATTAGGTCAAAATCTATCACTTGTCCACTGAGTAGTGTCTGCGTTTGGGGCAAGTAATGGTAATTTGCAAGATAACAGCAGCTTGATGTTTGCAATTCTGGTGAAGAAAAATATTAGCTGAACTCACTGTGTGTTTCTTTTTGAGCAATACCAGTCTTTGCTCTGAAGAGAAATTATGAGTTTGAGAAAGAGTTCAGAAATATCTCAGAGCCATGATGTAAGTTAAACAAAATGTGCTTGCATTAGTGAATCGTGGCCCTGATTTGTTAGCCTTCTTTGAATTTCTCTGATCCGGGGCACTTACTGTACCTGGTTGCAGCTGAATACAGATATTGACAGAGACCTCTGAGAGGAGAAACCAAGATCATTTATGTGAGTATACAATATGGCTTAATAAGGGTGAATGGGGATTTGCACCAGCAGAAATTACTCATGGTCTATCTAACAAGACAGTTTGTTTAAGAAACTGACATTTATTAAAATGGGCTTTGGATAATTACTTGTTTTTTCTGTGCTGCTCGGATATTTTGCTCCTTTACATTTTAGTAGCCATTATTATTCTGCAGAAAATGCAATTATATTAATATTGCATTTACCAAGTATCTCTGGCTCCATTATGAGGAATCAACAGCAGGTTTAATCACAAACCAAAATATTAATTGTAAGCCACATCTTTAATTAAATAATGGACCTTCCATAACAATAAGTTACTCATGTTTATTTTTATTTGGGTGAAAGAGAAAAAAAATTGGGTCTCAAGGTCTTTGGAGGATGAATTCAAGGACAAAATACAGAAATATAAGAGTATGTTGTGTATTCCTGAACATGATTTCAAGAGCAAATGCCTAGTCTTTTGGAAAAGCTCCTGCTTGGGAGGATTTTAATATCTTATGGTTTCAATCTGTCACATTTTATAGGACTATGTCCTCATTAGGATCTCAAATTTCACGGGCACCACAAGGCTACCCCAGCTCAGATTTAATCAGCAGCAGACACCCATCAGAAGGAAGGAAGGTCCATCCCTGCCCCCGGTAAGCCCTCCCATTAATGAAATATTCACCAAGAAAACAGAGCCAGGATGCAAACCAACAGTACTGGCCACGTCCTCGCCCTGCTTCTAACCTCCTGTGATCTTTGGCTTCTGTTCAGTAATTGTATTTATTTTGATTTCATTAAAAAATGTGAGAGATGGAATTCCACTTAGGCCTGAAGTTCAAAGATTTATAGCTCAGATACAACAAAGAGAGCTGGCTCAGTGTCCGTATTAGTTTGGGGTTAGGAGCGCTTGTATAGTTGGGATGTTTTCCTGCAAATGAGGTAACAAACGTTCCTCGTATGTTCTCAGCAGTTTACAAACGATTTACGGTATACCATCGTAATCATTTTCCTCATTCTGAGCTTGATAACTGCATTAGGTGAGGTCCATCTCATGTTACAGATTGTCACCTCATTTTCCCAGATTTGTGAGATTAAAGACAAAAATGCTTCAGAGAAATCACAGATTGAAATGAGTTTATTCCATTTGTAGATGTCTATTTGCTCCAAGAGCCAGGCCTGCAGATGTGAAGAGGAGTCACCATTCCAGCAGTGCCACTGATGCCACTGATACTACACGTGTCAGAGACCATATTCACATGTTTACTAGTGCACTCTGAATCAGGACTCCAGCTGGGAAATAATTCCCAAACCTATGTCGCCGGACATTGTTAAGTACACTCCCATGATCCGATTCTTCATCAGCAGGAGTCTCCATTCTGAAATATCATGATATCCCTTATACATGGAATCCAAAAAGAAATGAAACAATGAACAACACCGAAACAGACTCAGACATAGAGAACCAGCTTATGGTTGCCAGGGGGAAGGGCTGGGGGAAGAGACAGGGAATTTGGGATAAACATGTGTGCACTGCTATATTTAATATGGATACCAACAAGGACCTATTGTCCAGAGCACAGGGAACTCTGTTCAATGTTATATGACAGCCTGGAGGGGAGGGTTGTTTGGGAGAGAATTGATAGCTGTATATGTATGACTGAGTCCCTTTGCTGTTCATTTGAAACAATCACAGCATTGTTAATCATCTGTATTCCAATATAAAATAATTTTTTTAAAAAAAAGACTTGGAAAAAAATAGGAATCTGTATTCTCTATGCCCCTGAGTCCATAAACCACACTGTCTGCATGAAATGGAGTGAGTTCTCATCAAAGCTCCATTTTTGGGTGGGCTTTCATCCTGAGCCTTATCTGGCAGGACTTTATGAGTTGAAGGGAGCCATTCATTTTGTCATGCTATGTGCCAATCTAAAACATCACTGCACATAAAACCATGTGCAATGTATTCCATACTTCCAGAGAGGGATAAGAAAACTGCAGTTTGGACAGATGGTCATGTGCTAGCGCTTGACAGAAATGGAGGAGAATCGAGATTAGGGACCAAGAGTCCGCTTTAGCTTGGTGATGCGCGGACTTGACTGATAAGAGCACAGGACAGAAAAGCTGAGATGGGACACTGGGCATGTCCGCCAGGAGGAGGAGCAAGGCAGGTGCTGACGCAGATGTGGACTGAAGACACTAAGTCCAACCAACGTATGCTGGAGAGGGGGACACAGTGAGAAAGCGATATGCTCCCCAAAGCTGATGAAGCGCCGTGCAGAGAAGTCAGTGTCTGGAGCCTGGGTCTGTGCGTCTCGACACCATCAGCTTCTGAGAGCATGCGTGGCTCTGAGGGGCACTTCGTAGCATTTGCTGGGAGAAAATACATTGCAGATGAGTCCCATGGCAACTGAATTGCCAGGACATCTAGATCAGAGTGTTTTCCCAATAAAAGCAGGGTGTTTTCAAGTCTTTCCCTACCATGGAAGTCTGGCTGACACACTAGATGACAATCACTCAATACAGCAGCTATTATTATAGCACTCTTCTTCAACGTTTATTATTTTGCTTTTCTTTTTTTTTTTAATTTTATTTTATTTTTAAACTTTACATAACTGTATTAGTTTTGCCAAATATCAAAATGAATCCGCCACAGGTATATTTTGCTTTTCTTTTCACCAAAAATTGAAAGCAAACTCCCCAAAGGTTGACCTCAATGATTTTTTGCCTCTTTCTTTCCTTTGATTCATGCAGAATATTCAGTGTGTGTTGGGGTGGTGGAGGGTGGGGGGGTTGTTTTCCATTTCCTCTTCTTAATTTCATCAGATGAGGACAATTAAAAAGTCCTTAATTGTCTAGAATGGGCATGGTTTTAGCACCAATTTATGACTATCCTAATGTGTCCCATATTTAGAGTAGCAGATTCTTTGAGATTTAGGGTTGTGTGAGCATAAACAACCGGTGACAGTTATTTATGGAGATGGTCAATGTCATCACCCCAGGAAGCCTCCAAAATTGAGCTCACAGCCTTAAGCCAGGAAGAAATGGCCCCACTGTTTCTTTCTCTCCAGACTCATGTTGACAATTCTTTCACCATCACTCCTGTGTCAGAACTTTATAAGTATTCAGATAGATGCAAGAGCAGGCACTTTAGAGGTGAAAAAAATCAACCACAATTATATGGACATACTTGGCAAGTAAAAATGAAAGGAAAAAAAAAACAGGGAGAGTATAAATATGAAAAACTAAGAATGAGAAATAGTACCTACCCACAGGTGTGGACTTCAAATTTTATAAGACAGCATTAAGAATAAAATCACATTATGTTTAAAAATATCTATGAAAGTCATTATTTCCCAGGGAAAAGAAATGACCAAGATGAACTAAAGGAACATAAAACTTGAACAAAGTCATAGTCATAGAGATAAAGGTGGAAGGAACATGGCTGGATGTTTCTGTGGTGATAACATTAATATTTTTAAAAAACTTGCAACATTCAGACAATCTTTACATTAGGTGAACTGTTCCAGAGAATACAGAAATGTGAAAAGTTCCCCAAATTACTTTTCATGTTAGTATAACAGGCATGCATGCTCAGTCCTGTTCAACTCTTTGCAACCCCATGGACTATAGCCTGCCAGGCTCCTCTGTCCATGGAATTTTTGAGGCAAGCATACTGGAGTGGGTTGCCTTTTCCCTCTTCAGGGGATTGTCCCAACCCAGTGACTGAAACTGCATCTCTTGAATCTCTTGCATTGGCAGGCAGATTCTATACCACTGCACTATCTGGGAAGCCCTGTTAGCATAGCTGCTGCTGTTGCTAAGTCACTTCAGTTGTGTCCGACTCTGTGCGACCCCAGAGACAGCAGCCCACCAGGCTCCCCCGTCCCTGGGATTCTCCAGGCAAGAACACTGAGTGGGTTGCCATTTCCTTCTCCAATGCATGAAAGTGAAAAGTGAACGTGAAGTCACTCAGTCGTGTCCGACTCTTCGCGACCCCATGGACTGTAGCCTACCAGGCTCCTCCACCCAGGGGATTTTCCAGGCAAGAGGACTGGAGTGGGGTGCCATTAAGATACTAAACCAAAAATGAAAACTCTAGGTTGAGCTCATTTATGGATAGGAAGATAAAAATTCTAAATCGAAGACTAGCAAATAGAATTCAGCAGTATATTGAAAGAACATGTCTAAGTTTTCCTTAGGAATGTATTTCCAATAGGTTACAAATACATCTGTTAGGAGGTTACCTAAATTGGCCAAAGGGAAAATGATACAAGTTCATTTTAAAAAATGAAAAATTTATCATTGGATAAATTTCAACATACATTCTTATGAAAACTGTAGGCAAAACAGTAAGGAGAATGACAAAGGATATCTAATGAAACTCAATAGATGTCATTAATCATGATGATGAAATTCTTGCACCATTGCTTTTAAAATCAGATGCAAGGAAAGAGTATCTATTATTATTTACCATTTTTCTGGAAGTCCCAGCCACTGCACTGAGATATGAAGACAAAAATAAGGTTATAGTTATTTCTCATTAAGTGAAAGTTAGAGATGTTTTAATTGGTGGCCTTGTTAATCTCAGTGGCTTCCTAGTCTTATATTCAAATATGATACCTAACATTGGAAGATGAAGTTGGGAATCCTAGCCCTTTCTCCATCAAGAAAGACCAAGTGGTGCCAGATTCCTTTTTACTCTTTGTTATATGTTGAACCATCCCTCCTCCAAATTCATATGTTGAAGTCATAAGCCCTAGGACCCCAGAATATGACTGTCTTTGAAGCCTTTAAAAGGATAATTAAGTTAAAATAATTAGTAGGGTGGGCTCTACTACATGACTGGTGTGCCTATAACAAGAGGAGATTAGGATACAGAGAGAGACCGGACACACCCACACACAGACAGATGACCGTATGAACACACAGTGAGAAGACAGCCCTTGCAAGCCCAGGAGAGAGGCCTCGGAAGAAACCAACCCTGCTGGCACTTTGATCTTAGACTTCAAGCTTCTAGCAATGTAAGACATACATTTCTGTTGTTTAAGCCACTAAGACGGCGGTATTTTACGGTGACGGCCTGACTCACTAATAAGTCTATTTTCTCACTATGTCCTTGTGTTCTCGTTGAGGTCCATGACCTGGGCCTCGCTTGCATAGCTCCAAGTGGTAAGACCCAATCTTTATGACCCAGTTTTGTGCACAGATAACCGGTGGTACAAACCTAGGAGACTTGCATGAATCTCGGTAATTGCAAGTCTGCCTGATGAATCCGACACAGTCCAGTTTCAGAGCTGTTGCTACAAAGCTGCTAAAAAGCGTCACTGCTACTTGACTGAGACCACAATAGTGCTTCCGGTGAGGTTTTCCTTTCCATGTTCACACTAATCTCTGTGCTTCAGAATTATTTCTCAGAGCCGTTTGTCTCTGATGGTTCACGTGCTGTGGCAAACAACTGCTGCTTAGAGTGCAGTTGGTTCTGTTTCCAAAAGCCCACCTGCTTTGGTCCTTTGAATGAGTGTCTTGTCAAACTCCACATGCTCCTTCTCCGCACTCCAACCCCTAAAGTGGATTTTGTCAGTTTTTCAGAGATCCTGAGCCTTTTTGCCTCTCTTGAACAGCTCTGGCAAAGTACCCTGATGGTTCAAGAAAAAAAAAAATGTTTCTTAGTTCTGTCTAAGGCACTGAGAACTCCAACCTAAATGAGAGACAGCGCTCTAATGAGGAGCAGATGCAGGCATAAATGCCTTAGCCAAAGGGCCAGGAGAGTTGAGAAAGAGGAAAATACCAGTATTGCCAAATCCATCAGAGCTAAGAGTTCAGGCACATGTTTCATTCAACTATGGTTTGCACTTTGGTAATTCACTAATTAAGGCATTGCCCAATTGAAGAGTTCAGAGTCTTGTAGAATTAAACAATAAACGAGTTTACGGGAGAAGCTGCCACTTTTGAACACATTCAACGGAAGAAATGTCTTCATTTGTCTTTAGAGCTTAAATCTGCAATAATCCAAATCAAAATCAGTGACTAATTACCACATTTCTGCTGAATGGAAAAAATATGATGTAGCAAGAAACACATTGAGAACGTGATGTTTTGTTTTGTTTATACATCATGCATAGCAGCTTTGCCGTGAAGACACAGCCACATGTTATGTACCAAATATACACATGACAGCTGATTCTTCCACCTACATCTTCATTTGGTGAAATCTGTGCAGACTCAAATCTTGTTACTGTACTTCCCTATGAATGATCCTTATGGGAGGAACTACTAGCTGCCTGCCCTTTCGGGAAAAACTGGACGATAATCACAAAATACTACAAAAGTCGTGAAGTTTCCTTCCTTCATCTTTTTGCTGTGCAGGCACCCAGAGAGGAGGGAGGCAACCCTTCTGGGAGCACTCAGGTTTGAATGGTGGAAAGGCACGTGTATAAATCCTACAACACGAATCCAAATCTTTGGATATTCAGCAATGACAATGATTCTTACCAAATGACTGAGGAGGAAGGAGAGGAGGGAAAAATGAGCCTATCAGAGGCCTTGGTGTCTTTTTCAAACTTCATCCACTGGCCATTTTTTCTTTGCTAAATTTTCTTTTTATTTGCTCTGAATTCTGGAATTTCCTCCTAAGAGCCATATAATATTAACTTCAAATCAAGTGAAAATATTCTTTAAAGAAAATGTTCTTTAAATATCTCTGAATGTTCCAGATCTTTTTCTCTAGTGTTTAGTCTTTTTTTTAATTATAAAAGTAAACTAAAAAGTTCACTTCTTGATGAACTTGAACTTCTAATGTTCAAGTTCACTAAAAACATTAGAAAATACAGAAAAGCAAAAGAATACCACTAACAACAGCCTCCCCACCACATTGGGACAACCACTCAGCCCCCCGTTAGAGTATATTTTGACAAACCTTTTCTGTGAAGATTAAATAGTGTAACTTATTCTTACATCTCTGAGAAATCATCCTGGATAAGCTACTGCTGGACATTATTTGCTCTGTCTTTTCGCTACTCTAAGTTCTGCAGGGTAGCAACAAGCTTATATTGAGTCACATTTAAAGACATTAGAAAAAGTTTCTGAAAATTATGATTTACAAAATTACTTAGAGAAACGTGTTCAAAATAACCTAGTAGTTAGATGTTTGTTTTTGACCCAGATGTTGTTTGACCAAACAGTCTTGTTTTCCAACCAGAATGTGGGCCAATTTACTTTAGGCCAATTTACCTTAAGCCAATATAATGTTGCCAAAGTCATACGTAACAAATCTAAGAGACTTTCTCAGTGTTTGTCTCAATATTCTCCACTTGACACTTTTCATCCTTATCCTTGTATTGTGTCTTTCCCTTCAGCCCATTTTAAACACTTCTCCCATTCTCCACCTGGCTTTCTGCCTAAATTTCTGTTTCTTCAAGGCTTCTGCTCTTGAAAAGTCTAAAAAGTGCATAGCACATAGGAACATCCAGCCACCCCCAAAGCAGTACCCACTCATTTTTTCAGCCTTTTATCTTAACACAAGGATAGCATGTACTTTTCAATGTCTTTCAGGATTCATAAAAATGCTGAGATGAGCTTCGTTTCCCCCACTTGAGTTGACAACATCGAGACACAGAGAGTGTGTGTGACTCTCCCAAGCACGGAGCTACATTTTAAAGATCTAACGATTGGAAGGTTATTTACTGCCCTGAGCTATTTGCAGTATCTGGATATGAGAATTAGCTTTGTATGATGTTGAAAGAAATTTTAAAACTTAAAAACTGGGCCCAAAGCTAAAAACTTGCTGAATTTTCAAATTCTATTAAGGCAAATTGTTTCACAAACCTTAAATTTTCAACTGTAAATCACATTCCCCTGGGCAATGCAGAGCTATTATTTTGAAGTTAAGAAAACAGACTCCCCTAGCAATTGTTCCTGTGAACTTGGCTGGCACCACAGAATGTTCTGCACAAATCAAAGCAAAAGTATTTCCAGGGGCCCTATTGCTCATATTCGGTCGAGTTTCACAGAACAAGAGGAAAGTGCTCAGATCGGGCTTTGAAGGGGTCAGTGTGGCTCTGCTGGATGCCAACGGCTTTGGATCTGATCTAATACAGAGAGGTGATCGATATTTGGAGCGTGTCTCCTCTTCAGCAGTTATTACCCTGAGCATCTACATAATCACTTAATCCTCACTACAAACCGACTGAAGCACGGGAAGGGTGAAGACCTTGCCCATATCATCAGCTAATCCTGCGAGAGCTTGAAGCCCTGCCCAGACAGCCTGGCTCAGAGCTGCCCTGTGAGTCAGCATCCCCATGCTCTCTACAGTCAGATCTGTTGCCCCTGGCATTAATATGAGTTCTGCAAAAGCAATCCATACAGTTCTTAAAAACAGAATAGTTTTGGCTACTATGAAATACTGCATTCACTCCTGTGTAAACTCACTGCTCAGTCTCAATCAGACCCTTCCAAAATCATAGTAGGTGGGAGGACGAGTGATGAGTGATGCAGTGGTTAGGGCTGTGAATATCACCTTCCTCTGATCCCACGCCACCTGGCTCCGTGGTTTCACACGTCTATGCCCCACACTCCCTGTTTCACCCCCTCCTGCATGAGAGCGCACTCCCGCATCGCACAGCATGAGTCCTCCCTGTGTTCACTTGAATTGGAACAGAAGAGATTGAGGAATGTGACTGTGCTTCAGAGGAAGAAATCTGAGTCTTTTGGAGGGGTCAGGAAAGGCTACTTGGAGGAGGCAACATGCACCTTGAATGCTGGCGGGGTCTCCATCAGGAGTGAGTGAAGGAAGGTTTACTCTAGGAAGTGGAGAGAAAATCCCATGGGCAGGAATGCAGACAGATCAAGACTTGAAGTGCTGGGGACTGTCAGGAATAAGGAGAGTTCAGATGGCCAGAGCCCAGGAAGGGTAGGGAAGGAGCAGGGGAACTGGGAGGCCTTGACTTGGTGTGGTTTGCCACCTAGCTCTCTTTGGCATCCTTTCTTCAACAGGCCTACAACACCCCCCCCACCACCACCACACACACACACTTTATATGTGATTTCCTCATATGTTTTGATGTGAAAAAACCCTGAACCTCCCAACCCCACTCACCTCCAAAAGATGATGAGTTGAAATGTAGTGGAAGGACTCATATGCCCAGCTGAAAACTTTCAATGTCAGGCAATAGGGTGAGGGGAAAAGGAGATTCTGTTAAGGGGTTCATACAAGAGACTGGAGTACAGAGCTAGGTACTACGATGGTAAGCCTGCAGGGTAGCAAGTGAGCCAGGAAAGGAAAAGGGGAGGAAGGCATAAAGGCTGGAGGGAAGGAAGAAGAGAAAAGGTTGATAAAGAGGCAAGAACCAGGGAGGAGGCAGAGTGCATCTCCAGGAAGACACTTGAGATGGGATGAAAGGGCCAGAGCACTCTCCTTTGCACCCTTCTCTCTAAAGCACTCATCCTGGATAAATCTAGCACGGTCACATGGCAGCATGGTCACGTTTTCTGTCCTCTTTCCACATTTCACAGGGAGAGGGGGCCTTTCCATTTGACAGAAGAAGAAACTATTGCATGGAAAGATGGCCAAAATACACGTGGTGCTGGAGGGATAAGTTCAGGTACTCAAACAAATGCTTGTGGTGGAGCAATAAGAGGGTTCCTGTAGCCTATTTAGAACTTGTCATGAATCCAACTCTTGTGACGTTGTGTTCTGGGTTTTGGTTGTCTCAAAAGGTAAAATAGAAAAAAATAATTAATGTGTTTATTAATTAAGGTCAGGCTATGCTTACCTGTGCTCAGCCCCTCCTCTGTGTCAGGCACTATGTCGAGCATGAGAGGAAATGCACTGATGAGCAAGACCCTTGATTCGTGTAGACATGAGGGGAGAAGGGCATTTGAGTGGCAGGAGAAAGAGGCCCCTCAGAGCCTATCCATTTTAAATCCCTACTGATTTCATCCCTTCATTTGTGATGCTATTTGTTTATGGACAGGAAGGAGGCACAAGGAAAGAAAACATTTTCAAATATTTACATGAGAGACTCTGGCTTTGAAACCTTCACTTACGTATGTTTTGTAGCGTTGGTTTGATCCTTATGTTAAACTGATTGCACGTCAAGCTCTGACAGGACATTTGGGATGCAATTCCAGTGTTGGTTACACAAATGGAGAGAAACCTTAGTGCACACACTGTCTTCTTTTCTGTCCACGGGAAGAGATACTTTCAAAGAATATGGGGGACACTAATTCTGGCCAAACTAGGATTGTATGTTGCAAGACGGGAAAGTGTCTGCAAGCCCAGCTGACGATCCCATAGTTTCTTCCAAGGATTACGTGAGTTGAGTTTCCCATTTCAAACCCTGGTTCCAGGTCTGTGGCTTTGTCTTTTAAAGAGAATGCCAGAGCCCAGAAATCTATTTATTCCATGCAGCAGGCAGGGCAGATCGGCACAGAAATAGACACTTCCTCTTCGGTGTCCTTTCCTGCAGCTCTTATCCAGGTGTGTAGGGGCACAGAATGGACCTTATTTTGAGGTAATATCTCAGTGGGGAGTTGTTTTTCAAATGTTCCCTTCTCCGTACACTTTATAAAGGGAAACTGTTGGCTTTGCTTTCTTTAATCATAAAAAGCTGGTTGTAACCATTTCAGAAATCCATTACCAAGTAGTTTCTTTAAACAATGACAATTTTGGCGATTGTGCATCTCAGCGTTAACAGACTTGACCCAGTATTCAGACAGAGACTTGGCCAGGAAGCCTCCCACCTTAATAAGAACTTTGGACCCAAGAATTTCATATCCAGACCCAGGCTGGAGCTGTTGGTTATTTGCTATCTCCTTGGATTGGAAGAGGAACCCCTCCCCCACCATCACAACACACCTACCAGCAGATGCACACACAGACACACACACACACACACACACACACACTCCTCACCCATACTGTCCTCTCCACTCCATCTTGATGCCAGGAAAGCTGGGTACCTTTAGGACCAGAGACAAATACAGCATTGGTTGTCTTATTTGGGCAGCTCTCTATCTGTATTACCCATCACCAGAGGCTTAATTGTGGAAGGAAAATTTAGCAGGCAGATGGCAAGATTGGGGAGGCTAATTTACTCCCCAGAGAGAGGGTTTCTGCAAAAGGTAGAGAATCCTGACGGTTTCTAAGAGACTTCACAACCTATAGGGTGATGGGGTCACTGTGCCCATGAGAACTTTGGTTATCATGGCCTGATCACCAGATGAATATTCCAAATAGCTTAAGGGGCATCCTATCTGAGGCTGGGTGCAGGGTTCCTAAGGAAGGGGACAGGGTCCAGTGGTGAAGGACCCCCAAACTCTTCCAACTCTGATCCCCTGATTTCTCCAGGAGGTACCAGCTTTTAGTTCAGGGAACAGCAGCAGCCAGGAGACTTCTTTTTCCACATTAGAAAGATTCAGCTTGCTAAGTTGCGTCAGTTGTGTCTGACTCTTTGCGACCCTTTGCACTGTAGCCCACAAGGCTCCTCTGTCCATGGGATTTTCCAGGCAAAATCCTGGAGAGGGTTGCCATTTCCTACTCCAGAGGATCTTCCCACCCATGGAGCAAACCGGCATCTCTTAGTGTCTCCTGCACCAGCAGGTGGGTTCTTTACTACCAGCGCCACCTGGCAAGTCCAGAGCGATTCCGCACTTCTGTCCAGATATGTACCTGATCAGCCTCTCCACACAGTCACCTGCTTGTCCTTCATTTTTTCATTCACCTGTTCTCCCCCGATCCAAGTTTTCACAGGGTCTCATAGTGCACCAACTTCCAAACCTCCCTCCAGGAGAAATGGATAATCTGAAGACTTCTGTATCTATTAAAAAAGTTGAATTTGTCATGAAAAACCTTCCCATAAAACTCCTCCATTTCAGAGAGCTTCCTTGGTGAAATCTACCAAAGAAAAAATGATACAAACACTTTCAGAAAATTAAAGAGGAGGGAACACTTCCTAACTTATTCTTAGAGGCCAGTGTTACCTGGAAAAGGCAATGGCACCCCACTCCAGTACTCTTGCCTGGAAAATCCCATGGACAGAGGAGCCTGGTAGGCTGCAGTCCATGGGGTCGCTGAGGGTTGGACATGACTGAGTGATTTCACTTTCACTTTTCACTTTCCTGCATTGGAGAAGGAAATGGCAACCCACTCCAGTGTTCTTGCCTGGAGAATCCCAGGGACGGGGGAGCCCGGTGGGCTGCTGTCTACGGGGTTGCACAGAGTCGGACACGACTGAAGCGACTTAGCAGCAGCAGCAGCAGTGTTACCCCAATACCAATTCAGACAGAGGCATGACAAAATGAAAAATAAAAAACTACATACCAATATCTTTTATGAAACAATGCAAGGGTTCTTAACAAAATTTTTAGAAAAATCAAAATCAACAGTATACAAAAGGATGACACGTCATGGCCAAAAGAGGTTTACCTCAGGAATTTAGGGTTGATTTAGCATTTGGAAATCGATCAATATAATTTACCATACTAATAAACTAGAAAGAGAAAAAGCATAATATCATTTTGACAAAATCTAACATCCATTGCTGATCAACTTTTAGCGAACTAGGAACAGAATGGAACTTCTTCAACCTAATAGAGAACATTTACAAAAGCCCTACAGATTATATCATACCAATTAGTAAGAAACTGAACGCTTTTCTGCTGAAATCAAGAAAAAGATCAAGATGTCCAGTCTCATAGCTTCTATTCAGTATTGTAGTGAAACTTCTAGGCAGTGCATCCAGATTGGAAAGGAAGAAGCAAAATGATTTTCCTTTGCAGATGACATCACTACCTTTGTAGAAAATTTGATGGCATCAGCAGAAAAAGCAACTAGTGTTAATAAGTGAAACACATTTATAGAATAAGATAATATAAAAAATCAAAATCAATTGCACTTCTATATACTAGTAATGAATAATAAAATGTTTTAAAATAGCAGCATTTATAATAGCATCAAAACTACTAACTAGTCAGTGACAAGTCTGACAAAAGGTGTGAAAAATCTGTACAATGAAAAAATTTTAAAAATATGTTGCTGAGTGAAATTTAAGTAGACCTAAGTAAGTGGAGAGCTATACCTTGTTTGTGGATCAGAAGATGCAGTATTATGCTGATGTCAGTTCTCCCAAAATGTATCTATAGATTCCATGTAAAATCCTGATCCAAATCCCAGCAGACTGTCTTAACTGAAATTTAATAATTCGTGTGGAAACACAGCGGAGCTGGAATTGCCAAAATGCCTTTGAAAAAGAAGAGCAAAGTAGAAGGCTAGTGAAAGCTAATTTTAAGGCTTATAAAGTTATGCTAATCAGATCAGTGTGGTATGGGCGCAATGGTGGAGAAGCATGTCGGTGTAACAGAGTAGAGTCTGGAGACGGCCTGGCACGTGTGCGGGACAGCTAAGCTTTCACAGGGGTGCGGGGCAATTCAGTGGGGAGAGAGGGTCTCTCAGCAGCTGTTGCAGGGACAACTAGATTGCTATATGCAAAAATAATGACTTTAGATCCATATACAGAAACTCATTTAAAACAGATCTAAGCATAAAGTCTCGGAGAAGGCAATGGCACCCCACTCCAGTACTTTTGCCTAGAAAATCCCATGGACAGAGGAGCCTGGTGGGCTGCAGTCCATGGGGTCGCTAGAGTCAGACACGACTGAGTGACTTCACTTTCACTTTTCACTTTCATGCATTGGAGAAGGAAATGACAACCCACTCCAGTGTTCTTGCCTGGAGAATCCCAGGGACGGGGGAGCCTGGTGGGCTGCCGTCTATGGGGTCCCACAGAGTCAGACACAACTGAAGCGACTTAGTATAGCATAGCAAGCATAAAGTCTAAATGATAAAATGTCTATATAAGAAGAAAATCTTTGGGATGATTCAGTCACTATGGGAAACAGTTTGGCAGTTTCTTAAAAAAGAATTAAACATATACCTACCAAATGATGCAGCTTTCACTCCTAGATATTAGCCCAGAAGAAATGAAAACCTGTGTCCATGAAAAGGCCTGGCACATGAGCGCTCATACAGCTTTACTGGTAATGGGGATCACCTGACGACAGGCCTCGTGTCCATCAGCACGTCAGTGGACACGCATATGGCATGTGTCCACACAGAAGTCCACTCAGCAATACAGGCATAATCTACGGTCACTCGCTATATGGGCGAATCTCAGAAGAATTACCCTGAATGACAGAGACCAGGTCAAAAAAGGCACAGGGCAGCGCCCCATTCTTATAAAGCCCGGGATGGCAAGCTAATCACTAAAAAGAATTGCTGGGGCATGAGGCAGAGTGGGCGGATGGTTACAAATGGGCTGCAGGAAACTGGGGGGGCGATGCGTGTGTCCACCACGCTCGCTGCGGCAATGCCTCCGTGAGTATATGCATAGATCAGGACGTGCGGCTTATGCTTGTGAATAACATCTCAGAGTATATGCATAGATCAGGACGTGTGGCTTATGCTTGTGAATAACATCTCAGAGTATATGCATAGATCAGGACGTGCGGCTTATGCTTGTGACTAACATCTCAGAGTATATGCATAGATCAGGACGTGCGGCTTATGCTTGTGAATAACATCTCAGAGTATATGCATAGATCAGGACGTGCGGCTTATGCTTGTGAATAACATCTCAGGGTATATGCATAGATCAGGACGTGCGGCTTATGCTTGTGAATAACATCTCAGGGTATATGCATAGATCAGGACGTGCGGCTTATGCTTGTGAATAACATCTCAGGGTATATGCATAGATCAGGACGTGCGGCTTATGCTTGTGAATAACGTCTCAGGGTATATGCATAGATCAGGACGTGCGGCTTATGCTTGTGACTAACATCTCAGGGTATATGCATAGATCAGGACGTGCGGCTTATGCTTGTGAATAACATCTCAGGGTATATGCATAGATCAGGACGTGCGGTTTATGCTTGTGAATAACATCTCAGGGTATATGTATAGATCAGGACGTGCGGTTTATGCTTGTGAATAACATCTCAGAGTATATGCATAGATCAGGACGTGCGGTTTATGCTTGTGAATAACATCTCAGAGTATATGCATAGATCAGGACGTGCGGTTTATGCTTGTGAATAACATCTCAGGGTATATGTATAGATCAGGACGTGCGGTTTATGCTTGTGAATAACATCTCAGAGTATATGCATAGATCAGGACGTGCGGTTTATGCTTGTGAATAACATCTCAGAGTATATGCATAGATCAGGACGTGCGGTTTATGTTTGTGAATAACATCTCAGAGTATATGCATAGATCAGGACGTGCGGTTTATGTTTGTGAATAACATCTCAGAGTATATGTATAGATCAGGATGTGCGGTTTATGTTTGTGAATAACATCTCAGTATAGGTGTCAAAAAAGAAGGAGAAATTGAGATAGAGGGCCAAGAGGAAGAGAAAAACTGAGGGAGAAAAGAAAAGAAGGGAAAATCTGTGAAGAAACTATTCTCTGTAGGGTTAGAGTGAATCTGGGCTGGATGGTGCTGAGTAGGTGACTGGAGATCTTCCACCCAGTCTGTCCACTGAAGTCCAGTGATGTTCGGTACATCGCTGATGGGAGAGAAGCTTACACCTAGAGGAGAGAGCTTTCATTTCTAATGGCCCCATCCTTAAGCCTGAGAGAGCTTTTCCAACATTTTTTGGCCTCTGAAGAGACAGTCCATCTTTACCATTGTCTGTGATGTGCCCACATCATGGCAGAGAACCCTGAATGGTGAGGGTCTAGCCCAATTTTCAGCTCCAGTTTCTGCCTTGGTGCTCTCACTCACTAAGCTTTAGCCACAACAGGCTTCTCTCTTCTGAAACCAGCGAAACTCCTTTCTGCTTCAGGACCTTTGCATGTGCAGTTCTGGTGCCTGGCTAACGCTCCCCCAAACTCCTATGTCTGTCTAGATCTGTAGGTCTGAAGTAAATGTTAGCCTGAGGAGGCCTTCCTTCCCTCAACCCCAGACTAGATTTGATCCTTTATGTTGGCCACAAACTTCAGTTTCCCAACCGATACTAATTTGGAATCACAGTGTTGTCTTAATAAAATAAAAGATGAGGTTTGCTCTTTCCACTTCATTTCATTTGCAGAGTGACTCCCCAGTTCCATTCTGTCTGTGAATGCAAGCAAACACCAGCTGCGGGTCCTGCCAGCTGCTGTTCCCTACAGTCCTATACACCAGGTCCCGCCACCCTCCCGTGACAATGTCACTTCAGCAAACACAGGACTCATAGGACATCACCTGCATCTGCACACTTTTGGACTTGGGGATGTGGAAATTCTCCAGATTCCTTCCTGATTCACAGAGTTTGCAACCGGGTTGGTGCCCACTACATTAGAGTTTTGAAATCTGAGAACAGAAACCTCAACCATGAAACACAAACTCAATTCCCGGCTGGAGCTTGTGGGTTCTTCTGGAAAACCCACAGGCTCAGCTTCCCAGCTTTGCCAGGAGTCTGGCTATGAATTACATTTATAGGAATGTTATCACATTATTGAAAAGTAGGAAAGCCCTCCAGTTTTTGTAATCTTGCTGCGAATGCACTTCTGTCTGCTGCCTCTCCCATCTACTTCCAAGCTTCTCAAGCTCTTTAGTACCTCCTCCTAGACCTTTCCCATAGTCACCTCTTAGCTGGAGAATCCGGAACATGGTTCAGATGAAATCATGTCACTAACTGTTATTTCTCTATGTTGATAGCTCTTGGGAGCTGAAAGTTCACTGGGCCAAACAAATGTAAATAACATGTGGATTTGATTTGTTGGACTCTTATCAACAGGGAAGCTGCTGCTTCCTTATAGTTTCTGTAACATCTCTATGTGTTTCCTACAGGACTGCTTTCAAATGAGAGCTCAACTGCTCTTAAAACATCTGTCTCTTTATTGAGATTAATTGATATGTTATATTGTAGGCTTAAGTTACACAGTGTGTTGATCTGATACATTTATACATTGTAATATGATTATTACCATAGTATTAGATAATGCCTCAATCATGTCATACAATTATAATTCCTATTTTGTGGTGGGAACAATTATGATCTAGTTTCATATTTAAAGTGTATAATACAGTATTTTGTTGTCTATAATCACTATGCTGTGTATTCCATTCTCCAGGATGTAATTATCTGTAGTTGCATATTTGTATCCTTCAACATCTCAAAACCCATCCTCAAGCTCCTGGTAAGGACCATTCTAAGACTCTCCCTTTCTATAAGCTTTAGCTTTTTTTAGGTTACACATATAAGTGATTATTATACAGTATTCGTCCTTCTCTGTATGATTATCTCACTTAGCAAAATGCCTTCAGGAGATTATACATAGATACGTTCTCATATCTTCTCTGTCCATTCGTCCATTGAGGGACGCGCTTGTATCTTGGCTGTTGTAAATATTGGTGCAATAAGCACGGTAGTGCAGGTATCCTTTCAATATCCTGCTTCCATCTTCTTTGGGTAAATCCCCATAAGTAGGGTTGTTGGGTCATATGCTCTTAAAACTTTGCAAACAGCTTTTTGTTTTAGATTTGAGAGCTATTAAATAGCCCCGAGGTTGGGCTCCCCCTCCTGCCCTCAGTGGCTGCAAAACACACTTGCCCTCCCTCAGACCTCTCCCGCTGGAGTTCTGCGGGCATCGGAGAAGTGGAAGGGCCACAGGCAGCCACTGAAGCTTGCTCTCCTTCATGTGGTGTATGTCCAGGCCTGCAGACACCAGCACTCTTCACAGCAGCCATTGGTGCGGTCTCCCTGTGGTTTTTCTGATTTTGATCCCCATCTGACAATCCAGGTCTGCTCTCTTGCCAGAACAAACTGTCTGAGACTAAATCTGACCATGTCACTGGCTGTCTAAAATCTTTCAGGACTTCCTTTTTTCATAGAATAAAGTGGGAGATCCTTACCCGGGAGACCAGATTCTCTAGTCTGGTGCCTAACCCTGATCTCCAGACACTTCCTGAATTTTTCTTAGGGTCTCTTCCCACTGGTTCTAATGACCTTTTCTTTCCCTGAATAACTACACACTCAGCTTTCAGTATCCAAACATATATCTATATCTGTATATCTGTATCTATATCTGTCCATCTAAATGCCAGGTGCTCCCCCTGGAAGAGGAGAAAAACTCATCTGTGAGAATGAGACTGAGTAGGCAGAAGCCTCTTAGTGGGCAGAGCAGGGACCTGGGGCAGGCTGAGACTCCCCCACCTGTCACCTCCTGCTGTGCAATATGAGATGGCTCAGTGAGCTAGGGCTGCCCTAACCACGTGGCATGGACTGGAGACATGAGCGGCAGAGCTTTATTTTCTGACTTTCCTGGAAGTCTGAGATCACGGTGGTGGCAGGTTCAGTCTCTTCTGAGGCCGCTCCCCTTGGCGTAGGAGGACATTTTCTCCCTGCATCTTCACACGGCCTGCCCCTGTGCCGTCAGGGTCCGGTTTCACCTTCTCGTGAGGGCACCAGCTGTACTGGCCTAGGGTCCATCCTCATGAACTCTTTTTAACTTAACTGCCTCTGTAAAGATTCTGTCTCCAAATACGATTACATTCTGAAGTACTGGGGATTAAGATTTCAACATGAATTTTGGAGGGAGAGACACAATTCAGACCATCATGGAGCAGTGTTGGGGGATGGGGTCCTTTCTCTGGTCTCAATTTTATCTCTTCATCTGTAAACACAGGGGTTGGGAGGAGTATAGCAGGTAATCTTGTGTGTCTTTTATAGCTCTAGGTTTTTGTCTGAATTGAAAATCAGGCAACATGAAATGAGAGTTTAAACAATTAGATTCTTGTGTTTCCCTACAATTATCTGTGTTGGTGTCAGAATCCTCCCTCCACTATTCTTGCATGCACTCGTCACTACAGAGAATTATCTTGAAGAAAGGAACGAGTGTGTTAACCTACCTTCCCCTCTCATGTGAGAGATAGAGGAGAGAGTCAGAGATGATGGGAGGTGAAAAATGTCCAGATTTTTAAGTTTTCTGTAAGGCATGGGAGCCAAGGGCTTTCCTGGTGACTCGGATAATAGAGAGTCCACCAGCAATGCATGAGACCCAGGTTCAATCCCTGGGGTCGGGAAGATCCCCTGGAGAAGGGCATGGCAACCCACGGCAACCCACTCTAGTATTCTCGCCTGGAGAATCCCATGGACAGAGAGAAGCCTGGCAGGCTACAGTCCACGGGGTCGCAAAGAGTCGGACACGGCTGAGTGACTGACACACACAAGGCACGGGAACTAGCGTGAAGTGAGCTTAGAGAGAAGGAGTGGGAACAGAGGGAAGAGGGGAATGCTGGATTGTACGTCCAGGTCCTAAAAAGACCAGTTAAAGTCCTGTGGCCAAAGAAGAAAGCGGCCACCCAGGAGGGGCTGTGTCTTCTCCCTTCTCCCCTCCAATCTTGCATGTGCCCCCAGCACAAGCCCCTGTCAACATGAGAGAGATGTTTTCCTCTGACTGCTGGGGGATGCTCCTGGGGTACCCAGGGTTGTAGGTTTCCACGGTGCAGCTCTTTTGGGGGTTCTCTAAGTCTTCTAGCCAGGTGTTTAGGAATGGTAAGCATGTGGTGAAAGATGGAGGTGGTTAGCACTTTGGGACAGGAAATAGCTAACATTGCTTTTAAAAGTTTGAAAGAGTCTAGTCTATTTACTTTTGAAACCAGCACATCCTGAAAGACTGGAAGGCAGAGTAACTTGGTGATTTTGGAGACAGATAGACCTCTCCTCCCAGTTTCAGACCCAACTCTAGAAACATTCTTCTTTAGTGGCCCAGGGATTGAAACCTGTGCCCTGAACCCTATGGACTCTGTCATGAAGAGTCTTCACATGGCCATATTCACATTAAAAGGCTGCTTATTGATCTTCATCTCTTCAAGCCCTTGTGTGGACAGAGTAAAGAACACTCAGTCGTGGTTAAGATGAAGGAATAGTTAAGTTGTCCCATGCAGAGCCCTGACCCTCTCCTCACCTGCTGTTCCCTCTGCTGGGGGCCTCTCTCCCCATAAACGTCCTTGATTCACTCCCACTCCACCTTCGGATCTCAGCCTCCAGTGAAAAGTCTTGCTGGCCCTTCTGGGTGTAGATGAGCCCCTCTGACTCCATGTCTTTCCCTGGTGTCGCCACATCTGGCTGTGGAGGTTGTGCACAGATCAGAGTTCACATTCAGAGTCATTGTAGATGCCTCTTGCATTACAGCTCTGTTTCCACGGATGGCAGTTTCCACGGATGCTCGTGTCTGGAGCAAGGGGCATCGTGGTGGTGGTGGTGATGCTCACCCTTCCTCTCAGCTTTATTGAGATATGACTGCAACACATTCTTATATGAGTTTAAGGTGTATAACATAATGACATATATGTTGCAAAATGATTGCCACAATAATTTAGTTAATATCCATCACCTCATAGATTAAAAAAATATATATATTTTCCCCTCTAGTGAGAACTGTTGGAATCTATTCTCTCAGCAACTTTCAAATACACCATTGTTGCTGTTTAGTCACTAAGTCCTGTCTGACTCTTTTGTGATCCCATGGACTATAGCCCGCCAGGTGCCCCTGTCCATGGCATTTCCTGGGCAAGAATATTAGAGTGGGTTGCTCTTTCCTTCTCCAAGGGATCTTCCCAGCCCCAGAATCAAACCTGCATGGCTTGCACTGCACGCAGATTCTTTACCACCGAACCACTAGGGAAGCCCCAGGTACCCCATGTAACAGTGTAACTACGGCCATCATGTTTTCAGTTCAGTTCAGTCGCTCAGTCGTGTCCGACTCTTTGCGACCCCATGAAGCGCAGCACACCAGGCCTCCCTGTCCATCACCAACTCCCGGAGTTCACTCAAACTCATGTCTATCAAGTCAGTGATGCCATCCAGCCATCTCATCCTCTGTCGTCCCCTTCTCCTCTTGCCCCCAATCCCTCCCAGCATCAGAGTCTTTTCCAATGAGTCAACTCTTCACATGAGGTGGCCAAAGTACTGGGGTTTCAGCCTTAGCATCATTCCTTCCAAAGATATCCCAGGGCTGATCTCCTTTGGAATGGACTGGTTGGATCTCCTTGCAGTCCAAGGGACTCTCAAGAGTCTTCTCCAACACCACAGTTCAAAAGCATCAATTCTTCTGCGCTCGGCCTTCTTCACAGTCCAACTCTCACATCCATACATGACCACAGGAAAAACCATAGCCTTGACTAGATGGACCTTTGTTGGCAAAGTAATGTCTCTGCTTTTGAATATGCTATCTAGGTTGGACATAACTTTCCTTCCAAGGAGTAAGCGTCTTTTAATTTCATGGCTGCAGTCACCATCTGCAGTGATTTTGGAGCCCAGAAAAATAAAGTCTGACACTGTCCCCATCTATTTCCCATACATCTCCAGTATTTATTTATCTTATAACTGAACGCTTGTGCCTTTTGACCATCTTCATCTGATTCTCCCACACCGCATCCCCCACCTCTGGTAACCACCAATCGGATCTCTTTTTCTATGAGTTAATTTTTTTTTTTTTTTTTTTTTTAAGATTCCACATACAAGTGAGGTCATATGGTATTTCTGTGTCTGACTTATTTCACTTAACATAACGTCCTCAAGGTCCATCTGTGCTGTTGCAAATGGCAGGATTTCCTTCTTTTTTATGGCTTTGTCCATTCATCTGTCAATGGATATCTTCATTGTTTCCATGCCTTGGCTATTGTAAATAATGCTGCAGTGAACATATGGTTGCAGATACCTCTTTGACATAGTGATTTCATTTCTATCAGATACATATGCAGAACGGAACTGCTGGATCACGGGTGGTTCTCTTTCATCTGCTGAGGAGACTCCACACTGCTTTCCATAGGGCTGCACCAATTTGCAGTCCACCAGCAGTGCAGAAGGGCTCCCTTTGCTCCATATCCTCACTAGCATTTATCTCTTGTCTTTTGATGAAAACCCTTCTAACAGGTGTGAGGTGATATCTTATTATGGTTTAGATTTGTTTTTTCTTGATAATCAATAATGGCAAGCCTCTTTTCATGTACCTGTTGTCCATTTGAATATCTTCTTTGGAAAATATCTTCTCATAAAGATTGACTTGAAATGAATTAAAAACTTAAAAGTCAGGCCTGAAACCATAAAACTCCCAGCAGAAAATATAAGGGAAAAGCTCCGTGACATGGGTTTTAGCAATGATTTTTTTGATATGACACCTAAAGCACAAGCAACAGTAAATAAATAAACAAGTGGGACTACACGGAGCTAAAAGGCTTCTGCAAAGCGAAGGAAACAATCAGTGACATGAAAAGGCAACTTACAGAAAGGGAGAAAATATTTGCAAATCATATATCTGATAAGGGGTTCATATCCAAAATATATAAAGAACTGATACAACTAAATAGCAAAAAAAAAAAAATCACAACAATGGCTAAGACCACCTTGATCTCATTCTAATGACGGTGCCCACGGGCTGCCTGCAGGGCTGAGTGTAGCTCAGGGGATGCTGACAGCTGAGCACTCATCTGTGTTTTCTCTGGACAGTGAGCTCAGCAGCCATCAACTATGTCAGAGCAGCTCAAAGTGGGGTCCCCAGCTTGGACACGGGGCCTGTCATCCACACAATAAATCAAATGAATTCACGGAACTCTGGGCAGAGAAAGGAGAGTTTATGGAGGGAATACAGAGAACCGGAATGAGCGAGGGCTTGCTGGACGGGGCTGGGGACAGAGAGGGAGGGGGCCGGGGGCAGAGGAAGGGGGCTGGGGGCAGAGAGGGACGGGGCCGGGGGCAGAGGAAGAGGGCTGGGGGCAGAGAGGGAGGGGGCCGGGGGCAGAGAGGGAGGGGGCCGGGGGCAGAGGAAGGGGGCTGGGGGCAGAGAGGGACGGGGCCGGGGGCAGAGGAAGGGGGCTGGGGGCAGAGAGGGAGGGGGCCGGGGGCAGGGAAGGAGGGGCTGGAGGCAGAGAGGGAGGGGGCCGGGGACAGAGAGGGAGGGGGCCGGGGACAGAGAGGGAGGGGGCCGGGACAGAGAGGGAGGGGGCCAGGGACAGAGAGGGAGGGGGCCGGGGACGGAGAGGGAGGGGGCCGGGACAGAGAGGGAGGGGGCCGGGGGCAGGGAAAGAGGGGCTGGGGGCAGAGAGGGAGGGGGCCGGGGGCAGGGAAAGAGGGGCTGGGGGCAGAGAGGGAGGGGGCCGGGGGCAGAGAGGGAGGGCCTGGCGGGGCTCTTGAGAGCACGGGCAGTGGGAGCCAGCTGTGTGATGGGTACTCAGTCCAGCGGGTCTTCAACCTGAGGGCACTACAGTTTCCTCAGCGCTAAAGAAGGACAAGGATAGCGCCTATGTCAGGTGGGTACAGGGAAATTTACTGAGTGAACTTCCGAACTGCTTAGAATAGCACCAGGCACATATATAGCAGGATACAATGTTAAGTGTAAATAAATAAACTAATAAGGAAATGAACATTTCCTTATTAATGTGAGTGGATGAAAAGCGCAGCGGCAACCTGCCCAGAAGAGCCGCTGAGGAGACCCCTGCAGTGCGCTGAGTTCTCTGGGGCAATCGCAGCCTCCACAGAAGGATGTCAAGTTTCCATGCAAGTGTATCACCACCCTTCCCTTAGCTTACGGTGCAGATTAACTAGACTCGCCCCAGAGTGAGGAAAACTTAGAGCTTGTGACTGACTGGGGGGTGTTGCTGTGCCAGCCTTGCGGTTCTGGGTCAGCTCTGGCAACGGATGCCCACAGGGCGAGCTGTAATGAAAAGGCTGGGGTGAGTGTAGGGTCTGGGGCTGGGCGCTCCAGTGGAATAAGCACGGCTGCTGCCTTCTCTCTCTCTTTCTGTGGCATTCTTCCCGACGCCTGGTGTTACTCATGTGACTTCTGGGTCTCCCACACGAAAAATCCTGTAGCTGGCTCAGCCCTGAACCAAGAAAAGGTAAGTGCCACATTCACGCAGGCTCCAGGGCTTGTATTTGAGTTGGGGGGTGGAGTAGAAAGAGTCAGATAAACGGCAGAGACAGGCCAGGAAAACTGTAAGATCCCAGAATCAATAGCTGTGGGATCCCTTCCACACACTAGGGATCTGGGACCCCTCCAGGACCTGCCAGGAGACAGCACAGATGCTGGGGCAGCCCCCAGGCTCTCTCTTGGGCATCTGTCTCAATGGCTACCATAGAGTCCCACTCCGCCCTCTCCTGTGAAGGAAATTTCAATCCAAGAAATATTTCCATCCAGTCTCAGAAACTCCATTAGTCCTCATACTAAATACCTTCTGCAGAGAATGATCTCTGCTTCTCATGACCGAGAAGATTTATTCTTTCCAAGTGCATGTGTTTCTTCCAAAAGGAACATGAAGGAGAGAGGCGTCCTCTGTCTGTGCCATGGTGCAGTCCAGGCTTAGAGCATGCCAGAGGCTCAGGCTCTGAGAAGGAAGAGGGCAGCTTCCAGCTGGACTTAGTGTATACTTAGGCTTTTAGAGGGTTCTCTGGCTGCTGGATGGAGGTTGAGATGAGCTTAATAAGCACCCCCACCATCCAAGGCCCCTTCATCTCCACATTCTAAGGTAACCTAGTTTTGAAATAGCTAAGATCTTTCACTAACTTCCGTTGAGGGGGAAATGATAGGAAAGCTGCTACACAAATATTCAACAGCTTGTCCAAGTGAGAAATAAACCCTAGGGCCTGGTTCGGTCAGTCTGTACCCCTGTTCCCTCATGTTTTGAACTTTATATAGCTGTGTGTGAGCCTGGGAGCTGAGAGGCAGTGTTAAACAGACCTAATAGGGCCAGAAATTTCCCACTTTTTTCTACAGGGAAGGCAAGAGGCAAGAATCTTTGTATGGCAAAAAAGGTGCAACATAAAGGTTTGGCGGTAGCTAGGTCTTGAGCACATCAGTGGGGGAGTAGGCCCTGGCCCTGGATCTCTTAGTAGGGGAACAGCAGCCACTAGCCCCTGTGACCCCACTCTCTTGCTGAGGAAGGTTGGGGATATGGCCCTGTTCTTCCCTCTGAGCTCAGTATTAATGGTGATGGAGAGCAGTCCACCCCCTGTATATCCTCAAGCGGAGTCAGTGGGGACGTGTGTTTGGCTGTGGGGGCCTGGTTTACACCTTCTCCAAAGAAAGTGTTCTTCAGTATCACTAACCCACCTTCCGTCTACCTCACCCCAGTGAATGTGCCAACAGCCTTTGGTGAGTATCATGGGCCTCCTCGTGAGTGTGTGTGCAGTGACCTCGGTTAGCTCCTGTGGACATCAAAGATCCAGGTGAACTGAGGGATGTACGATGTTCTTTTCTCTGTCCTCTCGCTCCTCCCACGAGCAGGATACCAGAGGACAGGAAGGGCAGAGGGAAGGTTAGCAGAGCTGGGAGAGGAAGGTGGACATTCTATTTCCATGCTTGGGCAAGAAATCCTTCCATGTCTCCAAGAAGCATTGAGGATGCTCTCTAGCCACTGAATGGAAACAGGATTCAAACCAGGGGCAACCCAAAGGCATTCTACCTGTCTCCGTCAGGTGAGTCTACTGGGCATCTCAGTGAACGAAGTCCCAAACTGTAAAAAGATTGCTTTATAGCGGCGATAACCATGTCTCTCATACAGATATAAAAAGAACATTTGTCAAGCATTGCATTTTTATTTAATACTTGACAAGTGTTCTTACTCTCTGTGATCCCACAGTCTGTAGCCCTCTGTCCATAGGCATTCTCCAGGCAAGAATACTGGGGTGGGTTGCCATGCCCTCCTCCAGGGGATCTTCCTGACCCAAGAATTGAGCCTGGGTCTCCTGCATTGCAGGCAGATTCTTTACCATCTGAGCCGCCAGGGAAGCCCCTATAATTACAGTACTGCTGGAATAATAATAATGCAATGAGTATGTGTAAGATATTTCTTTCAATTGGTTCAAAGGTAAACAAAGTACTGCTCATTCATAAGCAGACAAGAGACATTAAAATTAACATATACAAAATGGGCATATTGATAGGGCAATAATTGTATTCCACTGAACACAGTTAATCTGTATTTCTATATACAAGAATCATTTGCATTATTAGCAGTTTTTCACAATTGTAAAATAGCTCAAAGTTAGCGGTAAACCAGAAGGCCACTAAACAGGGCAATGAATAATCCTTTCTAGTTTCCATTCCACACTTTTCTCTGATATTTCAGCATGCCCCAACAACTTCTCGTTTGGCAAGAGAACGTCTGACTATTACCCATGAACACCATTACATTGGACTCCAAGGAGGGTTTCTCCTCAATCTCTGTTTCTCACATGGTTTTTAGTGGAAGAGCTCTCCTTTTTTTTTGAACCCTTGTCTCTTTAATTCGTGTAGTACAGGCCAACATAGGGAGGGTCCAGCAGACCGCACCTAGAACCACCTCTCTGGGCCACACTGGACTGTCATACCTGCTCCGAGTTATCACACCCCTACTCTCCATTTCCTTGTAACGAAAATACACAAAATAGCCTCAACAGGTCTGCCCCATTGTGCCTGAACTGAGGAAAAGATGTAATTTAGGCTACCAGACTGGAGCTAAGGCGAAAAACAAACCAACCAAAAATTCAATTCTTACAATAAAAAGAAAACAGACAAAATATTTTTAGTAGTTACAATATGGAGATTATGGGACTCCGTGTCCATGTGTGAGGGAAAAAAATAAAGTGTAAAGATTAGACAGTGTGATTCTTCACATTCCTGTGATCACTTGTTTATTTCTTTGAATGAAAAAATAGCAGCTCCCATTTATCAATTCCCGTCCATGTGGCGGCCTCTCTGCTAGGAACTCCTGCATGCGTTAAAGTTAACCTTTATATGATGCCAAAAGGAAAACATTATTATTCACATCTTGCAAATGAAAAAGAAACAGGGCTTAAAGAAGTTGAACGTTTTGGCCAAAGTCATAATTAATAAGTGGTGGATCCTGAGTTAGTGTGGCTCCAAAGCACATCCTCTTCTCTTCACACCCTTCAGTGAGGGCTTGCCGAGTGAATCCTCCTGCTTCCCATCTGGCAAGGTGAAAAGGAATTGCCATTCCTACTGGGATCTAGGGGCTGTTGCACATGATTATTAGCCCCAGGAATCTGCATTTCAAGCAGAACCAGATCTCTTAGCTCACAGGGAAGAGGATTTGGCAATATCGTCAGTCAGACAGGGAGTGCAGAGAACACATCCAAGTCCCGGATGTTCACAGTGACAGGCTGGCCCCCTGAGCCCAAACACAGAGTCCTGGGAGATTCCACCATTTTTTTTTTTTTTTTTTTAGAAACCCCTAGCTGGATGGACTACCTATAGAATACAGAGCTGGGGGGGCCAGAAAGAACGCAGCCATCATCGGTCACCTTCGTCTTGCTGGAGGCTGATATTTTACAGAGACATTCCAGGGGGCCTAAGCCAACTGACGAGCCTCCTGTTCAGTCTTCACTAGAGTCTCCCCTAATCTCATGGGAGCCCACAGCAGCGGAACAGACACCCCGGGCAGGGCCAGCTGCATGGACATGCAGGTGGTACCATCAGCTGAGCCTCCTTCTCAGGAGGGCCCCACATTGGCTAATGTTCTTCTGTGGCCATCTCAAAATTCCTGAGAATTTCACCTTTGGGCCGCCTTTTGTGGTGAAGTCCGGTGTGACCTGGGCGTGTGCAGGAGCAGAGTGAATGCGCCCGGCACTGCTGCAGGCACACACCTGCCCAGCCTTGGCTTGCTGCCCAGCACATGCGTGTGCTGGGGCAGTGTGGCACACTGAAGGGTCCTAAAGGGGCTGCTATTTCTGGGGGCCTGGGCCCAGATTGGTGGTGAGGCTGTAGGAACAGCAACAACGCTGGTGATACTGGCCAAGGCTTCAGGAGAGCATGGACGGGTTGTCTGCAGGCTTCCCGCTTCGTTTTAGGCTATGCTATACTATGTCAGGGGAAGGCAATGGCACCCCACTCCAGTGCTCTTGCCTGAGAAATCCCATGGATGCAGGAGCCTGGTGCGCTGCAGTCCATGGGGTCACGAAGACTCGGACACGACTGAGCGACTTCACTTTCAGTTTTCACTTTCATGCATTGGAGAAGGAAATGGCAACCCACTCCAGTGTTCTTGCCTGGAGAATCCCAGGGACGGGGGAGCCTGGTGGGCTGCTGTCTATGGGGTCACACAGAGTCGGACACGACTGAAGTGACTTAGCAGCAGCAGCAGCAGCATACTATGTCATACTGTGATCAAACAATGTCACTGCAGCCTTGTTCCATTCTATAAGTAATCAGCTATTTTATAGTTTTCCATTGTTAACTGTACTCCTTTTTCTGTTTTCTGAATAAGGGGCCCCTATTTTTATTTTGAGTGCAGCACTTTCACAGCATCATCTTTCAGCATTTGGAATAGCTCATCTGGAATTCCATCACCTCCACTAGCTTTGTTCATAGTGATGCTTTCTAAGGCCCACTTGACTTCACATTCCAGGATGTCTGGCTCTAGGTCAGTGATCACACCATCGTGATTATCTGGGTCATGAAGATCTTTTTTGTACAGTTCTTCTGTGTATTCTTGCCATCTCTTCTTAATATCTTCTGCTTCTGTTAGGTCCATAACATTTCAGTCCTTTATCGAGCTCATCTTTGCATGAAATGTTCCTTTGGTATCTCTGATTTTCTTGAAGAGATCCTTAGTCTTTCCCATTCTGTTGTTTTCCTCTATTTCTTTGCATTGATTGCTGAAGAAGGCTTCCTTATCTCTTCTTGCTATTCTTTGGAACTCTGCATTCAGATGTTTATACCTTTCCTTTTCTCCTTTGCTTTTCACTTCTCTTCTCTTCACAGCTATTTGTAAGGCCTCCCCAGACAGCCATTTTGCTTTTTTGCATTTCTTTTCCATGGGGATGGTCTTGATCCCTGTCTCCTGTACAATGTCACGAACCTCATTCCATAGTTCATCAGGCACTCTATCTATCAGATCTAGGCCCTTAAATCTATTTCTCACTTCCACTGTATAATCATAAGGGATTTGATTTAGGTCATACCTGAATGGTCTAGTGGTTTTCCCTACTTTCTTCAATTTAAGTCTGAATTTGGCAATAAGGAGTTCATGGTCTGAGCCACAGTCAGCTCCTGGTCTTGTTTTTGCTGACTGTATAGAGCTTCTCCATCTTTGGCTGCAAAGAATATAATCAATCTGATTTCGGTGTTGACCATCTGGTGATGTCCATGTACAGAGTCTTCTCTTGTCTTGTTGGAAGAGGGTGTTTGTTATGACCAGTGCATTTTCTTGGCAAAACTCTATTAGTCTTTGCCCTGCTTCATTCCATATTTCAAGGCCAAATTTGCCTGTTACTCCAGGTGTTTCTTGACTTCCTACTTTTGCATTCCAGTCCCCTATAATGAAAAGGACATCTTTTTTGGGTGTTAGTTCTAAAAGGTCTTGGAGGTCTTCATAGAACCGTTCAACTTCAGCTTCTTCAGTGTTACTGGTTGGGGCATAGACTTGGATTACTGTGATATTGAATGGTTTGCCTTGGAAACGAACAGAGATCATTCTGTCATTTTTGAGATTGCATCCAAGTACTGCATTTCAGACTCTTTTGTTGACCATGATGGCCACTCCATTTCTTCTGAGGGATTCCTGCCCACAGTAGTAGATATAATGGTCATCTGAGTTAAATTCACCCATTCCAGTCCATTTCAGTTCACTGATTCCTAGAATGTCGACATTCACTCTTGCCATCTCTTGTTTGACCACTTCCAATTTGCCTTGATTCATGGACCTGACATTCCAGGTTCCTATGCAATATTGCTCTTTACAGCATCAAACTTGCTTCTATCACCAGTCACATCCACAGCTGGGTATTGTTTTTGCTTTGGCTCCATCCCTTCATTCTTTCTGGAGTTATTTCTCCACTGATCTCCAGTAGCATATTGGGCACCTACTGACCTGGGGAGTTTCTCTTTCAGTATCCTATCATTTTGCCTTTTCATACTGTTCACTCAATATGCCAGCAAATTTGGAAAACTCAGCAGTGGCCACAGGACTGGAAAAGGTCAGTTTTCATTCCAATCCCAAAGAAAGGCAATGCCAAAGAATGCTCTAACTACCGCACAATTGCACTCATCTCACATGCTAGTAAAGTAATGCTCAAAATTCTCCAAGCCAGGCTTCAGCAATATGTGAATCGTGAACTTCCTGATGTTCAAGCTGGTTTTAGAAAAGGCAGAGGAACCTGAGATCAAATTGCCAACATCCACTGGATCATGGAAAAAGCAAGAGAATTACAGAAAAACATCTATTTCTGTTTTATTGACTATGCCAATGCCTTTGACTGTGTGGATCACAATAAACTGTGGAAAATTCTGAAAGAGATGGGAATACCAAACCATCTGATCTGCCTCTTGAGAAATCTATATGCAGGTCAGGAAGCAACCATTAGAACTGGACATGGAACAACAGACTGGTTCCAAATAGGAAAAGGAGTACGTCAAGGCTGTATATTGTCACCCTGCTTATTTAACTTCTATGCAGAGTACATCATGAGAAACGCTGGACTGGAAGAAACACAAGCTGGAATCAAGATTGCCGGGAGAAATATCAATAATCTCAGATATGCAGATGACACCACCCTTATGGCAGAAAGTGAGGAGGAACTAAAAAGCCTCTTGATGAAAGTGAAAGTGGAGAGTGAAAAAGTTGGCTTAAAACTCAACATTCAGAAAACAAAGATCATGGCATCCGGTCCCATCACTTCATGGGAAATAGATGGGGAAACAGTGGAAATAGTGGCAGACTTTATTTTTCTGGGCTCCAAAATCACTGCAGATGGTGACTGCAGCCATGAAATTAAAAGACACTTACTCCTGGGAAGGAAAGTTATGACCAACCTAGATAGCATATTCAAAAGCAGAGACATTACTTTGCCAACAAAGGTTCGTCTAGTCGAGGCTATGGTTTTTCCTGTGGTCATGTATGGATGTGAGAGTTGGACTGTGAAGAAAGCCAAGCGCCAAAGAAATGATGCTTTTGAACTGTGGTGTTGGAGAAGACTCTTGAGAGTCCCTTGGACTGCAAGGAGATCCAACCAGTCCATTCTGAAGGAGATCAGCCCTGGAATTTCTTTGGAATGAATGATGCTAAAGCTGAAACTCCAGTACTTTGGCCACCTCATGCAAAGAGTTGACTCATTGGAAAAGACTCTGATGCTGGGAGGGATTGGGGGCAGGAGGAGAAGGGGACGACAGAGAATGAGATGGCTGGATGGCATCACCAACTTGATGGACATGAGTTTGAGTGAACTCCAGGAGTTGGTGATGGACAGGGAGGCCTGGCGTGCTGCGATTCATGGGGTCGCAAAGAGTCGGACACGACTGAGCGACTGATCTGATCTGATCTGATTTTTATTTTTTCCCAGCCCCACAAGTTATGTAGCCATCTAATTCTAAAAAATGAAGACCAAGCAGCAAGGGATTCAGACAATAGTATGAAAATACAGAGTGACTTGGCAGAGTTTGGATGGAAATAAGGGGAGAGAAGTAAGAATTAGGTGAGTGTGGGGAAGGAAAGCTGGTTCTATTAAACGTTTCTTGACATAATTTTAGAGTATTGATAAAAGGCTGGTTCTATTAAATGTTTCATGATGTATTTTAGAGTATTGATAAAGGGCTGGTTCTATTAAACATTTCTTGACATAATTTTAGAGTGTTGATAAAGGAACAGTTCTCAGAACTACAGCTCAATAAATAGCCTGTGAAAAGAAAGGAGAGAACGAGTGTCAAAATAGTCTAGTTTGTGACCCAAGATGTTGCAAAATAAAGTTTTCAAATTGATTGTACTAAAATGAACGATACCTAGGAGATGGGAAAGACAATAGCGAGGGATAATGTCAATAACAAGAGAAACTTGGAAAAGGAAAAAGATGGATATACCTTCTTAAAAGTTGTATTGCTGGTTATTTAAAAGAATGGAGAGCTGAGGAAAAAAGAAAAAAGGAACTACTGCTTTTTGTATGGCAAGTGTTTGAGTATCTCATCAAGGCATCTCAATAGGTCTCTAAGGAGAAATTATAAATTGTAGATATACACATAGGTGTGTACATATATACATATATAGAGACATAATTAAAGAGTAAATGATTATAGATATGTTTAAATGATAAATTTTACATATATATAGTTTATTTATAATCTCTCTATATGGATAAATCTATATATATATATATATAAAATCTATAAGATCAAGATTACTCAATTGCTGAAGCTGACATATAGAAGTTGGACATGAGCTCAGGGTTTTGTGGCTCAGAATCCTGTGAATTTTCAACTCTACCCTATACTTTGCTGCAATCTATCTTTTAAACCTGCTATAGGAACTCTGCAATTTAATAATTACTGTTTTAAGACAAACGACTGTGCTATTTTGAAAAGTTTAAATACAAGGTACTAACTACCAACTAACTGATCTAATGTAACCATAATCTGAAACAGCAATTAAAAATATGAAAGAGAACTCACCCTCAGTTAGAAACGAAAGGCTAAATATTGGTTGTACCACAAAGCAAAGGAAAGGAGAAACAAAAGCCTTGTGAACAGGCAACAAAGCAAGGGCCCGTTGAGAAAGATGAGGGAGAGACAAACCAGTACCAAGATGGAGATGCACATGAGATGAAAAGGGGTGGATCTTAAAAAGCCCTCTACCGAGACTTTATAAGCATAACTCCACGTACTGCCTTCTCTTCAAACTAAACTTCTTGACAAAGTTGTCTAAACAGGCTGTCCATCTTGTTTAAATCCCTGTTTTATTTTTCAGCTCATCTCTCTCTGGTTTTGTCTACAAAAATCTATTGAAATAGCTCTTGTTAAAATTGTTAAAGTTTCCGACAATTTTCACATATCAAATTCAGTGATTTTGCCCTCATCCCACTTTATATCACAGTTGTATTCGATAGTGCTGTCTACCTCTTTATTCTCACAACATTACCTTGCCCATCTTTTGTGATGAAACATACCCACAATTTTTCACCTACTATTTATTCTCAAATTTCTTTCTCTACCCAATTTTAAAATGTTGATATAATTACTCAGAACTTTATTTTGGAATATCTTTGCTTCTTTATCCTGATTCCATAAAAGATGCTATCCAGTCCCATATCATTAAATAATATCTATATGGTAACGATATATAATTATACTTTTTCATACCATTAATTATATTTTATTTTTGTTAATTATTTTTCTCCATTAAAAAGTAAGCTCCATTAAAAAAACATATGACTTTGTAAAGTTGGTCACTAAGAGGTTAAGAAACAGGTTCAAGTTCTCAAAATTAGTGAGTAACAGAGCCAAAAATGGATCACAGATCTTCCTGTTTCTAGAGCTGTGGCTATATGTTAGTCTGTCTCTCATAAAATAAAAACTTGAAGGGGTGTCTAGGTCTGACCAAAATAGAGTAGCTTGAAGTAGACCAACACTTCTGCCAAGAAAAATTTTAAAATCCAGATATAATGCAAAATAAACAGCTATTGAGAACATTGAATAGATACCAGCCTGGCTATGAATTAAGTGGCAAAAACGCCTGAGAGAAGTAAACCGCATCGAATAAGCCCAACACTTGGTGGGTTTCCCTCAAAGTATTTGCCAAAAGCAATAATGGGAAGGGAGGGGAAGCTAGACAGACTGAAAAATCAACAACTCTTCTTGATCCATAAAAGAGGGAAGGACGCAGGGAAATCACCGCTCCTAGGACTGGAGAGACAAACAGCCCGGCACAGAGGCGCCGCTCTCCAGAGCAGAGCAGAGCAAGAGGTTACAGCCCTGGGAACCAGTGGTGGGCTAGGAAAAGCTAACTGTGGTTGATGAATTGCTACAGGCTCAGTGCAGACAAGTCTGCGAGCTAAACAACTCCTGGAGTACCCAGACATAGGAGGACTCCCATAATATTGTGAGATTTGCCTCCAGGAGCTTGACCAAGTTCCCACAGTAAACATCAGAGAAAAATCTCCTGCTTCTGGCAGAAGAAAGGAAAAAAGGAGCCATTTTTGGAAAACACCAGAGCACTTTGTTCTTTTTAATAAAGCCTCACCTCCAGGGATGATGATTCCCTGATAGCTCAATTGGTAAAGAATCCTCCTGCAATGCAGGAGATCCTGGTTCGATTCCTGGGTCAGAAAGATCCACTGGAGAAGGGATAGGCTACCCACTCCAGTATTCTTGGGCTTCTCTTGTGCCTCAGCTGGCAAAGAATCTGCCTGCAGTGCAGGAGACCTGAGTCTGACCCCTGGATTGGGAAGATCCCCTGGAGAAGGGAAAGACTACCCACTCCAGAATTCTGGCCTGGAGAATTCCATAGACTGTATAGTCCATGGAGTTGCAAAGAGTCAGACAGGACTGAGCAACTTTCACTTTCACCTCCAGGGAGATTAGTTAACCAGAGCTTAACCTGCTGGGGTATTATCAAGAATTAACTGGCCTAGAGAAGGTGAATACCCAACTTCAGCCCACTCCAGTCATCCTATCTCAACCAAGATATAAAACTGAGAAACCCTGTGAAGTTCACAGAGGCACAGGCTCACTAAAACACAAAGACCGAATTGCCAGGACTATAGAAGGCCTCTCCTTCCCCAGCACTAGAACCAGACTTGGCAGAGACATTGAAATGATCAGATCAGAAATTTAAAACAACCATGATTAATATGCTAAGGACTCTAATGGCTCAGTGCACAGCAAGCATGACTAGATGCAAGCAGCGAGATGGAAATCCTGAGAAAGAACCAGAATGAGATGCTAGAGATCAAAATCACTGTAACCCAAATGAAGATTGCCTTTGACAGGATTATGAGTAGGCCAGACAGGACTGAAGAAAGAATCTCTGTGCTAGAGGGTATGCCAATAGAATCCTTCAAAACCAAAGGCAAAGAGAATAAATGCTAAGGTAAAACAGGATAGCATATCCAAGCACGGTGCAACAACTGCAAAGGTATGATATATGTGTGATGGGAATATCAGAGGTGAAGAAAGAGATAAAAGAATAGAGAACATGTTGGAAACAATAATGAGTGAGATTTCCCCAAACTAATGTCAGACATCAAACCACAGCTTCAGGAACCTCATAGAACACCAAGCAGCATAAGTGATGAAGGAAACAAGCAAACAAATGAGCAAACAAAAATTCTACCGAGGAGTATCATTTTCAAACTATAGAAAATCAAGGATAAAGAAAAAATCTTGAAAGAAGTCAGAGGGAAAAAAATCACCAGGCATGGCCACTCTTAAAGGACCCACATACCAACTCATCAACCTGAAAACCAATGCAAAACACCGGAATAAAAAGGACTGGAGCATAGGTGAAGGGGACCCCCTTGCTAATCTTGAAACAGCTGCAGTGGAGGCAGGAACAGTTTGGGATTCCCTCTGGGGCCTGAGACACTGGTGAGAAGCATTACTTTGCTAATGCCCTGCTGGCAGGTGCCATTTTTAAAATTCCTTTCTAGCTTATTAGTGTCAGAAGGTATACACTGCTGAGAGCCCTGCTTGTCCTTGCAACTTGGCTGGGCGTGACTCACCACTGGCAGAGAGATAACCCAGCCGCTAGCAGCTGCAGCCAACAGCCACAGCCGCAGCACAGCAGGAGAGTCCACACAGCCCGCACGGGACAGAGTCCACACAGCCCGCACGGGAGACAGAGTCCACACAGCCCGCACGGGACAGAGTCCACACAGCCCACACGGGACAGAGTCCACACAGCCCACACGGGACAGAGTCCACACAGCCCACACGGGACAGAGTCCACACAGCCCGCACGGGACAGAGTCCACACAGCCCGCACGGGACAGAGTCCACACAGCCCGCACGGGACAGAGTCCACACAGCCCGCACCACAGCAGGAGAGTCCACACAGCCCGCACCACAACAGGAGAGTCCACACAGCCCGCACCACAGCAGGAGAGTCCACACAGCCCGCACGGGAGACAGAGTCCACACAGCCCACACGGGACAGAGTCCACACAGCCCGCACGGGACAGAGTCCACACAGCCCGCACCACAACAGGAGAGTCCACACAGCCCGCACCACAGCAGGAGAGTCCACACAGCCCGCACGGGAGACAGAGTCCACACAGCCCACACGGGACAGAGTCCACACAGCCCGCACGGGACAGAGTCCACACAGCCCGCACGGGAGACAGAGTCCACACAGCCCGCACAGGACAGAGTCCACACAGCCCGCACCACAACAGGAGAGTCCACACAGCCCGCACGGGAGACAGAGTCCACACAGCCCACACGGGACAGAGTCCACACAGCCCGCACGGGACAGAGTCCACACAGCCCGCACCACAACAGGAGAGTCCACACAGCCCGCACGGGAGACAGAGTCCACACAGCCCACACGGGACAGAGTCCACACAGCCCGCATGGGACAGAGTCCACACAGCCCGCACCACAACAGGAGAGTCCACACAGCCCGCACGGGAGACAGAGTCCACACAGCCCACACGGGACAGAGTCCACACAGCCCGCACGGGACAGAGTCCACACAGCCCGCACCACAGCAGGAGAGTCCACACAGCCCGCACGGGAGACAGAGTCCACACAGCCCACACGGGACAGAGTCCACACAGCCCGCACGGGACAGAGTCCACACAGCCCGCACGGGACAGAGTCCACACAGCCCGCACGGGAGACAGAGTCCACACAGCCCGCACAGGACAGAGTCCACACAGCCCGCACCACAACAGGAGAGTCCACACAGCCCGCACGGGAGACTGAGTCCACACAGCCCACACGGGAGACAGAGTCCACATAGCCCGCACGGGAGACATCCCTTGGGTGCCTGACTCTGGTACCCAGGTGGGATAATGCCTCTGAGCTGCACAGAACATCTCCTAAATATGATAATTCTTTCAAGATTGGGAGAGATAGCTGATTTACCTAATATATAAGAAAAAAATACAGAGAATTAGGCAAAATGAGTAATAGAAAATTATGTTCCAATAGATATGACAAGACAAAACTTAAAAAAAAAAAAAAACAAACAAATGAAACAGAGCTAAGAATCTGCCTGTGGGAGAATGGCATTGAAACATGTATATTATCATATGTGAAACGAATTGCCAGTCCAGGTTCGATGCATGAGACAGGGTGCTCGGGGCTGGTGCACAGGGATGACACAGAGGGATGGGATGGGGAGGGAAGAGGGTGGGGGGGTTCAGGATGGGGAACACATGTACACCCGTGGCGGATTCATGTCAATGTATGGCAAAACCACTACAATGTCGTAAAGTAATTAGCCTCCAATTAAAGTAAATAAATTTATATTAAAAATTTTTTAGAAAAGAATCTGCCTGATAAAGAGTTCAAAGTACTGGTCGCAGATACTCACTGAACACAAGAGAAAAATGGGAAATATTTTTTAGAGTACCCCAAAGAAGTTATAACTGAAATGCAAAATCCACTAGAGGGTTGAACAGCAGGCTGGACGAGGCAGCAGAATTAATCAGCCAGCTGGAAGACTAAACAATACAACTCACCCAGACAGTAGCAAATGAAAGAAGGCTTTTTAAGAGTGGAGATACCTTGAGGAACTTTTGGAACAACATCAAGCATAATAACATTTCCATTATGGGGGTCCCTGTAAGAGAAAAAGGGCCAGAAAAAATACTTGAAGAAATAGTGGCTAAAAGTTTCCCTAATCTGCAATGGTGTAAGTATTCAGGAACTTGACTCTGGCCCTGGGGCTTGTTACAGTCCTTTAGAATTTGCAAACTTGGACAAGTTACTTAATTTAATTGTCTGTTTTATCATCTGTAAAATTGGAAAGATAAAAGTACCTACTTCAATGTTATGAGAATTCGAAGAGTTTAATACCCAAAAGTCTTTCTTACAATGCCTAGCACCTAAATGTTATATATACTTTCCTGGAACATATTCCTTTCCTGGAGGTCTGGAAACAAAGTGAAGAAGTGAAGTCGCTCAGTCGTGTCCGACTCTTTGCAACCCCATGAACTGTAGCCTGCCAGGCTCCTCCGTCCATGGAATTTCCAGGCAAGAGTACTGCAGTGGGTTGCCATTTCCTTCTCCAGGGGAGCTTCCCAACCCAGGGATCAGACCCGGGTCTCCCACATTGCAGGCAGACTCCTTACCCTCTGAGCCACCAGGGAGTCAAAGGTGTGAATAAAGAAAAGCAAAATTCCTTCTATTTCTGTGTGTAATTTATTTACAAGAATGACAATAAGGAACATGCAGTAGAAGGGGGAGTAAGTCAAAATGATTAGGACATTTTCAGCAAAAACACATCTATTAATACAACCTTAAGTGTCTAAAATACTACAATCATACCTGGCTGGGGCTCATCTAAGAGTGCACATTGATTAAAAAGAGGGAAGAAATGATGCTAAATACGATTACATGCCAATCATAGCATTTTCATCACAAAAGACACAAATGCCCAGACTTCATTTGTTTTGTGGCAAGTTGTGATTGAAATTAGAAAATATTAAAGTCCAAAAAATTTGTGAGCACATTACAAACTGAACCAAATTTATTTTGACAGCCTAACAGCCTCAGTTTCATTTTTCTGAATGGTGGTATAAAGATACATAAAAACACAGGAATAAGTGCAAAGGATTTAATGAGCAATATTACCCAGCAATGATTTATTTGACTTCCATGATGGTTACCCCTACACAGATTTAAATTGATTTAAAAAAGAAAAGAAGAGAATTAATTCCAAACTGTAACTGTAGCTGCTGGAGGCTTAACTCGGTGTTACCACTCCTGTGGGGCCTTGCTCTACTTTGTCATTGGTGGAGAGTCTTGAGACCCACAAGGGGGCTTATGTGTGCATGCGTCACAGGGCCAGACTAGGAGCAGCTCTTCTTCCAGGGTCTGGGTTTGATGCTGGTCTAAGTTCGATCTGATTTCTCTTGGTGTTGACTCTGCTTTGCCGTGTCCAACACCTGCTGTCAAGGAAGGGCCAGGGTCTGTCATCCCAGCTCGAGACCCGTCACCACCCTCAGACACATCGCTAGAGAGTGCTCCATCCAGACACCCGTTCCCTCGGGGCTATTCTTACCCCAAAGTTTAACTCACTGTTCTTCTCTTCGCTGGTAGTCCTGGGTTCTACTGGGCTGGTTAGCTCAGAATAGAGGGCTCTTTTAGGGTAAAAGGCTGGGTGCTGTATAGAGAAATCAGCTACTTCACCACTTAGAATCCTTTCTATCTCATCTATGTTGCTGCTGCTGCTGCTGCTGCTAAGTTGCTTCAGTTGTGTCCGACTCTGTGTGACCCCATAGACGGCAGCCCACCAGGCTCCCCCGTCCCTGGGACTCTCCAGGCAAGAACAGTGGAGTGGGTTGCCATTTCCTTCTCCAATGCATGAAAGTGAAAATGAAGTCGCTCAGTTGTGTCCGACTCTCAGCGACCCCGTGGACTGTAGCCCACCAGGCTCCTCCATCCGTGGGATTTTCCAGGCAAGCGTACTGGAGTGGGGTGCCATTGCCTTCTCATCTATGTTACTATCTCCAAATTGCAAATAAGGAAACTGAACTTCACGCTGGTCAAGGTCAAGTTGCCGCTTGCTTCCCTTCCCTCCTTCTCTTCATATTCCCCGTGTTCCTTAGAAACACGTCTCTGTGAAGAGTTAGATTGTGGTCGCTCTAATGGTAGAGAATCCGCCTGCAGTGCAGGCAGGATTGAGACCCGGGTCCAATCCCTGGGTCGGGAAGATCCCCTGGAGAAGGCAATGGCAACCCACTTCAGTATTTTTGCCTGGACAATTCCATGGACAGAGGAGCCTGGTGGGCTACAGTCCACGGGGTAGCAAAGAGTCAGACACGACTGAGAAAGTCACGCCTTTCCCTTCCCTCCTTCTCTTCATATTCCCCATATTCCTTAGAAAGGTACTCTGTGAAGAGTTAAACTGTCATGAGGTCTCACCTCCACCAGACAACACTGTGGCACTTTTCAGATTTACGGCAGTTCTACAGGCCGTGGGCATCGGCCCCTACAGTACAGAGGTAACACTCAGACCCTGAATGAAAACACACAGCAAATGCGCTCACTGCTACATTCTCACCCCAGCCAGAAATGTTGCAAAGTATTGTTCCGGTGATGATGCTGACTATAAAGCTGTGCCCACTTGCCAGCAAAATAGTTCTGGGCCCTGCTGCCCTACAGGTGGTCAATGCCATGAGCTTCCATGGAGAAGGCGACCACAGTGGGCGATGACGGGCTCTGCACCGGGGACTGGCAGGGAAGGCAAACTGTCTCACAAGCACTTTGCCTGCTTCCCTCCCAGACCCTGGCTCTGGGGAATCCACTCAGATACTAACTAATGTGTCTCGGACCAGTTTCCTAACATCTGCCAAGCTGTGTGGTCGCCCGCCCAGGCCTCCAGCCGCTCGTCAAATGGGAACTTGAAAGGCTCCGTGATCTCCAGATAAACAAAGCAAGACTTGAGGTAAGAGCACACACCAGGCAAATATTTGCCATAGGAACTGCTTTTGACCTTCCCCTTGTCATGGAGGTGGTTTGCTAGCACAACATGACCTCTGCAGCCTTGATCTCTATTTTGTATTTTAGGATAATTCATATCATTACATAGGTTTTCAAGAGGGTCAGTATGAGTCAACCAGTGATCTTGAGACATGCCCCCATGCATGCTGTTTGGGGTTACTCTACAGGAGAACTAGTGTAGGTCCTGGGCAAGTGGGTGATACTGTTGTCTTTCCTGCTCTGAATAGATATTGACCCTTGGGTCAGAAAGATCCCCTAGAGGACGGCACGGCAACCCACTCCAGTATTCTTGCCTGGAGAATCTCAGGGACAGAGGAGTCTGGAGGACTACAGTCCATGGGGTGGCAAAGAGTTGGACACGACTGAAGCGACTCAGCACACAGCACAGATGCTTTAGTTCTGGTGCCCACATTTTAGGAAGGAAGCCTGGCCCATAAGTACCAGGTGGCTCAGATGCATGAGCTAATATAAAAACTGATCTCATCTCCTATGCACACCACTTCTTGGCTCATACACTGTGGCTTTCCTATGGCCAATGGAAAAGAATCTTAATTGTAGGAGGACGTGTATTAATTATTTAGACTATCATTAAGAAGGGGGAAGAATAGGAGGATGGACAAAAAAGGAGGCGGAAGAAAAAGCAGAGAGAAAGGGGAAGAAGTAGAAGAAAGAGGGAGAGCTGGTACTTACTGAGCACTCACTGCACGTTAGGCATTTTGCATGGATTGCCTTATTCAGTCATTTAAACGATCTTATGAAGTAGGGCTAATATTCCTCAGATTTCCAGATGAGAGATTCATTCCTAGAGAGGTTAGATAATGTCCCCCAGGTCACAAGAGAGATGGGGCTGGAATTGGGCCAGCTGGCGTCACCTGTTCTAGTGGCCCATGGCTTCACAGGATGCCAGCTTTATGTGTGGGTTTGCCCACCTCTTTTAGAGTGATAATGTACCAAGGCACAGTTCAGTTCAGTTCAGTCACTCAGTCGTGTCCGACTCTTTGCGACACCATGAATCACAGCACGCCAGGCTTCCCTGTCCATCACCATCTCCTGGAGTTCACTCAAACTCATGTCCATCGAGTCGGTGATGCCATCCAGCCATCTCATTCTCTGTCGTCCCCTTCTCCTCCTGCCCCCAATCCCTCCCAGCATCAGAGTCTTTTCCAATGAGTCAACTCTTCGCATGAGGTGGCCAAACTACTGGAGTTTCAGCTTTAGCATCATTCCTTCCAAAGAACACCCAGGGCTGATCTTCAGAATGGACTGGTTGGATCTCTTTGCAGTCCAAGGGACTCTCAAGAGTCTTCTCCAACACCACAGTTCAAAAGCATCAATTGTTTGGTGCTCAGCTCTCTTCACAGTCACAGCTGGTAACAAATAGACATCTTTAACTTCTCAACTATGCCAAAGCAGGGAAGGCTTTGTACCTAGAACCCTCAGCTGAGAAGAGTTTTATTCACTCAGTATTATTTTGAAAAGGGACATTTTCTCACAGTGCTCAGAAGCCATCTTAAAACCCATCTGAGGCTGATTCTAGAATGAGCTCACCTTTCCACTTCACAGCACTACGTTTCAAAAATGTGCAGGCGCCCCTAGAGAACAACACCCTGGTTCCAAAGTGGCAAATGAAGATACTGAGGGCAAAGGTGTGTCTATTCATTTCAGTAAAGGTGTGTCGAGTCCCCTCTATCCCAGGCACATGGTTATATTATTGCTCTGGTGATTTGCCTCAGGTAGGTCACCTTGTAATTGAGACAGACAGCAAACTCGTGGGCAAATAAAATAATTTCAGTTAATGATAATTTCTCTAAAGAAAGTAAGGTGACATGATCTAAAGTGGTCAGGTGAAGGGACTGTTTAAGATTGGTTGTCAGAGAAGATCTCTATGAGCCCAAGCTCCAAGGTTCAACACAGACATGCCTGCTGGCTCACAGCTTTCTCCAGGCTGCACGGGTGGCCTTGTTCAGATCCACCCAAACCACACTTCGATCATAAAAGCTGAAAGGCGCAATACGTGCTGGCTAAGGACCTGCAGTCCTCTAACCAGTAGTACTTGCTGACAGGACTAAGCAGATTTAATTACTAAGGCAAAGTAAATATTACAATAGTCAAACAGAACTCAGTAATAATGAGGAGAAGCCTATATAATATGAACAGTAGAACATACCAACTTACCTCTGATGGGTCTCTAGCGCTCCAAACCAGGAAGGCCTTCAAAAGCACCTTCAATCCCAGGCACTTTCTAGGAGGAGACATGACAATTTTACCTGAAAGATAGTCTTGGAGGCTAAAATGACCCAAGACTACATACAGCCTCCTAAGCAGAGGTGGGGCCCTGGGCAGAATCCCTGAGACAAAGGCCACAAGCTTGGCCCCCAGCTGGGGTGGATCTGCTGCAGAACAGAGGGAGGGACAGGGTCCTCAAAGGTGCATGGGGTCAGCTTAACGTATGAGGTAGGAGATGAGTTAATTGTTTCCGATGTTAGTTCCCTCCGTGGTGTTCGGTGCAAATGGAAGGTGTCTTTTGGGAGTAGATGAATGAATGAGCGAATAAATTCCTGGCAAAATGCCCGTGTTGGCTTCAGAGAAATTCTGATTTTGGTGCAGATGAGCTCTGGGAAATGGAGTGAATCCTGGATGAGGCAGCAATATGTGGGAAAACCTCAGGGCTTGTGGATAGGAAGTTAGAGATCAGATGTGGTGTTTGTGAGAGGCTCAGGCAGGTGCCTTTTCTGTGGATGAGTTTCCTGAGCATTTACATTCTGGAAACAGCTATATCATTTCCTTGGGACTAAAAATCTTCCGGAAGTTCTCAAGCTTGGAAGTGGAAGCTCTTTGCCTAGCCTGCTTGAGGGCTGGAGGTTGGCTGTGCAAGGGTGGGGCTGCAGGATGGGCTGTGCCTAAGGACTCACTAGGCAAGGGCCCTTTTTTCTCAGGGAATCGAAGCCTGGCAAAACCCCCATCAGCACAAGAGGGCACTGTGCTCGCCTCAGTAACGTGCACCTGCCCAGATAGAGCCCCTGCTAGGACTCAGGGTTCAAATGTGCTGCAGTAAAGGTCTGTTCTGAGTTTGCAGGGTGGGAGTGCCCTGAAACCCGAGGAAAGGACACTGCCCTGTGCGTCCCCTCCCATGCCTGGCATGTGAGAAGTTTTTCTTGGAAGGGGGAGGCTGAGCATAGTGATGTGACCCTTGAACTTTCCTCCTGGGATCTGCTTTTGTGGGGACCATACCCACCTGCTTAGGGTAGTGCCAGGATCAGAAGCACCTGGGAGGAGGAAGTCCAAGCCCACCACCCACACAGGCCCCAATTATACCTGTCTGCCGCTGCCAAAAGGCCTCAAAAGGAGGTGGCAGGTGCTAGAGCAAGCCCTGGCTGTCAGGAGGCAATAGTGCAGCCTGGTCTGACCCCACAGCTCCGGCAAAGCCTCACCTCCATCTCCCGTCTAAAGTGGGGCTCATGGCTTTGTTGACAAGGTGTTCTTTGTTACGTGGGCCTCTCTGTGACTGACTTGGAGGAGCTTCCCAAATGACGCATGCTCTCCCCAGCTCCTCCCACACCCGGGAGCTCAGGTGGAAAGTTCTTTCATCGTGCCATTGCCAGCCGTTCCTCCCTCCTGCAGACCCCTGCTTCCAGTGTCTCTCCATTATGAGCATCTGAGTTCTCGTAGCTGATCACAGTGCTGCTGCTGAGACAATCCCAGGTTGCCTTGCTGCACAGACAGTGCTCCAGTGAGTCCATACGCCCGGGCCCTACGCACCGTGCTCCTGCTCCTTTCTCTGGCCTTTTACCTCACGGTCTCTGTGCCTTGGGAGTGGCCTTTCCCCAAATCATGAAACTGTCCCTGTTGGGCTTCCTCTGAGCTACTCCATGTCCACCCTGTCCTGCAGGGTCTGAGTTTCGTCCCGTTACTCCTCCTCACAACTGTCACGGATAAGCATTACTCTGAAACCTTATGGTTGGTTCTACAGTGATGTTAATTTGGCACTTAACATGTACTTTCTTATCTCCTTCCTTAAATAGAACCCTTTTGAGACCAGGGGTTAATTATCTCATCTTTAAGTCATCAGCCAATTACACACAAGACACGACCATGGTACTGTGTCAAAAAAATAAATAAAGACACTAATGAATATGGCAGTCACCAAGAAAGAAAAAAAAAATGCGTCCCAGGAAGTTGTAGTTTCATGAAGTAAGTCTCATAGTAAGTTGGGAACATTTGTAGAAGGAAGGAAATAATAAGAGAAGAACAGAAAGTAATAAAACAGAAAAAAAAATTACACTAAAGAGGATAATGAAATCAAAGTTGTTTGGAAAAGACTAATAAAAAATGATGCACACCGGGAAAGATTGATCAAGGGATAAGTGGGAAGCTCTTGGTGGTTCTTAAGCCAAATGCCATCCAGATGTTGGGCTTATTTTATGAAAACAAGTCTTAAATCCCTAAAAGACATTCCAGTCTAGACCTGCTGATTCATTAACATTTACTTAGCACTCTTGTCCAGACCTCTCCTCCCACTGCTCTAGGGTCATAGGCCCTCAAATCCAGTGTCCTGAGGAGGAGGAGGAAGAAACTATAGAAGGAGTATTCTTTCTTGGAATCAGAGATCTTCAGCAACTTGGAAGATAGAGGCGCTACTCCTGAGTCCCTAATTGGCCACGGGTCATTAGAGATCAGAGAAGAGCCAAAAAAAAAACTCAAACAAGGAGTGTAACTCAATCCCATGCTGGGAGACAAACGCGTGGCATTTGAGGAGGTGACTTGACTGGCTGAGACGCACCTTGAGGATGGTGCTGCCTTTGAAAGAAGAAACCAAGAGCCACTTTACAAAGCTTGCCACTGAGCTGAGAGAGTTAGCCCAACTCGCTGAGCCACTGCAGAATTTCAAAGCTTGGCTTACATTAGAGGGACATGTGCATGCTTTGTGGAGCATTTATTGGCTTTCTGTGAGCCTCTATTTCAGGACAAGTGGAGATGCTTCTTAGTTTGTTTTTTTTTAAAAAAAAAAAAAAGAGAGAGAGAGAGAAAGCAAGCAAGCATGACCAGGAAGCACAAGCACCCTATCGAGGCCCTTGGAAGTGGGAAGCGTGTGGGAAAGAAGCTTCTGCTGAGGCTCTTGCCCTCCCCTTGTCTATCCAGCCAAGGAGGCCCTTCAGGACCACCCCAATAAGCGCAGAACAAAGGCTCGCTTGGAGGTTCAGCACTAACGAAGGCCAGCGCTCCTCACGGCTGTCTTTCAGCTGGAACCAGGACATCTTGCAATTCGGCAAGCATCTGCTAGGAACCTGATGTGTGCCAGGCACTGGGCTGGGATAAGAGGCACTGGATGAATTAGGTATACGTCCTGTCCTTGAGGAACCTACAGCCCACCTGGGAAGGTAGTCAGCTGAACACAAATGCAGGGTCCAGTCTGATAACAGGCAGAAGGCGAGGTCTTTCTGATGTAGTGAGTGATGGAATAAATTCATTAATGGAGGTGCCAGCTTTCTAGTTTTCGGTTCTCTGAGCTGGCCTCTGCTACCAAAGGCATACTGGACAAGAGAAGCACAGTAATTTTCACCCACGACACTTTTAAGGACGAAAGGGAGACCTGTGAATAACTGCACAAGGATACGAGTGAACCAGGACTGTCCTAAGCAAAGTGGGGTAAATGGTAATCCTAATGATGGGAAAGGGAAAATACAGAGAAGCGTAACGTGTGAGGAATAGTTATTTCTCTTTCAGTTATTCCCTTTGTTTTAATTAAAACTTTTTTCTTCATGGTGGTAAACCATGCATAACATAAAATTTACTATCTCATACATTGGAAAGCATACAGTTCAGTAGCGTTAAGTACATTTACATTTTGGAGCATACAGTCTCCAAAACTTGTTTAATCTTGCAAAACTGAAACTGCACGCCCATGAAACAGCAACTACCGACTCTTCCCTCAGCCCCAGAAGCCACCATCCTACCTTCTGTCTCTGTGAATCTGGATACGCTAGGTAACTGACATCATACAGTAGTATTAACTTTTTGTGACTGGGCTTATTTAACTTCGCACAATGTCCTCAAGGTTCTTCTACTTATTTTTGATGAGCAGTATCACAATGTCCAACTCACACTCGCAATAGAATCACCGAGAACTAAAATTATGTAAGTTATGACATCATTGCTGTTCTCAACTGATTAGATTGTGTTTGAGCTTTCTTTTTTTTCTTTTGTTTTTGTTTTTGTTTGTTTGCAGTGGGTCGGCTACATTTCAGGCATACTTAGACCCTTGCGGTGCAGATTCTACTGTGAGAAAACACAGGTTATGCAAAGCTTCAAGTGTGTCATAGTGTGGCAGCTACTTGGAGAACGGCCAGGCCAATACTTGCTGGGGCTGGCATGCTGGGCCCACAGACGTGTTGTTGTTTCTATGGTACTTAGTCTGTGGGAGATTTTGTTGGTTCAGAGATTCTTAAATTTAGTGCTCATGGCTGTAAGTCTGTGTAATCTTCAACTTTCTTATAGATTGCATAACTATGTTTTATATGAAAGCATATCATTACAAAGAGCAAATTACAGAGAAGCATATATATTACATAGATATGAAGATAGATGGATAGATACAGACAGACTTTAATAGATAGATGGCAGATAGAGCTAATGACTGAATAGGCATTAAAAGTCTGTAAAGCTGCAATCCAAATTACAATAGTATCTAACCAAAGGCAAGGCATTTTTTAAAACTCAATATGATGTTATAATGTATTTATTAATAATTCTATATTTTAAAAGAAAAGTCTTGACAAGGCAGTCATTTGGAGCCCAGGATATACTTCCCCTGATGCCAATCATTCATCTACTTGTTTATCCAACAAGTCAACAAATGCTGCATGCCAAGGACTAGTCTAGATACCAGAATGTAGCAGAAACAACACAGACAAAAATCCTGACTCTTGAATAATTTACATTTAAAAAGGGGGAACAGGGAAGACAGTAAATAAGAAAATAACATCATAAGTTTGAAGGAAATAAATTGCCTAAAGACAATAAAATAGTTTAATGTTTTATAGAGTGGCTGGAGGTGGGATGTGGGGAAAGGATCCTTTGGAGAGTGTTAAGAGGGACCCTTCTGAGGACAAAATTGCAGAAGTTATTGAAGACCTGGAAACATTCTGGAAACAGAAAACACTCTGAGTAGGCAGAAGGGCAAGTTTAATGTTTAGGTTGCTGGAATAATGTAAGCCAAGATAGAAAGGTTGGCATGGACCAGAACAAGAAGAGAAGACTGTGTGTAATAAATAGATCCCTGATGGGGATTAAGATTGTCTGGGAACTTATGAGAAAGGCAAGAACCGGCAATGATAGAGCACTGACTGGTTAAACGTCCAAATTAGGGCCTTTTAGGGCTGGCGCCTGAGGCCTTGTGGCGGCTCATGGAGATGTCAACTTCATGGTCCTCCAACAGCCGAAACTGAAACTCTAGGAGTTCATGGGCACTTTGCAAAAGATTTTCGTGTTTTTAGAGCAGTTCACAGCAAAACTGAGGGAAAAGTACACAGGTTTCCCATCTATACACCCCCAACTCATGCACAGCCTCCCCCATCGTCAGCATCCTGACCAGAGTGGTACATGTGTTATGACTGATGAACCTACATTGATACAAAGTAATCGCCTCAAGTCCATAGTTTAAATAAGCTTCCCTCTTGGTGTTATATACTTTGGGGGTTTAAAAAACATATAATGACATTTATGCATCATCACAGCATCACACAGCGGTTTTCATGCCCCAAATCCTCTGTGTTCTGCCTGTGTGTTCTCCCCGCCCGCAGCCCCTGGCAGCCATCAGATCTCTTTATGGTCTACTGTCCAGGGTCCTCACTGTGCAGTTTCAGGGCCCACTTTTAGGTCCCCACCACGATAAGTGGGCAACACAAGTAATGCTCACAGGGCACTGATGGACTAGGCAACGGAAGAAAAACATGACCCAAATTATGCAGAAACAGCTGCTTGGAGCAAGTATCAAGGCTTAAGAAACCACACAACTTTATCAAACCAGGTGTTTAAATTTGATGAACACGAACTGCAGCCTAATAGCCCTCAGGTTCCCCGCAGGCGATTTTCCTTCTAATCACCCGTCAGCCTGTGTGTACTCCAGGCCGCTCCATAACCCTCATGTGGTACCTGTTTCCAGGATGTGTTACTTCGTATTTCTTAGATCAGTTGCTTTTGCTTAGGATGCTGACCTTGGGGCAATTTTAAATTGCTGTCTTGTAATATGATCACATAAGAACATCTGGGAAATATTTTAAGTTTTTAATTGATAGTGGTTATGCAAATAAGTTAATGCATCCAAACCAAGATTCCTGTTCTTGTTTGCATTCCATTTATATCTTCCGTCAACCAAGGAACATTTGATCTGAGGCGTTTCCTCCAAGCAAGGGAGAAGGACATGGCCTCAGGGAAGGAATCAAACCTAGCTAACACTTAAAGAAGGGAAATGGTATCTGATCTTGCTGATTTCTGCTTTTCTTGCAGGGTAAACAGAGGAAATGTCATAGTGTCAAACAAAACAAAATGTGTAAACACACACACACACACACACACCAGTACCAACAGCACCAACAAGGGAATGCCATGCTTCAAAAAGGAGGATTTCTGAACCTTAAACCAGACACCACCCAGTTTTTAAATCATCATTTTTCTTCCCCTCCCAAGACTGAGCTGTGAAAACTAAGGTTTGCTTCCATTCACGAGCTAGCTCAGTAATATTGCAACAGCCATGCCCTGCTACCCAAGAGCACGTGCAGAGAGCTCTGAGACCTGGGGATGGGCAAGTAGCCTCAGGAAAACTTGAAGGATTCTTGTATTGTTTTAGTTTTACGGAGACATAATTGACATGCACGGAGCCTCTTCCGAAGGTGTCACTGGCTAACTCTGTGGGTATCTCCCAAAAGTATTCACTAGTGAGATGCTCCTAAAATTATAATGCACACTAGTAAAAATGAACAAGATCATGCTTGCATTAAAATAGGAGAAACAAATTTGTGTTTCTATAATAGAGCCAAAAAATCACATCAATTAGAAATACTCTTTCATGACCTACTTTTGGAGGCAGTTGTTTTAATAAGTGTGTGGTTGTTGTTCAGTCACTAAGTCGTGTCTGATTCTCCCTGTCCTTCACCATCTCCCTGAATTTTCTCAAATTCATGTCCACTGAGTGGGTGATGCTATCTAACCATCTCATCCTCTGCCGCCCTCTTCTTTTGCGTTCAGCCTTTTCCAGTGAGTCAGCTCTTCGCATCAGGTGGCCAAAGTATTGGAGCTTGAGCTTCAGCATCAGTCCTTCCAATGAATATTCAGGATTGACTTCCTTTAGAATTGACTGGTTTGATCTCCTTGCTGTCCAAAGAACTCTCAAGAGTCTTTCCCAGCACCACAGTTCAAAAGCATCAATTCTTCAGCGTTCAGCCTTCTTTACAGTCCAGCTCTCACATCTGTACATGACTACTGGCAAAACCGTAGCTTTGACTACACAGATCTTTGTCGGCAAAGTGATATCTCTGCTTTTTAATACACTGTCTAGGTGTGTCAAAGCTTTCCTTTCAAGCATCTTTTAATTTTAATAAGTATAATATTCCCTTGTCCCTGCTCTAGGTCTTCCTCTCCCCCATCCTGAGGGGCAGTCTACACTGGTGACGTTCTGGGGACAGTTGAGAGTAGCTCTGGGCCACCTTGTTTCCCTGCAGGACGCAGAAGCCAGGCCGCCTGCCCTGCTGTTAGCAGCGCCAACTGCACATTCCCAGGCATCCTGTGAGCTCCGCCTCCAGACTCGCCCCCCCCCCCCACTCCTCCTGCTGGTCCCAGAGCTCACCTGGAGGCCACAGCTGCTCCCTGTCCCCAGTGGCCTCTCTCACTCCTGGGCTGAAGGGAGACAGGAAGATGAGTGAGAATCCTGAGACCTAGAAGGGCAGAAGCAGTGAAAAAGTCCCATCTGGGACTTCAGCTGACTCTTTCTCAAAGTAGTGTAAACACGTTTCACACCGTGAGTTTTTTTTCAAGGTGTATTGTTAATTTTTATTTCGAGACAATTGTTCGGTTCACGTGCGGTTGTGGGAAACAATACAGAGATGCCCCAGTTTCCCCGCTGGTGACGTGTTGCATAATTATAGTAAATGTCACAACCAGAGCATGGACAGTGATCCAGTCACGGCCTCACTCAGGTGTCACCACTTCAGACACACTCATCTGCAAGCGTGCCTCTCCGTGTTTGTTGCTATGTGACTCTTCACACTTGGAATCATGTGACTACACCGCAAAGTACAGAGCTCTTTCGTCACCACAAGATTCCCTTGCGGTGCCTTCTAGAACCAGTCTCATCTTAACAAGCTGTGTGTATTGCAGATGTGAGGTGCGGGAGGTGTGACCGCAGGGATACCAACAGTGTCAGCCAAGGGCATTTCCTCTCGTGCCCCAGAGAGGGGTGTCAGAGGGGAGAAGCCTGCCCAGCCCTCAGCGTTAACCAGCAAAGAGGGCACAGATGAGACGCAAAACGGGTCTGGCAGCAGATTCCCTTGTTAGAATCTTTGCTGCACTACATTCTGTCCTTTGCTTGTGGAAAAGTCATATAATTCCTAGACTGTGCCCAAGCCTCTGGAGCGGAGAGAATCCTGCCTCTCTGCACAGAGCCCAGGGCTCCGTGGGCACTCACTCTGCTGGCCAGATAGCTTGGGGGGCCAGCCTGTCTCAGCAGACAGCCTTTGAGCCTCAGACCCTCGCTGGATATCATGAGGACTCTTGGAGCGCTCGGTGCCAAAGTCACAGATCACTGTGGCCCAACCACTCATAGGTGACAAGGACCAGCCGCAGTCATCTGCTCCTGGTGGCAGATGGCTTCAAACATGAGCATTTTCCATCGACCCAAGGCTTCCCCACCAAAGTGAGGCCAGAGACCTCAGAGGAGGAGGTGCAGAGCAGTAGGCCCAGGTGATAGAACGTTCTCCCTGGACCTCTTCAGTGTGAGTTTGGGAAAACTGTTCCCCGAGCGCCATCTTTGTGATGTTCAGATCCCAGTGCTCGGCTGGCCTCTTGTGACTCACAGACCACTGTGACATCCAGACGACCTCATTAGCATACCCCAGGCTTGGCTCTGCTCCTATAAGGAAACATGCCAGAAACCTCCGCCTCTGGCTTCACAGGTGCCACAGAGGTGTCAGACACTTGGTTTTCACGAATGCCTTAACTGCCTTAAAAGGTTTCTTCTCTAAACCCCAGGGATAATACCAAAATACATCACTGCTGCCACGGTCCAGCACTCAGGTGTAAGTTACTTTTCATATGTACCTTGTGGCTCAGATGGTAAAGAATCCACCCAAAAGGAGACATGGGTTCAATCCCCAGGTCAGGAAAGCCCCCTGGAGAAGGAAATGGCTACCCACTCCAATATTCTTGCCTGGAGAATTCCATGGACAGAGGAGCCTGGCAGGCCACAGTCCATGGAGTCACAAAGAGTCAGACACGACTTCACAACTGAGCACAAATAGCCACATATGGCTAGTGGCTTCTGTATTGGGCACTGCAGGTTTAGAACATTTCATCACTGCAGTTCCTTTGAACAGCAAGCACTGTTCTAGAAAGTTCTAAATAAAGAGATGGCATGGTCTCCCTGCCTTGAAGAGTTTCACTTGAGGCCTAAGAGAGAAGAGTTTTGTGCATCTTGGCCTTTGAGTCCCCGCTCTTGCTGCTCATGCCTTTATTAGCAGCTTTGACTACTATCTGAAGGCCTAGTCTGTGATGCTCATGGAGGCTGACGAACCACACTTTGTTCACTCGGGGGCTTGCTACAGTCACAGATGCTGCACTCCCTCCTCCAGAGCTGCTAGCTGGGGGAGCTGGAGGGAGACCCATGGATCAGCCCGTTTTAAAGGAGCCATGGGGTATAAAGAGGTCGGCTGTGAGCCCAGCTCCTGAGTCAACATTAGGCAACTCTATCCCAGGAAGAGAAAATTCAGAACAGAGATACCACCTACGCATCTAGGCAGGGAAACGCAAGTCCAAATGCGAAGCTATCGTCTCCCCTAGAAAAAAAACATTCTTAAATTTTGCTGTTTCTGCAGAGAATGTTTTATGCATCCCACCCCTGGCCTAAATCATCAGGCCCCTACAACATTTGTAACTTGGCCCTGGGGCTCAAGAACACCTCGGCTTCCCTGTCAGCTTCTCCCCCAGTCCTGGGCTCCCTTCTGTGGCTCAGGCCTGTGTGCTGTCTCCCCCTCTGACCTCATCACGATGACAGAGTGGTCTGAGCAGCTGCCGGCCTTCAGGCTGGACCCAGGAAACGTCTTTGGCTCCATGCTCTGTAGGCCCTGGCCTTCCTCCCGGTCTTCTCCGGAGCACTGGCACCAAGCCAGGCTTTCCTCCTTCCTTTTCCCAAAGGAATATCCTGAATGTGGCCACTATCTCCTTGTCCATTATCCCGAAACTTGCCCTTGGTCTTGGACTCCTCACCCCTCCTCAGCTCCCATTTAACATCCCTCCTAGTTTATTCACACACTGAGACTGCAGTGGGAGGCAGGCTCTGTTCTAAGCTATTTCCATATGTTCATTCAATCCTCACCAGGCAAGTGCTGACCATCCCCATTTTGCAGATGAGGAAACTGAGGCAGAAAGAAGTTAAGCAATTACCCCCAAATTACAAGCTAATTGATGCTTGAAACAGGTTTCAAACCCAGTAAATTGAACTCTGGCTCAAATTATGTTAACCGGATATGTTATGGCCTTTTCATGCTTACCAATTGCCTTGACTTTTATAGAAAATTATGTTAAGATATACATTTTTTCTTTATCCCACTGACAACATCATTGCCTGTGAGTCAGAATTACAAGAGAAAAATAAATGAGACCGAGAATTTTATTGCCCTCCAATTGCATGTCCTTTTAATTCTTTCCAACTCAGGGCAGAGGTCCCCAGGGCAGTCCTGGGCAGGCGAAGCATGACATCGGAGGGGATTCAGCCCAGTATTCCAAGTTAGCAGCCTGATTGCTCCCTGGGTGTGCCTACTTGGTCCAGAAACAAACAGAGGCAGGTTCTAGTTGGAAGGTTCTCACCTCCTGCTTGAGAACTCTCCCCTGGACTCTCCCACTTGCCCCAGGCCAGCGGGGACAAGGCTGAGACGCAGGTGAGGCCCGCGGCTGCAGGACAGTGGACACGTGTGCTTCTCTGAGATGGAGTAGGAGGACCTGCTCGCCCTGCCGCCCCACAGCTTGATCACCATCCACATCCTGTGGGATGCAGAGCGAAGCTCAAGAGGAAGAGACTGCCAACTCAGAAGCACCCAACAACACCTGGACGTGCTCGGAAGAGGTTTCCATAGCCAGAGCTGCCCAGTTCAGAGGCAGGCTGGAGGGAGCAGAGATGCCTCCACGGCTGGGGCTAGAAGTGGGCCCATTGCCATGCAGACCCTGGAAGAGAGGAAAGAGGCCAGTGTGGCTGGGATTTGGCCCTCTCATGTCATACCCAGGTGTCTGTGTGGAGGGAAGAGAGTTCTAAGAGAATGCTTTGACTCCAGCTGAGAGAGGCAGAATGGCCTCGGAAAATCAAATGCAGAAAGTGGGTGCAGTGGGGTGACTCAGAGCAAGGGCTCAGGTCTCTCCCAGTGGGCTCTTGCTGGCTAGGAGTCCCCTCTTTGGGTGCTGGAAGCTGAGCCCCGCTCCATTGCAGTGATGTAGGAAGGGACACCCAGGGTCTCTCTCTCCTCTCAGCTACCACTGCTCAGCCCCTTGGGCTTGTGACTTAGACTCACAGCCCCCACCTTCTCAGCTGAGCATCAGGGATGCAGCATCCACACACACTGCCCTCTCAGCATCCTACTCTGTCCTGCAATCAGATGAGGCAGTGGTCAGGGGGTGCCCAGGAACCTGGTGGCAGGGCCCAGAATATGTGCATCCCTCTGCCCACCTACAAAGACAGGAAGAAAAAGACTGAGGCTACAGGGACCAGAAGATTTCAGAGCCCTCTCTTCACTTAAACACTGGAGCCCGGGCGAGTTTCCATTGGACGAGTCAAGTAATTGAGTTCAGGTTAGATTAAATCCAGACACATCCCGTGTTTAGTGCCAATTACTCACTGCCAGCAGGGGCGGGTGAGGGGTCTGCACTGTGTCACGCCGAGCCTTCTGGCGACTGGCTGTTCCTTGAGCTCAAGGTGAACTGACCTGAAATAATAATAGTTGTGGCCCTGGCTTTGTTTCACCTGGAGCTGGCACTTTGCCCCCATCTGCCGTGGCCCAGGCAGACAGCCTTTTCTCTCCTTGTTTACCACGGAGGATGGGGCATTCAGGACTGACCTTCTGCCCTACCTCTGTCCAGACTGAGATTCCCATGATGGAAAAGAGGAAAGGGACTGAAGCCCACGCTGCCCTTTTCATTCATCAGAGCATGAAATGCAGGCTGGAAGTCTGCCCCTGTGGACCCCTGGGGCTCTCCATCATGACCAGGAGTGCTGCAGCCCGTGAGGGCAGCCAGGCAGTCAGGAGAAAGGATGCTGTGATTTGTCATCTAAGTTCACAGCCTGGGAGGAAAACAACCCAGAATTAAGAGCCTGGCTTTCCACCGTGAAATGGCTTAAATCAAGCGTGGCTTTAAGCCAGGGGCTGGGTAGCCCCAGATGCGCCCTCTTCAGAGGAGCTTTGCTTTCACACAGCCCCAGCTCCTCCTAGGCTGGAAGGCACAAGGAAGGAAAAGACCAGCGAGAGGAAAGCGGGAGTCCAGAGGAAAGGCACTCAGGGCAGCGAGCCTGATGCTCAGAGGGAAGCAAAGTACTAATTCAAGCCAAGGAGAATGCTAGGGAGAAACCTGGATACAGCAGGACCCTGGGAAGTGGGACCTGCAGTTTGGCCATGTGGCTTTGCAGAGACCCCTCTGCAGAAAGAGGGGAGGCAACTGGTGGTGAGCACAGCATGATTGCCAGCCTCTGGCTGGAGTGACAAAGGCCAGATGAGAGCTCTGTCTTTCAGAATAGAAAGCAGTTTTGCTAGGATATTTTCTTTTTTTTGTTTTTCAACACAACATTTTCCCACTGTTTTCAATTGCTCTCTTAGTGAATAAAGGCTGTTTATTAGTTATTTATAGCCCTATAACAAGTTGCCTCAAAATAGAGCATCTTCAAAGAGAAAAATTGTATAACATAGGTTTTGAGGGTCAGGAATCTGGAGGCAGCTCATTTGGGTGGTTTGGGCTCAGGGTCTGCTGAGAGGTTGGAGTTAGGATGTTGGTCAGGACTGAAGTCATCTGAAGGCTGGACTGGGGCTGGTGGATCTACTTCCAAGATTGACCCCACCCCACCCCCATGGCTATAGAATGCAGGCTGTGGTTCCTTGCTGACTGCTAAGAGGAGGCGTCATTTCTACCTGGTGACTTCTCCAGAAGGTTGCCTGAGTGTCCTTATTGTGTGGCAGCTGGCTTTCTCCAAAGTGGGAGGTCCAAGAGAAAGGAAAAGAGACGAGCGGGAATCCGTAAGGCTTTTGCGGCTTTTCGCGAGTGTCAGGCAGAACTCTGTGATGGCCCCAGATTCCGCCCCCGGTGCACATGTGTGATACCCACCCTTTGCGTGGAAGCAAGACTTAAAATGTGATGAGGTCTCACTCCCATGATGTTATATTATATGGTAGCAGGACTATTGTGATTAAGATTCCTAACTTGACTCCAAGTTAAGACAGACTGCCCTGGGTTGGCTTGATCTAATGATGCAGCCCCTTGAAACAGAGCAGATGTGCAGCCAGGCATTTGAAGGAGTGAACTGCTGCATTGTGGAGGGATCCCATGTGTCAAGCCCCCAAGGGCAGCCTCCAGGAACTGAGAGCGGCCCCCAGCCAACAGTCAGCAAGATTACAGGGGCCTCAATCCCTCCAACTGCAAAGAACAGAATTCTGCCAGCTGTATGAGCTCGGAAGGGGACCCAGAGCCTCAGATGAGATCTCAGTCCCAGCCTCATCTGATTTCAGTCTTGTGAGACCCTGAGCAGAAGACTCCATCACCCTGTACCTGGACTTCTGATCTCCAGAACCGTGAGATAATAAATGCTCATTAAATCCATGGTCATTTGTTATGCGACAACAAAAAACAAATACACTCATTCTCGGAAATCACATCCCATTACTTCTGCCCCCTTTCTGCTTGCCAGGAGCCAGTTAATGAGTCCACAGACTCAAGGGAGGGGTTCGCTGTGTGAAGGGAGTGCCCAAGAATTTGTGGACATATTTCAAACCACTGCATACTCACAGAGAGGGCAAGTGGGGCTGTGTTGATACACCCAATGCAGAGACGAACACCGGCCAATGCTTTTAACATCCTGAGTGAATTCACGCGGGATGACTTTACTGGCTTAGGTAAGGCCAGTGAGAGTTTTCTTTTAAGAAGTGACAATCCTGGCTGTGATGTGGGAGGTTGGTGCTTGCTTTTTTCCCTTTTGATATTCCCTGGTGAGCAATCTATGGAGTAATTGTATAGAACTGGGATGAGGATGGCGAATTCCTGTCTTTAATTTGAAAGTTACAATGTGTTAATCAGCCCCAGTCTGAACCGTGCTGACTTGAGGGAGTGTTAACCCAGCAGCTTTCCCAGATGGGGCAGGGTTAGGACCAAGGTGGCGTTCAGACGGCAGCCCACAGGAAAGACCTTTAGGGACTCTCAGCAAGACAAAGCCAACTGTCCCAGAGCTACCGTACTGCTGCACAATGACTCCTGGCCTTGGATGGAATGGTCTTCAATGCTTGCCACCATGTCAGCTTTTAAAGCTATGGGAAGTTTCCAGAAATTGCTTGGACCGTTAGAGATCACCCAGTAGAAGCATATATATGCAGTCTGGGATTTTTTTTCATTATAAATCTTAATTTTTGATAACAAAATTTCTTATTGTATGGTTATATAGAGTTTTAAAAAAACACTTTGCCTTGTAGCTTCTCCCTCTTAATCACTTGTTTTCTGTGTTCCTAAGGGTTCCTAAGGGTTAAATAGGGCTTCCCTCATAGCTCTGTCAGTAAAGAATCTGCTTGCAATGCAGGAGACCCGGGTTCAATTCCTGGGTCAGGAAGATCCCCTGGAGAAGGAAATGGCAACCCCCCTCTAGTATACTTCCCTGGAGAATCCCATGGACAGAGAAGCCTGGCAGGCTATAGTCCATACGGTCGCATGAGTCAGACACAACTTAGCAACTAAACCACCACCACCAAGGGTTAAATGCTTCTGAAGTTTCTGAGGTCTGGGTTAAAATGGTAATTGAAGTGAATGGTGGTCTGGGGCGAAGGGAGGGGGCCAGCCGCCCAGAAACCATCACTGTTATGAACAGAGAAGGGCCACATGCCTGAGGCTTTATCTTCCCAAGAAGCAAAGAAGGAAAACAAAAACTGGATAATTTAAAAACATGTCAGCAATCTGGCTAAAGTCAGAGAAGTCAAAAAGCCATATGAGTTCATAAATAAGCCACAGATCCTGGCTGGATTTAGTAAAAATCTCTGAAGGCTTTGCCTATTGACAGCAGCTGACAGTTTGGGTTCCCTTCATTTTAGCTGTGGCAGGCAGCCTGCGGGGGCCTGGCTGGATGCGCCTGTGAGCGTTCGCAGGCGGCCTCGGGGTGGGGAGGGTCGTCAGGATGGAGGCCCCCAAGGGTCGCAGTCACGGGGAGGCAGGAGGCTGTTAATGCGGCTGTTATCATCAGGTGATGACGCTGATGGTAGCGAATACGGTAGTCAGGCCGCCCAAGAGGAGGGGGCTGGGGACCAGAAGCGCACTGGAGGGACTGCACACCTTTACGTTCTCAGTCTCAGCCCAAAGGGAGCCATTCCTGCTGGGCGCACCGACCCTCCAGACCTTGGTGCAGAGAGGGAGTCGTCCCCAACAATGCCCTGTTTCCCTATTGTGCCTCTTCGTGTCTTTATGTATTAGAGGCCCAGGAAACAGAAGGAAGAAATCATCTTCCATCATGAGGCGACTGTCTTCTGTCAAAAGAGAGTTTCTCTCTCTGCGAATATGCGTAGACCTACAATCATTGCCACTCCAGTATTCTTGCCTGGGAAATCCCATGGACAGAGGAGCCTGGGGGCTACAGTCCATGGGGTCACAAAGAGTCAGACACAACTTAGCGACTCAGCAACAACAATAATCATTGCCACATTCTCAGGCTGGATGAAGAAATGTGGGAGGTGCCCACTGAGTCTCCAGGGAAGACTCCACTGAATCTGCATCCACTGGGAAACAGACTGGAGAGCGAGGACTCGACTCAGATTTCTCCACTGACCGCAGATGCCAGGATGACCAGCTGGCCCACCAGCCTCCTCTCCTAGGGCTGGGCTGCTCAATCCCCCACACCTGATAAGAGTTTAGCTCTAATACATGTACATTTCGTCATTTAATTCTTGCAAAATCATAAACATAGGGATTATTTTTGTTCTTTTAAAAAGCTAGATGTCTTGTCCAAGGACAGACAGCGGCTAAGTGGCTAAGTGGAGGGACCAGGATTTGAGCCCAGGTCTTCCCTATCACATGGCAGCACCCTCACACATGCCCCCAAATACAGCTTCTTCCTTTGGCACAAGGAATCCCTGCACAGGGAGGCCCACAGATTTTGAAATAGCCAAGCAGGTATACACACAATGGCCAGAGAGGCGTGGGAGAGTTGAATCCAAACAGCTCAGCACTTGGCAAAGAGAAGCATCCTTTGCCTTAGTATGACTCACTGCTGGACTTGTTTATTGGGGGAACCATTTGTATGGGTTGTGCTTTCGACATCCCTTTGATATCTAACATCTGACATTCATCCCAGCTCCATGGATATATGGGTGGATGTAGCGGGGTGAATGATGGCCCCAAAAGATATGTTCACACCCTAATCTCCAGGACCTGTGAATATTACCTTATATGGAAAAAGATGTGATTAAGCTAGTGATCTTGTGAAGAGGAGCTTATCTTGGGTTTTCTGAGTGGACCCTAAATGCAATCACATGGACCCTTATAAGAGAGGGAATTTGACATGGACCTAATTAAGGAGAAGGTTCCACAAAGATGGTAGCAGATTGGAGTGATGTAGCCATAAGCCAGTAATGCCAGGGCAGCTACCAGAAGCTGGAGGAAGCAAAAGAGAACCCTCCCTGCTGGCTTTGGAGGGAAGACGGCCTGCTGATACCTTGATTTCAGAACTGCAAGGCCTGTAGAACTGCGAGAGAATGGATTTTGATTGTTTGAACCCACTGAGTGGTAATTTGTCAAAGCAACCAGAGGAAACATGGGTAAAGCCCCCTTTCCCAAAGCCCCCTCTACCTGTACTTAACCCACCCCAGGGGAAGGGAATGTCCTGACTTGGCCACTGCTTGATCATATCTGGACAAAGAACCACTTTCCAGACCATCTCTGAGGTCATCCCTAGCCTTACATTACAGCAAGTCACCCAGCCAGACAGCAAGAAGTCAGCATGAAGGTGATACCTGGGACTGTGCACCCAGACAACAGGCTTTCAGGGAGACTGAGAAAATGGGTTCCTTCTTAAAATACTGTTCCCCAACTCTGTTTTTAAATTAACACTATATATATATATCCCAGATATATATATATATCTGGGACTTCAGACTTCCCTGGTGGCTCAGACAGTAAAGAATCTGCCTGCAATGTGGGAGACCCAGGTTCGACCCCTGAGACAGGAAGATGCCCTGAAGAAGGGAATGGCAACCCACTCCAATATTCTTGCCTGGAGAATTCTACAGACAGATGAGCCTAGCAGTCTTCAGCCCATAGGGCCACAGAGTCAGATACGACTGAGCAACTAACACTTTCACTGGGACTTCTATCATTCTTAACACCAGAAAAGCCATTTTTGCAGAGCGAAGTGGTATCTCATTGCAGGAAGCCCCAAGAAAGAAAGAGGAGCAAGGTTTGGACAAAAGTTGGTGCTAAGAGTTAGGATTTAAAACTAGTGTGCTTGAGTTGCTGAGTCGCTTCAGTCAGTCAAACTCTTTGTGAACCTATGGACTCTAACCTGCAAGGCTCCTCCATCCATGGGATTCTCCAGGCAAGAACACTGGAGTGGGCTGCCATTTCCTCCTCCAGGGGATCTTCCCAACCCAGGGATCGAACCCACATCTCTTATGTCTCCTGCATTGGCAGGCAGGTTCCTTACCACTAGTACCACCTGGGAATCTCCAAAGCTAGTGTAGAAATACAAAAATTGGCCTAAACTTTTTGTATTTTAAGCCTTTTGTTCAATGAAACTGGAAAACTGAAGAGAACATATCTTGCCCAGAGAAATGCTGATGTAATCAATATGATTGGTGAACTGAAAAGCAAGGCGATTAAGGAAAATCGCCACACTGGAAAAGCAAGAATCACGGAGGGTACCAGGTGATAGGCCTGCAGAAGGCTGTCAGGAAAGGTAGGTTCTGAAATTCACAGAGAAAAGAAGGGATTGGGAAGAGAATTTGAAGTAATCGTCACCCCTCAGGTGTGTCTGTGGCCACAGGGGAAAGGGAGCCCTGAGGTCTCAGCACCAGGATAAGATATGAGCTCAGGCACCCCGCGGTCAGGTGGGTGGTGTCTTCAGGGAACACATGCAATGACAGAGGTGGAGCCGAGAGAACTGAGGTCCTGTCACCGCAGGAAGGCGGCATGTGAATTCGTGAAGGTCTTGGATGGGGGAGCTGCCTGAAGGAGCCCCCTGAACACTTTCTCTACTGGCCGTGCTCACGCAGCACTCTGACTTCTGAGCGCCCCCGTCCCTGCCCCCTGCAGTGCCCCCTGCCCCGTACCTCCTACAAGTGGGCTCAGTGTTAGCAGCTGGGGGGACTGTGAGGACCTCAGGAGCCCCTGCCACTGTGGGACTTCCTGGCTCTCCCTGTGGAAAAGCTTGCATTCAGTTCTCCCGCCTTTGCATCGTTGCTCCATGAGGCTGGACATGACTCTTTATGTCAATGGCTCTTTGAAAGCACCTTCTCAACGTATCTGGGTCCACATGACAGCGGAGAGGCTTTGTGGAATCTTAGGCTGCTCTCCCCCTCGAAAGGCCTCAAAGAACCAAGACTCAGGATGGCTGTGCCCTGGGAACCTGCTCAGATGATGAGTGAAGCAGACGTGCTATGCTGTGGTCAGACCCTTCAGTTGTGTCCAACTCTTTGCGACCCCATGGACTGTAGCAGGCGCCTCTGTCCACAGGATTCTCCAGGCAAGAATACTGGAGTGGGTTGCCATTCCCTTCTCTGGGGGACCTTCCCAACCCAGGGCTCTAACCCAGATCTCCTGTGTCTTCTGCATTGCAGGCAGATTCTTTACCCACTGAGCCACCTGGGAAGCCCAAAGCAGATAGCTAATATCATCTTTGTATTGTTTAATCTTGATGGTAATACATCTTCTAAAAACAATCAAAACATTTTATAGATAAAATATATGTTAAAATATAAATATTTTACAGGTAAAACATTTTACAGGTAAAAACATGAATTATTATCCAAATTGCTTACCTTCTCCCTTAGTTTTACTCTCTCCCCATTCAAGCATGTGTATTTCATCAGAAGAGTGATGCAATAAGGCAGGTGGAAGAGACGGCGGGGCTTTTCCGGCCTTGGTTACAAGGTGCAATGGAAGCAGCTGAGTGGAACCTGATGGAGGCTTCATGATGAGCCATCTGGGCAGAAAGAGTTAGAAATACTTCACTATCACACATGGGGGGATAGAAAGCTGCCACGCCCTTCCCCAACTCCCAGCACCACCACCATTTGGGTACATATAGTCTTCCAGGTCATAGTACTATGCATAGCCTATGTTTTATAAAGATAACCTTTACTATCCATATTTTATTACAATTTAGCTTTTCACTTAAGATCCTATTGAATCTTTCCATGTCAACCCATATAGAACCATCTTAGTCTTTCCAATTAATGTAATTATTAATCCAGTTCTCTGTTGTAGCATGCTTTTTTGACTGAGTCATCTCTCAAAGGACAGTTGGGTTTTTGCAAATAAGTTTGCATCTTTATATACCCGTGTACAAGTGTCTGTATAATAAATTTGTAAAACGGGAATTTTCGGTCAAAGGCTAGATTGTATTTATTTGAACATATTTATTTGATAACATTTCTGTCTATAAACTTTGCACCAGTTTATAGCCCCACTGCTGTGCAGTGCTGTGCTCAGTCGCGTCCAGCTCTTTGAGACCCCACGGACTGTGGCCCGCCAGGTTCCTCTGTCCATGGGATTAAACCTGCATCTCTGGCATCTCCTGCATTGGTAGGCAGATTCCTTTACCACTGCGCCACGTGGGAAGCCCCACAGGTACTATGTAAAGAAGTTTCAGACTGGTCTTTTCAGAGGCTCAGAAACCCAAAATCAAGACAGAAAGTAACCCAGAGCAGACAAGGCCATTGAGATACTAGGACAACTCATTTAAGGGTTTTGTTGTTGCTTTTTTTTTCCCCCTCAGAGCACTGTAGGAAGTCAGGACTGAGTGGAGAAGAGCAAAGGGTGGAGGGATTGAGTGACTCAGGCCAGAAACCTTTAGTTAGCTGCCGTGACAGAAGGAAAACATGCATTCAACCAAGTAAATTAAACCAAGCTGTATTATTTTTCTTGGCATTCTTTGCTTCCCCCTTATAACTAATCTTTCTGGAAGGCAACCTTCACTCCTGCCCTGGTAGGAAAGTGATACCTCACCTAGGAATAGCGCAAGATCCTCTTTTTCTCCTTGATGGTAGATTCACCCAACAGATTCTTTGGTATTTTTGTAACTGTTTCTTAATCTCATTTCACACATGCTAACGAGGTTTTTGACTTTTTCATGTGTCTTTTATTAAAGTGATTTATGGAAAACACGCTGAGCTCTGGCTTTTAGGAACGACAGGGGTGGAACACTGCCTACCTCATAAAACCATACCCAAGAGCCTGTGGATGAGCAAAATCACATGGCGTCCAAGGGCTGGCAAAGTGCGTCTTCAGAGAGGGCCCTTGTGAGCGGTGCTGCCATCCATCTCATTGGGCAATGCAGCATTGGTGAAGCAACAGCAAAATCTGTTTATTGTCACACCCCACTGAGGCTTGAGTACCTGCCACCCCATCAAGAACCTGGAGAAAGAAAGCCTTGCAACACCTCCTGGACTTGGCCAAGTCTTGTTTCCCTACTTTCTTTCACAGACACCTGTCAATGATCAATAGAAATGGCTCAGAACTACCGAGTAGCCCGGGCCAGGAAAGCCACAAAAGCTCAGCATTCTGCTGTAGAGCTGGCATGTGCAGCTCCTGCCTGGCTGGGCTATGAGGTACTGTAGAAAGTTCTCTGGGATTTATGTTAAGTGATCTAAGACATGAACCCTCAGCTCCAGGCGAAGTGGATGGAGCAGGAGTGGGGAGGAGGAGGAGAGGTGGTGAGGTGACGGGAATGGTTAACAGTGCCCTGAGCTGCCACCTGGAGAAATGGGAAGAGAAGACAATTGAATTTAGTAATCAGGAGATTACTTAGATTTGGCCAAGTGTGGCCTCAGGGAATGGTTGAAGTGGAGACAGATGTCTCTGGGGCAGCAGGCTCCCCTGGGTCTGCATGGCCCTGTCTCCTCCTCCCCCCACCCTAACCCACACAGACCTCCTGGAAACACTTGGTTCCAGAAGAGCCCATGGATCCTGGGCATGTGCCATGAGGAGCTCCTGAGGACAGAGATGCAGGAGCCCATGCCTACACTTTGCGGGTGACCGGGTGGTTGGGAATGATAAAGGGGCTCTTTGTTACCTGGCCTCTGGGCCTTCTGTCCTGGCAGGACTCTGCTGGGATGTGGCTCAGTTAAGAGCTGACACTGGGATTTCAGTGTCAAAGCAGGGACAAGCTACCTGCTTTGTCCAGTCACGACACCATGCCATTCAGCTCCCCCCTTCCTGGGGCGTGGGGACCACTCTTCCTCCTGTCTCACTTCTTTCCTCCACTGCCCTCCAGTTTTCCTGTCATGGAGCTGCATTTGAGGAGCCCACCTTCCACATCAATTTTTAAATTCCACCCTGAGATCTAGGTAGAGGGCAGCAGGCTGCCCTTCATGGGAGCCACTCCAGACACAGCCCAACCACCAGGATGTGAGTTAAGGCCTGCCCGACAGCATGCAGAGCACACTCCGAGGCTACACAACTGGGAAGTTGAGGACATGCACTTAGTTCATTTTCTGAGGGTCTTGGAGAGGAAACCACTGAAAATCACTAAACTGAAACAGTGCTCAGTGCACACATGGCTGTAAAAGTTAAAGTCACAATAGGTGGATAACCATCTACACCCCCACTTCATAGACAAGGGCACAGACACACAAGGACGAAGGTGACATGACTGATACCTCACAGCACATAAGTGGCCAGATCTGTATTCTCAAGGACTTAACTCTATTTAAAGATAATGGTGATGGGACAGCTTTTGGAGTCAAACAGAAAAGAATGGACTCCACAACACCTGGACTCCACGATTTATTATATGCGTTACAACATATACAGGCATACCTCATTTTATTGCATTTCACTTTATTGTATTTTTTACAAATTGAAGATTTGTAGCAACTTTCCGTGGACCAAGTCTATCAATGTCATTTTTCCAACATCATTTTCCCACTTTGTGTCTCTGTGTCATATTATAGTAATTCTTGCAATATTTCAGATTTTTCATTATTATTGATACGTTTGTTACAGTGATCAGTGATCATTAATGTTACTACAATGATTTGCTGAAGGTTTGTAGATTATCACAATTTTCAGCTCATGGTTAACGTTTGTTAGCAAAAATATTTTAAAATTAAGGTATGTACTTTTTTTTAAGACATAATGTTATTGCATAGTTAATAGACTACAATAGAGTGTAATTTTTATGTGCAGTGGAAAATAAAAAAATTTGTCTGACTCACTTTATGTCAATATTCATTATCTGCATATCTGGAATCTTACCTACAGTATTTCCAAGGTATGTATATGTATATTTCCTATGTATTTATTATATATGTATATGCATACATGTATGATATACAATATACACATGCATGTATATGTATATATACATATATCAGTTCAGTTCAGTTGCTCAGTCCTGTCCAGCTCTTTGCGACCCCATGAATCACAGCACACCAGGCCTGGAGTTCCTGCAGTTCACTCACGCTCATGTCCATAGAGTCGGTGATACCATCCAGCCATCTCGTCCTCTGTCGTCCCCTTCTCCTCCTGCCCCCAGTCCCTCCCAGCATCAGGGTCTATATAATATATAGTAAATACATGCTGTAGGGAAATGTAAAGATATATATTCCAAAATGTACATAAATGTTTGTATTTTTAACCACACATTTTTAGTCTTCCCTCACCTCCTTTTTGCTGTACTTCTGGCGAGCCCTTGCGGGTATAAACCTGTGTGTTGAGATCTAGGAGGGGCATAGGGGGAAGAGCAGAAAGCAAAGCCCTGCTTCCCAATCACCATGGTCCTGCTCTCGTGATGCTGGGGTCCTATCTGACACCCAAAGGGGACCACCAGGAAAGCACCCACTGGCCTCACTGATGCTCAAAGACAGTGACAGAGCTTCGCTCTCACTGCACTCTCAGAGGGAGGAAGAGCAGCAGCAGAGATATTGAGATGTGCCGATACAATCAAGTTGTTTCTTAAGCTAGCCCAGGGTGGTCTTGTGTCTTGGAGGAGCTGACTCCTTCACAGCAAACTCGAGTAAGTCAGCTGTGTCTCTGCTCTGGGCCACGGGCAGCCAGGAAGTCCGAGAAGGCCGTCACGGGCAGACTTCCGTTCCCAGAGCCCCGTCTCCCGCGCGGCAACCAGCCCCGCGCGCCGCTGGCCCTCAGGGCCTCCAGGGTGGTCTGCCTTCGTGGCGCCTTTGATTCTGCTAGGGCTCTCTGTTCGGCAGCTCTGACGGTGATGATAACACAGCATCACTAAAAACAAAGGAAGCGTGCTTGTCTCTCGAAGCAGCCACATTCCAAAGGGAAGCTCCACGCTTCCGGGGGAGCCTTTGGGGCCTGGGTGACTCAGGTCTGTGACGGCCCCGCCCAGCCTGGGGAGCGGGCAGGCCCAGGAAGGAGACGCCTGCCTGCCTCAGCCTCAGCTCTGCCGCCAGCCTTCTGCTGACCCGGAGCAAACCACCTGTGGAATCAGGGAGCCGGTCGGCAGCACGTTCCCCCTCTTACCGCTGGCCTTTCAGGGCAGTGGTGGCCAAAGGTGGGCGTGTGTGGGTCACCTGAGCCCAACCTCAGAGCTTCTAATTCAGCTCATCTGAGTAGGGCTTAAGGACTTTAATGAGCTCCCATGTCATGCTGATGGTGTTTGTCAGGAGCATACTTTGAGAACCAGCTCCAGGGCACTATTACACACTTATAGAAAACTAGGTTTTTTTTTTTCATGAGTTCTAAATTCAGGCATAGTATCCTTAACTGATGTTTGGCAGTTTCCTGTAGTTTTTACATGTTAAAATGTAAACTATCAAGAGAGGGCATAGTAAGTTCTGTTAATATACATCTTTTCTTCACCTCTATAAGTAGCCTCAAACTGAGTATCATATCAACTAGACCCATGATTAATAGGCTTTTCCATAAATTGGCCAGAAGCTATGTGCTAACAATGGGAAGATAAGCAATAGTTATCCAGTCCTGAACTCCCTATTACAAGTTTCTGACATGTAATTTTAAAAAGTAGATAAGAATAAATTACTTTTGGACTCTGTTGGAGAGGGAGAGGGTGGGAAGATTTGGACGAATGGCATTGAAACATGTATAATATCATGTATGAAACGAGTCACCAGTCCAGGTTCGATGCATGATACTGGATGCTTGGGGCTGGTGCACTGGGATGACCCAGAGGGAGGGTATGGGGAGGGAGGAGGGAGGAGGGTTCAGGATGGGGAACACATGTATACCTGTGGCGGATTCATTTCGATATTTGGTAAAACTAATACAATATTGTAAAGTTTAAAAATAAAATAAAATTTAAAAAAATTATGTTGTTTTCCTTAACTTTGACAAAGTAAATCATGATTATATCTGGACTTTGAGTGTTTGTTGTAACATGCTTGCTTATTCAGTGTAAACCTAATCTTATTCCATCTTCATGCCAATCCAGTGAGGGAAATTCTATTATTCTAGTCTGTTAAGATCCCCAGTAAAGTACACTGAGACCCCAGAGGATCAATTACTTGTTCTAGCTCAGTTAAGAAGGGATAATGAAAGGTATTAATCTTAAATTTATCAGATTCTGGATCAGTTTTCTGGTCAGTGAGTCCTTGACCAATGGCATCAGTATCACCCGAAAATTTGTTAGACAAGCAAATATTCAAGCCTCATGCTAGACCTATGGAACCAGAGCTTTGAGGGGGAGCCAGCACCCTGTTTTAACAACAAGCCCTGCAGGTAATGCCGGTGCTAAAATTTGAGACCTATTGCTCAGGAGGCCAAGCCTTTAACCATGATATAACCCACTTTCTCAAACACACATTCAGTAGGAAATCAAATAATTATTCTGGTGCTTAATGAGCCATTAAATTTTTGTATCCATGAGCAGATTGAGCTTAAATGCTAAATCCCTTATCCTGGGTAAAGCCTTGTGGTATCCAACCAAACAGGTCAACAAAATGTTCTTTCCTTTGTGCCCCTTGCCAAGCACACACTGATTCTCCTCATAGATATTGGCCCAATTCCTTGGATGGGTATCTGAATTCTCCATGCTTTTGCCAGTGTAGATAAGATCCACATCCCTTTAGCCTATTTTAATTTATAAATATTTAAGAACCAATCTATAACTTGGCTGTCCTACAGAGCAAGAAATCTGAAAGGGAGAGAAGAAAGAATAAAGATGAATCTTCTTTGTTAAATTCTTCAGTGAAGGCAACTTGATCAATTAATAAAGCAACTTATAGCAAAGTGGACACTGCAAAAATACATTCAGTAAGCTGACTTAGAAATTAACATGGAAGCCAATTTCAAGAGACAAATATGAGGGGAAATTAGATAAAGATGGTAAAATACGTCCATACTCATTCCAATCTCCCATTCCAAATTCTGAAACGTTTCAGAAAACGTATTTAATATAATCAATATTAGAGCCAGAAAACAAAAAATATCTTTCTATGGTGGTTCGGAAACTATAAGGAATCCTAAAAAGACAGAAAGTAGATGGGATCATTTTGAAGAAGGCAACTGTAGCCAAAGTCACAAGGAAAAGGACTTTTGCGAAGGTGGATGCAGCTCCCCAGGTGTTTGAAGCCCAAAGGTGGGAAATTGGGAGGAGGAATAGAGTCTGGGGGAACAGACAGGGCAATTGGTTGGGTACAAAAGGGGCAGCTGGGGTACAGACCCTCCCCTCCCCTCTCTGCTGCTTCTGTCGCCCAGTAGATGGTGACGAGTTGAGTACCTGAGCCCAAGAGTCAGGGTAGTAACCTGAATGCCTGAAAACACTCAGGATGAGCTGTGAAGCTCCTTACCCCCAAAAATAATGAGAAGTAATGAGTGGACATTTGGCCTATTGGCACATCCCAAGCCTCTGCTGCTGGGCCACAGCAAATAGTCCCAGGACAGAATTCAAAGATGAGCAACACTCAGAGTCACCAAGCACCTGAGGAAGGTCAGGACCAGAGACAGGAGCGAACGTTAGCAAGCAGGATGTGAGGGAATTTGTATCGGGATAATTCAAGTCCTCAGAGGAAGCCAAGATGCTACTGATCCCCATGAAACAAGAATAGACTGTTTTTACAATAAGAAATGTTCACAACTCTTGGAAATATGTATGTATGTATGCATATACATACACAAGCTATTACTGTAAAAAAAAAAAAAAAAAAACCTTTTTACATCCTCAATACACTGAATGATAAAATAGACATAATTAAAGAAAAATCAAGGTAAGACATTTTACCTGAACGGGGGGGAAAAAAGGCAGATTTGGCATAATAACTTAAAAGTTAAGAAATGTAAATAAATGTCTAAGTTCTAGAATTTATTAGCAAAGTTTTTTTTTTTTTTTTTGGTGGGTTTCAGCATCCTCCTGTTGGTGGTTATTCAACAGCTAGTTGCGGTTTTGGTGCTCTTGTGGGAGGAGATGAGCACATGTCCTTCTACTCCACCATCTCGAACCAGAAGCCCCTAAAATTTATTAGCAAGGTTCTAGAAGGTAAGAATATGGATGGGAGAGGGAATATTAAAATCAGTAGAACATTTTCCAAAGCTTAAGGAAAAAACATAAACACTTAAGAGAGCCCATTGAGTGTCAAACCATAAAGAAAAAATAATTTTTTGACAACTGGGGGTAAATTTGACGACACTAACATTGTAAGTTCTTATATGATGAGACACCATGATTGTAGTTAAAAGACACACCATAGACTAGAAGAAAATGCTAGCAATTATATAAAGAATCAGTCTCTGGAATATGTAAAGCACTTTTCTGTCATCAACAAAAAAAAAATAGTAAAATGAAAGTTGCTCAGTCATGTCCAACTCTGCAACCCCACTGACAGTCCATGGAAATCTCCAAGCCAGGATACTGGAGTGGGCAGCCTTTCCCTTCTCCAGGGGATCGTCCCAACCCAGGGATTGAACCCAGGCCTCCCCCATTGCAAGCAGATTCTTTACCAGCTGAGCCACAAGGGAAGCCCAAGAATCCTGGAGTCGGTAGCCTATCCCTTTTCCAGTGGATCTTCCTGACCCAGGAATTGAGCCGGGGTCTCCTGCATTATAGGCAGACTCTTTACCAACTGAGCCACAGAGAAGCAAAAGATGAAAGAAGACAGGAAAGGGATCCAGACTGACAGCAAACATGAAAAGATACGCAGCCTTCTCCGTCACCAAGGACGGGCAAGTTAAACAGCAAGCAGACCATTGGCTTGCTTACCGTGTTCATAGAATCAAAAAGGAATGCGGGTGTTACTGACGGCAGTACCAACTGGCAAGATCTTTTGAGGGACATTTTGGCACTATCTGTTAAATTTTAATTGTCCATTTGTTATCTTGACACTTCCAAATCTAGGCAGCCATTTTAGAGAAGCACAACACACACATCAAGATGTTCATCGCAGTTTAAGGTAGGATATGAGGACGTGCTTCAAATATCCACCAAAAAGAGTGTCACATGACATTGGTGTGTGTGCACTATGCACCACAATGCAGCACAATTTAAGGCCAGGCACTTCTCCATGCTCTGATCTGGAAATACCTCTATGGCATAAGCAAAAAGAGAATTTTAAGAAAGTATGTGATGTAATACTACATATGTTTTCAGTTCAGTTCAGTTCAGTCTCTCAGTCACGTCCGACTCTTTGCGACCCCATGGACTGCAGCATGCCAGGCCTCCCTGTCCATCACCAACTCCTGGAGTTTACTCAAACTCATGTCCATTGAGTTGGTAATGCCATCCAACCATCTCATCCTCTGTTGTCCCCTTCTCCTCCTGCCCTCAATCTTTCCCAGCGTCAGGGTCTTTTCTAATGAGTCAGTTCTTCACATCAGGTGGCCAAAGTATTGGAGTTTTAGCTTCAGCATCAGTCCTTCCAATGAATATTCAGGACTGATTTCCTGAATCAGTCCATATGGACTGGTTGGATCTCCTTGCAGTCCAAGGGACTCTCAAGAGTCTTCTCCAACACCACAGTTCAAAAGCATCAATTCTTTGGCACTCAGCTTTCTTTATAGTCCAACTCTCACGTCCATACATGACTACTGGAAAAACATAGCCTTGACTAGACAGACCTATGTTGGCAAAGTAATGTTTATGCTTTTTAATATGCTGTCTAGGTTGATCACAGCTTTTCTTCCAAGAAGCAAGCATCTTTTAATTTCATGGCTGCAGTCACCATCTGCAGTGATTTTGGAGCCCCCAAAATTAAAGTTTCTCACTGTTTTCATATTTGCCATGAAGTGATGGGACCAGATTCCATGATCTTAGTTTTCTGAATGATGAACTTTAAGCCAACTTTTTCACTCTCCTCTTTCACTTTCATCAAGAGGCTCTTTAGTTCCTCTTCACTTTCTGCCATAAGGGTGGTGTCATCTGCATATCTGAGGTTACTGATATTTCTCCCGGCAATCTTGATTCCAGCTTGTGCTTCCTCCAGCCCAGTGTTTCTCATGATGTACTCTGCATATAAGTTAAATAAGCAGAGTGACAATATACAGCCTTGACATACTCCTTTCCCAATTCCACATCCAGTTCTAACTGTTGCTTCTTGACCTGCATACAAATTTCTCGAGGCAGGTCAGGTGGTCTGGTATTCCCATCTCTTGAAGAATTTTCCAGTTTGTCATGATCCACACAGTCAAAGGCTTTGGCATAGTCAATAAAGCAGAAATAGATGTTTTTCTGGAACTTTCTTGCTTTTTCAATGATCCAACGGAGGTTGGTCATTTGATCTCTGGTTCCTCTGCCTTTTCTAAATCATGCTTGTACATCTGGAAGTTCATGGTTCAGGTACTGTTGAAGCCTGGCTTGGAGAATTTTGAGTGTTACTTTGCTAGTGTCTGAGATGAGTGCAATTGTGTGGTAGTTTGAGCACGCTTTGGCATTGCCTTTCTTTGGAATTGGAATGAAAACTGACCTTTTCCAGTCCTGTGGCCACTGATGAGTTTTCCAAATTTGCTGGCATATTGAGTGCAGCACTTTATATATTTGTCTGTGAAAATATGTTTTTATAAAACAATTCATTAAATTAATAACCCTTGAGGAAGAGGGCCAGGATTAGAAGTAAAATCCAGAACTTTGTATGTAGTTTACAGTATTTAAAAATGGAATGTTAAAAACAGTGTATTCATGTATTCATAGAATTACTAAGAGAATAGAAGTTGGGAATTACAAGAGAAAAATCAGAGACAGCACGATAGGTCCCAGAGCACTGATCTATTTGCTCGCAGGAGCAAGGCTGAGCCACTGCCCTTTCCAGTCCTCAGAGAGGAGGGCTGGTACTGGAGGCTCCTGGCCCCACCTGGGCCATGCCCAGGCCGTGCTCTCAGCCGTTCCCCTGCTCCACCAGGAGCAAGGATGCAGGTTCCCCAGATAGACCAGCATCTGCACTCCCTTGAAGATTGCTGCCCCTCTGCCGGAGTTGGCTTTGGAGAGGGTGTGGGGACACCCGAAGGCTACTCTCCTTTTTACTGGACCCCAAATCGGACATCTAGCTTGTTTTAAGTGACCCTCAGCTCAGCAAAGGCCAGATTCCTGAAGGCTTGAGGTTCATGGGCCAGAAGCAGTCATAGGGAAGCACACCTGCCAAAGTAGTGCTGAGGACCAAGAGTGAAAGGGAAACCCTTTCCCTGAGTGCCCACGGGACACCTGAGCCTTCTGCTCACTCATTGCCCAGGGAAAGGTGAGATGTATGGAGAGAGTAACGTGGAAATTTACAGTACCATATGTAAAATAGATAACCAATGGGAATTTGCTGTGTGACTCAGGGAACCCAAACAGGGGCTCTGTGACAGGCTGAAGGGTGGGATGGGGAGGGAGACGGGAGGGAAGTTCAGGAAGAAGGGAACATCGGTGTACCTATGGCTGATTCTTGTGATGCATGACAGAAAACCACAAAATTCTGTAAAGCAATTATCCTTCAATTAAAAAACTTTAAAAAAAAGAATCCTTCCACTCCTCCCTGCTGCACTGAGTCTCCACCACACAAACTGTTCTCTGGACAGTCCCTGAGGCCACCCTCTGTGGCCCTGCACCCACCATCTTTGGCAGGAGGACATCTCATAACCATCTGTATTTGAAGGAGTCCACCCCTAACCCGCAGGAACTTGATGTAGGGACAGTTCTTTGGAATAGTGCTCACTGCCATGAGTCTCCCCTAGACCGTGGGCTTCTGTTCACCACATCTGAGAGGATGCCTTCTACTGGGCCAGGGAGGACAGATGAGCTGGGGAGTTCAACTTCTCTCAGCCTGGTCCCTACCAGGACCTGAATGGAATAGAGAGAAAAAGGCTTCTTTCAGCATAAGATCGTGATACACAAGGCTCACATACCACACCCGAGTGCACACACACACCACCTCCTACACAGACTCACCTGCATAAGCCACACACCATACATACCACAGGTGCTACACAGGTGCAATTAACAAGACATAGACATTACACATTAACATGCAGACAGCACACATGCCACACACCTATCACACACACACACCACAGCAGACATGCTGCATACACCTGTGATGCTACACACACACACCAGAACATCAGAGTTTACATACAGATACCCATAACATACACATGCCACACACACACACACATTGCATGCACATATTACACAGTACACAAGCCACATATACACCAAAAAGCATACACACCAAGCATACAACATGTACCACAGACACCACAAACACATTCGTTCACATGCACGTACCACACACGCTTCTAAAAACAAGTAGCTTTCATAGAAAGCTCAGGCTACATGCACATCAATTAAAAGAAGGACAAAGCAGCTCTAATAGAAACAAAAGATTGGAACACAGTCACCCCCTTTTATGATGTTATGTGTTCAGCTCTTCATTCTTCGTTCCTGAGCAGAATTTCTGTGGCTCAGGCAAAGTCACACTGAAGTAATTTCCCCCAAACAAGGACCAATTCAAACTTCACCTCGGCTCCTTACCAACTGTGGGATATCCAGATCTGATTGGGAAGGCGGGAGCGAGGGAAATGCAAGATGCGTTTCTCTTTCCAAGCCTGTTTCAGGGAAACCACTTCATTTTTTACAATTATAATCAAACATAAGATCAAGGTTGTTTTGTGTAGTGCTTTGTTTTTACAAACTGAAAGGCAATCACTGGAAAATATAAATTGGACTTATAACTTGCCAAATTCTGAACAAACGGAAAAAATATTACTGGGTCAACCCACTGAAAGTAAAGAAGATAAGACAGAAATACTAAAAGCACGATAAATATAAAAGATGTAGGAATACAACCCAACTTATCAGTTATCAGAATACATTAAAAAGAAAATAAGTAAGCTAAATTTTCTTACTCAAAGCCCAAATAGCTCAGAGTACTTCAAAAGGCAAAACCTAAAGAGAAATGAAACAGAAAATTTGATCCTCTGACACTTAGGGGATGGATAAGGATCTAGCAGATACATTTTATACAAAAAAATGTCTAAAAGTAGTTAATGAGGAAAGTTATGTTTATTGATAGAATATACAATAAAAAGGCATTATCATCATAAAATTTTCATTCCAAAAACTGGTTTCAAAAGAAATTACACCAAAATATAAAACACACAGGCAAATGAAATTGTTTGGTTTCAAAACGTTTCACCACATTCACAGAACTTCACAGATCAAAGAGAGAAAAAATAAAGATGCAGAAAGCCTGACAATATAACTAACAAACTTATGATACTAACTACAAAGGAGATTTTGTAAGCCACAAAGATGTAAAGCACATTCCTTAAAAATATTAATGCATTAATGAAATATTAATAAATAGTGATCATGAACTAGGCCCAAAAGCTTTCATAAGTTCCATTTTAAATAAAGTAGAAATTCCCAAGCCTTATTCTTTCACCACAGTGTAATAAAATTAGAAGGTAATGGCAAAAATAAATCACAATATTTAATCACACGGAAATTGTAAAACTAGCCTTTCTATCAAAGAACCCCAATCACCAGAAGAGAAACCTTTTAAAAATGTCAATTACTGTCCACCTTCTTCCAGATTCCATATAACTAATTCGAGTCACAGATGATTTTATCAGACCTTGATGAGATAGTTAAATGTGATACTATTTTGAAGGTTTCAAAGCACAGAATTTTATCAATAAAATTGTCTTATTTGGTTATATAAGGTTAGCATTACTCTGAACCCCAAATTTACTAAAAATAAAAAGCATCTATAGGAAAATTGCACTTCTGAATATGTGTGCTAAGTCACTTCAGTCGTGTCTGACTCTTTGCAACCTTATGGGCTATGGCCTGCCAGACTCCTCTGTCCATGGGATTCTCTAGTGAAGAATACAGAAGTGGGTTGCCGTACCCTCCTCCGGGGATCTTCCTCACCCACGGCCGAACCTGGGTCTCCTGAAATTCCTGCATCACAGGCAGGTTCTTTACCACCAGAACACCTGGGAAGTCCACTTATGAATATAGACATAACGTTTATTAATGAAATAGTTTCACATTTAAACCCTGGGACACATCCAAAGAACAAAGCCAGACAACCAGATTTACTCCAAGAAATATGGAAACAGTTTATCAGGGTGAAATATGTTAATATAATTTATATTTTAAAAACTATATTTGTTAAAGGAGAAAATTTCCCCCCACCCACAAAAATCTCCTTTATTGCCTAAGCGGCAGATAGCAAAATTCAGCAACAGCCCCTGTTTTCTCCCCACATTATGGAAAATATTTGTCAGAAATACCCTGCCTGTAACATGCTTAGGTGTGAAACACAGAGAGATCCATGAGTAAAGTTAGAATTAAAATTAAAATGTTCCCACTCAGTATCATGTCTTAGCATTTCAGTAGAATCACATTTCAGCTATTCCCATAAGGAAGGAAAAATAAATAAATTACATCAATATTGGAAAGGAAGAAACAAAATGTTTATTATATTTAGATAAGACTATCATAACTCTTTGCAAATATAACAAAATGTCAATCAACATTGCAACTGTGTGTGTGTATCCCAGAGTTTCATCTCATGAAGAGTAACAGCCTGAACGAGCAACAAGATTGTGAAGCCAGAGAGTTCCCCCAGCACGTGTCACCATCTCCCATCATGACGCGAGGCCACAAGAAGCGCCACAGAAGCACATGGGAAGGTGTGCACGTGTAAGGGTGTCTCTTTAAATCTATGAGAAAAGGAAGGATTAGCCTGAGAACATGTTGTGACAGGCTACTAATCGTTTCAGGGAAAAATAGTGTTAAATTCATACTTCATACTGAAATGAATTCCAGATGGGCTAAATATTTTAAGGTTAAAAAAAAGAGAAGAAACCCTGAAGGCGATAGAAGAAAATACAGAGTTGAATGAAAATCTTGATTGTGAAAGTTTCTAAGCACATAACCAAACTCTGAAATATTACAAGAAAAAGATTAACAGATGTTAATACATAAAAAAATTGAAATGTGCTTTGAAATAAAACAAAAGAGATAAAGTTAAGAGAAAAGGAAAATTTGGAAAAGGGTGTGGACAGGAAGGGGCTTGTCAAATTCATATAATAGGATTAATATGGCTATCAATATTTTATGAAAAGGTCTTATAAAACATTAAGAAAAAGGTAAATAGTGGTTTATAAAAGCAGATGCTGTCCTGTGCTTGGTCGCTTAGTCGTGTCCGACTCTTTGCAACCCCATGGACTGCAGCTGGCCAGGCTCCTCTATCCAGGGGGATTCTCCAGGAAAGGATATTGGAATAGTTTGCCATGCCCTTCTCCAGGAGATCTTCCCAACCCAGGGATCATATCCAGGTCTCCTGCATTGCAGGCGAATTCTTTAAAAGCAGGGAGAGAATACAAACAGGCAATTCAAATAGAATATAATGAAATGCAAATAACCAATAAATAGGAAAAGGTCTTAGTGAGATATCATTTATGGCCCCAAATCAGCATAGATTAAAAAGGATCTTAAATCTTAACAAGGACCATAACTCTTCTTTCTCATAAAACTGCTGCTGGAAATAGTGTTACAATCTCGCTGCAGGGCAAGGGCAGGACTTGAAAGCACACTCCTGCTGACTCTAGGAATTCCAGCTTCAGGCACCTGTTCTAAAGAAACAATCCAGGGACCAATCATGGTGCTTTTCTTTTAACTAGAAAAGAAAAGGACAAATTTTAAATGCCTATTGATACAGAATTGAGGAAATTGTGTAATCTCTGTTCTATAAACTATTATACAGAAATTTATGTGTAGCACAGATTTATATTTACTAACATAAAGACCTACCAATTATGGCTACTAAGTAAAAAATATGGCTAAAGGGTAGTATGTATTATATGATAGAATGAAAAATAAGATGTGTGTGAGTTTGTCTAAAAAAGCAAGACCCAAAATATCACCAATGTTTAAATGATGATGTATGTGTGTTGGTCGCTTAGTCTTGTCTGATTCTTTTTCAACCCCGTGGACTATAGCCTGCCAAGCTCCTCTGTCCACGGAATCCTCCAGGCAATAATACTAGAATGGGCTGCTGTTCCCTTCTCCAGGGGGTCTTCCCAACCCAAGGATCAAACCCATGTCTCCCACATTGCAGAAAGCCAGGGAAGCACCTTTAATGATGGTTGCTGCTGCTGCTGCTAAGTCGCTTCAGTTGTATCCGACACTGTGCGACCCCATAGACGGCAGCCCACCAGGCTCCCCCGTCCCTGGGATTCTCCAGGCAAGAACACTGGAGTGGGTTGCCATGTCCTTCTCCAATGCATGAAAGTGAAAAGTGAAAATGAAGCTGCTCAGTTGTGTCCGACTCTTTGTGACCCCATGGACTGCAGCCTACCAGGCTCCCCTGTCCATGGGATTTTCCAGGCAAGAGTACTGGAGTGGGGTGCGATTGCCTTCTCCCTTAATGATGGTACATGCCTATTAATATAAGGAAACACTTAATTGTAATATAAAATGAGAAAACAAATTGGATACAGAATAGAATCTCTAGTCTCCCTTCTCCCCCAAAATTCTCTATATATATACAGCATGGCTTTAAAAATGCAAGAAAAATCACTAAAATATTAACTGAAGTTTTTCTGGGTGGTGAGGATTAGAAAGAGGGCTTGTTTCCTTCTTTTAAATTTGTCCATATTTCCTCAGTTTTCCAAGATGGGCATGTGCCAATTCCATAATCCAAGAAAAATGCTAAAGGGAGAAGGAAGAAAGCAGAGGGTCAGGGCCTCCTTGCCCCAGTATGCACACGCATCCCCCATGGCAATACCTGGACCTGGAGTCCTGAGCAGAAAGAGCAGGTGCTCTGAGCCTGCAGCAAGCTGGCACAAATCTGATGACCCGAGTCAGGAAACCATATGCCCCGAGGACTGACCTACACTTTGGATCTTTTCCCAGAGAAGCGCTGGCACCCCGCGGAGAATTCCTGAAACATTGTTAACAATCGGATTCTAAGAGGCCCAGTTCTTTAGAGACATGAGCATTCACGGTAAACATTTTTCAGCTGATGGCAACCGGAGTGTCTTTAATCCATTCCCAAAGATGATTTTCTGTATCACATCACAGAGCTGAGGATTAAATTACTTGCTGAAGTGTTGTAGACATAGGCCCTGCCCATGCAGTGGGCTTTGCTAAAGTCATTTTCTTCCTTGGCCCACCCTTAGAGGTCTACCCTCCCGCTAAGGGTTGGGAGGCTGCAGGCAGAGTTCCTCCTGAGAGAGGCTACGGGCAGGCCTGTCTGCCCCGTGGCTGCAGGCCCACTTCTCCCTGAACACATGCCTGACCTGACCAGCCTGAGTCTTTCTGGAGTTCCTGGAAGATTCTTGGTGTTGGGTAAAATAAAGCCATTCAACCTTCCCACAGGTAAAGAGAGTAAGTGATGGATAGATAAGGTTGGACGTGAAGGAACTCATCGAAAAGCAGAGCTCTTGAGCCCCCCACGCTGTTCCCATGGCAGGTGATGTAATTCCAGCCGTGACATTTGAACTGCAGACTGAATCCTTGTCTTGCTGGTGCCCCCAGACACTCTGAGCTCCCTGGTGGCAGTGGCCATCTCTGGAGCAATTTCTCCATGCTTCTCTGTGGCATAGCCCCCAGACAGAGCTTCACTCCTCTTTTGAGCCTAAAATTGTTCACTGAATGAATGAATATATAAATACAGAAACAAAGAGGAGGGCTTTTAGATCTAGGGGTAATATTATGGTGCAAATCAATTACTACTGTTCCTGTTGTTATTACTGACTCACACTTCAGCAGATACTTACCTGACTGATTTTTCTTGAGAAGAAGATGCCTTATCACTAGGAACTAAATGATTCAGCATCGAGCCAGACTTACTGACAGACGTACTCTCAGCCTGGAGCCTGTGTTCCCTGGAATGTGGTCAGTCGTTCTGATTCTCCAGAGCTGATTTACTGACTTTAACTTCTTTACTTGAGATGCAGTTAAACTGCCCTTTATTATTGGAGTTAAGATTCTTGTGGCCATGGTTTTATGGGTGTGATGGTCATGGTGGCATTAGGAGTGTGTGCGTGTGTGTGTGTGTGTGTGCATGTGTGTTTTGCACTCTATCATGGAAGAAGAGCAGCCAGTGAATGGGCAAGTCACACACAGCCACATGCTTCTGGGGACCCTGGAACTAATTAATCTCCTGGTGTCAGAAATCTGTCGGGCCTGAGCTATCTGCAGGTGAGGCTGGGCAAGCTGAGTGGACCAGACACAATGGGGAGCCAGAAGCCAACATACGGAGTCAAAGTTTGAATAATGAAAAGAGACACGTTGAGAATCTGCAACATTCCTAGACCCTTGAGCAGAGTGGCAAGTGACAAGTGGGTGCTGATATTTGAGAGAAGAATCAATCTCAAGACTTTTAGCTGCCCCGATAAGGAAATAGTAAAGTGAAAGTGAAGTCGCTCAGTTGTGTCCGACTCTTTGTGACCCCATAGACTGTAGCCTACCAGGCTCCTCCGTCCATGGGATTTTCCAGGCAAGAGTACTGGAGTGGGTTGCCATTGCCTTCTCCGTGTCAAAGGAGGCCAAGACAGCGTCAAAGTTTAAGGCAGGATCTCAGGGACTCTGCGGGAGGACAGGAACGTCAGCTGTGGATGTGCCCAGTGCTTCCTTCTGAGAGCGCTAAATCCTTTCGAGGGTGCTAAATCCTTCCAGGCCAAAGCACTCAGCATGTCTTCAATGTAGTCTTTTAAAAATTCCATCTACATTAAGAGGAATTAGACATCAAAAAGTGCACCAGGACAAAATTACTCATATTGTCTTACACACACTTGGCATTACTCCAGCTCTCTAAATTTATTATCATCAGCAAATAAATTGAAAAATTAAGATATAGAAGTATTTTAAAATGGCAAGACATTCTCTTCCCTGATCCCCACCATCTCTCCACTCCTATAAAAGCTGTAAACTCTCACACTATGAGGCTTTAAGAGTCTCTGAGGAGGTGATAGAAGAAATTTATTAGGTTCTCCGCCAGAGTTATCGTTTTCAAGGAAGAGTGAACTGCCATTTCAAGTGTCTCCACTGCCACAGCATCCAGCATGGTCATTTTCTCTACATGGAGATGCAGGCTTAATACAGTAGATGAAACCTGGTGTTACCAAGTTATGCTGGTCCAGGGTCCCTGAACCACCCATTCGGTATTCAGCAGAGATGACGTAAAGATGCCTGCCTCCCGAAGTACGATGTGGCCTTGGGCACAGTTTTAACCTCAGGCTGTTGAATCACTTAGGTCTTGGTTCCTGATCTGTAAAATGAGAATAACAAGGCCCTTTTTAGGGCCCCAGGAGCTAACAGGGCAAATCCCTCAGCTTGGCATCTTGCCGCGCACGGGGAGCGCCGCCTCGGCTGGCGGCTGTTGTAGGCACTACTGTTACTCCTCTTAGATCGTCACTCTTTGAAGAGGGTAGTAACATAAAGCATCATGTGTCTAAGTTAACTTTGTTGACAATAAATAATTGGAATAAAATAAAAGATTAGTATAAAATTTCCCTGTTTAGGAGAGTTAGGGTCTTCCCTGGTGGTCTAGTCAAGGCTATGGTTTTTCCTGTGGTCATGTATGGATGTGAGAGTTGGACTGTGAAGAAAGCTGAGCTCCAAAGAATTGATGCTTTTGAACGGCGGTGTTGGAGAAGACTCTTGAGAGTCCTTTGGACTGCAAGGAGATCCAACCAGTCCATCCTAAAGGAGATCAGCCCTGGGATTTCTTTGGAAGGAATGATGTTAAAGCTGAAACTCCAGTACTTTGGCCACCTCATGTAAAGAGTTGACTCATTGGAAAAGACCCTGATGCTGGGAGGGATTGGGGGCAGGAGGAGAAGGGGACGACAGAGGATGAGATGGCTGGATGGCATCACTGACTCGATGGACATGAGTCTGAGTGAACTCTGGGAGTCGGTGATGGACAGGGAGGCCTGGCGTGCTGCGATTCATGGGGTCTCAAAGAGTCGGACACGACTGAGCGACTGAAGTGGACTGAACCAGTGGCTTAGCGGTAAAGAATCAGCCTGCCAACGCAGGACACATGGGTTTGATCCCTGGAGAAGGAAATGGCAACCTACTCCAGTATTCTTGCCTGGGAAATCCCATGGACAGAGGTGCCTGGCATACTACAGTCCATGAAGGTCGCAAAGAGTCTGACACAACTTAATGGCTAAACAAATAAGCAAAAAAATAGAGGGTTAGAGTCTAAAAATAAGAGAGCAACTCTCAGAGAGAGGAAAAAGAAAAGAAAGGTGGCGCGGGATGTGTTGCTGTGTATGAAACAGATCAAGACATAGAGCAATCCTTTCTAGGATTTATCCCTGTGACTCTAGGCCCTATGTAAGTAACATTTCTGGGGTAGTCGCAGTTTTACTGCAAGACCAGTAAAGGGACCAAATGGGACTACTAAGGATATTAAGGAAAAGAATGGATTGAATTTTATTATCAGTAAATTAGAACATTTTACTCCAGAGAGGTAAATAATGATGAAATCACTCCCTTTGCCCCTTTAAAAATCGCAAAATATAACTTGTGTTCAAATATGCACATGCGAAACACAAAGAGTAAAAACATTTATGAGCGCTGTGTGATGGGATGTGACACCGAAAGAATCCATATAGTGTTCCTTTCCCAACCACAGTGCCCAGAGGACGTCAGCCTGTCCATGGCCATGACAGCGCTACGTGGCGCAAGGCCAGGACGCTCACACCCATCCAGTCACTACACTTCTTGGAGGACAGGTCCCAAGAAGCTTCCCCTTGCCTTGTGGACAGCATCGTTTCACCAGTGTGGTCTCCTTTGACCACACTTCATCTCATTTTGGGCCTCTGAAGGGAAAGGAATGAGGCACTGGAGGTGACAAGGAATTGGCCGGGTTCCTGCAGGGAGCAGAGAAAAATCACGCGTTGAAATCAGCCTTGAAAAAAAACAAAAGAAAACAGCCTTGGTTCCTTTCCTAAGAGCTCCTCATCTGGCCGCTGCAACACGCCGATGTTGGACTCAGAAGTCAAGCTGGAGAGTGCTAGCTACATCATGTTGAAATGTACAGCCCAAAGAAGGTAGGGTGGCCAAAACGGCCTGAAGAGTGCAGAGAGGGAGAGGGAAAGCAGAAGAAAGAGCCCCGAACAACCTCATTTTACAAAGTGGAGTGTCCAGAAAGTGTCCACACTCACCGTTTACCAGCAGTTCCGCTACTTAAAGTTACTTAAAGTTACAGTATTACAATAAAAGTGCTAGAAATAATAATACAATTTTCTAGCCTTTCCCAGCAGAGTAGGAAAGGAGTTGGTTGTAAGGGAACCAAGCCCTTCTGCATCTCCAGCAGAATGAGGATTGATAACATGTATAATGCATGTTACTCAGAGCTGTGGGGAGATTTAGCAAAACAAATACTAAGGGAAAGAGTGAGCACTCTCTGCAGGCTGGCTCTCGGCTCTGAGGCATCTGGTAAGAAGCTGTCACTTTGTATTATAAGCCTTCCTTACTATTTGATTTATTACTATGAATGAGTATTATTGTAATTTAAAAAATGACACAGAACCAATTTACAGCATTTGACAGGAACGCTCAAAGGCAAGTTGTTGGCGATCTTTAGGAATTTTTCTAACCTTGGGAGGGGCAGCCCCTCCAAGGTCAGCAAGGTCCTAAGATGTCAAAGCACCAGAATAAAGAAAAGTCATGGTTAACACATCTTCGGAAATAGTTTCTTCTATTAAAAACACATCCAGTGTCCTGCACCAGTAAGGCAATCTTACAAAGAAAGTACTCATTGCTAGATATCGCCACATGGGGCGGTGGCTCACAAAAGCCAGAAGTCTATTAACCTCGTGGAAGGGTAATGAGAAAAGCTTCTGTTGATCCTTCTGCCATTCACCCAGCCTTTCCCATCATCATCCCATCTGCCTCTGAGCCAGAACCACGCCAGGGCTCATCCGGTGGGCAATACACAGAAAGCAATCTTCTGGCTTGAATTTGGTCAGCTCAGAAAAAAAGAAAATGCCAACCATGTCCGGGGGTTGCGGGTGGGTTGTGAGATATATCATATTAACAACTGATACTCTGGTTATCTATCAGCTTTCTGTGCTTTTGATTAGCACGAGCTAAGTCCCGCTCCCAACTCCGTCTCAAGCCCTGTACAAGCGGGATGTATTTTTGGACCTCTGTAAATCGTCCCCATTAAGCGTCAGTGTCCTACCTAGGGGCTTCCCTGGTAGCCCAGCTGGTAAAGAATCCACCTGCAATCCTGGGTGAGGAAGATCTGCTGGAAAAGGGATAGGCTACCCACTCCAGTATTCTTGGGCTTCCCTTGTGGCTCAGCTGGTAAAGAATCCGCCTGCAATGCAGGAGACCTGGGTTCAATCCCTGGGTTGGGACGATCCCCTGGAGGAGGGAAAGGCTTATCTAATGTTTTACTGGTGCTCTCTCATGTAAATAATTAATTCAATCCCTCGTGTAGCTCCTGGTAAGCTGGGAGCTCAATAATGCCTAGAAATCAGAAATAGAGAGTAAAGGCCTCAATATAGGAAAGGGAAGGAGAGCCGCATGGGTTTGCTGAGTTAAATCTTCATAACACAACAAATAGAAGAATCCTCTACTATTAAAAAAAAAAATGTGGAATCTACAGGCCCTCTTCATTTTCAAAGATTGGCAGACATCTTCCATATTGTTTACTTAATAATTTGCTTAAAAATACAGTGTTACAGCTGGGTGATGTGTTTACTATTTTTTCCCCCCAATCAAGAGTTACAGTTGGGGATGGCTGGTTATGATGGACACCGTGTGGACGATGCAGATCTGATAGATGTCCCCGTCACTCTGCAGGTGGCTTGCTTTGGAGGCCTACCTGGCTCCTTTTGCATGGCTGCATTGCCCCCACACTGTCTGGGTTGCAGGGCTCTGCCATCAGGAAGTTTAAGGGTGGAGTATACACAGTCTCGCAGCTCTGTAAGGTACAAATGGGTGCTGTGGTCCTGCTCATCTGGGGGCTGCTGTCAGCCTAGAAGAAGTGAAATAAAGTGAGGTTGCAAGAAGCAAAGCCTAATGAACTGTAGTCTCTGAATTGTAAACAGACAGTTCATTCCCTGAAAACACCATGTGGGTCAAGAACATCAGAGAAATTTTCAGAGGAATAATTTATGTGGTTTTATGTTTGGGGGAGCGAGGGTGTACCCCTTGACTAAGTGAACTTTGTACTGATGTGCATGGAGGAACTTTACCTCTTCACCTCCCTGTTTAGCCTCCTGGCCCCAGATAAAGCCACCCGGCCTCTCTCTTCCTGGTGTGGACTCTTCCGAGCTTGGTGTTGGTGATTCTCGGTGACGTGAAAAAACCCCACCTGATTGCTCTGTTCACAGATGGAAGCCTGGAATCAGGTTGCCCACTTTTGTCAGCTGGACTCTCCCACAGGGTGGGGCATCAGCAGAGCTACCATGACTGCTGCCCACTGGACACGCCGTGGGGGGACGGCGGTGGGAGGCAGAGGGAGACGGGCACATTCCATACAGCTGGAGCGCGCCCCAGCCAGAGCCAGACGTCTCCGTAAAAAGCTGGCTGCCTGGTGTGACCGACGCAGACCAGAGACCTGGCCCTGGAGACTGATCTGAGTCTCACTTCCCTTTATCCCCTTCTCCCCTGCGGGGAAGCCACTTGAGATCGTTGGGTTTGCTAAAACCATGGAAAGCAAGACGCCTGAATCAATAGTGCAGCCCAGGTGTGACTCTACTGGGCTCGCCCCCCGGAAACCTGTGGAGGAATTTTCACCTTAAGGTGTGCAAAGGTAAAAAACCACTAAGGAAACCAGAGAGGCTGGTGCCGGAAGATTTTTTTTTTTTTTTTTTTTTTTGGCCTGCAGTGTTGATTGGCTTCTCTTCAGCAGTTAGTGCTAGATGGACATAGAGCTGCGCATGCTAAGTTGCTACGGTCGTGGCCGGCTCTTTGCGACCCCATGGACTGTAGCTCACCAGGCTCCGCTGTCCATGGGATTTCCCAGGCAAGAATACTGGAGTGGGTTGCCGTGCCCTCCTCCAGGGGATCTTCCTGACTCAGGGATTGAACCCTCGTCTCTTACGTCTCCTGCATTGGCAGGCAGGTTCTTTACCGCTAGCGCCACCAGAGCCAGAAGAGTCATCTGAGCAACGGATTCCCGGAGGGGCAGAAACCCTCCTTCACCCCCACTGCCTCTAAGTGCCCATCATGAGGCCAGGAGTATGTAGACACCCAGGGGACCCAATCAGGGGTGGGGGCAGGCGTGATGAGAAAGGTGTGAGGGAAAATTCCCCAAACAAACTGGAAATGTGAGAAATGCAAGGACTGTGGTTTAGCAAGAATTCTTAGCGTGCTGGACAGAGGAGAGGGCAAGAGTGGGTGGTCCGGAGTTGAGTGGCGGCTGTCACCTCCAGAGGGGCCCGAAGCTCCCCTGTGGTCCCTCCAGGTCCGCCTCCCCGACTGACTGCAGCTGCGTGTGCCTGCTGGCCTTTGCCCTGACGCCTGCAGTAGAAGCCTGTGGCCCCCAGCTCGTGTGAACAAGGTCTTCTCCCTCGACCCTGCCTGCTCCATCAGCTTCTCTCTGGACCCGGTGCCCGGGCCCCTGCCAGCTGTTTTCACTCGGAATCCCATCGCTTACAGCAGCCAGTGGCCCAGGCAGCCCGCCCGCCAGTCACCAGTAAGTGCGCCCTCTGCTGGCAATGGCCTCTTGGCCTGGGCCAGCAAGGTGGCTGCCCACCTCTAGAGCCAAGCCTAGGAAAGACACAAACCTGTCTGATCGTCCACCTCGTCCATGGATCAGATTTGCTTGTGCCAAACACAGTACGTAACTGTTCAGCCTCTGATTTCACATTTGCTGTGACGGGGAGCTCATTAGCAGTCCATTCCACTATTGTCAACTCCAACCACTGGAAATACCTTCCTTATACTGAGCCCTTTGCTATTTGTTCAGCTTGCCCTGGCTCTGTCCTTCCAAGTCACCTTGAGCAAAGACAGTTGCGTTTCTCATGACAGTCCTTCAGAAATTTGCACCCAACCGTCACCTAATCACATTTCTTCTCTTTCTTTACCTTCCTAGGTTCTCTGTCCATGGAGCTGTAATGTAATGTCACCATTTGGATTCCTGGCTTCTGGACACAGTTCATGTCTCCAGCTCCCTCTTGCTCAGTGGTGCCCAGAGCCCACCCTGTAGGCAAGGTGTACCCAATGCACAGAATGAGATGTTACCTCCCGGGTCTGACAGCTGGACGTGGGCACACAGGGGGGGTCACAGCAGTTGATGTGACACAAACTTTTGCACTTCTGATACTTTGAGTTTATGTTCAACTTTTTATTTTATACATGCTTTTCAGTAATCCCACCTGTGAATTGAGCCAGCAGACATCTCACTCCTAGTGTATGCCAGGCCATTGTTATTACTGTTGTTCAGCCTTGGCATATCTTCAGCTTTTGTATCATTATTTATTGGGGATGTGATTTTTTTGATATCCAATATATCTATAATGCTTTATAAATCAATTTAGTGAGTTTGGCAGGCAACCTTTCTATCCCAGAGCCTCTGAGTACCACAATCCATCTTAATATTTATTTAAGGAGGTTGAACAGCTCCTGGAGAGCTCCCTTGAGTTCACATTCATCACTCCCCTTGTGGGAGATTATTCAATCAACTACTAAGGCTTTTATAAGGAGCCCACGAAGCTCTTGCCCTGTCGTCTTTAGATTGATCAAAAAGCTTCCACATGTCACCTTGTCATGTGCCTGCAGATATCCAGAGTTGTGGAGCCCACCACACATCTCCGCATGCAGCTAGTAACTGCCTTCGCGCTCCCCTGCCCTGCTGTGGGCTTCTGTCCCAACGGCTTTTAATTGCCCCTAGCAGTTTCTAAGCCTGCAGCTCAGTTCACTCAGCCTGACACTGAGAAGAGGCTGCTGCACACAGAGGCATGCTCTGATCTGGATCAAAATTCCACTCTATACCCTACACTCAGATAGAGGGCCAGGACTCCAGCTTTGTCCCTGGGAGGGGCTGCAGTGTTTCCCTCTGTGCTTAGCAGTGCCTTGTTGCGGCTGAAATGTCTCAACTCATGCTACTGCCTCCATGTCCCCGGGGAAGCTATTTTAGTCTAATAATAGATGGCACACTTAACAAAGACTTCCTGATATTACTCATAAATTGTCTCACAATGATTTCACACTATTATGTCTTCTTACACCTTTTGTTTTTAATATAAATAACATCCATCTCTTCAGGGTATGCCAAAATATGTGTGCTATGTGTATGGTATGTATGACAAAGATCTTATACAAGACAGTTGCTGTTTTACATTTATTTTATAATATATAGCACATGCTATACACTAGGCTGTACTATATTTCATATTATATACTAGTCTAAGCGTGCATGCTAAGTCACTTCAGTCGTGTTCGACTCTTTGCAGCCCTATGGACTGTAGGTCACCAGGCTCCTCTGTCCATGGGATTTCCCAGGCAAGAACACTGGAGTGGGGTGCCATTTCCTTCTCCAGGGGATCTTCCTGACCCAGAGATTGAACTCGCATCTCTTACGGGTCCTGAATTAGCAGATGGGTTCTTTACCACTAGCATCCCCTGGAAAGCCCCATACTAGACTATACCTTTATTATGATAAGCTATGATACTGGGCACGTGTGCTCATTTGTGTCCGACTCTTTGTGACACCATGGACTGTAACCCACCAGGCTCCTCTCTCTGCCCATGGGATTTCTCAGGCAAGAATACTGGAGTTGTTTTCCACTTCCTTCTCCGTGGGATCTTCCCTACCTAGAGAAACTGGTCTCCTGCATTGGCAGGCGGATTCTTTACCACTGAGCCACACTTGGAAGGTGACGTAGGATTGGTCCTAGAAGGGCTCTTGGCCAATCACTTGGCAGCTGACTCTCCCACTAGCTTAGCCCCTCCCACCCTCCTCAGCTTCTCCAGGCATCCCTCAGCAATCTTTGCTTCTGGTGACTGCAGGCCGCTTCAGGAGAGCTGAAGACCTCTCCTTCGGACATTGATTCCTGGAACGATGGCCCCTAAAACAAGGTGGAAATATCTCTTCCTTTGCTGCTAATATCCATGTTCCCCAGACCACCACCTCAAAAGGGAGTAGGCATTTAGCTAATCCTTAAAGGTTTGAGAGGCCATGGTGATGTGAAATGTAAGTAGCATGTAATAAAAAATAAATAAATAAAAGTAGCCTATGCCAGCCCTGTGTTTCACAGTATTCAGTCCTCTGTGCCTCTGAGGATTTGTCACTGGATGTATCTCTCCTAAGTGGGCCGTGTGGCTCTCCCCTCCTCTAAGATGCGTCCACTCTCCTCGTGGTCTCCCCATCCCCCAACCCACCTCCTGCGTTTCCTCTGATTTCATAGACAGTGTCTTCTAACTGTCTCTCCCGTTGTCTCTTTGCAAATAACATCTGGGAGCCTCCTCATTCACATTATTTTGCTAAACAAAAACCACCTACTTGCTATTGAAATTGCTGCACTAATCCAGGTTCCGAGGCCCACAGAATGCGTTTGGAGTTTGTTTTGTTTGTTACGGGCTGCACACTCACAGACACACAGCAGTGCTTCACTTTGGGCTGGATCTGACAAGGCCCAGGGCGAGAGTGCCACGCGTGGGTCCCGTCACACGTCCTCGTGGTGCCTTGGCCTCCAGTGCTGACATGCGGGACACTACCAGCCGAGCCCCGATGCCCTGAGAACAGCCAGTGAGCGAGAGGAAACCTCTCCACTCTCTGAAGCTGTTGGCCGTTACCGTGCCGAGCCCCTCAGACATTTTGCTTTGGGTCATTGTTTTAAGAAGTCTCCTGGCTCTAGTTTTCAAATGAGGCAGCTGTGAAGGTTGTAGCTGTAGAGACATGCCCCTGACAACTTCCAGACTGCCTCTTAAAATTATTGTTTTCACTCATAATTGGTTTATAATTTCATCATCAAATCACTTAGTAGCAAATCCTACATTTGGGTCTCATCATGGGTAATCACCCCAAAGAAAGGGTTTTATTTCCAGCAAAGACTGAGGTCCAGAAAGCTTTTGGCAGACCCAGGGCTCTGTGGAGTCAGCCCTTAGGCAGACTGAGTAGCATTTGGTCCCCTAAGGCAGCCTGGCTGGGAGGAGCGAGGCACTGCTCTTCCTCTGCACCGAGTCAGGCGCCCTGCATGGTCCTGCGGCAAAGAAGTGTCTCCACCTCCATTCCTTCTGACCGTGGCCTCCCCGCACACTGCGGAGGAAGCTGCGAGGTGAAGGGGTCACAGGCCCTTGGGGGCTGCGGTGAAGGTTTCCTTCCTTCCTGCAGGTGTGCCGGGAAGCAGACCTCCACCCTTTCTTATTACTGCATCACTGTCTGATTACACTCTCCTGTGCCCCGGAGAGCACTGTCTGTCCCAGGCATCCTCCTTCTTCCCTGACGTCCTAGTTCAGTCTGTGGAGCTGTTGGCCGCTTGCATTTTACACCCAGAATGTGGTCATAAGTTGAGATACAGATCTAGCTTGTTTCGCCACGAGACAGAGGGCAGCCTGGAGCTCTCTGTGTCCTACCTGACGGGTCTTCATCTACATCCTCACCCTCCGGTGTGCACAGGACTCTTAAGATCACCACGCATGTTCACATCTATCATTGGATAGCTGCATATTTGGTTAGAGAACAAAAGCAGAGGCAGCTTGCCCCATGTAAGGGTTTCATAAGGGAATCTTTACATTTACGGTCAACAGATGAGCATCAAGACCATTCAGTGGGAGAAAGAATAATTTTATCAACAAATAGTGCTGAGACCACCGAACGGCTTCACACAAAAGAACAAAGTCGGACGCTTATCTCATACGTTAGTGAAAAATTAACTGAAAATATATCAAAAATACAAATCTAAGAGCTGAAGCTAAATCTTTGGTCTCCATCTGTATTTAAAAATTTTCCACATACCAATCTTTTACATGATTTTTCTAGTTTCATACTTAGGTGTGGATATTTTTTGGTAGTGATTTTACTTATCTTTTGTCTGCTGTGAAGGTTTAATTTTCTTTTTCTTTTTACAAAAAACTGTATTTGGAGGATAGTTGATTTACAATGTGTCAGTTTCAGAGGTACAGCAGAGTGACTCAGTTATGTATATGCGTATGTACACTTTTTAAAGGTTCTTTTTTCACACTGGCCATTTCAAAGTATTGAGTAGAGTTCCCTGTGCTATACAATAGGTCTTTATTAGTTATCTGTTTTATATATAGTAGTGTGTATAATTCCAGATATGATACCAAAACTATATGCAAGGCATTTTTTTTCAAATGTTAAACAACGCTTTTTCAAAATTAAAACCTTGTGCATCAAGGGACACTTTAAAGAACCTGAAAAGACAGCTGATACAGGAGAAAATATCTGTAAATCTTAGATAAGGGTCTAATATCCAGACAAATAACCCAGGTAAAAAAGTGGGCAAAGTATTTAAATAGACATTTCTCCAAAGAAGATAAGCAAATTACCAGTGAGTACATGAAAGGATGCTCAATATCTTTAAGGAAATGCAAATCAAAAGCACTTTATACCCACGAGGACGACCATCATAAAAAAGACAATAACAAGAGCTGACAAGGATGTGGAGAAATTGAAACTTTTATACACTGTTGGTAGGAGTATAAAATGGTGCAGTCACTTTGGAAAACAGTTTGGCAATCTCTGAAAAAGTTAAAAGTAGAATATCATATGATCCAGCAATTCTACTCCTGAGTAGATGCCTGAGAAAATTTAAAACACATGTGTACAGAAAAACTTACACTCGAATGTTCATGGTGTTTAGTCACTAAGTCGTGTCTGACTCTGGTGACCCCATGGACTGTACCCTGCCAGGCTCCTCTGTCAATGGGGTTCTCCAGTTGAGAATACTGGAGTGGGTTGCCATTTCCTTCTCCAGAGGATCTTCCTGACCCAGGAATCAAAGCCAGATCTCACATTGCAGGCAGATTCTTTACCAACTGAGCTATAGCCAGCAAGTGGAACCAACCCAAGGGCCCACCAACTGATGAATGGATAAACAGAATACTGTATATCACAAATGGAAGTAAAAAAATGAAGTACTGAAACATGCTACATATAATGAACTTTGAAAACATGCTAAGTGAAAGGTGACAACATGTATATGATTCCTTTTAGATGAAATGTCCAGGCGAGTCCACAGGCCAGAAAATAGATTATCCTCGCCAAGGGTGGTAGTGGTTAGGAATGGGGATGAGCAGTGACTACTAATAGTTACGGGTTTTCTTTTGAGGGTGATGAAATGTTCTGGAATTAGATAGTGGTGATGTTTGCAGAACCTTGTGAATACACTAAAAATCATTCAATTGCATACTTTAAAAGGGTGAATCTTAATTTTCCTTTTAATCATTTGTTGCTCCTTTTAGGTCTAGTTCTAATTTCTCCTTAAATTTTGGAAAAAATGAAGTAAAAGAGTGAATGTCAGTTGTGGATTGATCCAAAATGAGGTGCATCTTGGTGGGGTCATCATTCTTCTCAAAGCAGCCGCTCCTTTTGGGATGGCAGCCTGGGGCTATCTGCCGGGCTGTGTGTGGTGCCTCTGCATGGCTGTGGGCACAGTTTCAGGTGTGCCCCCAGGTAAAGGTTAGCCATCACCATCCTAGCTCCTGGGATTTCTACAAAATTCCTGGCATTTACATCCGCCCAAGTACATAAGCTCCACATACTGCCCTGGCCTCCTCCTTCTAAACATTGACTAAGATTCCCCTCTGTAGTAACCTGGAAGGTAACACCACAGGAACCTCTGATGCTGGAGGTGGATAGAGGGTAGGAGGCTGGAACGATAGGAATGAGAGAGAGCTTAGGCATCTGGGTCCAGCCCCAGCTTTCCCAGCAGTGTGCTGTGATGCTGGGTAAGCCAATGAGTTCATCTGCCTGTAAATTCGGACTATTATTACTATTAACAATTACCTACCTTGGAAGAATGGTGTGAGCTTTAAAAAAAAAAAATGCAGAAAGGGCCCTGAATTGTTCCCAGAACAAAATCCTCATTAATGTTAATGAGATAAGATTTAAAAAATGCTTTCTCCTCCAGATGCTCAAAATTCTTGTGAAAAGAGTATCCATGGAAGGATTCTGAACAGCTGTTTGCTTTGAGGAACTGTATTGAGGGGAAAAATAAAACATCAGCCCCATTTTTATGAATGACTTTTATAAATAACATGGGCAATTCCATCAAACCAATCCCTTTCACATCCTCTGAAACTACCTAGATTTTATTATTAAATGTTTACAGTATTTACTAAAATGCTCATTTTGCAGATCAAATATGTGAGATCTAATTATAAGTGTTTATAAAGCAATTCCCACATAATTTTAAAAGAATTTGAGATAGTTTACAGTATAAGCCCCTTTTACAATTCCAATTAATGATACAACAAGGCTGGATTTTAACATGGCATTAATGTTTTTAAAAGTGCATACAGTCCTCTTATACAATTAATACATATATAAAGCATTCATAATTAACATTTTAGTGAGCTGCAGTGTAAAAAAGGATTTTCCTGCAAGACAGTAAACGAGATCTAGTTTTCTCTGTGCTTTTAAGTAACTGTGTGATTTCAGGCAAGCCTTAATGTTCTGATCTTAACCATCATTGTAAATCTACATATATGAAGGAGTTATGTGATGCCAATTAGGCTCCAAAATACTATAAAAATAAAAATCACCAGTACACATTAGTTCAAGGATTTCAAGTTGCTGTATTCACTATTTTCTTGTCTTGAGACTTGTTGTTTTTCATCTCTATGATATATACATACACAAAAGTGTGCATGTATAATTTTATGAAATAATTTGATCAGGAGTACAATTCCAGGGTACCCCGGTGCACATATCTCTGGATTTTCTTTATCAAAAAGTCTAATTCTCCATTACTGGTTACATGACCTTAACCAAACGATTTAGCCTTCCTGAGTCCGTAATGCAAATGGTCTGAATCCACCCTTCTGCATATCTCTGCTCCATTCCAGACTTGCTGTTTCTCTAAGACCAGGGAACCAAAGATTGTTCATTTTGATCTTTGCCATAGTTGAACAAGGCCAGCACAAGCCATACTCATTTTTTGGTGAAGTAGAATTTCACTTTCCTTTTTTGGGGGGAGGGGCAGTATTTTTCCCACCGATTGGTGTGCTTGTACGGCTTTTCTTCTTCATCCCACTGACAGGGCAGATCACACTGATGACTTTTTACTGTTAAGCAGGCCATGCATACCTGGAATAAATCCCACTTAGTGGTGGTTTTATGCATTGCTGGATTTGCTTTGCTAATGTTTTGTTGAGGGTTTTGTATCAAAATTCACAAGAGATGTGAATTTGTAGTTTCCTAATTGCTTTGTACTCTTCTCGGTTTTGTTTCGAGGTAAGAAAATGAGTTCTATTTTCTGGAAGATGTTGTGTAAAACTGATGTTAGTTACTCTTTAAATGTTTCATAGAATTCTCCAGGGAGTCTTTCTGAGTCTGGAGATTTCTTTGTTGGGAGCTTTTATGAATTCTATTTCTTCCACAAGTTATAGGACTGTTTGGGTTGTTATTTTTTCCTCATTAAGTTTTGCTAGCTTGTGGTTTTTGAGGACTGGACCCATTTCTTCTAAGTTATTGAATTTATGATAGTAAAATGGTTCAAAGTATTTCTCTCTTACCCTTTTAATGGTTTCAAAGTCTGTAGTGACATCCTCTGTTTCATAACCGATATTGATGATTTGTGTTTTTTTCTGTTAGCCTTGAGAGAGGTTTAGCAATTTTAAAATTTTTTTGAAGAACCAGTTGTTTGTTTCATTGATTATCTTTAATATATTTTCCTATTTTAAACCCTGTAAATTTCTGTTCTTCTTTGTTTTCTTTTTTCTGTTTGTTTGAGGTTTATTTTTCCTTCCCCCCCCCCCAATTACTTGAGGTAGGAGTTTAAATTATTGGTTTGAGAACTTTTCTCTTTTATAAGGAAAAATTTAGGACTATAAGCTTCTCTCTAAGCACTGCAATAACTCCACCTCACATAGTTAAATGTGCTAATTTTTGTTTTGATGAGTTCTATGTACTTTTTGTATCTTTTGATATTTTTCTTTGCCCCATGAGTTATTTACAACTGTGCTAATTTCTAAGTTGGAGATTTTCTGTTGTCTTTTTTTTTTCTTATTGATTTCTAGTTGGATTTCCATGATAGTCAGAAAACATACTTTGTATGATTCCAATTCTTTTAAATTTATTGAAATTTGTTTATGACTCAGGATTCGGATTTGTCTTAGTGAATGTTCCATAGATGCTTGAAAAGAACATGTATTCTGCTGTTGCTGAGTAGAACACTTGTCAGTCAAATCTTGCTTGCTGACAGTTGTTTTCGGTAGTTCTAAGTCTTTGCTGATTCTGTCTTACAGTCCATCAGTTGCTGAGAATGGGGGTTGCTGATTCTCTGTCTTACAGTCCCGTCAGTTGCTGAGAATGTCACCACATTTGAGGTCTCCAGCTGGAGCTGTGGACTCGCCTGTTCAGCTTTCACTGCATCAGTCTTTGCTTCACTAGTTGATGCTCTGCTGTTTGGTGTGAACACATTTAAGGTCGTCACTGTCTTGGTGGGATATATTTTTTAATCATTATGCAATGTCCCTTTTTGTTTCAACTTTTTCATCTGCAGTCTACTTTATCTGATATTAATAGCAGCCACTCCTGATTTCTTTTTTAAACTAATGTTTTCATGGTATATCTTCAGCCGTCTTTTTCCTTCCGCCCACCTAGGTCCTTGTATCTGATGTTTGTATGTCACTGCATTTGTGCATGTCTTGTGGACAGTGTATCTTTGATTATATTATTGAGTCCACTCTGTCCATTTCTGACTTTTGATTGGCATTTAGATCACTTTCTCTTGAGGCAATTATTGTTATTATAGGCCTTTCGGCTGCCATTCTGTGGTTTCCTAGTGTTTTCTTCTATTTCTCGTTCTTTTGTTTCCCTCTTCTTGTCTTCCTTTGCATTCCTTGAACCCTATTTTAGGGCCCCATCGTGATTTACTTGCAGTGACTCTTTCTGACTTGAGAGTACCTGCCATCTAGTGTCATGAGCTTTTTCTGTGGGAAAAGCTTATTTCGGGCACTGCATGTGGCTAAGGCAAAAGCCACAGTACCCACGGCACAGGTCTCTTTGGGGTGGGGCACCCCTAAATGAGTGCAGGGCTTCTCTTCCCCTTCAGCGTGAGGAATCTTTGACAGAACTTAGTGTCTGCAGCAATGGAGCCTCTGGATGACAATAATCACCAAGGCTGATCTTCCAGAGCTGAGAATAGATTTCTCAGATTTATGATGGGAGGGAGATGTCAGAGCGGGGAGAGAGACTTTCCCACAGCTTGCAGGATGGGTGCTCCAAATTTAATCCTATAAAGCTGTATTGGCCTCAGTTTGTACCCTGAGCCAATGAAAACTATTCCAGAAATGTCAATGCTATCTCTTCCTTCTCCAGAAATAGCATCTAACTGCAACCTTCCATGTAGTAACATTTGACATCCAGATTGTCTGCCTTAGATGGTAGAGAAGAGAGGAAACAACTGCCAGCCTACACACCCCACATGAGGTGAGAGTACATGGTCACCGCCTGGTGGCAAGCATTTTCCCTCAAGATGCTCAGAGCACTCACATAACCTCGTTAGTCCTCGAGTTAAAGATCAAAGTCTCTATCTCTCCTGTATTAGTGAGAAGATTAAAGAAGAACTGATGCTTGCTTGAAGTCACATGCTAAGCCAGTAGTCAACTAAGAGTTAAACTCACTTCTTGGATATATGAGATAATTGGCTACACCAGCTGATGTCTGCAATGCTAATTATTTCTGATGCTTAATTTATAAACCAAACTGAGGACTCTGCCTTCTCAGAAAGCAGCAGGTAGTCGGATTCAGGGAGAACTGACTGCATCATGGTTTATTTAGCACGCTACATAATAACGTGCAGGATGTACAATGATCAGAGTTCACCTCATCCCAAAGGTTTGGAGACTTTTGCTTAGAGTTTCCTTGGATTTATACATTCATTATGCTCTTCATTCAGTAAACAATCCCTGTCAAATGCCACTAGAGCCTCAGAACACTCTTGAGTAAAGGAGCCATAAAGGTGAAAGGTGAGGCAGGCAGCCAGATAGCAAATAATTAGAGACTTAAGGACGTAAGCTATCAAAAACGGAGCTATAAAAAGCTGAGAGATAGAACAGGGAGATGAAGAAAACTTTGCAGACGTGGCTTCCATGGCAGGCAGCCAAGAGGCCTGAAGCTATTCTAAGCAGAGTGTGTTCCAGATCGAAGGGACGGCAAGTGCAAAGACGTCGACTTGAGATGCGCATCCATGAAAGGCGAGGAATTCAGTGTGACTGGAGACCAGGAAGGCGAGTGTGGATTTATGGAAGAATAGACCAAAGGGAGAAGCTGAGCCCGGGTGGTGGGCGGCCTTAAGTCTCTGCTGCTTCCCGAGCAGTGCACTGGGTGGAAAGATCACAGGCAGGGGAGTAACAACTAGTTTAATACCAGTGTTGCCTTGTTTATGGGATTCCTTGCTTCCCCTCCTCCTAGCCACCCAAAGAGTTGTCCAAGGTGTCTAAGGCATTAGACAAAGAACGGATTTACAAAGTCATAAAAATACCAATGCAATGTCATCTAATAGTTTGTGTGTGTGTGCCTGGATTTAAAATCAGACAAGTGGGGCTTGAAGCCACTTTGCTCTGGTTATAGGATCTGGTGAAGCTTAAGAAATTGGCTGGGGACCAGGTCGTGCAGAGTAATCATTTGCCAGCATCTGCTTCAAAGGTACCTGGAGGCCCTGTCTTCAGTGGTCAGATTTTCCCCTGCTCCCTCGCCTCCCTCTTACCCTGGGAGTGTGTTCCCACCGCACAGCGCCGTGTTAGCAGTGCTGACATTCAGATCCAGGACAGGTTAATCGTGTCCGTGGTGGCACTCACATTCACACGCTCTTCCCAAACTCCTCCCGAGGAGACAAGCTCTGCGGATCATCATCAGTCAAGATTGATGCCTTTTCTCTTTTCTTTCTTCTTTTTTATTCCTTTGTAATTCCTCCAGAGAAGATGATTTATTGAGTACAGTAGCCAAAAGTGGAAAACACCTACTACTGTGTCTATTAAAGCAAAACCAATGGACTTACCATTCCGTTTAGAAAGCTGTCTACACCTATGCTGCATAACAGCTGTGTTGACAGTCCTGGGATAAATGAGGAAAACGTTAACAGAGATTTAAAATGTGTGACCAAGTGACTCAATTCTTAGATGCTCCACTCTCAGAGGAGGGCTTCTTGGAAAACTTGGATTTTTCTAGAGCTGAGAAGCAACAATTTTGGGTGGTCACAGATTTCCAGGTTTATTTAAGAATAGCCATTCGATGGACACACACTACTTTGTACACATCTCACACCTAAGAATACATATAACACAGAGACACCATAAAATGTGTACACGCACCTTCCAAATTCAAAGGGCCATTGCAAGTATGACCTTTAGGCACCTCCCACTTGAGAAGAGCAGGTAGATCAACATTATAGCCCTGTGACCACATATAGGATAGGCTTTAGCGTGCATGCTCAGACATGTCCCACTCTTTGTGGTCCATCAGGTTCCTCCATCCATGGAATTTTCCAGGCAAGAATTCTGGAGCGGTTGCCATTTCTTACTCCAGGGGATCTTTCCAGCCCAGGGATCAAACCTACGTCCCTTTCGTCTCTGGCATTGGCAGGTGGATTCTTTACCACTAGCTCCACCAGGGAGGCCCTATGGTAGGCTAGGCACTCACATGACTAATCCCCTCAGCAACCCTCTGAGGCAGGCATTGTCATCTTTACTCACAGATAAGGAAAGAAAGGTTCAGTGAGGCTAAGTTATTGGCTCAAAATCACACAGAAAGTGACTCCAAGTTTGATTTCAAGCCCTTTCTCTACCACTTCAGCAAACCAGACCATCCTTTACAGATGACTGAATCAAAGAAAAATATGAAGAAGCCGGACTTCCACAAAGAAGTAGAATGATCTCTTCTACCTTCCATAGCCATCACTCATAAATCAATCCATCCATTCGCAAATATGAATACGTAGAGTCTACTGCATGCCAGACACTTGAGAACCTTATCCCAGCCAGAACCAAACGTGCTGAGAAGCAACCTCAGACCTAGGATTTGCTTCATTTGTATTTCACATGCCAAGAAGCAGAGACAATTTCTCACATCTGGCCATCAAACGAATAAGAAATTAGAGGTCTCTGGAAATGTCACCTCAGCTGTTTCAACAGGGATGTCCCTTCTCACTCCTGAGTAGGTGTATTAGTGTCCTGGGGCCATCATCACAAATTACCGCAAATCAGGCAGCTTAACACACCAGAAATTTCTTTTCTCACAGTTCAGAAAGACATAGGCAGAGATCAAGGTGTCAGCAGAGCCGCACTCCCTCCAAAGGGAAGAGCCTTTCTTGTCTGTCAGCTTCTGTTGGTTGAAGTTGACCCTGGTGCCCCTCGATCCTTGGTTCCCCCGGCTCGTGGCAGCATCATGTCTGCCTCTGGCTTCACGTGGCCTTCTTACCCACATGCATTTTTGCATGCCGACTCCTATTCTTAGAAGGACACCAGTCATATATAGGGCTCACCCTGATCCAGGATGACGTCATCTTAACTATTACTTCTGAAAATATCTCATCTCTAAATAAGGTCATAGTCTGAGATTCTGGATGGACATGAATTTGGGACCAGGAGGAACACTGTTAAACCCACTGCAGTAGGAAAAAAGCAGGGAAAACCTAGCTTGGCTTCTTTTCTATTCCTTTGCTACCAACATGGCCATCGATTGCTTCCCCAAATTTGCATCTTGATGCTCCTTTTTCTGACCCTGTACCTCTTGACCTAAGAAAAATCTTTGTTAGGGAGTCCTTGGAATCACCTTGTTGCCGCATGAATCTAAGCCCTCTGGCAAGTAATCTTCCTTCAGACCTGGACACCCATGAAAGTGGACCCAGTGCTCCAAGACTCTAACTTAGCTGGGGAGAGTATAAACCAGCGGACAAGGTGAGATCTGGACTAGACTAGCGTCAGTTGTCAACTCTATCATCAATTAATGAGGTTGTAGGGAAGTCATTTGGGTTCCATAAATCTCAGTTTCCTCATCTGTGAAAGGGGGAATGTATAACCCCCAGGGTTACTGAAAGGAATAAATTAGGTAATAGAACGTTATTAAACAGTAGCTTTTAGTAGCAGCAGTAAAGAGAAAGAAGCACAAGACCCATGGGAAGGCTACAGTGAGTCTGCTACTTCTTTCACTGGGAGGAGTGCATCTGGTGTGAAAGGAAATCAGAACTCCCTCCCAAGTTCAGATGTCTCCAGAAGGAGTAGGGTCTTCTACCCACTGAACCAGAGAGACTTATTTTACCTGAAGCAAGTGGAATTGGGGAGAGAAGTGGAATAGGGGAGAGAGATCTGAAGAGCTCAAAATGTTTAACTCTGTACTCGGGGCCTCTCTGGTGGCTCAGCGGTAAAGACTCCACCTGCAATGCAGGAGCTGCAGGAGACCTGGGTTCAAAGATCCCCTGGAGGAGGAGGTGGCAGCCCACTTCAGTGTTCCTGCCTGGAGAATCCCATGGCTGGCAAAGAATAGCACACAACTGACGTTTCTTAGCACATGCATGCTTGGCAGAGAACCATGAATACTGCTTCCCTGGCACTTCATGGGGATTTTGCTTCCAACTCTAGGTCCACTTATGTTGCTGCAAATGGTATATATACATATGTGTGTGTGTGTGTATATATATATATATATGTATATATATATATATATATATAATGAACACAAGGGTATCATTTTAAATTATATAATACTTATAAATTTATGAGTTTATACATATGATATTTATAAACCTGTGTATATGCCTAGGAGTAGGATTACTGTGATCTGTCGATTCTTGACACATCAGGGGCCTCAAGTGAGACTCTTAGAACCAGATTCTTGAATAAATCCCAGGTTTTGAGAAATCAGCATTTCTACAAGAGGTGAAAGGAACCATGCGAGGAAAAGACTTTCTAGGGGCAGAGATCTGTCCCAGCAAGTCAGGCAGGAGAAATTTGATGGGGTGGTGGGTGGCATGGTTGGATCACAGAGAGATTTCTCTCTTAGTTGGAGTCTGAAATTTGGGCAAATGAGTAGGTAGAAAACAAGATCTGAAAGATAAGCCAGGGTCCTTTTTTGGAGGTCTGAGAAACTGGCACTTCTATCTGTTGAGAACACAAACCGTAATCCTTTTCTGAGCCAAGTAGAAGAATCACTGGGACTCATTTTAATGTCAATGCTATTGAGCTACCAAGGCTACGAGGAAATAGGCACCCTTCTACCACCTTACAGAGCCACTTGAGCATAGGAAAGTGACCACGCGCCTCCGTGGGAGGATCTGCTTGTCCACACCTTGGGAAGACCTAGATGCCGACAAGGAGTTCACTGTCCTTAAGCCGGACTTCTGATGTGTGCACTTTGCCTCTCTCCTCTCTCATATCCCATATCTTTACTTCACCTTCCTTTATTTATTTGTATTTGTAATGACTCACAGACACAGATTGCCAAGTACCCAGGGAGCCTGACACTCCTGGAGTGTTTTCAAGCTCCAGAGAAGTGAGCAAGTCGCAGAGACCCACCCACAGCGTCCTCAGGGCAGCCTGGAGTGCGTGTGCACAGGGCCGTGAAACCACTCACTGCCTTTCTAGGAATGACGCTAAAGAAACCCCCAGAGCACCCACAATGGTTTGTGCAAGGTGTTGTTCATAGAAGCAGTATTTACAGAAGAGATGGTTAGATAAATTACGGCCTGTCTTATGATGAAACGATGAGCATGCTCTAAGACGCCATTTGTTTTTTTAAGGAACTTGAATAATTTAGGGGCAAAAGGGACTTCCCTGGTTGTCCATGGTTAGGATTCCATGCTTCCAGTATAGGAGGCATGGTTGCATCCCTGGTTAGGGAACTAAGATCTCACATGCTGTGATGTGGCAAAAAAAAAAAAAAAAAAAAAACTGTGGGAAATTTGTTTCTGTTGAAATAATAAGTGAAAATCATATATATATGCATATATATATATAACTATATATAAATAATACAGGAAATAAAATATTATATTTATTTATATATATAAAGCCTTATATAAATGATGACCCCCAGATTTGTTAACTATGTATATAAATATGTGCATCTATAAAAGACCAGAAGAAGATATATTTAGATGCTAACATGTATTTATCCAAGTTGTAGGCATTTAGAGTTTTTATCTTCCCCTTTACACTTATCTATACTTTCAAGGGCTCCTACAGTTAAGCTCGTATTAATTCCACAACCAGTCACAAAAGGTGTTATTTAAAAAGAAGACTAAAGTACTCTACTTAACAGCTGTTTCTTGAATACTTAATACATGCCTGGCTTGGTCTGTTCTCAGTGAAGAAATAGAGAAAGAGAAAGGGGAAGAAAAGGAAAACAAACAAAGCCTGATGCTCTTCAGAAATGGGAAAACAGACGTTCTCTCATGCCCTTCACTGTGCAGGAGGGCCACAGAATGGGCTGGAGAGAGACGCGCCTCCCGTGGCAGAAGCTGAGCTCAGGTGCTCGAAGCCGGGAAGCATTTCAAAGTGAGGGGCCCTTCTGGTCTGCAGGGTCCTGGCAGGCACTCACCAGCTGGGAGGCCGGCCTCTGGTCCCAGGCTCAGCCCTGCTCCTGCATCTGGGTGTCAGGGAGCCTTTTCCTAATCCTCCAAGACCCCTCTCTCCCTTCCAGTCCCCACTAAAGGAGACATCGAGAAGCTCTCTCGCTGTCTCCAGCTGTGAGATTCTCCTGGATAACAGAGGCTTGCCTCCTTCCTTGACACAGGCATGCCTTTCTCCCAGATCCAGCTGTCAAGTCCAGATGTCCCCACAGCCTGGTTTACAGTCCAGGTCTGGACGTCGTGGAAACAAGGAGGCCAAAGTTCAGGAAAGGTGGATTTGCTTTCTTCTTCTTGCTCAGCTATAAACGATGCTGTTCTGAATAACAAACCAGGAATAATTACTTTCAAACTCCCTTAGATCCCCAGCATCACCACCTGCTTGATTTCCCAGGGGTGTAAGGTGATCCCCCAACAGCTCCAATCACTTCCACGTGCCCACTGAGCAAGGCCGCCTCCTTTCTGCTCTTTTTTCCTTTTTTTCTTCTTCCTCTCAGTCTCTTTACGGATTCTTTTGCGTAGAGCACGTTCTGCGCCTTGTGCGATGACGCATATTGGGAGCCAAGTGTCTGTCCCATCTGTGTGGTCTCTAAAAATGCGCAGTCAGCCGCAATCTCAGATTCCACAGGCTCCACCCCACCCTGAAGCCGGCATCAGGTTTCAAGCACAGGGTAAAGAAGCCACCCCCTCTGTCCCTTTCCTGGGCCCCTGGATGACCTAGAAGAGGAAAGACAGCACTGCCACCTGCTTTCCTGAGGAAGCCTTGAGAAGGACCCACTGGACTTGTCCCAGGGTGAAAGAGCTCTTGTGCAGGGGTAGCCAAAGTTATTAGTAGCCAGTAAATGATTGTGACTCACAGGATACAGTTAAGGACTGACTGCCCATGAAATCCGTGGCCCTGACCGCTGCTGTGGTTAAAAAAATAAAACAAAACAGGCTACGGTGAGGCCACTGTGACCATGGAGTAGAGGGACAATTCGGGGAGGAGAGGAGGGTGGACGGGGAGCAAAGGCCAAGGGGAAGGATGAAGGTGGCCCGTGCCTGTGCAGCAGCTCCCAGCCTGGCACACACAGCGCCTGCCGATGATGCACGGGCCCACGGTGCTCCGTCCTGCAGGGGTGTGTGTGTGTGTGTAAACTCCCAGTTTGAATGTTTCTGTTTAAATTTCAGTTGAGAGTGGACCACAAACTTTAAGAGTGAAACTGTGGCTGTGAGAGGGCTGGAGCGTGTGAGTTTCAGTGGGTCATGCCTGTCCTGTGTCCTCGAGGAGGTCACCTGCCTCCCAGTGCCTCGGTCTGCTCATCTGCAGTAGGCCAGCATCAGGGGGTTCTGGTTCAGAAATTGCCCTCAAGAACAAGGGTGTGCTGGGAGGCGAGGTGGGGCCTGAGACAGCCGATCAGTGTGGAGTTTTCTCTGCTGAGTAGAATGGGAGGTAAGCAGGCTCAGAGCTCCAGCAGGGAGACCCAGTGCCGCTGACGGAGCTGCTCAGAACCCTGCTGTTCAGTTTCACCTTCATCTTACTGACACGTGTCTTCACCGTGTTCTTCCTGGCCACAGCCCTCAGTTTCCCCAAAAGTAAACAACAGTGGAATCCACAGGGTGTCGCCCCCACCGCCCACGACCCTGGCAGGATCCTTCCAGGGATTTCACTGTACAGAATTTGAAGACAGGACCTCAGGGGTCATCCTTTCTATCAGACACTCCCCCTCCCCCTCCCCCTCCCCCTCCCCCTCCCCCTCCTCAAGAGATGCTGGGGAGGGTGAGTGGTTCCAGTCCCGTCTCCACTCCTCGCCTTATTGCAGAGGAGAGATGCCACAGCCAGCGCACACACACATACACACACCCACACACTCTGGGTGGAGCCACAGCTGATGGGTCACATAGGCAGACACAGACCCCTGGCAGGGCAGACACCATCACAGATGCAGACAGAAAGGGAGGTGGAGGTCAGCTCTCCAGCCGCTCTGGGCCCCGCCTGGAAGCTGAGTGTACTCAAAGGACACTTGCTAATGGAGAAAGTTCTCTGACCTTCATTCTTGACTTGAAATAGAAATCTTGTTGAAACAGGTGGGGAAAATGATAGCTTTACGAAGGTTCAGACAGAGGAAGAACAGAGATGTTACCTAAGATATTTCCAGGCCAGAATTTTCCAGGTGGTGCTAAATCCCACCCTGGTGCTGGGGGCTGGAGACCGGTCCCCCTGCCTTTGCTTCTGTGGCCTCTGCTGAGACACGGCTCAGGGCTCTGGGCTCTGGGCTCAAGTCAGAACGTGGTGCCTTGTCGGAGACAAGGCTGATCAAGACAAGTGTGTTGAAGACCAGGCTCGGCTCCATGTGCTCATGAGTGGCTGAAACTCCACGTGGCAGGATCTTTCTGGGCCTCAACAAGTCCTCAAAAACCAGCCAACCACTCACTGATGGGTGCCTGGACCATTCAGCCCTGGAGGGCTAATTCAGTGTATTAAATTTAAAACATTTAATGTTTCAAATCTGCAAACTTGGCAGATTTACCAAAATATTTATTAATGTCTCCAATAACATATTTGATGGGTTGTCAGGCCTAAGAAAGCTGTTAGAGGAGTTGGGGCTCCAGGGCCTCCACATTCCATATTCTGCTAGTACCCCCTTCTGCTTTCTCTCTGAGTCAGGCAGTCGGGGCAGGGGTGGGGGTGGTAGTCTGTGTGCTGACTACCTTTGCCTGTCCTCCATCAGAGAATTCCTCTTGGTCCTGGTGCCCTCCAGGACTCAGAGCAGCACAAATGAAACGCTCCTTAAAACATTAATAAGCTGATAAATCATCACATCCAGTAAGAGTGCCAAATTCTCAATAAAGAGTCAAAAGGAACAAGTTGTTGGCAAATCTATTTGATATAGTCACTGAATTAGTCATTTGACCAAATAATTTGTGACTTAATTGACTTTCATTGAATTGGAAGGATGGCTGGGGACAATCCAGAGAAACAGACAGTGAAATCTGTACCACTCCAGTGGGGAACACAAGAGAGAGGGAGGGGCCCAGAATGGATGCTGTCAGGGAGTGGAGGGGGCTGGTGGGAATGGGGAAGGAAGGAGTGAGAAGCATTGGTTCTGCAGCACCTCTCTGCAGGTTCATGGCCTTGACCATGATCAAACAGTAAAGAACCATCTTCCCATCTTTTTTCTCATTTTATCCTTACACAGACTTGTGAAACAAGACAAGTCTTTTAATTTCATTTGCAGAGATGAATAAAGAGGCCTAGAGCTGTGGTCTTCCAAGATTAAAGTTAAGACTTTATAAAACTTAGAGCTCAAATCCAATTCTTTAGCATTTAAGATCCACATTCTTGTCCATCTTACCAATGAGCTCTCAGCAAAGGAGAGACAGACCCAGAGAATGGACCACTATATTCTCAGTGCTTTGCACACTATGGCTGCACAGCAAATATGTCTTTGATAAATGAATAATGATGATGACAACAAGAAAAATGATAATTAAAATATCTAATATATATTGAGTTTGCTGGAATTACTTAATTTTCAACTGTGTGCGGTAGGTCCTACTATTAAGCCCATTCTGCAACAGCTTGGTGGAGCCAACAGACACCGTAATGAAGCACGAAGAAGAAAACGCTGGACCAGGCCGTGCTTTCCCCCAGGCAACCTGCAGAGAGTAGCTTGGCTGTGTAACAGGACGCTGCGTCTGTAACCCAACCCCTGGGGCCTCAGTTTATATCCAAATTCCTGGGCCATGTGATTCAAATATGTAGAGAAATTCTTGATAGCCCAACAAGGCTATTTGTCCTTAGAGGGGATGCTGTGAAGAAGGGCTCACAGTCTCACCGATTTCCAAGTAGTTTTGCCCGCCCCAATGCCTCTCCATCACTTCTGCCCCATCCTCCCCTCCTCCTGCACTTGTCTGATTGTGCACGATCTCTTTCACAGAGACACGTGTCTCATGGAGACATGTGTCTGCTCTCTCGTTTCTGTCTGCCCAACACACCACAACCAGGGTCCTCTGCTTTAAGACGATCTCAGCTCACAGCACTCTCTGAGGGATTCCCCAACACCTGGGAGCCGCAGGTCTCCTGTCAGAACCTGCTTTTGAGGCTGTTGGCCCCCCTCCCCAGGGTTCCTCATTTTTTGGGTCTGGGGTGGGACTGAGAACTTGTATCTCTGGTTCCCAGCTGATGCTGGTGCTGCCTGTGCTTCTGATTCAGGGATCACACGTTGAGAAGCTTGCAACCCAGCATTTAAGCTGTTTGCATCCTCAGGTGGCATTTCTCACGTCCTGCATCTTCCTCCATGAAATGCCTTATGCGCATTCAGCTGTTAATAGTTAGAGTGGCCATATGTGTTCCTGCCTGTGCATATCTGCTCAGTCTGTGTTTCAGCCAGGAAAGCGTGTGCCCCTCTACCTCCTGCCTCTCCCCCAGCTTCTCTGCACATTGGTGTCTTACACAGATCCTTCCCCTCTGCTCCAAGCCACCTGCTTCAGGAAGCCTTTCCTTACCTCTCTGAGCAGAATACTTCATTCCTTCTTCGCTCTTAGAATAATTTATCAGTTCCTTTCCTCTAGTGCTTCTCAGTGTCTGTGCTGTGCATCTGTCTTTTGTGTGCCCTGCTGGAACATGGGCCACACAGAGGTAGAGTACAGTAAAGGCTTTGGAGTCTGGCTGAGCTGGTTTTAGGTCTCCTCTCTGCTACTTACTAGCTGTGTGAACCTCCTAGCTCAACTGAGCGTCTTCAGATCGTTGCTTCCTCATCTGTAAAAGAAGGGGAGAAAAGGCTGCCTGCGATGGTTTTTAGCCATGTGTGAAAGTGCTTTGATACTCCTCATCCTGAATATGGTCTGACCTCAGTAATGCTCATAACAGAGGGAATGCAGCAGAAGTATGCTACGAGATTCTATGGTCTTGTCAAGCTAACACATAAAAGTAACCATCGCAGGCTCTTCCACTTGGAATCTACAGCCAAGAAAGGCAACACGCAAAGGCAAGGCCTTTGTGCTGTGGTCAGCAGTCACAGTGGAGCCTAAGCAGCGGACCATCCAGCCCAGCTGCCTGGTATTCAGAGAAGCTACCTCCAGAGGACCCCAGTTCAGCCCTCAGCTACAAGCATCACTCCTGGCCATTCCATTTTTTTTCTAGCTGAGGCCCCCAAGTGCATGAAGCAGAGATAAATCACCCCTTTCTTTCCTGTTCAAACTCATGATCCACAGACTCTGTGGGCACAGCCACATGGTGGTGAAGTGGCTTCATGTCACTGTTTGGCTTGGTTTGATAGACAGCAATATTGGGTTGGCCAAAACATTCGTTCTTGTTTTTCCATAACATTTTACAGAAAAACCCAATCTAACTTTTTTGCCAACTGAATGCATAACTGAACTACTGACATCTTGAGGAGAAGTATTCCTACATAGCCCTCTCATGTTGCTGAGGGGGATTTTTGCTGGCTTGGCTGAAAACCTATAACTCCCCAAACAGTGCTCATTGCACCAAATCCTAAGATTTCTCACCTCTTCCTGTCTCATCTTTCTTTATTTTCCTTCCCCAGAAGTACAGCCTTCCCTAAACCAACCCAAGAAGTCTCAATTTTAAAGCGTTAACTCCCCAGTCTCCCTCATTTCATCTTCTCATGTTCCCCTGAACCCTCAACAAATCAGGTCTTATAGGATGGATCCATTTAAAGCTTAAGAAGGAATCCAATTATATATAGGCTCTGGAATTTATATTTGATAAATTACTTAGCTGAGGATACATTGGAGGGTTAATCTATTAATAAAAAGAAAAAACATAATTACTGGAGTTAGTGAGTGATTCTTTCCATCTACAAGGGCTCTCTTGTGAGTTTCACAGTTTGCCTTGAGCTGGCTGCCAGCCACCTGTAATGAAGGACACTGGGAACATACACAAATTATAAGATTGCTTTGGAGGGAAATGCGTTTTTTTAGGAAGGGAAGAGAAAGGAACAGGCTATTTGTTTCCTGGTCTCCACCGCCCAGACTGGTGTGAAGAGCCATGACCACGTGTGTGGAGGGGAGGGAACAAGGGGATGGAAAATCTGACTCTCCATATCTCGACTTCAGGAGGACTCTAGGCCCATCCCTTCTCTTTAAATTTTTTCTGACAAAGAATGTTTGGAAAAGTGCCATTATAATCTTTTGTTGCTGTTTAGTAGCTCAGTCATGTCAGACTCTTTGCAACCCATGAACTGCAGCATGCCAGGCTTCCCTGTCCTTCACCATCTCCCTGAGTTTGCTTAAACTAGTGTCCATTGAATTGATGATGCCATCCAACTATCTCATTCTCTGTTGCCCCCTTCTCCTCTTGCCCTCAGTCTTTCCCAGCATCAGGGTCTTTTCCAATGTGTTGACTTGTCGCATCAGGTGGCCAAAGTATTGGAGCTTCAGCATCAGTCCTTCCAATGAATATTCAGGGCTGATCTCCTTTAGAGTGGACTGGTTGGATCTCCTTGCAGTCCAAGGGACTCTCAAGAGTCTTCTCCAACACCACAGTTCAAAAGCATCAATTCTTCAACACTCAGCCTTCATTATGGTCCAACTCTCACATCTGTACATGACCACTGGAAAAACCATAGCCTTGACTAGATGGACCTTTATCGGCAAAGTTATATCTCTGCTTTTTAACACGCTGTCTAGATTTGCCATCACTTTTCCTCCAAGCAGCAAGCATCTTTTAATTTCATGACAGTAGTCACTGTCCTCAGTGATTTTGGAGCCCAGGAAAATAAAGTCTGTCACTTTGGTGTATCTCTAACATATGAAAACGGGGTTGCAGTGGGCAACATAGGGCATCCTTTCCACATTGAGTGTAAATGAGCCTCAAGCCAGCTGAAAGAGCCAAGGATGACTGTCAAATGGGTTAGAAAGGAGAACCCCTGAGTGTAGCTTTTCCCCTGGGAGAGGGAAGCAGCATAGTCCTGCTTTCCAGTCCAAACTCAATTCTGGTGCCATTTTTAAAAGGCACCTAAAAACGTGTACAGCATGGAAGAAATCCATGGTAACAGCGGAGGAATTAAAAGACAGGTCCTAAAGTCAGTGATGCCCTCCAACCATGACACGCTGTTCATGACTCAATAGACAAGAGTTTGATTTGGACACAACTTAGTGACTGAACTGCAACAATAAAAGAAAAGAAGGGTTCAAAATGCAGTTAGTCCTCAACAAGACCTGTTTCCCAGGCCTCTCTCATCACCTGCAGACTGGGGGAAGAAGGACAAGCTGCCAGAAGGGCATTTAAGACATTGGTCCACTGTAGAAACTCTGATCAAGACTTTGTATACAGCTTGGAGGAATTGCAGATGCCTTGGGTGAGAGAACCAAGATCCAAAGTTAACTGACCAACCCAGAGATATGTATACAACCTAGCAGAATGAATATTCAAAAGGAGAATCTTTGGTTTTGAGCATGCCTCCCACCCCTACTACAGAGAAGAAGACCGGTGAGAACTCGAATCTGTGAACATCCAGCCATCATGCCTCTTAGGGCTGCCTTGAAGGTCACTGAGACCTTGGGGCATGTAGTTCAGCCGCAGCCCTCAGAATGCATGCAGGCTTCTCCTCTACACGGTTCAGGGACCAGCCCTTTCAGCCCATATTTTGCTGAAAGGGCAGAGACCTAGGAGCAGAGAACAGGGCAGCCCTGGGTGCATGGGCAGCTAAGAGTGTCTCCATGTAGGGTGCCAACCACACAAAGTTGAAGCCTCCCAGATCTAGCTTCCCAACCCAATCTGCCACCTCTCGTTTCTTAGTTAAAGTAGCATAGCTTCAGGTCCTAAATTTTCTTGCATTTAACTTTCTGTACTTTCCTCCAAGGTGGGTCTTAGGAGCATCAGACTAACACAGATTCCTCTGAATTTCCTGCACATTATTAAGTTGTCCCTAGGGCTCTTTTTCCTGAGGGGGTGGGGGTACTCTCAAAGGTTAAAAATGTACATGTCCAATACTTTTAAGTTTTTATCAATTTGTTCTTATAGATTCATACCAACTACTTATCTCATCTAAAAAGTAGTTTTTTTTAAAGTGTCACCTGGAACTTGACTAAACGTAGGATGTATGTTTGAATTTCAATAAACTGGCGAAAGAGAGAACTTGGATTTCAGGAATTAAAGGAAATGACAGGAATCAGGTGGTGAACTCTTAATTAGTGTGTTGCATGTTGAAACTCACAGTTATGTTTAATGACCTGGAGTAATGAATCCAAAGTTTAAAAATCCACAAAGTACTTAACTGGCAATCAAGTAAGAGTGGGTATTCGAAGAGCAACTATGTATTTCTGCTCTTGAGTTTATGCAGGCTTTGGACATTCTGACCTCCCTGCGTGCAGGCTGGTGAGATAGAGTTCCCCAGAGACAATATCTCTTTAAGCAATGCTCGTAGTGAGCTCTGAGGAATAACTTCCCTCTTAGTCTGGATGCTGGGGAGAAGACAGCACAGATAGTTGGGAGATATCCTGCAGTCTGACCACTAGAGGGTGGGCATTCCTTCAGCCCCGGGGCCTGGGAGCGGCACCGTGGTGCTGCCAGGACAACATCTTCTGGAGGTTGGGGTGGCGAAGGAGGGCTAGATACTGGGCACACAGGAAAAGCACATGGAAATACTCCAAAAGGAGGTGTCTTGTATTTATATGGTCTTGGCCCTCAACAAGGGACAGGCTTTGAACATGTTGAGAAATGACCCTTCAAGCAAGGGAAAGAGCAGAGGCAGGCATGTGGGGAGGAGCTCACAGGAGCCAAACCGGAAGATCTCCAGGGGACGGCAGCCTGGAAAGGGCAAGGCACAGACTGGAAAATTCCTGGAATGTCCACGGGAAGGACTTACTACCATGTTCTCCAGTTTTGAGGAGCAGTGTTTAAGTAAGAGCCCAAGAGAGCAATGCAGTGATCAGCTGTGAAGTCACCGCACGCTTCCTGCCTCACCCTGGTGAGCTGCACCACCTCTAAGCTCGATTTTCCTCTGACCTACTTGCTATTAAATTTTTTAAATTGAGATAAAGTAGATGTACAATATTTTATTAGTTTCAGGTGTGCTGTACAACAATTTGACATTTGCATACATTATGAAATGATCCCCAGCATAAGTTTAGCTACCATCTGTCCCCATAAGAAGTTGCAATATCATGGACCTTATTGCTTATGCTGTGTATTACATCCCAGTGATGCATTTGTTATGCAATTGAAGGTTTGTACCTCTTAATCCCCTTCACCTATTTATCACACCCTCCCCTCTGACAACCATGCCTTGGCCTCTGTGTCTATGAATGTGTTCTTGTTTTTTCCCATTTGTTAGTTTTGTTTTTCAGATTCCACATATAAGTGAAATCCTGCGGATTTCTTTGTCTGTCTCTGTTTGATATATGTCACTTAGCTTAATATCTCCTAGGTCCATCCATGTTGCCACAAATGGCAATATTTCATTTCTCATGAATGAATAATAATCCAAGGTGTGTGTATGTATATACTACATCTTCTCTATCCATTTGTCTATCAATGGACAGTTAGGTTGCTTCCATATCTTGGCTATTGTAAGTAATGCTACAAAGCACACTGGAGTTCATGTATCTTTTCAAATTAGTGTCTTTGTTTTCTTTGGGTTAATACATGGAAGCAAAACTGTTGGATCATATGGCAGTTCTATTTTTAGTACTTTGAGGCATCTCTGTGCTGTTTTCCATAGCTGTACCAATGACAAGCCCACTGATGCTGCACGAGGGTTTCAGTTTTCCTCTCGTCCATAGGGAGGGGGGGAGAGAGTGGCACCTGCCTAGCATGCTGACTTGGATGAGAATGTTCGCCCAGGCGTGTGAGAGGCTCAGCACAGAGCCCAGCACACATATGCGTACATGTCAAATATTAAAGCTTCGCTTGAGGAAGATTAGCCAGCAAAATGTATTGGAGTGGAGAAGCTGAAGAGGGGGACAAATGAAGATGCTACATGGCACAGTTCAAAGAAGAACACTTGAATGAGGGTAGCAGAGGAGGAACAGGGAGGATGGCGGGGGTGGGGCTCGCTGGGCTTCACCATGGAGTGATCTCCATTTAGGTGGGTTGTGATGTCTTTTATCAGTTCATTCACTCAGTGAACAGCCATTGATCTACTGCATTGAAGAACCTAGCAATGTGTGGGGAGGTGGAGGAATACTTCAGAATTACAAAATTGCTCCTCCAAGCAATTCTCTTATTTCTTATTTTAGATGTATTCTGTCTCTGGACATTACTTGATGCTCAGAGGCCAGATTTTGGTGAGTTTGAGGTATCCACAGAGCACCAGGCTGGAGATGATAATAGATAATGTGAGAGTGACTTTTGGAAGTGAAATGAAGACAGAATGGACATTTGGGAGCGATTTACCTGGAACAGCTGGGCCAGACAAGCTCTGTGATGGAGACAGCATAGGAAGCAGGAAGAGGGCTGGAGAGGTCCATCAAGCATGGCGCTAAGCTGCTTGATCTCTTCCCCACAGAGAGCACGCACTAAAAACCGAATTTCTGAAGAGAACTGTTTCTCGAAGAAGAGTGCTTCTGACTCGGTGTTTGCAAGCAAGGCAGCCACAGAAGTTCTACCTGTGAAACTTCATACACTGACCCTTCAAAATACCTCTAGCTTTTTGAAGGTTCCACTTTGTTTAGCTGGTTTTACTTTAGAGAAATTATAAGATCACTCAGCTCTTCCCTTGCTTCTTCCGCGGTGTCTCACCCTCCCCTCCACTCTTCTCTATTTTCTTCCCCCTTCCACCCTTTTTCTCGTGTATTCCGTGTCCCGCCCTCCCCTCTCCTCCTTTCAGGCCTTCTGGCTCCGAGCCCCCCGCCCACCCCCGCCCTCCCGTAGTGACTGAGGCAGGAAGCAGGCAAGCATCTACGCTTTCCAGTTTGTTTTCCTGCAGCGGGGCTGCGGCTTCAAACTGATAGAGAAACTGTTTGGGAGAAAGAGACCTCCGAGGACTTGAGGACTCGACACTTATCAAAGCACATCAGCATCTGGGCAGCGGCAGCGGCTTCCTGTTTATACAGCTCCCCTCCTCCAGGGAGGCTCAGCTGAGCCTGGCCAGCTGTGGCCTGGGCAAGCCGCCTAGCGCAGAAGCCCAGCATCCCACCAGTTGGTGTCGGGCCTAGGAGCCCTGGGAAGCCACGGTGTCCACAACTGCGGCCTAGTGCTCCACACCCCTGAATGTGCTCAGTCTCTCAACACCCCCGTCCCCTCCCATCTCCTCAGCCTCTCTCCATCAGGTGCACGGGGGAGGGTGTGCTCTTCATGAACCAGGCTGGGCCGTCTCCTGCCTCCATTTCCCTGTAGTACAGCCCATCCACAGCTGGCAAGGCTGCCTGGGCTTCCCCTGGGCCCTCTGGCCTGGAGCCAGGACCAGGCTCTAAACTGGAAGGCACCTGGGAAATCATTATCTGTCTTCACATATTTATTAAGTCCCTACTATGTTCTCTGGAGTGTTCCAGGGCCCTGGTGATGGATGGAAACAGACAAGGCTCTCTGCTTTTATGGGGCTTCCCAGGTGGCTCAGTGGTACAGAATCCCCTTGCTAATGCAGGTGACGTGGGTTTGATCCCTGGATCAGGAAGATCCCCTGGAGGAGGAAATGGCAACCTGCTTCTGTATTCTTGCCTGGGAGATCCCATGAACAGAGAAGCCTGGCAGGCTGTAGTCCATGGAGTCACAGAAGAATCAGACATGACGTAGTGATTGAGCACAAGCCCGAGCTCTGCCTTTACACACTTACATTCACAGAAAGACGATGAGGGAGAAAATGTCAAATGATAAATGGGGTAGGATGAAGAGGCAAACTGAGGAGGAGAGGGTGGTCTGCTTGGGGGGTCAGAAGAGGCCGAGAGATGGAGAAATTTCTTTAAGTTTAGGGTCAAGCGGGGACAGTATGGGAAGATATAGGGACCAGGCAAGGCAAACATTCTGGTCCTGAAAATGGAGCAAGGGGGGTTTGGCCAAGGGACAGGAAGTGGTGGGGAGAATGGATCACAGGAAACAGGTGACAAGGTGTTTTTTGATGAGCACGGGAAGGTAACCAGAGGCTGAGCTTCTTGGGCCTGTGGTTTCTGGAGAAATGCTTGTATTTTATTATAACAGCACAGAAGAAAAAAATTCAAATACTTTACTCTTGGAGAAGGATGTGAATAATTTAGATTTTAAAGATCAATCTGGCAGCTGGGAGCCTTTGGGTACCCAGTGGAGGGTCTGGTACCATAGAGAACCCCCTGGCAGACACGTGTCCCATGACTGGAGCTGGTAACTTCACACTGGACACCAGGAACTAAGGCCCGAGCACATGGGTGCTACACCTGCGATCTCCATGATTCTCTGGCAGACCCGGGCTACAGAGGAGCAGACGGAGAGTGGCCAAGGAGGGACTGAAGAAAGAGTGTGGCACAGTCCATGGAGACCAGCGGTCCTTCCCATGCCGCCCTGAAAGCTTCCGTTGCTAGCCTTTGCTCCCGGTCCATGAAGCTGGACAAGGAACTGGCTTTGCTCTTTCACACCTGGAGACATATAGCTTGAGTGACTCTCCCACCTTCACATAAGATGGCCCCCTGGCGAACAGCATCAAACGCTTTGTGCTTTTTATGCGAACGTGTGGATGGGCCCTCTGACTGTGGCAGAGTGGTTGGATGGTCAGGAAGGACGGGGTGCCTTTATAGGGGAATTGTCCTGTGTCCTCTTGCAGGCACTGAGGGTGAATCCCATGTAGGAAAAGATTCTTACTGAAAAGCAAACATTTAAGATGGCGGCCCCAACGCTGCAGTGAGTCCATCGCAAAGCCCTCCGTGACTGACAGCAAGATGCTCGTCCCCACCCACCACGCAGACCAGCGGCCGGAGTGCAAGGAAACTGGCTGGGGGGGTGTTTCTTCCTCAGACATCGGGTGGTAACACGTCTGTGCATGAAGTGACCTTCTGATGGTTGCAGACCTTCTGCCAACTAGGAGAGGGCTTGCTACCCCAAAGCAGAGCCAGTTGGGCCCCAGGTAGTTTGAGACCCACAACTTAGAAAGGACAGAATAGGGGTTGAAGACCTTGAAGGGGCTCAGGCCTGACTGGGACCAAAATTACCTTGTTTCCGTCACATCTTATAGAAAACTAGAAGTGAGTAGTTTTCTATCATTGCCCCCCTTACTGTACTCACCATTGATAAGTTATGAATGCATTTATAATAATTATATGAGAATTAGCTCTGTGTTTTGAGGACTTGCTGCGTGCTTATTGTGCTAAATGTTGAAAATATATTATTTCAGTTATCCCCACAGAGAACTGAAAGGGTTCTGCCAATGACAAGGTTGTTTTTCAGAGAGGTTAAGTGACTTCTCTGAGGTCATACAGACCTGGACAGGAGCCCAGGTCTGCCTAACCCCAAGGAGATCTATAGCCTCTGAACTTGATGCAGACCGTGAAATTAGTGTAGAGTGAAGTTATAACATTCTCTTTCCAGAGTGTGAATTGAGTTGTTCCTGGCAAATCCTTTTGCACCTTCATAATTTGCTGAATTAAAATCTTCCCCTGGGTATCCTTTGCACAGATGCAGGGACCTGGGTCAGCTCTGTGTCCCCCTGGGGATGGAAACCTAGGCCCAGGGTGAGCCAGGTCCGGGAGCAGTTGACGCTGCAGCACGCTGAATGCTGCTTTCCTGATTCTTCTCTTTGCTGTTCACTTTCACTGTAGAAGTAACATGGGCTTGTTGTAAGAAATGCAAACATCATGGGAAAATATAACCTGAAAATGTGAAAGTGAGTGTAGCAGTTAGGGTCCCAGCAAAGAAGAGACGGCACACTCCAGTTAGCGTCAGCTCAGAAGAGTTTATTAAAGGAACTAGTTACAAAGGTGCAGGCAGGACATGGAGTCACCTCCCCGGAGAGGGGGCGGGGGAGCGGTCAGTCACCGGATACGAATCAGGGAGGAACCCTGGACAGAGGGTCAGAGTTCCAAACTTCATCAGCAGAAGCAGGAGCAGGGCAGGGGCAGGGGGCGCGGAATGACTTGGCTCAAGGCTCCAGGGAACAAACCTCCGTCGTCCTCAGCTCCCACTGGTGACGGCGACAGTAGTCCCGGCCGGGTCGGTTCCCAGGGCAGAGGTCAGGCCCGAGAGAGTGGGGCTGGGTCTGCAAGGTGACAGGAGATATTCCAAACAGTCCCCCAGAACCCCAGCCTGTAACGTAACCTCTGCTGGCAGTGGAGTCTCTGAAGACCATTGTAGAAACTAAGTCCTCAAGACATGCACTAAACCTGGATTGTTCCTCCCACATCTCACTTAGCCCTTAAGCTCTGCCGGGCACTGGGTGAGTGAGGAGCAGTCTGCCTTATACACGCCGAGAATCCTACTAACAGAGTGAGAGACACACAAATTAATGAGGAGAAGAGATATAAGAGACACCACCCTTATGGCAGAAAGTGAAGACGAACTAAAAAGCCTCTTGACGAAAGTGAAGGAGGAGAGTGAAAAAGTTGGCTTAAAGCTCAACATTCAGAAAACTAAGATCATGGCATCTGGTCCCATCACTTCATGGGAAATAGATGGGGAAACAGTGGAAACAGTGTCAGACTTTATTTTGGCGGGCTCCAAAATCTCTGCAGATGGTGATTGCAACCATGAAATTAAAAGACACTTATTCCTTGGAAGGAAAGTTATGACCAAACTAGATAGCATATTCAAAAGCAGAGACATTACTCTGCCAACAAAGGTCTGTCTAGTCAAGGCTATGGCTTTTCCAGTGGTTATGTATGGATGTGAAAGTTGGACTGTGAAGAAAGCTGAGCAGAGAAGAATTGATGCTTTTGAACTGTGGTGTTGGAGAAGACTCTTGAGAGTCCCTTGGACTGCAAGGTGATCCAACCAGTCCATTCTAAAGGAGATCAATCCTGGGTGTTCATTGGAAGGACTGATGCTAAAGCTGAAACTCCAATACTTTGGCCACCTTATGTGAAGAGTTAACTCACTAGAAAAGACCCTAATTCTGGGAGGGATTTGGGGGCAGGAGGAGAAGGGGATGACAGAGGATGAGATGGTTGGATGGCATCACCGAATTGATGGACATGAGTTTGGGTGAACTCCAAGAATTGGTAATGGACAGGGAGGCCTGGTGTGCTGCAGTTCACAGGGTCACAGAGTCGGACATGACTGAGCGACTGAACTGAACTGAACTGAAGAGAAGCAGCCACACGGAGGCTGGGTCCCTGGTGACAGGCTGACGTGTGGAGGAGGAGGATGTCCAGGGCTTAAGGCAGCAAATGGTCAGGGCACCTGCTTCAGTGAGGCTCCTGGACCGGTCTGCCTCTGCATCCTGACACCCCTCCCAACTCCACGTGCGCTGAAAGCTTCCTGTGCAGCCTCAGAGCAGGTGTAACGAGCCTGGGGATCCCAGGGGCTGCAGGAAGCTATTAGAGAATCTGATTTAGCTTTCAGACAATCCCTGCAGCTTTGTCTTTTCTACAAGGCTGAGTATCCCAAGTCCAGAGTCCAGGTCCACTGTCGTCCTGTGTCCTGGGCCTGCAACATCACAGCTTCTGATGTTAGAGATGCACCTGTTTAGGTGCCACCCAGGCCTGTTGAGTCAGAAGCTCTGCGCTGCAGCCAAGAAACGTGTCCTAAGAGGCCCTCTGCTCACCTCTCAAACTTGAGCACCTCTGGTCTAGGGCAGCGATTTCCCCACTGTGAGGGTCCCCACAGAGCAAAACATACTGCCACATGGACCCCAGCCCCAGTCTCTGATTTTGTTGGTCACAGTCTGGGAACCCTAACGGAGCCCCTCGCCTGGGCCTTCCCCCGCGAGGCCTCTGCTGTCTCTAGACTGCCTAGCTCTTTGCATCTCTATATTACTTTTACTAAATCTTCCTCTTGGATTTCCCTTCTCTCTGTCTATATTTTTTTTTTTCCATCTAATCACTGAAAATGAGTTAGGGTGATAATCTTCTTTCCAAACATTTACTGAGACAAAAAAATAAATAAATAAATAAATAAGTGCCTCAACAAGATGGATTATTGTGAGCAAAACCTCTGTCTGGGGATTTTGCACAAATATGTTAAAAATAGTATGTTCCATTTTTCCTAATGCTTCAGCCTATAGCCTTGGGGACTTACTGTGTTCCATATGAAACCTGCCAAATGATTTTTTTTAAATAAAATGAATACTATGGCTTATGTTAATATAGTAACATGCATTGCAAATGTAACCACATGAAAGTGTTTAGAGAAATATTAACTTGGCACATTATTCAAATTATGTCAAATTGACCAAAGCAAAGCCCTCAGGCCATGTGAGCAACAGCAAAAAAAAAAAAGTACTGCTTTGTAAATAGTTAACAGGTGACAGACAGTTTTGCTGCCTTCCTTCTTGGGATAGTAGATCAGGCTTTGGCCAAAGAGCAGATAAACAAACTTGGACTTGGCTGCATGATGGGAGGAAACTTCCAGAGAGACAAGAATGAAGACTAGCAGCTGCCCTCAGAGGGCGTCCTAGCAGGGTCAGCTGGGGGTGGTGTGAGGAGAGAGTCTGGTGGAGCTGGCAAGCAGAGGCGGGACAGACCCCAGACAGACACACAGACAGGTGAGCCTGGGGTGAAGATGGTGCGGGGATCGCCTGGGGTGAAGATGGTGCGGAGACCTGTGGGCTGTGCGGGAAGCTGGGTGGAGCAGAAATGGCGCTCAGGGCGGCCTCAGGTGGAGGGGCAGTGCAGTTCAGTTCAGACGCTCAGTCGTGCCCGACTATTTTTGACCCATTAACTGCAGTACGCCAGACCTCCCTATACATCACCAACTCCCAGAGCTTGCTCAGACTCACGTCCATTGAATTGATGATGCCATCCAACCATCTCATCCTCTGTTGTCCCCTGCTCTTCCTGCCTTCTATCTTTCCCAGCATCAGAGTCTTTTCTAATGAGTCACTTCTTTGCATCAGGTGGCTGAGTATTGAAGCTTCAGCTTCGGCATCAGTCCTTCCAATGAATATTCAGGACTGATTTCCTTTAGGATGGACTAGTTGGATCTCCTTGCAGTTCAAGGGACTCTCAAGAGTCTTCTCCAACACCACAGTTCAAAAGCATCCTTTTTTCAGCACTCAGCTTTCTTTATAGTCCAACTCTCACATCCATACATGACTACTGGAAAAACCATAGCTTTGGCTAGACGGACCTTTGTTGGCAAAGTATTGTCTCTGCTTTTTAATATGCTGTCTAGGTTGGTCACAGCTTTTCTTCCAAGGAGCAAGCGTCTTTTAGTGTCATGGCTGCAAGCCCTGTCCGCAGTGATTTTGGAGCCCAAGAAAATAAAGTCTCTCACTGTTTCCATTGTTTCCCCATCTATTTGCCATGAAGTGATGGGACCAAATGCCATGATCTTAGTGTGGAGTTGGGTTTTTTAAATGAATTAATTTATTTTAATTGGGGGCTGATTACTTTACAATACTGTACTGGTTTTTGCCATACACTGACATGAATCAGCCACGGGTATACACGTGTCCCCCCATCCTGAACCCCTCTCCCTCCTGCCTCCCCATCTCATCCCTCTAGGTTGTCCCAATGCACCGGCTTTCAGTACCTGTTTCATGGTTTGAACTTGAACTGGCCATCTATTTCATGTATGGTAATATACAAGTTTCAATGCTATTCTCTCAAATCATCCCACCCTTGCCTTCTCCCACAGAGTCCAAAAGTCTGTTTTTTACATCTGTGTCTCTTTTGTTGTCTTGCATATAGGGTCATCGTTACCATCATTCTAACTTCCATATATATGCGTTAGTATACTGTATTGGTGTTTTTCTTTCTGGCTTACTTCACTCTGTATAATAGGCTCCAGTTTCATCCACCTCATTAGAATTGATTCATTCTATTCTTTTTAATGGCGGAGTAATACTCCATTGTATATATGTACCACAGCTTTCTTATCCATTCATCTGCTGATGGACATCTAGGTTGCTTCCATGTCTTGGCTATTATGAACAGTGCTGCGATGAACATTGGGGTACACGTGTCTCTTTCCCTTCTGGTTTCCTCAGTGTGTATGCCCAGCAGTGGAATTGCTGGGTCATGGTGCAGTTCTATTTTTATTAGTTTTGTAAGGAATCTCCACACTGTTCTCCATAGTGGCTGTACTAGTTTGCATTCCCACCAACAGTGTAAGAGGGTTCCCTTTTCTCCACATCCTCTCCAGCATTTATTTCTTGTAGACTTTTGGATAGCAGCCATTCTGACTGACAAGAGATGGTACCTCATTGTGGTTTTGATTTGCATTTCTCTGATAATGAGTGATGTTGAGCATCTTTAAGTGTGTTTTTGTTAGCCATCTGTATGTCTTCTTTGGAGAAATGTCTGTTTAGTTCTTTGGCCCATTTTTTGATTGGGTCTTTTATGTTTCTGGTATTGAGCTGCATGAGCTGCTTGTATATTTTGAAGATCAATTCTTTGTCAGTTGTTTTGTTTGCTATTATTTTCTCCCATTCTGAAGGCTATCTTTTCACCTTGCTTATAGTTTCCTTTGCTTTGCAAAAGCTTTTAAGTTTAATTAGGTCTCATTTGTTTATTTTTGCTTTTTTCCCATTACTCTGGAAGGTGGGTCATTAGAGGATCTTGCTATGATTTATGTCAGAGGGTGTTCTATGTTTTCCTCTAGGAGTTTTATAGTTTATGGTCTTACATTTAGATCTTTAATCCATTTTGAGTTTATTTTTATGTATGGTGTTAGAAAGTGTTCTAGTTTCATTCTTTTACAGGTAATTGACTAGTTTTCCCAGCATGAATGTGGAGTTTTAAGTCAGCTTTTTCTCTCACCTTTATCAAGAGGCTCTTTAGTTTCTCTTCACTTTCTGCCTTAAGGGTGATGTCATCTGCCTATCTGAGGTTATTGATATTTATCCTGGAAATCTTGATTCCAGCTTGTGCTTCATCTAGCCTGGCATTTGCATGATGTACTCTGTATATAAGTTAAATAAGCAGGGTGACAATATACTGCTTGATGTACTCCTTTTCCTATTTGGAACAAGTCTGTTGTTCCATGTCCAGTTCTAACTGTTGCTCTTGGCCTGCATATAGATTTTTCAGGAGGCAGGTCAGGTGGTCTGGTATTCCCATCTCTTTAAGACTTTTCCACAGTTTGTTGTGATCCACACAGTCAAAGGCTTTAGCATAGTCAATGAAGCAGAAGTAGATGTTTTTCTAGAATTATCTTTCATTTTCTATGATCCAACAGATGTTGGCAATTTTACTGAGCACATAGGGAACCCCAAAGCAAGGTGAAGCTGATCTTTTGCTCCAGCAGGTAACACGTTCCTACCTTTGAGCTACTTCTCACTCTTCTGTGAGGAAAGACAGTTGAATCCAAAACCCAAAAATGTTCAAGACCGTTGCAAAGGTTATCCTCACATTGTTTAAAACTGAATGTTTAATAATATTACTTTATAAATCATGTTTTTCTTCCATCCATTTCAATTTTTGTTTGGTTTTTCTCTTCAGGCTCATCTTAATTCACTGCATATCTTTTCTTACTATGGATGAACTCCTTGGCCCACGTCCAGGGAATCAGCGAGGCTCTTTGTTTCTCTTTCTGGATGGGAAATACAAAGTTCTGAGAACCTGCCTTCCCTTGTCCTAAGCATTAGGGACATACCCAAAGAGCCACAGATTAGGCCAGAGCTGCTCCTAGTCTGGTCCTGACTCATCCAGGTTGGGTTTGACTGGGTCCCTGAGATGCGATTTCTCATAAGTATTTTTAGTTCCTGCCACAATTCCAAGCCCAAACCTGCCAAAGATGCCTTTTTCTGTCTTGTTTTGTTCCAGTTTGATGCTGAATTGTGTGAACATGTGAGAGAAAAACAATGGGACCGGCGCATGTCACTGCTGGAAACTTTACACTCTGTTCCACTTCGATCTGATTCTTATAGAAAAGCCCACAATGTGTGTTGGGAGAAGAGGAGATTCAAGTCATTTTCAAGTTGCCTTGGGCATCCTGCTAAGCAACCCCTGAGTGGGGACCAGGTTGTGTGGTGGGTGGTTTAGGTTGAGGGAACCAGACAGAGGGCTCTATCTGTCTTATTTTACTTGAGAAACTTATTTAAATTTTTTTAAAAAATCTTTTGCTCAGGAGGCCATCTGGGTGCACTGAAAAGGATTTATCTGTCTTTGTTACATTGGCATGAGATGGTGCCAGGGACCCCTGGCAGGACAATTGGGATGAAGGATGAAAACTGGAAATTTGAACCCCCAAGAACACGTATTTCAAACTGTGGAGATCTGTGGTTTGTGATCTCTCAGCAAAATTAAGAAATGCTGAAATCCAGATGAAAAAATTTTCAGTTCACAGATAAAGGAGCAAAAATGATTTTCAAACCACACCCTCATCAGCGGCCTTATAATCAGATGGGCCCCGCATGTGCTGAGATGTCACAGGTACCTTCTAGGTCCAGCCCAGACCACGACTGTCCCAACCCTTCCGGAGGTGCCAGTCAGGGAGCTGCAGCCAGTGGCAATTGCATAACCTCAGGTGTTTCTGTTTAAATATTCTGTTCAACAAATAGTTAACATTTCGCGCAATGAGTGAGTGGTGGCCCCAAGATGGAGATTGAGCAGTGGGAAATTTCCATGAAACTGGCAGTTGCTGGTGACTCTTGGTGATGAACCCAGGGGAACAGGGGCCAAAGCCCTGTGCATAGGAAATCTTGGAGAACTGAGCTAGGACCTGGGGTCCCTGAGTATGGGTCTGAGACTGCAGACAGAGAGCAGCATGGAGATGAGGAAGGGAGAAAGGAAGCAACGGGCTGAGCCCACGGTGGGTGGACTGTGGGCCTGTGGACCCTAAGGCCAAGGACAGAGCCTGAACATATGAATCTGGAGCAATTCCTGAACAGGGCTGCATGAGAACACCCTGCCCTGGGTACTTCAAAGAGCCCAGCAGGAGCATACTGGAGACAGGCCCGAGGAAAAAGCTGAAGTGGGGGGCTTCAGCCCGTTATCCCAGCCTGGTCTTCTGCAAAGGAACAACCTCAGCACAGACAGCTGGGAGACAAATACCACCAAGAGCGCCTGGCACTTCACTAAAACACAGGTTTGTTACAAATGGAGGACAGAGGAGACATCTCTGAAAAATGAAAGAGCCTCATGATGGCGGGTTTGAGGGGCAGAGCTAGGCAAGTGAACCCCTACTCAGCACTGCACTCTGTGGAACCCGACATATCAAGCTGCAAAACCCCAACTCGAGCCTGCATACCCCTACCATGCAGAGATGGGACGGATCTGGTCCTCCTCTGCTACTGATCCTGAGTGCTCCTTCCTCCTGGGTATGTCAGGTCAAATGAGGTCCCTGATCCAGAGCAGCCAGCCCTGAGTCTGGCACCTAATCAGCACATGGATAACATTAGCTGGCATCCATTCTGTCTTTATATTGATATTCCTGTTATTCTTTATCAGCCTCTGTCCTGGCTCTTGGAGGAGGAAATGGCAACACACTCCAGCATTCTTGCCTGGAGAATCACATGGACAGAGGAGCCTGGCGGGTTATAGTCCATGGGGTCACCAAGAGTCGGACACAACTGAGCGACTAAACAACAATAGCCCTGGCTCCCTCCATGCCAACTGCTCAGGGCAAGGTCTAACTCTTCATTTAACGCAAGAATGCATGTCTTTCACCCACGGTCCTGAGCTCATGGCCACACGTGGCTGGGTGGGGGCAAGTCAGTCACAGGCTCACGTGCAGCAGACACTTCTGCATACCTCACGTGTGCAGCCCCCGTGAGGGTCACAGCACCCAGCCCAGTGGATGGTGGAGGAGTGTCCAGTGCCTTTTAGGCTCAGAGTGACTCCCTCCTGTCACCATAGCCCCTCCCCATCCCAACACCTCCCTTCCTTCCCTCCACGGCTTATGGTTACTTCTGAGACACGCAGGGCAAAGGACTAACTGGTGACGCGCATGTGCAGTAAAACATGTAGAGACTCAAGGTTCTGCTACACACACGGCTTAGGAAAGTGCTGAACTTGACTTTTCTCATATGCAAAAGAGGAACATCACCTCCCTTGCAGTGACCACCTGTTAGCATGTATTGTGTGTTGGGCACGAGGAAGGATTCAGTGAATGTTAGGTCTGTACCTTTCCCTGTGCTAAGGCGCCAGCCCTGCCCACCTCCGGGGCAATCCAGGGCAGTCCCTTTACCCTACTCTGTGAGCTCCAGACGAGGAACCACAGACAAGGAGATCAGGGCTCGGGGAGGTACACAGGCTTCCCTGGGTCCCCAGTGCAGTCTGTGGCAGGAGGGCATTCACTATGGGTCCAGTGATTCTTCAAACTTCTGTGGATTCTGATCTCTCCCCTTCCTAGGCCGCTGCCCTGTCTTGAACCTGGCCTCTGGGGAGAAAGGGGAGCCCAACACTGGGCCAGGGAGCCACCTGCCCCAGAAAGCAGCTCTGGTTTGAATGAACAGAGATGAAGGCCAGGGGAGGACATGGGACAGGGACCTGAGTCTTGTTCAGCTTTTCTGAAGGGCGAGGAGGAGACAGAGGAGAAAAGGGCTGGGAGAAGCAGGAGTGAGCTTAGCAGAGTTCACAAGCTCATTCACTCTTTGATAATGTATCATTCAAGCTGGGACGTTATGAGAGAGAAAGGACCCTGCTGGCGATTCTGTTGGGATGACAGGCTGGTGCTGGCGCTGTTTGGGCAGATGAAAAGAACTCTGAAAGGGCATCTTCATAGCATCACTCATGTCCGTGATTGACCAGGGGATGTCCCCTTTGACTTCCCTCTTTGGGAATCTTTGAATTCAGACCCTCTCCTTTCTGGGACCCAGACTCCAGGTTCTCGCTCCTTGTGTCTTCCCGAGTGCAGACCAGGCTTTCGGAGGTGAGTTGGGGGCTCCATGAGCCTCACTCTTTTGGAACTGGACTCCCCGGAAAGGTTTAATGACAGGATCTGGCTCCTGTCCTCCCGCTACCTGAGAACATGGGCCACGAAAGTACCTTGTGAGTTAGGACTGATTTGGTTATAAAAGCCTACAGCTCTTTGCTGCTGCTGCTAAGTCACTTCAGTCGTGTCTGACACTGTGTGACCCCATAGATGGCAGCCCATGAGGCTCCCCCGTCCCTGGGATTCTCCAGGCAAGAACACTGGAGTGGGTTGCCATGTCCTTCTCCAATGCATGAAAGTGAAAAGTGAAAGTGAAGTCGCTCAGTCGTGTCCGACTCTTAGTGACCCCATGGACTGCAGCCCACCAAGCTCCTCCATCCATGGGATTTTCCAGGCAAGAGGACTGGAGTGGGGTGCCATTGCCTTCTTTAAGAAAGGAAAAAAAAAGAGTAGCTATTTGATGTATACCGTTACTGTCAATGTATCCTGATTTTAGAAACATAAGGTTTTGTTTTTTTTTGTTTTGTTTTGTTTTTTAACTCTTATTAAATCAAGAGACTCTCCTGCTATCCTCTAACTTCTTTCCTTGTACTCAGGGAGGCTGAGACCCATTAGCCACTGGGTTTTATGTGCACAGGACCAGTAAGTATACTTGTGACCACCATCTGCAAGAAAAATTGCATTTGACATTGTGAAACACACAACACACATACGTGCAAATTGTTCTTCTCTTTAGTAAGTGTGATGTACGCCTGCTTGTGTTTTCCAATTTATCTTTTTTTTTTCCATTTGCTGCTATTTCCTTTTTAAAATCGCTATTTCTGCAGGCTGCACTGACATTACAGCCACCATTTCTTCCAAATGGCTTCTCATTTGAGATCTGAAAATACCCCGGAATCATACAGGGCAGAACTGGATCTGAAGCCCAGTAGCCTCTGCCCACCGCCTCCTGCCTGGGGCTCCTCTCTGCAGATGGCAAGGATGGCTTGTCTGAAGCCAAACAGCCCAGAATCCGATCAGGCCTCCCCGAGTCCCAACTCTGCGACACAAAGGCCCGTGCTTGGCTCTGGTGCCTTGTCCATCAAGCGTGAGAGGGCTGGTCTCCCGCAGGACGGTTGAGAGGATAAGAAGATTGTGTCTAGAATCAATTGTGCCAGGGCCCTTGCTGGCGCAGGCTGCCCTGGAAACAGCAGGACGGACAGCGCCTGAGCAAGGCGCCGGTTTGTTCCCACTGGGAGCTCTGTCCTGCCCACATGAGCAAACATGTGGTGAATGCATCAACCTCCAGGTCCCCCTCGGCCACCTGGGCAAGCGATCTCTCAGTGGGAGAACTGGAAAGAGCTGGTCTCTCGCAGGCCTTGTTCCCAGGTGCCAAGGCCCCGGCATGGCTCTGGGGGTTCCCACAGCAGTCGGAAGGACGGTCACCTCCCCCAAAGCTCAGGAATGCCCAGAATGGTTGTTTCCTCACGGCCCTACAAGCCCCCATGACCCAGGCTGATGTTCCCACGTTCAGGAAAATGCCTAAGAAGAGGCCAGGACAAGGTGAGAACCCCATGGCTGCATCTGGGGCCTATTAGACTGACCAAGACCGGTCTCTCCTTCTGGGGACTTCCACAGCTGCAATGCAGGGCTTGGCTGGGCTCAGGGGGGCTGAACACTGGGTGCCAACCTTCCCAAGTCCTCGGCCACTGGCCTCACCTCCTCCACAGAGGGTCGGCCATCCCGCCTAGATCTGGCTGCTGGCATCTGCCTTGAGGCCAAGCCAGCAGCATCCAGCTGCTGCCAGGAGAGGCACTGGGACCCCTATAGGTGAGTCAGGGAATCCCAGTGGTCATGGAGCTCAGACCTCCTCCAGTCTCTGCAGAAGGACATCTTGTGTCCATCTGCAGAAGGACACAGCCTCATTTCTCTGGAGCTGATCCCTGATGATTGTCCTTTTCTGCTCAGTATTTCGGGAATCACACTCTTCTAAGGGCCTGGCTGTGTCCTAAGGTGTGGCCAGCCACCCACGGCCTATGATGAAGCACCAGCAGCAGAGATCTCATCCCTGGGGACACACACTGACCGTGACCCAGGGAGTGCGTGCTGGTCCCTACAGTGGGGAGGAGGGAGGGCCTCTGAGGAGAGGGGTGACTCCTTAGTCTGGACTCACAGGGAATGAACCCCTATAGTTGGTCATGTGGTGGAGATTCTGGGGGAAGGAGGACTCTAGAGAAGAGACAGTGTGTGTGAGCATATGCAGACATTAGAGTGAGATAAATTTGGGTCCAGATCATGACTTACCAGTGTGGCCTCAGGTGCACAAATGAATGCACAGTCTTGTGAGCATTGCTGTCTTTATTTTAGAGATGAACAAAGAAAGGGTCCAATGTGTTAGCATCTTGTTGATTTATCAGGCAGTCAGTCTAAAAATGTTTCTTGAGTACCTTCTATGGACCAGCCACAAAGAACAAACAGTGAGTGAAAGAGGCCAGGCCCCTCTCCTCCTGTGTGGCTGTATTACTCCTCTCCTTCGGGGGACGGTCAGCAAGCAAGTGGACAGGGAAGGTGGCACAGGGGATGGGAACACGCAGGATACGGTGGCCAGGGCACATGCAGGTGACGGGCTGCTATGCAGGGTCGGGGGTCTGCAAAGCCATTTCTGACAAGGTGATGGCAATCAGAGATGGAAGGAAAGGAGGGGTAAACCCTTTGATTTCTAGGCAGAGACCACCGAGCACAGAAGTCCTCTACAGGGGCAGCCCTGGCCTATTCAAAGTCAGAAAGGCCGGTGTGGCTGGGCTACAGACGGGCAAGTTCCGAGGGGACAGGGGCCGCAGGTGTAAACCTCTGTTGACCACTGGAGGACCTCGGTGGGCTGACATGGCAGGGCATGACGGTCAGCCACTTTTGCTGCTGTGAGAGGAAGCCACAGGACATGACAATGAGCCAGCTAGTGGCCTGGTGTAGGCGGTTCAGACAGGAGATGGCTGTGGCTTGGATCAAAATGGGAGCATGAGGGGTGTCTGGGCTTTGGATGTATTTTGAAGGTAACTAATTGGGTTTGTTAATGTTCAGCTGAGGGCTGTGAAATAATACAATAAATCAAAGATAACTAAAAGGTTTTGGCCCGAGCCATGGGAAGACCAGGGGTTGTTATTTGCATAAACGAGGATGGCAAGTAGGGGGAAAGTGGGAATTGGGAATTTTGTTTTGCATATGGTGCATTTCAGAGGAGGACATAGGAGTCTGGGAGAGAGATCCCTGGATTCCTTAGCCCTGGGCAGAATAAGCTCCCATTTCTAACTCACAGCAGGACACCACATGGGCTCACAGTGGCAGTCCTCAGGGCTCAGTAGATCATCCCCTCCCTGAGATCGGGAGAGAAATAATCTACCTCTCTCAAGTCTCGGCTTCACCAGCACTGCTTCTGGGGAATCCTTGGTGGTGCTCTAAGCTTCCCTGATCCCTGGATGAATCCTGACCTACACTTACCATGCTTTATGAAAATGCGCACTTCATTGCAAGTCATCCCCCCCACCCCTGACTGTAGGTTCCGTGAAGTCAGGGGACAAGCCGGCTTGCTCCCCGCAGTACTCACACCGCCTGGTAATGAGCCTGACCTGGCAGTTGCTGGCTAAAGAGGGCCACCGGTTGTGTAAAACATGGTGGGCCATGGGCTTTTCTTTTTAATGCAACATCATTCTGAAGAGTCAATATCATCTGCGGGATGAACCCAGGGGTTAGTTTGTGGGTCCCTCCCTGGTGGTGGAGCATTCCGGACCAGCCCTGCACAGGCCCCAAGGCACCAACAACACAGACCCAAAAGGCTTTTCCCCATCAGTTGGCTAAGAGGGAGAAACTCAACTTTTAAGATCGCTTTCAGCTCCGGCTGGTATCCAAGCTTTGCTCAGAGTCTAAGCAGAGGCAGGCAGGATCTCATCCCAACCCTGTAGACCCCAGGGAGCATCAGGGCGAGAGGGGGAGCAGGATGGCTTCCATGCACACCAGCCCAGTCTGATCCATGCAAGTGTGGGTGATGCTAAGCTCCAGACTTATGTGGGGAGGCTGAGACTCAGGCAAGGGTCTCAAATCACAGAGTGAGCAGAGAAGACCAGGATTCAAGAACTGGCCTGTCCCAGGACCCCACGGTGCCACTTGACATGGCCTCAAATCCTTCCTTCTTCCTCCAGCCCATCTGCAACTTGGTAACCGTATCACAGTCACTCTATAAATGACCGTACCGAGCACAGGGGTGACAGTCACATGTGGGCCTACGGGCAGGAGAGTCTGGAGCACAGAACACTCTGGACTCCAGATTTCGGGGGCCTTTGTGCTGACCTCTCCTTTCCAGCATGGTTGAGAGAAGGTGGTGGAAAGTGTGGAAGGCTGACAGCCCTCTGTGTGGACAGAACCCAGTTTATCTGTCGGGCTCTCTCCCTGTTCTCAGTGTCCAGGCCAGTGCTGGCTGAATCAGCATCTGGCATCCATCAGGGGCCCTGGAGCAGGACAGAAAGTAAGAAAGTGCTGGGTGTTTGGCCCTGCCATCTGGGACAGAGGCTCTGCTGCCTTCTACTAAGCCTGAGAAACACAGAGTGGAGGTTTCCCTCCCCATCGCTGATACGCAAACACTCAAGCCCTTACACAAAACTATCCTTTGGGAGTAGAGGGCTGACTGGCCTTAAAGAAGGGCTTCTAGCAAAACCAAGTGCATTCAGGGAAGAGGGAGTGCCTTCCCCCCCTGCTAAGGATGCAGACTAAAGGATGAAAGTCTGCCCCCCAATTCTTGCCTATGATGAGTGTTATTACTATGGCTTGTTTTCCACCAACTGTTGCAGCAAGGATAATACAACCCCTCCTTGTGTTGGGTCTGAGGAAGAAAAACCAAGTCTGGAGAGTTCCACATGGTAACACTAATTTCAAACCGTTGGCTGCTACATTTGAGTACATGTCTTTATTAGGAAAATTATAAGTGCATATACATCTTTTCATTGATATGATTTCAAAGTAGAAATTGTTTCTCAAAAGGAGTTGTTACTTGTTTTGTTTTGTTTTTTTTAAAAAAAAGCACACTGCATACAGGAAGCTGCCTTCTCCGGGACCATTTTCACATTTTGTGGGAGATGCCATTTAAACAATACAAAATACAGTATTTATCACATTTAACACTGAACCCATCACTGCTCAGAGACTGAGAGTCCAGCGAGGTTGCAGGATTACAATCTATGGGATTTTTCAACTTGGCAATGTCAGTGGTCTCCTTAGGGGACATGAAGGTTTTTCTAAGGGATATTTCCAAGGGATGGGAAATTTCCCAGCGAAGATGCATAGAGGGATCAGGACCCCACAATTCTCAGCCAGCTACAAAAGGGTGTACCACCGGGGAAAGGCGATAAACTCCCAGTGAGAGGTCTCCTAGTGATTACACCAGGCAGCAGTCAGAAAAGGAAGGTCAGACTGGGTCCAGTGACAGGCTTAAGTTCTCTGGACTTCACACGGGGGAGCCACAACCTTCTGTTACTCAGGCCCTCTCCTCAAAGCTGGCCCTCCTCTTTCTGGAGGACCAGCAGATAAGCAGAGGGCCCCTCCTGAGCCTCGCTGGGGTCTTAGCACCTGGCCGGAGTGGGGCAAAGAGCAGTGCAAACAACACGAGGCACAGATTCAGATTCCAGCACGCAGCACACCTGTGAGCTCAGCCACCCCAGTCTTCCCTGCCCGGCCCCGATGCAAAGGCTGGTGGTGGAGGACCACCCTGGAGGTTGCACAGAGCACAAGGGAAGGTCAGGTAGGGGCAGCACTGGACCAGGAGGAACAGCTGGGTACTCCCTAATCAAAGCGATGCACAGGATTTGTATTTTGAAAGCAAAAGGGGATCAAGAGAGTCTTTTCCTGTGCAAATGGACTATTTAAATGCATATTTGCTTTAGCTGGGCAGTCTCCACTTAGGAGCGACTGCAAGGAGAGGAATTGTCACACAAATAATTTTCCAGGCAGTTTCTCCTCTTATCTATTTCCCCCCCAACAGGGGAGAAACAAAAATTATTCTTTATTTAACTGCAGTCAAGATTTATTTAGGGCCATGTTAATTTTCTAAGAGAAAGAGATTTAATGGTTCTGGTTCATGGGTTCCAGGGGAAGATGCTTCTAAATTTTCCATGAGATTTTAAAATACCTTGAATTACTTAAAAAATGATTCTCCCACTGATAATTCGGTCATTTAATGTATAATTCAGGAGCCCTGTAGTGACAAGTTAATTTCAGAAGGGGGTTTTGAAACCAGTTCTGTATCCCTTGTAACTATTAAAGGCCCCTCCATACTCTATTTAATCAGTATAACAAAGCTGGTTTGACAATGTGAATTTTTGTTTGGTTGATGGATTTGCCATATACCGTGAAGATCTAATTTAAAGGAATATTTATGGAAATGCCTAACACATGTTACTGATAACTCAAAGATTATTAAATCTGAGAACACCTACAATTCAAGATTATTTTACAACTATATACTTTCTGCATGTTATTTACAGTTCCTGTCAATTGATACATTTCCTGGTTTTGCCCTTCTTTTTTTTCTCTACTTTCTTAACTTAAAAAACCTTACTGGGAACTTTAACCAGAGAGGAAAAGTATTAGTGAGACCAAATGAAAAGCAAAACCAGCAAAAACCGTTCAAGTGCCTACCTTTCCAGAAAGTGAAAGTTTTAACTGTTTAATGCAACCCTACAAACTGCTCTCAGCAAAGGGAAACATGCTAAATGTCAGGATTTGTGAGCTACTTTCCTAAGCAGCAGAGGAATGCCCTGCTGGACATCCTGTAAGCGCAAAAAGACAGCGGCAGCAGAGAGGGTCCAGGGGCCACTGTGCAAGGTAACCGATGATGGACTCACCGAATGGGGGAGAAGGAGGTTAGATTTTAATTGGGAAGGAATCCTCATGTTCAGCTTTGATTATTTTATGGGTCAGGCTTTCAAAACCAAAAAAAGTTGAAAAAAGTTTTTTGTTATTCCCCAAACAACGCTGACACCACAGTGAGAAGATCCTCTGTGGTTCTGAGATACCAACAGTTACAGAAGCCCTGACGGTCTGCATCCTGAGGTCCATACTGCTGCAAACTGAGTTCCCTTGGGCTCTGTTGATACAACCAGGGGTTTGTGATCATGGGGAAATCAAGGTCCAAACGGATCACAGCCCTAATCAGGAACCTGGTCAAAGGCCCCAAGGGGCACATCCTCACGCAGCCTTTGCATTCGAGGAACTGACAGCGCATGCACCAAGGACATTGGCTTTGAACAAAAACACAGGATTGGACGCTGGACAGTATTCCAAACAAGACATAGATGTGCACAGTGATTTCAGGACCAGGTAACACGAGACATTTTTGGGTTGCTTCTTGGTGCCCAGTTTAAAGTAAAGCTTTTGTCTTGAGAGAGTCCTTTTCCGGGGTCACGGAGACAGTCTTGGATACACATGATGATGGATGAGAGAGAGAATGATGAGAAGGACGTGATGGGATGTAGAGGAGAGCACGGGATGAAGGGTGCATCTCACCCTGCCCTGGCCTCACACTCCTGCCTGCTCAGCTCAGGGAAGCCCTGCGGTGCTCACCAAAAAGGCCCACCCCTGCTCTCGCCCCAGAGAAGCGTGAGCCTCCTGCCTGGCCCCCTAGAACCTGCCTCCCCCACCACTCGCACAGGGCAGCCTTCACTAGAATCTGCCCAGGCTGGTTGCTGCGAACCCCTCCTGGTGGCTCTCCACCCTGGACATGGTGATGTGGGCAAGTCTCCCTCCCTCTGGGGTTCTGGGGTTCCAGCCTGCACGGCTCAGGAACCTCTGGCCAGATAAGGGGTTCTGTGGGAAAGATACAACAAAGCAGGTAATAGAATGGTCTTAATCTAAGTTCCTATCTGTTACCAGTGACATTGGATAATCAAACTAAATGAGAAATAAACACCATATATTCTGCTACATAATCAAATGGTGAAGTAAGGCAAACTGTGCGAGACAAGGCCCTTGGAAATGCACTCAGCCCTGCCTGGGTGCAGGGGGTGACTACAAGCCCTTCCTAACACTGGTTTCAGACCTGGGCTCCTACTGTAAGGCTTCCTCAGGCGTCTGACCCAACCTGCGCCTTTCACATCTTGAACCTCCTGTTGACAAGAACAGAGGGAGACACCATTAAGGCGGGTTCCCGCAGTGGCGGGGCAGCACACTTGAGACGCCGAGACCCGCTCCAGCCGAGGACCCCCCTGTTGATTTCCAAATCGCTGCGGTACTTCTCCCTTCCGAGACCCTGAGCGAGGAGACTGAAGTGAGAGGGACAGATGGCAGAGGCGAGGGACGGATGGAAGGCGGGAAGAGGAGAGGGCAGGTGGGCACAGCAAGCACAGGGCGAAAGGACGAACGAGGGCATGGCACAGCGGTCACACGACAGGACGAGGCACGCTGCCTTAACCCAGCACAGGCATCAGCCCGGGTCGCAAAGCACCCAGCCCCAGGACCTCTGGGCGGGCGCGGCGCGTTCGTCCTGGAGCTCGGAGCCCCTGCAGCCGGGCCGCGCGGGGACTGCGCATGCGCACCTGGTTGCAGGGGCCTGAGCGCCGCCTAGTTACGGTTCAACCCACAATGGAATGGAGGTCCGGCTCTTCGGCTCTTCCACGGTGACCCTGTTTTCAGTGCGGCTGGGGCTGTGCCCGCTGGTCAGATACAGTGTGGCCCCAGGGCCAGTGGGGTAATCTAAGGGCAGATGGAGGCTTGCCTGTGTTTCTTGATGGGGCAGGGGGCAACTCGCTCAGCTTGGGCTGCCCCCGGGATGGGTGGCAGGTGCTGTCTTCCCGAGCACTGCAGAAAGCAGTTTGCCACCTCAGGGAAGCAACAGCTTGACCCACAGTTGCTACAGGACAAACAGCTCTCCCAGAACAGACCTCTTTGGCACAGAGATCCTGTTCCTGAGGTGTGAAGAAGGGAGCACGGAGACACGTGTCCGGCCCGCTTTTTCAGACACTTGTACAGGAGTGCTACCCTGGCCGAGGTCTCGCAAATCACTGCTGCTGGCTTCCACAGAAAGGACTGCAACCCTAGGCAGTCCAGAGGCCTTCAGAGGCACCGAGCGCAGGACGAGGTAGATGGGAACCCACACACCCGGAAGCAGGCCTGCCAATTCCCCCGCCCCCTGCAAGAGGGGTACAGGCCGGGGGGATTCGCCAGATACAAGGGATGCAGTGGGAAGTAAAAAGTCCTTGGCCGCAGCGCCCTAAGGGGTACAGTCCTCCAGTGGGCAAAGTGAAAGTGAAAGTGAAGTCGTGTCCGACTCCTCGCGACCCCATAGACTGTAGCCTACCAGCTCCCCCGTCCATGGGATTTTCCAGGCAAGAGGACTGGAGTGGGTTGCCATTTCCTTCTCCAGAGGATCTTCCCGACCCAGGGATCGAACCCAGGTCTCCTGCATTGTAGGCAGATGCTTTACCGTCTGAGCCACGACTAAGTCTTACGCCGTAAAACAAGAGGAGCTCACAATGCTCTGTGACCCAGGTGACAGGCAGGGACCCTGAGCTTCTTCGCTTGAAATCCATGTGCTCCATCCGTCACCCATGTCATCTTTCTGGTTCTGTGTACTGAAATCATGATCAGGGGTCTGGGATGCAGGGTGCATGGGTGTCCATGTGTGATGGGGGGTGGGGAAAATAGTATATGTATTCAAGGGTTCCCTTTCCAAAGCATCACTGAAATCAGTCTTTTTCTCCCCTGGGATCCCTCCTCCTCCCAGTCCAAATTAGAGACTTGGGAAGAAATCTCAGCTATAAATCTGTGTGTGTATACCTGTTGGACTGGGGGCTGGTGAACGAGGACTGAGACAGCTGTGTCCCGGAACCTAATCACTCAAGGTCAGGCAGAAGCGGGGGAGGGGACGCACTAGGAGTCCCCAGAGCTACAGGCCCTTCACACAACTCCTCTGCATCAGGGACTCTGGACCGTTGCAAGAATCTACAAAGCGAATTAACTGCCCTGCAAAGAGGCTCCCTGAGAAGCATTTCCACAGCTGCTCTCTGGAAATTCAGAGCTGCCAGCCATTTTCCCCACATAGTCGGAGGAAACCCACCTGAGCTTGAAGGTAAAGCCACTCACACAGTCCCAGGCCCAGGAGAAAAGTCCCGCCTCACGTGGCAGAGTGGTGGAGGACCAGGCAAGGCACTCGGGGCAAGGTTTCAGTTATCACCTGCAAATGTCATGACCGCAGCCAGCTCTCTCCTCCACAAAGGCAGGGACGCCCCAGGCAGGGGCCAAACAAGAAGGCATAAGGCACATGCCTCTCGCTGGCTGTCTTCAGATGCCCCTGCTGGGCTAGCAGACTGCTCTGTGCAGAGTTCAGGTGGCCACATGCTGCCCTCAGACAGGAATGCAGATTGTAAGAGTGTGGAGCTGTGTCAGCTCTGAGCGATCCTGACCATGGGCCTTCCAAGAGAGGGAGTGGAGGGCTAGGTGGGAGGCTCATCAGCCCAGGGTGATGCTGGAGAGAGACGCTGGGTCACTCTAGATGGAGCCCTGAGCCATTCTAGAGTCCAGGCTGTTCTAGATGGAGTCCTGAGCACACAGGCTCTGCATCACAGACCCCAACCCCCATCTCTGCACAACTACTTTCTTCTTAACTTAGCAGACCAGGAAGGGCCCTGAAAAGCACACAAATACAGGAGCCAGTGTGGCCACAGAGGCGGCAAAGCACTGCTCCCCCATGGAAGTCTGAAAGCCTGCCCCGGGAGGCAGGGGGGTCTGCCCTGGAGGAGGCTGAGAGCAAATTTACAAAGCGCCGGGAGCAGAGTGCACTGCGGTCCATCTCGAAGTGGCAGATAACTAGTTTTTCCTTTTCTGAGCAGCCTTTCTCTTCTTCTGTCGCTTCTTTTTTCCTATCTTTTCTTTTTTCCCCACTTTTTCTTCTCTGCTCCCCCTTAGATAAAATTAGTAGAACCATTAATAATGTTCAAATAAACAAGAGTACATGTCAGTCTGTGCAATATTTAAAACTGGCCCGTGTATGTGTTTAACCCTGTCTTTACTCTTAGGCCTGGAGGCCCCTGGGCAAAATACTGTCTGTCAGTATTTCATTAAACTAAGTCAGATATTTTCCCCAATTCCAAAAAAAATATTACACGGGCTTCCAGAACACCGATATTTGTGAACTGGTTATAGCCATGGTCCATTGGCCAGCTTGACCCTGGTTCCCGCTATTGCCTGAGGCTTCTAACAGGGACCAGGGCTTGATATCTGTAAGGGTGGGAAGGCAGGCCCAGGGCCAGACTGTGTCAACCCAACCTGCTCTCCTAGGGCTTCTTCACATCTCAATGCAGAGCTGAACTCCCTGCTTTATCTTAAACATCTCTGCATTTCAAATCAAATAAAGAAGGCTGGAGGAGCAAGGTTTAAATGACCATCCAGGAGAAAAAAGAAGGCAGCCAGATCCCACCTTCTTTCTGGATGCCCGTGGACACCCCTGGAAATGACTGGGATTGTTCTGGAGAGCAAGGGAGAGAGCTGGTTAGCAGGATTTTATTAGAGCGACCTTATTAGAGCGATTGGCTCTTGACTGTCACATTAACATGATTCAAGCTGAATGGTATTTAATGATTTATGGGGTAAGGCCACCTGTTCCTGAGAAAGCTTGATATTAACCATGGGCTGGAATTATGGGATTTTTACATGGGAAAATGTGAAAGCTGGGTATTATGAGGGTTGCGTCTCTGGAGATTACATGGGGATGTTAGGAGAACCAGGTTGGAGGAGGAAGGGGAAGAGGAATTAGTGAGTCAAATATTATTCTTCAGAAAACTAGCGCCACTGATTCCACTGTTTAAACAACAACACAAAAGCGTGAGCTGCAGACCTAACCTGCTCCTGAGCGAGGCCCATGTACTGTCACTGGCCGTGTGAACTCAGCAGAAGGGACGCAAGGCACCTGACCAGCAGGCCAGCTTATGTTCATAAATACCAGAAACGTGTGTGAGCCCCGTGTCTGACAGTCAGTGGATTTTAGCTCAGGTAAATAAATTCCCACATACAGTAGGAGGTTTATACCATGAAACAATGAGCATTTTATTGCTAGTACATATAATGTCACATTTGATACAATTTTAGTACAAGTGAAAAAATACACTGTGGGTAACATTAAAAAGCTGCGATCACACTTATATGTCATATATATTTCTTTACAAATGGCCAGTAGTTTACGATAATAGAGAAATGTAACCTACTGACATTCATATGGCTCCACTTCAAATATAGGAACTGTTTGACTATAAATATATTTTGAAATACATTTGTCTACTAAAGAAACGTTTAAAAAAATTGTGCACGAAAATATATATAAAAAATGCCTTGCAAAAAGTTACAAATACCACCAGGCCCATCTGTGGATCCCATTTATGCATGGGAATTTCATCTTGCCAACATCTCTGATTGGAACCTGAAACTGTGCTGTGGCTTCAGGAGGAGGGGTTAGTGGTCAGAGGCTCGTTTATTCATCTATTTTTTCACTTCTGATTTTAGAAACCTCAGAATTTGAAGAGCCTCCATGGCCTAAATAGGCTTCAGAGGCAATCACAGAAACCAAATTCCTCAAAGGAAACCCTCAGATTGAAAATTGCATTTGATTCTGCAAAGACTGTCTTTCATGGGAAGGCGGAGACATGATCTCATACCCCCAGCAGAGGGCCAGCCCCATTCTGGAGAAGGCCAGGGAAGGATCTCACAGAAGGCCTGCGGACGAGGGGTGGGCAAAGGGAGGAGGGGGGCCACGGAGCTGGAGCCCATGCGGTCACCCTCCTCCAGCTGGGAGCGTACAGAAATGAGAAGCAGAAGCAAGATGAAAGCATGCTCTGGGAAGCAGGGAGAGGCTGGGAATGATCCAGAGAGGGTCTCTGAGCACAGTCCCCAGTGATGGCAGTTCTGCATGGAGCTCTCCTCTAATCACGGAGCTGGAACGAGGAGGTGTAAGGCAGTGGCCGCTGCGGGGCACCAGCCAGCACCTGGGTTGTCGTTCTAGCAGTGCTTCCCCTGCCGGAGCTGCCCGCAGTCTTCCTCCCAGCCTCAGCGTCTGGAGGAAGAAGGCTTTCTCAGCTCCCTGCTTGGCCATCACCTGACTGTGCTCAGACTCCCCAGGGGAGAAAAGGAGAATCTCCAAAACAAACCAAATACAGAGCTTGAAGTAATTATCAATTTAAAAAAGGATAATGAGTGATGAGGACTGTGATGATCATGAGGTAACTGGCTGGTGGGAAATGCTGATGGGATGATATAATTGCCTAGAAAAACCCCAGTTATAAAACAGCCAACGTGCAGAGTGTGGATGAGCACACGCCGCAGTATTGTACCATGTGCTGTAAACGCAGCTGTCTGCGTGCCAGGCAACGCTCACATCCATCCCCAGGCCGGTGCCCTGCCCCCAGGCACACCCTTCCTCCCCCCCCCCCGTACCTCTGCCCTTTCATCTCATTCGGGTTTAGCTTTCCTCGGGTGGGTCTAGTGGAAAGTCCATTTTGGTTGTTGTGCTTACTTGTTTAAAGCTTTGTCCAGGTATTCCTGAATCCACTTCAATTTCGGGTCAATGCACACTTGCCTGTTGTTGTTCTTCAGCCTTGCCCTGTCAAAACAGAAGAGGCGACAGTATGCAGCTGAGCAGAAGGGGGCACGGCTGTGACCCGGGCCACTGCTCACCTGATACCCAGGTGTGGACCACTGGAGCCTCCCAGCTGGCTCAGGCACAGAAGGAACCCTCGATGTGCTCGGGAGATGATGCTAGCCATGGTGCAGGTTTTACCCCAGAGACACTGGGAAGAGAGGGAAGTCTTTATGGAGTCCAGAGAGAACTCACACATGGAACATTTGAGCTGGCTTTTGAAGGATAAGTAGGAGTGGGCAAGTAAAGGGGGAAAGAAAAGTAAGCGCAAATACCCCACGGGGGTGACACCGCAGAGGACGTGGAGGGACTGGAGAGACAGGACCCTAAAGAAGCCTGCGGCCAGGTGTAGGAGCAAAGAAGCGGGGCTTTAGCTGCAATTTTGTTTGTGATGGGAACTCGTGGGGACTTTGAACCGGAGGGTGGCAGAAGCAGATTTTTATTTTGATGGATCATCTCGACAGCACATGGAAGACAGCCTGGGGGCCTGGAGACCTACAGAGAAGTAAGAGCAGTAGTCTGGGGGTGGGAGAGGTGAGAGTGCAGTAGGGGGAGGGACAGTGTGCGGGGTGGGAGGGATGGGGAAGGGGTGAGGGAGAGGAAGTGTAGGCAGTTTGCCAGAAAATGGTTTCCAGAGAGATTTTACAAGTTCTCTGAGTGTTCATGGTCTCATTTGTTCTCTGAAAGTTTGGTGTGCACCCTATCACCTCCATTCATAGCCTCCCTCCCTAAAGACTCCCGGAGGAGAGCCTGGACTTCTCTCTGGATCCCTCTCCATAAAACCCTGGTACCAGGTAATGTGAAGCAGCCTGAGGACACTACCACCCCGCGGCCACTCAGCACCCGTGAGGACGCCTGGGGCCAGCACGGTGGCTCGCCAACACTCACACGAGTCTTCACACAGCCTGCCTGTTGAGCCAACAAGCTGAGCAGGCCTGTCTCAGAGCAAGGGGGACTGAGGTCCAGTTCTGGGGTCTGCTGTTTTTTAATGTTGTGTTTGTGCACACAGACCTGAGGACTCTGTTTGGCTTCTTCCAGCTCGAGATGCAGTCCCAGGAAGGAAAACCTGCAGAGTCTCCACTGCAAAGTGGCCCATCCTCACTGAATTCAATATCTGATTAAATACTTCTCAAATGACAGAGTATTATATTACAAGCAAAGAAAAAAATTCATCTCCTAGTGCCCAAAAACATAGTGTAAATGACAAACACATTCAAGACAGCAAAGGCTAGGAAAAAAGGACAAAGAAAAATCAAACCTAAAACCAGTTGCTGTCGGGTGGAACATCGTCAGGTAGCTTTTCTTCCACCTGTTGCGTCCCCCACCAAGCTCACTGCAAGTGAGCACGCGGACATGGGGGCACTGGAGGTCTGAGCAATGGACAACCACGTGCGGCTTTCTTTCTGCACCCGGCCCAGCCTCCCGCACTGCAGGAGAGATCTTTGTCTTCTGCATATGTGGCTCCGGGGCGTCTCGTTTCCCACGTGAAGGAAATCAAATGTTAGCAGCTGCCATCAACACCAGCAAAACAAAAACCCTGTGTGTTGGGTTTCAGAAAACGCAGTTAAGTGAGCTGGTGATTTTGAGTTTCACCAAACAGTTGAATGACGCTTCAGCTGCATTTTGGTCTTATGATTTTGTGCTGTGTGATAAAGGATTAAATGAGGGCACTAGCAAGGGGCTGGTTAATTTACTATACTTCCGCAGAAAGAAACTTTGGTGAAGTTCATGTTCCTCCAGTCTAAGGGGCACATCTGAACGTGCTCCCATCTCTTACACGAAAGGGAGGAAGCTTGGAAAGAGGAGGCAAGGACCTGTGGGAGCACAGCACCCAGGCTTAGGGCACCAGGGCTAAGAGCAGCTTTTGAAACTCCTTCCTGGTGGTAATATCAGCTACCGCTAATCAGGCCGGGTTCGAGGCTGGACACTCGGCATGTGTCACTTCTCTAGCTTTAACGCGTCTGCGGGTTAGGTGTCGCTATGCCTATTTCTGGAGGACGACGCTGAGACTTACACGATCTGAAGGGAGCAGTTTGGAGTGTTGAGGATTTTGAGGTGCTTGACGTTGGCTTTGGCGACATGGCTCTCAAAGAACCGGCAAGGGCATCTGTAGCTCAGGCTGACCGGTTTTGCTGGAAAGGGAAATGAAAACAAGGCAGCTTGTTATTTTCCTGCTGGGCCTTGGGGATACAAGCGTGACTGAGTCTGCAGCTGAGGGATCAGGTGGTGGTTTGCTAGGGAGTCACGGGTGCCCCGTGGCAGAGACCTTCACCTTGGGCCACACAGGGAGCTCTGAGTGGGCTTGGGCTCAGCTTCGACAAGGCAAGAAGCCAGAAGGACCTGAGGAGGCTAGACCCTAGGAGGGTAGGGAAGCTAACATAAGAAGCCTCCTGCTCCTGAGTCTCAAGATAAAGGGCATGAATTACAGGAGAGGACTGTTTCAGTCCAAGGCACTGAGGTTCCCAGTTATTCTTTGCAAAATCAACTCTTCCAGGGCCTCCTGAGAAAGACTTCCCCATTCAGGGAAAAGCAAGAAGAAGGAGGCTCCAGGCTTGCTCCCTCCTCCTCCCCCAGAGAAGCCACTGCAGAGTCCCTGGGAATGCTGCCCTCCCCCACCTGCAGTCTTCTGTCCCCTCACATTTACCTTAAGCTCAGGCAAACCACAAAAGAATTCCCTACTGGCTTCCTCCCTGGGAAGCCCCAGAGGGCAGGCGAGGGCCCACCTTCTCCCTGCACTTGCAGGCCTGCAGCACGAGGATGCCCAGCCTCCTGGGTTGTATTCCATCTTTGTTTGCCAATCCACCAATTTGCAAAATGCCATAATTGACACTCATTAGTGTAAATTAGCGAAGGGCTCCTGCAGAACCCACAGTTCACCCTGTAAGTCTAGAATTGCCAGCCCCAGGGCAGGGGTGGGGGGTGGAGTGGGTGTGGTGGCGGGTAGGGTTGGGAGGAGTGGATCCTAGGATTTGTGTGTGTGTGTCTGTGTGCGCATTTTCTGCAGATTTTATCCAAGCCCTACTTAATACCCCAAATTATTTGAATTTGTGGATCCTTTCATCAGGGATTAAATGTATGTCTGAAAATATTTAGTCCAGAGATTTTTTTTTTTAAGTTTGCCTGTTTACAGAACTCCCAGAAGCCTCCTGGTGGTTCTGAATTTCCATGCTTTGGGGCAAGAGAGCTGGGGAAGCTTATGAGCAAGGGACTTTTTTTTTTCTTCTTCTTCTAAAGGCTGAATTTAGCTGAGAGAGGCCATGGCCACCAAGTCAAGGGGTAAGCAGACCACCTGGCCCCTCCCAAGATCAAACTCGACTCCCTGAAAACCAGAAAGAAGAAGCCTGGTTTCCAGGTGCTCAGTGGCTGTGGCGAGCCCAGAGCAGCCTTCAGCTTTACAGCTAGGCTGCCTCCAGAAAGGCACTGCCGGGCCGGGCTTTTAGCAACTGCACCGGGTCCCTGCAGAAGTCTGCAGGGCTCTGTAACCAGAGCACCTGGGAAAGTGGCCTAGAGCTGGGGGCTGGGCTGCCTGAGTAAAGGAAGAGTCAAAGTCCCCCTACTGAGTGTCCTGGGACCAGGTCCCAACTGAGCAGAACCAGACTGTGGGTCCCAGGGGTGAGGCAGCATTGGTCCCAATCCCAGAGCATCAAGCTGGAAGGTGCACAGCGTGACAGCTGCTGGGGCGATGCTGTGGGTGGTGGGAGCTGCTCCTCGCCCCCGTCCCCCAGATGCGGCTTGGACTCCATTAACCAAGCAGTGAGATCAGGCCAGAAATCAGAGCCCATTCTGAGCTCAAAACACAAGCTTTCTCTTTTTCTCCTCTCCCCTCTCCACCCCCCCTGGGATTATCCATTTCCTTCAAAGGCAATTTTTCATTCTTGCTCCCAGGACCCAGTTGCCTGCCTATCAAGTGGAGAATTTCAACAGGTTTTTTAAAGTGACAGAGCCCCAAGTGTTCTTACCAAGAGAGCTGGGTGCTGTGTCCACCTGGTGACCGACCGTCCTGCCAGCTTTTCACCAATATTACTAACTTTTCCAACTGTTTTGCATATGTACAGGCAAGAGGCCTGACTGCCCCAGATATTACCCAGGAGTGGGGTGAACTTGGCTTCTGGTGAAGTTGGCATCTGGTGAACTGGGCTCTGCTCCACAGCAGTCCTTCCACACTAATGTAGACAGGAGCTCCTGAGTTAGCCCCTCCAACCAGGCCTGGGAATGGGACCCAGGGCATCCAGGGACCCAGAAGCCCAGAGCATCCAGGGACCCAGCTTTGTGGTTGAGGTCAAGCAATGGAAGGAGGGTAGAAGCCAGAGCCAGAGCCTGAACATGGGGACTCAGCGTGAACACCCCCTCTTGGTGGTCACAAAGTGCCTCCTGACCTACGCATGCAAGGAGAGCATGACCATCCTGATCTGGCCACTCAACTGCCAAGAGGCAACTCAGATGGGCAAGCAACCAGCACTTCCCAGAGCTAGGAGGAGCCTGTGAACGAGGCCCCCACTCCTTCTGCGTTCCCCAGGGTCAGCTGAGCCCAGGACTCCAAGACCTGGGTCCCTGCATTCCAGTCATTTCTGCAGTTCCCCAGGGGAGGTGGCAGCCAGAGGAAGCACCATTTCCTCCTCCAACAGCTGGACGGTAACACTCCACTTTCGCCAAACCACTCACTTGTTAACAGCCTCAAACCAGAGCGCTCCCCATGACCTGGGGCCAGGACTGTGTCAAGAAAAGGCTAGGCTACTTTTTCACCTTACAGAAAAAAAACAACAACAATCTAAATTCCCTTTGGGGGCAGTCCCACTGTAGCTTTGACCAGCAACTTGCTACACTTATAAGGAACACTTCCCAGGTGGTCAGTCACCAGCAATGGAGAATGCAGCCTGCGGTCTTCTGTGGGAACCCAGCTGACTGCTCCAGGGTCTGAGCCCCCAAACTGACCTCAGCTGCAGGGAGATCTCAGTGTTCTTCAACCCTCTCTGCAGGATTGGTTAGAAACTTCGCAGCCAAGAACTCTCAGCAGGGCCTGACCAGGCTGACTTGGTTTTGTTTTGTGTGTTCAGAGGCAATGGTTTATTTTGGTTTGCAGCAGCGGTGTCCTGTAACAGGACAGTGAGTTTTCTCTTAAGCCTCAAAAGGAAAAAACGCTCTCTCCCTCTCACAGTGAAATGGGACACCACCTTTCCCCGTGGCCTAAGGCGTTGGCGATTGAATTTTGCAGCCGCGCTCAGCTGGCTTCGAGGTAGAGAGCTCAGTCGGCTGGTGACAAAGGCGCCTGTCTGCAGGTGTGCTTGGGGGACTGGGTAGGAGCATGCATGACCCGGATGGCGCCTGGGTCTCTCTTGGGTGACCCCAGGAAGAGGTAGGGAAGGCACTGGCTGGGTGCGCGTCCAGCTTCGCCGCGTGGCTGCGGACCGCACAACGGGTACGGAAGCGCAGCCAGGCGTTTGGCTCAAACCCGACAGCTGCTCGGAACGAGACGCCCGCGGAGCCCCACTTAGGTGGGTGCAGAAAGAGGGTAGGCCTCGCGTAAATGGGACGCCTCGTGGCTGACAGGATCGCATCGCCACGACAAACAAGTCGCGGTGCCAGACAGGCTTTGCAAAGCGCTCTCTCCAACACGAACCGCAGATCGCATGTCCGGTGCGATGCGCTGCGGGGCCTCGGAGCCCACCAGCCTCTGGAAACTTAGCTGCGCTCGGAAGGCACTAATCTGGGAGATGGGTGGTCAAGGGCCAGGGACCCGCGGCTCCCGGTTCAGCTCCACACCTCGGCGCCCTGGCTAGCCGACTCCGAAAGCGCCCCGGGCGCGCTCGCACCCAACTATCCTGCGCGACCAAGCTCTGCAGCCCGCCCGAGGTCGGCGGCTGCTCCCGGGTCCCGGAACCCAAGCCCTGTCGCGGAGTGCGAAGCCTCGGAGCGGGGTCGCTTGGGGGGCGGGGGACTTCGAACACCGTACGCCGAGGGAGTGCGCCCCGCGAAGTGGGCTGCCTCAACCTCCGGGGTGCAAAGCGGCGCGGGTTGCGCTGGCTCGGGACAGCTCGGGCTGGGGCAGAAGAGCCGGGGCCCCTCGCCGAGCCCGGCGCCCGGCGCCTGCCCACGCCCCGGTCGCACTCACCGTCGCTGAGGCACAGCGCAGTCAGCACGAGGGCCAGCACGACGAAGACCTTGGCATCCATGGCACTAGCCGGCGGCGGGCGGACGGAGGCCGGGCGCGGAGGGGATGCGGCGGCGGAGAGTGAAAGTGCGGCCGCAGGAGGCGCGCGCCCGGCACTTTAGAGGCGAGAGCGGGGCGGGGCGGGCGCGCGGCGAGGGGCGGGCCTGGAGCTGAATCCGGGCTGCGGCCGGGGGCTTGGACCGGAGTCCCCTCCCAGCCGGCCGCTCCCCCTGTCCCCTCCCTTCCCACCCCTGCCCCAGCGCTGGATGCTCCCGGGACTGCGATGAGCTCCAGTTTTTGACCTCTCAGTTGCCCTGGGTCCTGCTTTGGAAATCCGACCTGCACCGAGGAAGCCAGTGCCCAGGGAGCGCTGGAGACAGGGCTGGTAACTGTTCCCATTATGCAGATGGAGAGACTGAGTCCCAGAGGCTAGAACTGAATGAGAACCAAGGGAAAACAAACAGGTCGGTCCTAGAGGTAAGGGCCAGCTAGGCCAGTGGCGGCCTGAGTAGGCTAATAGCGTCCTATTTGGGGAGTGTAGGACCTGAAAGTGACCACGGGCCTCGGCTTGCTGCACTGCGGCCGGGTAAACTGGAACCAAGGGAACCAAACTGGTCTTTGCATCAGAGCTTCTCTTATTCCAAGCCAAAGCTATCACTTATGTATTAGCCAAGTCTCAGTTTACTCAAGTATGAAGTTGAAGCTTTCTAATAGAATAATGTGCCGTCAAAAGGAAATAATGCCAGTTCGCCCCAGAGGCTTTTAGTAACCATGCATTTATTCAGCCCTTTGCACCTGCTCTTCAACTGAGAAATGGGTTAGTTCCCACCCTGCGAAGGGGAACTATGGGAATTGACTTGAGACCACCGCGAAGTGTTCAGCATTCAGTCTGACAGATAGTCAGTACTCAAGAAATGTAAGCTAGAAATAACTGTTCACACTTCAGTATTTTCTCCTTCTTCCCATCGGATGTTCTTACCACCCGAAACAATGAGAGAACTCTCCTCTCCTCCCCACACCCAGGACGGTGCTCCTGGAGTTGGTCTTTTTGGTTTAGAAACTATACCAATAGGGTCGTCCCTCGGCGGTGTTCAGCCCTCCCAGCAGGCTGCTGCGCCCCAACCTGGACACATGAGAAGGTCCCGAAGTGGACAGGGGTGCAAGCAGGCGGTCTGGAAGGCGCGGGGGTGAGAAAAGTGCCCTTTTGATCCTCTCTAGTGATCACAACCTCCCCGGCCACCTCCGTCTGTTCTTTCCCTCGTAATCTGACAGTGGAGTGGATTCTTTCCCGGCGTCCCTCCAAGGGGCGCTTGCTAGGTGGGGACAAGTCTCTGGAGTCCCGAATCTCTGGCCTTGGGGGAGTGGGCGGGGCCTGCCGACTCTGGATTCAATTGCTCAAACTGGGGGCCAAGGGAAGGGGAAATCAGCAAGAAACAGCGAGAGCTCCAGGATTCCAGTCGTGGGGATGGGTGTCTTTTGTTTTTCCAAACTACTGTCGCGCCCAATTTGATGCCTTGTGAATCCGTGTTCATTCATTCATTCATTCACTCCCGGCCGAGCTCACTTCTGGGTACTGGGCGTTGAGCCGGGACTCTCACTGACTTGGTCTGTGCCCTTAAAGAATTACCAATCCAATGGATAATACAGTCCTCGGACAACCCCGGGCCGGCCATCGCCTCCTCTCGGGAAAGCTGGAGCGGGTAATCTCAAGTTCCCGAGCCCTAGCCGACTGCGAACCAGCTAGAGCGCAGCGGCCGAGCTCGGGCGCCCTCTGGTGACGACGTCTCTCATTTCCCCTTCTACCCCTCCCCCATGCCCCTGGGGTCCGAGTGGACCAAGTCTGGGGCCAGCCCCAGATCCCTGAGCAGACTGGTAAAGCTACAAGGTTCAGTCTTACTCGGGCGGCGGGGACTTAGGGGCACATCGTGGAACCTACAGCCTGGCGAGAGATGCGCGGGTGGCGTTTTACCTGCAAGACCGGCCAAAGCCAATGTAAAAATCTCTTGCTTGTTTCCTTTTTGTCACAAAATCGATAGCTGCTCCCAGAGTTTTAGGGAGTCACTGGGAGGGATCCGCGTGGACTGGTGGGAAACAAGGGCCTTCTGCTTCCCGCTATCCCAGAACAGACATCATTGTGGACAGACATCATTGACCCTTCACTTCCTCTATTAATTCATTACAGTTCTTCCTGAGCACCTGTTATGTTCCAGACACGAATAAGTGTTTGAAATATGTTAGTAAAGGAGGCACAAACAAACGAAACAACCAAACCCCTGTCCTCCTGGGTTTACACCCTGGGAGGTGGGGAAAGAAAATGGGCACCACAGGTAAGTAACTAAGCGCATTGTCAAGTGATAGAAAATCATTGAGTGAAAAAGTGAACCAGAAGGAAGGGGAGTGAGTTAGACTTTTAAATAGGGAAGCCAAGGATCTGTAAAATGTCCACAGTTTATAAGTTGGCAAGCTATTTACATTTAAAACTCTGTGCAAGTCAACACTCTGGGGACCAGGGACATCAGACTGTCTACCCTTTTAACCTGGGCTCTGTGCTCTGTCCCAGGGAAGCCTCCCAAATTCAAGGCAGCAGGGCACACCACCCTTTCTCTGTCCTTTACTTGTGACTCGATCTCTGCATAAAAGGCTCGACCTTCTTTCTCTGCCGAGAAACTCGGTTTCCTATCAGGGCCCAAAGCAATGCCACCTTCCCTGTGAGACCTCATGCACACTCAGCACTCAGAGCTGCAGCTCCTCAAGGGCACCTCAGTCAAGAGGAGTTCAAGGTCAGAAGGAGGCAGGGGTCTGGCTGTTAACAGACAGATATATTTCCAAGGCTATGGGCTCTGGACCCCTGGTGGGTGTAGAACCTCCCTGTGGCTCTCTGCCCAGCCTGGGCTGTTCATACCTTCAGAATTCAGTGGCGGGGTTTTTGGAGGAGGACTGAGCACAGGGTTGAAGGTTGGCACCCAATCAGTGTTTCCCAGTGTGAAACCATCAAGGTGACTTTAGGTGGTACTCGGAAAACTTTGTTTTAAAAACCATGGATTTATGTGTTTATTTTTTAGAGTGATAAGAAAAAAGTATAACTAGCACCTTAAAACAGGCATTTCAGATATTGCTCAAGACATTTCATTTTAAAATATATGATTTAAGTTTTAAAAAATAGATTTAAACTAACAAAGCAGTCAATGGTATAGGTGGTTGGGGAAAGAGCAAAACATCAGTGATACAAAAAGGTCTGAAGTTTGAAAATAAACAAAGAACATTTTAAAATTACTTGATACTCCCACCCTTTTTAAGAACAAACTGTTTGGTCTTAAAGTGGTAAAACCAAATCATACAAGGGAGATATGGTGTCTTCACTCTTGCCATCCAGACAAGCCCAGAAGGTGCTCACCCAGGAGTGCTCACTCGGGTTGGCAATCTATGAGATTCCAAACTCTGGCCCTGGAGACCCACAGGCCTCCCGCTTCAGCCATGAGTCTCCCTTCACACATCTCTGAGTGTGGGCCTGAGGGGCTCAGCCAGGGACGACTGCATGTGGTACACCCCCCCGCCCCCCGCTCTCCCATCGTTGACATCTAGCATTGGGGTTCACCAGGGTGTGTCCCACTCTGCGAACCAGCAGCCAAGGAAGAACGACAAAGCTTCAGAGCCTGCTGTCATCTGTGAAATGGGTATATAGCCCTCCCGTTGGCTTTGGGATTGGCTAGGTGTGAAAGAAAGCACTTGGCACAGAGAAGGCCCTCAGAAGATATTTACACAGGACTTCAGTTTGCTTTCTCTGAATCTGTCACATTTGGTTCTTACAAAGACGACACCTGCAGAAGAAACCCTAATTCCTCAGTTCTGTAGACAGGAGGCTAAAGTTAAGAGCAGTTCAAGGCCTTGGCCAACCTGGCAGAGCTGAACGAAGACAAAGGCACAACTCTCTGGACCCATAATCTCTGGGTTCTGAAACATCAGTGTATGTGGGGATGGAGGTCACTTTCATGACAGGTGTCTAGGGAAATCTCTTGTAGCCCTATACCCAAAGCCCACACTCAGAATCTGTCAGGCTGACTCTATCTTCCTTGATGGGATCCTAAATTGGCCTCAGGAGCCAGTTGCAGGAGCCCCAGTCCATCCCAGAGGGAAGGACCCAGGGAGGCTGAGCAGGGCTCCTGTATGGGGGGCTCGTTCAGTGCTGGGTCCTGGCAGGCTTTGGGATCCACATGGAAGCAGGGCTCACCCTACGTGAAGGCGCACCTCCTGCAAGAGATCTCCTGTGGAAGGCCCTGGACCCAAAGACTCTGCCTCGATGAACACTCCTAAAGCAGGGGTGGTATTTTCTGGGACATCTTCATGCCCGCAGCCCACACACACCAACACAACTCTGCCTGCACTCATTGCCCAAATCAGTGGAGTCGAGTGCAGATTTGCTCTGCTGATCCTAATGCTTCCCCTCGTCTTCCTGTGTCCAGGGGTAGCCTCTGGGCAGACAGGGCTCAGCATCTGGAGCTCCATGAAGTTTCTGGGACTGGAGTATACCCCAACCTTCACATAAATCCCTGGATGATAGGAAGAGTGAGCCCCAGGGGATAAACAGTGCTTGCACAGGAGTTCCTCAACCTCACGTCTCCCTCTGAGGCAGGTCCAATGTTACCCTCCATTCCCAAGATTTAGGAACTAAGATCACATAGCTACTCTTTGGCAAAGCCGGGATTCAAATCAACTCTGCCTGGCTCTGGAGGGGCTGTTCCTGGTGAAGGATAGAAGGGTGGGTTTGTCACATAAAATATAGGACACCCCATTAAATTTGCATCTCAGATAAATGTCTCTTTTTTTTTTAGTATAAATATGTTCCAAATATTGGATGGGACATACTTACACTAAAAAGAATTATTCCTTGTTCATCCGAAATTCAAGTTTAACTAGGTGTGCAGGATTTTTATTTGTTGAGTCTGGTAACCTGGCTCCAGAGTCTACACTCCTCTCAGTACCATGAAGCCCCTCTTGGTGGGCTCCCTGCCTGGGAATTAAGGACATGTGGGCAGAGGGTGGGAAGAGTGTTGGGAAGGCAAGTTCTGAAATCATCCACTTTCTCAGTGAAGGGATTTCTTGAATTTTATTACAACAGAGTTTTATCATGCTGGAAAGTGGTGCATTAAAGCAATATGGGAATGATCTTTTCTGTTTTCCTTTTTGCTGTGAATAGTTTAATGACATGCTAACCCCAACCCTGACCTTCCAGAAACTGTCCTGGTCGTGCCTCAGGCCTCTTCTCTCCAGCACCCCCAGTCCTCCTCTCCCTCTGGTCTGGGAAGATGTACATGAAGCACAGTTACTGACACCCTTTCTGTGTTTCAGGTGGCCTGAGCTGTGTATGGGGGAGGACGAGGAGCCGTCATCCCAGGAATGAGCATCACATGGGCAGTATCCTGTTTAGAGGGATTTGCAGATGAAGAAAGAGGTCAAGAGCTGCTGCGGTTCATGGAGGAGGAGCTGGGCCTACTGCCCACACAGCTGGGCCCCTAGTCAGAGAAGCCAGGATCCCAGACCTACCCGCCCTCCCTGTTCAGAGGAGGGACTTGAACATCTTTCTCCACCTTACATCCCCGTGGCCAGAGTCTGAAGTCTTTCTTCACAGATGTGTTGGACAAGACCTCACATGAAGGCTGCCCAGAGAGCCTTTCAAGACTGAGTGCAAAGGCAGGCTGCACGGGCAGCAGGTCCATGGGATAAGTGGGAGATGGACTTGGGTGGGGCTACTTGCCAGCACCTCTAAGGTATGTAACACCCACCCCACTGCTCAGAAACAGACTGAGGAGATTAAACAAATGGATCGTTAAGAGATTTTTGTTGTTGTTTGGGAATAATTTATCAATTAAACTTTGTAAATTAGGGATGGCGGTGTTGTTTTTAGACAAGCCAGCTCCAAGATCTTGACTGGGAATTTGGGTCTCATCCATGACACCTCACTGGCTTCCAGCTTCTAGCAGCCTTTCTCTTCTTAGGTTCCAGGAATGAAGTTCCTGTGTTTGCAGCCAAGTTGACTGATCCCTGGTGTGCCCTTTGTCTCTGTGGAGTACCCAAGTTTTGCCTCATAGCCCTAGGCTTGCCACCAAGAGGTGCTACACTTCCTTCATAAATCTGCAATCCAGCCTTCCATCCATCCATCCATTCCTCCATACACCCACTCATCCACTCATCTGTTCATCATCCACCCACCAATGCATCCACCCATTTCTCCCCTCATCCATCTATCCATCCATCCATCCATCCATTCATCTACTCAAGCAGCCATCTGACCATCCACCCATCCATCCATTCATCTACTCAAGCAGCCATCCGCCCATCCACCCATCCTTCTGGCTCTTCCCTTCAACCACTCCCCACCAGTTCTCTCCAGGTACTACTCTAGCCCTGAGATGCCTTTTGCACCAAGAAAAGAAAGATGCACCTCCTGCTTTCTGGACCATGGGGGAAGATGAATGAAGCATCAAAGGCCGGAAACCCAGAGGTCACCCAGTAAGCCCTCACCTTGATAGAGATCAAAACCTTTGCTCTCCCCTCGCCAAAAGAGCAACCTCTGAAAGGCAGGGAGGGCTTCCTGGCTTCCCACCCAGGCAGGAGCTAAGGAGGGACAACATCTGAGTATTCTTCACCCTTACTGCCTGTATCATGATTTTCTTCCATAAATTACAAAAAAAAAAAAGCAAAGAAACAAACCTTTATTTCTCTGTTTACTCCTTTGCATTTAATGAGCAGTTGTTAACGTGACTGAAACCATCTGACGATTTTTGCCAAATGGAAAAATCTCCCTACAGGGGCAATAAAACAAATATTCAGGATAGAGAGAGGCAGTCATAAAAGGCATTACCCGGTTGTAAACAGAGGCGGGTGGTGGTGATGTATTACCCCTGCTTCGGCAGCTTTCAACAAAGTCCTGAGATTCCAGGAGGGGCTCTGACCCGAGGCAACATTTACTTCTGTGGCTTCTTCCGCAGGCCAGTGTGGGTATAATTCTGTCTACCAGTTGACTGCAGTCGAGGTTCTGAGCAGGAAGCTCCAACCCTGAGCATTCATACCTCAGTAGGATTCAGTCACACCCGCCCAGAACACGCCAAGAAAAGCCCAGTGTACTGTCCTGGCCAGGTGGGGTGGGGGTCTCTGCACACTCTGGATGGAAGTGCGGAGCTGGATGGCGTTAGTTTGTACCTGGTCCCGTAGCGCTGCTTGTCTGCCACACCAAAAGCTGTACTTTGTCCCAGCGTGCTCAGAAGGCCTGTGATTTTCTGACGTTCCATCATGCAAGGATGGCAGTCTTAGCTGTATACCAACTTCATGGTTTGGTACAAAGAGCCCACTAGACTTCGCACAGATCTTAAAGTCTGAAGTCAAAGCAAAACTTAAACTTAGGAGAACAGGAGTCCTACTGTGGGGTCCAAGCGCCAAGCTGCCTTGTGAGGCTGCGCTTAGCCCCCAGGTCCTGTGTGGTGACCCGCAGCATAACTGAGGGTCGGACAGACGCTGACAATTGCAGAGATGGTCCACGCTGCCATCCACAGCGTCATGGCAGGTGAGGAATTGCAGAGATGGCCCACGCCGCCATCCACAGCGTCATGGCAGGTGAGGAATTGCAGAGATGGCCCACGCCGCCATCCACAGCGTCATGGCAGGTGAGGAATTGCAGAGATGGCCCACGCCGCCATCCACAGCGTCATGGCAGGTGAGGAATTGCAGAGATGGCCCACGCCGCCATCCACAGCGTCATGGCAGGTGAGGAATTGCAGAGATGGTCCACGCTGCCATCCACAGCGTCATGGCAGGTCAGTATGCTTGTCCCCGACTTCAGGTGCAACCACGAATGCCCAGAGAGTAAAGGGACTTCCCACCACCTGCCAAGCTGGCAGTGCAGACCAGACTCTGCCCAGAGCTCCTGTGATGGCCCCCGTGTTCCCATCACACTCCAGTGTGGGTGTGGAGGTGCTCGGCCTTTGGTTGCTTTGGACTTGGAAGATCTGCTTCACCCGGACCTAAAGCCCCTTTCAGGGAGCACTGACTCGTGTGCAGTAGGGTCTGAAGCCTCACAGTCAGGCTCTACCCTACAGCCAAGAGGATGTAGCTTAATAAATCTAACAATAGCTGACCTCGAAGACCGGAATGAAGTCTTTGGTCTGTGTCTGACGCCTGCCGTGGGGTCTCCAGAGCCTCAGAGGCCCAGGCTGGCTGGGAGCTCCAGTGTGGGCCATGGGCTCCCCTGTTTCATACCCCACTGACTCCTTCCCGGGGGACTCAATGGGTCCTGAAGAGGTGCCCCCTCAGCCCTGCCCTAGCAGATCTGAAATCCTCATGGCTAAGGTCATGCCCAGGAGCCAGCTTCTTAGGACAGAGCAGTAGTTACCGGGGCTGGAAGAGGGGGTGGGATCTGCTCTGCCCTTCTGGTGGAGCTGGAAGCTGGGAGAGTACCACGCTTCCATTCTGTATATGCAGGGAGTGCCGGCACGTAATCCTATTTACATCTTCCCAGTTTCCATCTCTTGTTTTATGAGGCAGTTCTCACATGCATTTATCCCTCCCACCAAACTAGGGGTTCTCATCCCCATTTTGCTAACAAAGAATGAATCCAGGATTTAAAGACTTGAGGGAGGTTGCTCAGGTGATGTGTGGAGATGCAGGGTCCCGGCAGGTGCCAGGCCCTCAGCTACAGCACCTTTAAGGATGATTGGGAAGTGCTGCCAGGCAGGTAACTCACGCAGGGGTGAAGGTGCACCTGCTTCAGCAGATGTGACCTTAGCAAGATGATGGGAAAACAATTCATTGTCCATAGTCACTACCGCCCCCGCAGTCCTAACAGGAGGCTTCTCAGGCAGGTATCTGCACAAGACTGCTCCCTGGGTCAGACCTGAAAGCAAGAAAAGCAGGTTTTAAGCTCCCATCCCTCATCTCTGCACACTTGCTGCTTTCATCCTGGTCCCTAAACATGCTCTTAAGTGGGAGCTTATTTTCTGCCAGCTCCAGCCCCTGGAATTTGGGCAATCATGGTTTCTGGGAGAACCAGCCAGCTGCAGCCTAGGAACTGATAGCAGATGGAAGTGAGGATAAATTGACCTCTTTACCCAGGGCCAGCTCCCCATCAGCATTGGGGAAGGGAAGGGGGAGGTGGAAGGAGACAGAAGGAAGGTGGGAAAAGAGAGCTGTACTGAGGTCCCAGGAGTGAGGGCACTTCCCAGGAGTGGCATCCTGGTGGGAGGAAGAGGGTACCCATGTGGACCTGCCAGTCATCCTCTCTGGAGCAAGCCTGCAGTTCCAGGAGCCCGGGAAGTGCAGTGAGCGCAGGGCCAGGCTGGGGTGGGCTGCCACCCACCTGTCTACCCTCCACCCTGAACAAGAGCAGGCATTTTCCACCCAGCCCACAGAGTTAAGACTCGCATTTTCCCTCCTCTCATTCAGGTGGGTCCAGCCCAGATGTGTCCTTACCCCAGAGTACTTCTGGGGCCAGGAGGTGGCCCAGGCTGAGAACAGCTGGATCGATTGTGAAAATGACCCTGGACTAAGGGGATGGGGGGTGGGAAGCTTGTCTATTTAGGTGGAAATACTTTGTGTGTTCAAAATTTGACCTCCATCTCCCCTCTCCAGGTTGCCAGATGGTAGATGTGTTTAGTTTGCAGATAAGATAAAGGCAGAAACTGGACTGGATGGAGAATTACGTGTCAGGCTTCTCAGTGGCCCGCTGCCCACTTCAGGCTCCCCTAGTCTGTGCCCAGTGAGGAGGGGCACCAGTAGGTGGCATAACCCAGTGTGTCCCGGGAAAGATCCTTAGCCTCCCTAACCTGGCCTCGTCCACCTTCCCAGCCCCACCCGCAGAGTCCACTGTAGGACCCTGTGAACTGCTCAGCCAAGGCTAAGTTCAACTCAGATCACAGCGGAGGGGGGAAGAGATGCACTCAATGCTGCAGGCAGCCGGAGTCTCCACCCAACACCCAGGCACCTTGGACAGAACCCATTTGGCTCAGGTAGCTGCAGATTGGGATGCTTTGCAGCTTAGCATGGGTGTGAGCCCCACACTTTCCACCTCTGGCAGGTCGGCTCAGGGAGGGTGAGTTAATGGTGAGAACGCTAGCCAGTAGCCACGAAGATCTGTGTTCCTGCCCAATAAGCCCCCTGCCTCCTGGGATCCATTTGGGGAAAGAATCTGGAAAGGCACCTCTCTCTACTCCTGTCCCTGGGCGCTCAACAGCCTCCTGGCCTGTCTCCCCACTCTCTGCATAACTCTGACTTGCTTTCCCCAAGTGACCAACAAACCGAGTAGTCTCAGCGATGCCACACCTCCAAGCCCCACACTCACACCTGGGCGCGAGACTCACCCTCCTGGGTACCCAGCACCGCCCGCGGATATTCCTGGCTTCCAGCCTGCCCTGCAGTGGTGAGGGCAACTCCTCCCCTGGGGTCCCCTGGACTCCTTTTCCTCTCTCCCTTTTGTAGGGGGAGACTGGAGGACCTGGTGGAAGCTGATTCCCAAGGGTATGGCTTTCAGGCAGAAGCTGAGTGAGCAACCCAAACTAGCCGTAAGCCCTCTGCTGCCTGGAGGAGGAGTCCTTGGGGCTCACCAGGTGCCTACATGTCGTTGCTCTTCCCTCATTGCAGATGAGGAAACTGAGGCTCAGGGAGTTGGTCTCAAGTAAATGGGAAAGAAGGGATCTGAACTCACACTCAGCCACAAACCCCAGACTATCCCTTCCTGTTTGCTGCACACACCCTCTCGGGGTAGGAGGAAGGGGGTAGCTCATCAAGATGGGCCTGGGGTCTTGAGCTACAACAAGGAGGGGAGAGAGCAGAGGAGAAGCACATTGTGGGGGAAATTTGAAAAGTTGGATGAAGGAGGGGGTTTTTGAGCTAAGTGCTGAAGATTGAAAAGATCTAAAAACTAAAGATGAGGCAGGTGGAAGGAGAGGGTTAGGGAAGCAAAAAAGAGGGTGAGGATGCTGGGGGCATGCAGAGGGCACCAGGGAGCATGATGGGGGGTGAGCGGTATCTGGTATGTGAGAGGATATCACAGGGCTAAACAGGGAGGGCAGGTTGTGACCAGGTCACAAAAACCTCGAGTGACTAGCCAAGTTCTCCCACCTTTTCCAGCCTGTGGGCACAAATGGGCTTCATCTGCAGGAAAAGCCACACTCTCCCCTTTCACTGGGGCCCCTGCCCTCACAAAGCTCCTGCTCCCAGAGCATATGACTGCAGCCAGTTATCTCATGTCCAGCCCACACAGCTACCTAAGAAAATGCTGACACTGGCCCTACTGCTGGGACTGACCTAAACCATGGGCGTCCACCGAGTGAGCCCACCAGCTCCAGCTGCCCAGGTGAAGGCACTGACCCTTCTGTGCCGGCCGCAGCAGCCCCTGTTTGTCCACTGCACCACGCTCCACCCCACAGAGCTCCCATCTGCCCACAGTCCATCCCCAACTGTCTCAGACCTCCTCAGGGGGCTTGAAAGGAGCCAGAATGCCCTCCTGCCCTGCCACCTACAATTTCATATCGCTTTTTCTCTCCAGAAACCTTCTCGGCCATTGGAGTCCAGCCCATCCATCCCTGGCAGGACACACCCAGGATGACCTGAACCTCATGAGTGGCCTCATGGAACCATGGCTCTGGAGGATAAAGGGAGTCCCCAAAAACATTTAAGCTCAGAACTATTGGGATCAGAGTCAATGTCTTTCTCTGTGTACTATGTTAATACACAGTGAATTTATTCTGGAGTGCTCCCAGAGTTGATACCTGTGGAAGGGGATGGAAGGAAGCAGGACTGAGCAGAGGAAGACATTAAGTTGTGGTGTAGCTTTAAAAGGATTCCCAGGTGGCTTGATGGTAAAGAATCCACCTGCCAATGCAGAAGACACAGGAGACATGGGCTCAATCCCTGGGTCAGGAAGATCCCCTGGAAGGGGAAATGACCACCCACTCCAGTATTCTTGCCTGGAGAATCCCATGGACAGAGGAGCCCGGTGGGTGACAGTCTGTGGTGTCACAAAAAGTCAGACATGTCTGAGCATGCATCCACCAACATAGCTTTAAAAAGGTTCCAGCAAAGAGCCCTGACTCTGAAAAAAAGTGTCCTTTGCACTCCAACTCTGGAAGGTATGCCTGTGGGTGAAGCTGCTCCCCTCCGTAGAGGACATTTTCTGATGGGGTGGCTGCAGGGTGGCCTTCAGCCAATGGCATTTGGAAGAAACAAGTGCTTCAGGCCAGAACAGGGGCGTGGTGGTCCTTCACACATCACAGCATCGACTACAGTCCACCCCTTGCCTCGCCAAGCCCTGTCTTTCAGGGAGAGTTTTCTGTTAGAAGGGGACCTGGCCGGTTAAGATGCTAGACTTAGACAATGATAAGAACCCACACATGCAGGAGACTCTTGGGTGTGGGTGGTCTGTTTGGACAAGCCAGGTGGACAAGTCCTCTGAAATCTCAGGGTGCTTGATTGGAGTTTCATGGGTCACCTTTCAGAGTAGCAGCTTGGCTTGGTTTCAGATGAAGTGTAATTTTAAGAAACTTTTACAATGGAAACAGCAGGGACATAAAAATTCCACCAGCTTGTAAGAACAGAATGTCTACAAACCTTCTGCAAGGGTTCTTGTATCAGCCAATTTTTACAGTCACAAGTGACTAAAACCCAACTGAGTAAATTCAAGCTGGGGAGGGGAAATTTACTATTTCTCATAAATAGGCAGAGGAAAGGAAGGGTGGACCTGCCTCTGGGAGGATTAGATCTCAGGTTCTCTCCCTCTTTGCACATTTAAAGTGGAGAATGAGCATTTGCTCCAGAGAAGTGGATGCAGGCCCCCTCCAGGCTTTCACACCTGAGCTTGGTCCTGAGGCTTGGGGCGGGGGTGGGGATGGGGGTGCTGTGGGCCCCTGAGCAGGGAGAGGCAGGAGCAGGGCGGAGGAGGCCTGGGAGTGCTCCCCAGAGAGCCTGGGCAGCCCAGCCCCAGAGGTTCAGCCATGGGTGCTGTAGATCTGGGGCTTGAGGCTGCTGTCGGACCCCGGTGGAGAGTCCTTGCATCCTAACTCCCCTCCACTCCCTTTCCTCCCCAGCTGCTGGGGTACAGATGAGGCCAGGCCCAGAATGGGGAGCCAGCAGGAGCTAGAAGCGGGGCTTGGCAGGGCCTGGAATTCCACCGGACTCCTACAGCTGGCTTTTTCCTTCCATATTTCTTACTGCTGGATTTTTTTTTTTTCAAAGTCTATTAGGATACTCAGGACGTGAGGTCTGAGGCAATAATAATCCTTCCTCTGAGTCTTATGGCCTGGCAAGACCCAAGTGGGTGAGGAGCAACACTGCAGGGGCTCACAGCGGTGCTTTGAGGGGTTTGGTCCGCACAGACTCTTCATCCTGAGCTCACTGTAGATAGTGCCAGACAAGGCGAGTGCAGAGGACACCAGCCACCTGGTGACCCAAGAGCTGGGCCTGGGCATCACCAGCATTCAAACAGATGTGCCCCCAAATGCATGAACTCACCGTTCTCTTCTGGTTGCTATTAATATCTGTGCAATACCTCCGGTTCAGGAAGCACAGTAGTGAGAGAAGCGAGGAGGTGAACTTAGGTCTAGTGAGCATCTACTAAATGTTGTCCTGCTCCTGGGAAATAGACCTATGTCAGATTTTTAGTTGACACAACAGTTCTACAAACGGGCAGTCTTATTGCCATTTGTTAACCTAGGAAAAATACAGACATAGCAGACATAAATAGCTTGCCCAACCCTAGTACTGGTGAGTGGCCAGGACTAAAATCTGGGCTGTCTGATTGAAGCCTGGGAGGGCCACACTGCCTGTCTGTACCAGGCAACACTCACGTGTGTTCTAGGGAAAGTCACTTTCATAATGCTGGGCACTTTCAGCAGTTCCACAGTGCTGAGTCTCCACGCTAGCATCCACGCGTGCAAATGAGGTTGAGCAAAGCCTTTGGCTGCAGAGTAAGTTTATGTAAAAGTGCTCTGTAAATTGTGACGTGGTGTGCACGTTGCACCTCAAGATGTCACAGTTCTTACCCTCTCATCTGGTCCCAACACCGCTCCCTCAAGTGTACAAGGGCACGTCTGTTTATTTGCTTTCTGTTGAGTCACAAAAGCCTCCGAGGGTAACAGGAACATTGATTCCTCATTCCACTAACGCAGCCCTTGGCCTGTGGTTTTCTGCAGTCAGGGGCTGATTGTGAAGCTCAGAAGGTGCACTAGACCTCAGAATCACTGGGGTCATCCGTCTCTGCTTCCCCAGTCTTGGGACCCTGATGCCCAGTGGATGCAAAGCACCGAGGACCCTTCTGCGAGGCTGTTCCAGGAAGCGCTTGGTAAATGAACTGAGAGATTGATGGGAAGAGAGACTAGGTGTCCTAAGTCAGTAAGCCTGGGGATCTGACCCCAAGTCTCCTGATGGCCTGTGTAGGCAGATTTGACCAGGAGAGCTGTCAAAATAGAGGGAATTGAGCCCCAAACAGTTATCTTTTTTTTTTTTTTAATTAATCCTGGTGGGCCCAGCAATGGAAGGACCTGAGTTCCCTGTTACAAAGATCTCAGCAAGCCTGCTCCTTCTTCCCGTTGATCTGCAAACACCAAGAGCTCAGAGACGTCGTAGGTGCCTGAAGTTCCTCCTCCTCAACGCGGCCTGGGGAGCTCTTCTCCTCCAAGGAAGGCAGAGCCCGGGCGTGCTTCAAGGTAGATATTTCTATTTGTTTCTTCCCCCAAGAAAAGCACAATGAAAGGCGCCAAGGCATTCCACACCCTCCTTTCAAGGCCTATTAATAAGGAGCCTGGGGCCAGATCATAAACATGGCAAACTCCGTAACCACCAAGGCCAGCAGAGCGCCGGCTGCATTAAAAGGGGGAATTTCAGCGAAATGCCGCACAGGTCCTAAATTCGTACCAGATGAGTTCCAGAAGATTAAAGTTATTATAATAAAGCCCCAGGGAATCAATCATGCTCTGCCATGTAACCTTCTCGCTTTACCTCATCATTCACACACATCACTTTCTCCAGGGCCTCGAGGAGGATGTGGAATTCGTGGAGTTAAATGTGGCAAAGGGCAGAGGGATAAGCTTCATGGGTTCAGAAGACCCTGGGGCGTTCCGAGCTGGGCTGGACTTCAGACTGGAAAGCCCCAACAGTGGGGAGGGCTTGGCCTGGAAGGGTGGCTGGGGCTGGCTTGTGGCTTATTTTGTGACTCGTCATAGTGGTGGGGGGCGGGGGGGTAGGGCACAGTAGGGGAGAGATATTCTTCCTAACTTCTCAGCCTGCCTGGGAATGATCATTGCCCAAACCTTGATAAGCAACAGGCTAAAAGCTGCAAAGAGGCTTGGTAAGTTGTGAAACATGGCTCAGTTCTCTTTGTCTTTTGATGCTACTTTGATGTTTTCACTGTTTATACTTCAATTTTTCTCTAAGTTCCTCCCTGCCATCTGAGGTTAGGAACTGTGTGTCCCCTGGCTCTGGGCTCCAGGTTCCTGTCTTGCAGAAGACCCTGTTTCCACCTGGAGGAGAGTTCTGTCTCCCAGAATCCACCATGGGCATGCCACACTCCTGCACCTCTGTCCTGGAGTGGAAGCCCAGCACTGATTCCCCACCGAACCTCTGAGACCAGGTGTCAATACTCACTGCTACTTTCCAGCAGAGTCTTAGAACAATTCACAGAGAAGGTGCAACCTCTCAGACTCAGACCCACCTAGAGTCTCTGTCTGGCACTTGCATCTTGCTCCAGCCTGGTCCTCTACAAACATCCCTAGCTTGGCCACACACCAAAGGACCCGGGTCCAAGTGCTCTGTTCCATGTTCATTCCTGCTGCATGACTTTGAGTGGGACCTTCCATTCCCTTTAGATAAGATGCAGCTTTCAGCCTCAGAAACATATTTGGATCCCAGTGACCAAGCAAAGTACTCACAAATTGACTGCCCTTGCCACGTTGCCCCACTTCTCATTTATGCATCCTTACTTAAGCTAATATTTAACAGGATTTGTGCATCAGTATCTGGGAGAGTTTTCTGTCCTTTTCTTTTTTCTGTGCTATCTCTTTTAGTTTATGTGTCAGAATGCTGTTAGCTTTCCAAACAAGCATTGACAGACTTCCCCATCTGCCATTTCTGAACTCTGGATCAGCTTAAATTCGGTGTTTGAAAACTGCTCATCTAGAAAAAACTTCAGATCAGATGTTTTACAGGGTGTAGTTCTTTGAAAACTGTTTATGTTTTCTCTTTAGGCTTTCCTATCTCTTCTTGAGTCTATTTTGATCATTTGTATTTTCCTAGAAAAGAGGACATTTTAGTCATGCTTTCAGAGTCATTAATATGTTTGCATAATTCTCTTTCTTCTTTTTAATACTCAAGTTTGGATATTTGTACTTTCTCTTACTCTATTTTCCCCCATTTTCCTTTCTCCTTTTTTTTCTCTTTTATTAGTTTATTTTTGCTTTTTTTGACTAGACTAACAAAGCTAGTGGAGGTGATGGAATTCCAGTTGAGCTATTTCAAATCCTGAAAGATGATGCTATGAAAGTGCTGCACTCAATATGCCAGCAAATTTGGAAAACTCAGCAGTGGCCACAGGACTGGAAAAGGTCAGTTTTCATTCCAATCCCAAAGAAAGGCAATGCCAAAGAATGCTCAAACTACTGCACAATTGCACTCATCTCACACTCTAGTAAAGTAATGCTCAAAATTCTCCAAGCCAGGCTTCAGCAATACGTGAACCGTGAACTTCCTGATGTTCAAGCTGGTTTTAGAAAAGGCAGAGGAACCAGAAATCAAATTGCCAACATCCACTGGATCATGGAAAAAACAAGAGAGTTCCAGAAAAACATCTATTTCTGCTTTATTGACTATACCAAAGCCTTTGACTGTGTGGTTCACAATAAACTGTGGAAAATTCTTCAAGAGATGGGAATTCCAGACCCCCTGACTTGCCTCTTGAGAAATTTGTATGCAGGTCAGGAAGCAACAGTTAGAACTGGACATGGAACAACAGACTGGTTCCAAATAGGAAAAGGAGTACGTCAAGGCTGTATATTGTCACCCTGCTTATTTAACTTCTATGCAGAGTACATCATGAGAAATGCTGGGTTGGAAGAAACACAAGCTGGAATCAAGATTGCCAGAAGAAATATCAATAACCTCAGATATGCAGATGACACCACCCTTATGGCAGAAAGTGAAGAGGAACTAAAAAGCCTCTTGATGAAGGTGAAAGTGGAGAGTGAAAAAGTTGGCTTAAAGCTCAACATTCAGAAAACGAAGATCATGGCATCCGGTCCCATCACTTAATGGGAAATAGATGGGGAAACAGTGGAAACAGTGTCAGACTTTATTTTTTGGGGCTCCAAAATCACTGCAGATGGTGACTTCAGCCATGAAATTAAAAGACGCTTACTCCTTGGAAGGAAAGTTATGACCAACCTATACAGCATATTCAAAAGCAGAGACATTACTTTGCCAACAAAGGTTCGTCTAGTCAAGGCTATGGTTTTTCCTGTGGTCATGTATGGATGTGAGAGTTGGACTGTGAAGAAAGCTGAGTGCCGAAGAATTGATGCTTTTGAACTGTGGTGTTGGAGAAGACTCTTGAGAGTCCCTTGGACTGCAAGGAGATCCAACCAGTCCATTCTGAAGATCAGCCCTGGGATTTCTTTGGAAGGAATGATGCTAAAGCTGAAACTCCAGTACTTTGGCCACCTCATGCAAAGAGTTGACTCATTGGAAAAGACTCTGATGCTGGGAGGGATTGGGGGAAGGAGGAGAAGGGGACGACAGAGGAGGAGATGGCTGGATGGCATCACCGACTCGATGGACGTGAGTCTGAGTGAACTCAGGGAGTTGGTGATGGACAGGGATGCCTGGTGTGCTGCGATTCATGGGGTCGCGAAGAGTCAGACACAACTGAGCGACTGAACTGAACTGAACTGAATAAATATTCCATCCTAGTCTGTTCTATTCTCCTTCCTCTACCAAAGAAACACCTTTTGTATTGTGATTAGCTAATTGTGTGCTGCTTTCTGTGTTAACTTCTTAATTTGCTTATACTTTAATATCTTTTTTAGCAAATTTAATTTTTTTTAATTTATTGAATAGAATTCTCAATTCACTTGTTTTTTTTTTTGGTCACATTTATTACTAAAATATTAATGGCTGTCCATTTTCTCAAGATTACAGTTATAAACAAAATCCCAAAAATTTTATAAGGAGTTTTGTTTTGAGAAAGTTCTGTGAGCTATCTTAAGTTTTCTTGACCAAAGTATTGTTTGGGAAAGGGTTTATGAAATTGCAAAATTGTTCCTTGTTATTATTGGCAATGACTAACCTTTGTTATGTATTTCTAGTTTGACTCTATTGATGTTATACAAAATAATTTCTGCTATTTTTTCATTTTATTTTTTAATCTGAGATCTTCATGAAATAATATAAAAAAGTGGAGTATAGAAAAGAATGTAAACTTTCTTTCTGCAATGCATGGAGACCAACTCATATAAATGAACACATGTGTGTGCTCCATCGCTTCAGTCGTGCCTGACTCTGCGACTCCATGGACTGTCGCCTGTCAGGCCCACTCTGTCCATGGAATTTTCCAGGCAAGAATACTGGTTGGGTGGCCATGCCCTCCTCCAGGGAAATAAACATATGTTTATATAAATACATGTCTGTGTTATGTGTATTATCAATCTAATTAGTTATATTATTTAGATTCTTAGTATTTTACTCATCCTTAATTTCTTGACTTAGTGGTTTGAATGAGAGAACTATATTAAAATCTTCTAAAGATTTTGTGTTTTGCCAAATTTATACTTCTGTTTACTCTGGCTTTTGCTGTTTATTCCTGCTATGCTATTTAATAAAAGTCATTATAAATATTAACACATATTAACCTTGAGGGTGTGCAGGTTGGACTGGCCAACAGAAGCGTCTAGTCTGCTGCACAGACAGCTGATGCTCAGGTTGGTTCCCTCCACAGTTGCTACCAGCCAGGCCTTATGCCCTCCCTTTGTTATAAAAACCCAATTTGGACAATGTGACCCTTTGTCTCACTCTTATCTTTATTGTAGCTGATTGTACTGTTTTGAGATAAGAACCCAAGTGCATATAATGAAATAAGCCAGACGTAAGGACAAATACCATATATGGAATTTTTTTTTTAAGTCAAATTCATGAAAGTAGAAGGGAGACTCATAGTTGCCATAAGCTGGGGAGGTGGGCAGAACGGGGAGATGCTGGTCAAAGAGTACAAAGTTTCAGTTGTGTAGGATGCATAGATTCTAGAGATATAATTCATACCATGGTGACTATGGTTAATAATATAGTGACGGATACTTGAAGTTTGCTAAGACAGTAGATCTCAGGTGTTCTTACCACACATATTAAAAAATGATAACTAGATGAGGAAGTTGGACATGTTAATTTGCCTGACTCTATCATTTCACTATGTACAGGTGTATCAAAATATCATATATTAGACCTTAAATATATACATTCTTTAAATTATAAAATAACTAGAAAATTCCAAATACCTCACCAGAAAAAAAGAAAGCTTTCTTTTTTGAAAAGGAAAGACCCACTGTTTAAGCAAATGTTTTAAAAAAATTTAGGGTGCATTTTCTCATGATCTTGATTTGTTATAAAAAAAAAAAAGTCCAGAATTCCTTGGGAAAAATAATTAATGGCCAAAGTTCCAAATGGAAAGTTTAACTTTCATTGAAGAAGAACCATTTTCAAGTTCACATAGGCAATAAATTAGCCTCTGGAGCAAAAATGCTGTCCTCAAGAGTCTTAACCATCTGGAGAAGTGGTTTCCATGTAAAAATTTACAGTTGCTTGATTACATTTTAGTGCTTTTAGTTTGGTTTCTCTTGAGAAATTTCCTTTTGGTGATGTTACTTGAATTTCGATATGGCTTGCATGATGACCATAGTTTTAGATTTTCATTATAAGAGAGTCAATGCCTTGTCTATATATAGATGTTCCCTCCTTTTGATGGAATTTAATCTGAAAATTGATGTGTATTTTTTCTAAAATAAATTGCTGTTCTAACATAGTCAAATTAAATCGACTATTTCCAGATACTATTTCAATAGCACTGACAAATGCGGGTATAGAAATCACTGTCCTTCTTCTTTTCCCTCTTCCCCTCTCCTTCCTCTCTTCTCTCTGTTTCTGTGGTCATGAGTGATCCAAGGATTAGTAAATTTAAAGGATTTGATGTTGTATGAGTGACAAGATAATTGGGTGCCTGCCTATATCCCTATTTGGTAATTTTTCATAGTTTAGAAGTGAAAGATAGACAAAAATATAAAAACTACCAATCTAACATAGAATATTAGAAACAGTGTATCTTGCTATTAATAAGTATGCCACATTATATAGGTTTTGTTTTTATCAATAAAGTTTTGTCAAACATGTCTCATTTTTGTTGTAATCCCTTGGCCATTTTTAACATAAAAGGCTAGATACAAAACTGAAAGATAAAGAAGATTATTCAGTAAAATCCTTCTGTGAATGGAAAACTTGTCTAGTAACAAAAGGAAGTACTCATTTTTGCATAAACTAAGTGGGAAATGGGAGAAGGCAATGGCACCCCACTCCAGTACTCTTGCCTGGAAAATCCCATGGATGGAGGAGCCTGGTAGGCTGCAGTCCATGGGGTCACTAAGAGTTGGACACGACTGAACGACTTCACTTTCACTTTTCACTTTCATGCAATGGAGAAGAAAATGGCAACCCACTCCAGTGTTCTTGCCTGGAGAATCCCAGGGATGGGGGAGCCTGGTGGGCTGCCGTCTATGTGGTCGCACAGAGTCGGACACAACTGAAGCGACTTAGCAGCAGCAGTAAGGGGGAAATGGCAGTCGTGGACACGAGGTTTCAAGCACTATGCTTGTTTTTACCCAAGTGATCATCCCTCTACCCATGACTCCACCTCCTTCCAACTCTGGTTCCCTCCATGCCTAACTCAGTTGAAAGAAATCCTCACCTAATCTGTTTCTAGTTCATGTTTTTGATCTAAGCACATCTATATCCATACCCTTTAAAAATGGATTAGTCATTGCATTGCAATGCTAAGTCACTCCAGTTGTGTCCAACTGTTTGTGGCCCTTTGGACTATAGCCCATAGCCAGGCTCCTCTGTCCATGGGATTCTCCAGTCAGGAATACTGGAGTGGGCTGCCATTTCCCTCTCCAGGGGGTCTTCCCCTCCCAGAGATGAAACCCTTGCCTCACACGTCTCCTGCATCGGCAGGCGGGTTCTTTACCCCTAGAGCCACACGGGATCCAGTGGTAGCATCAGAGTTCATTTAAAATAATCTGAGTTCACTGTCCAATAATATATTACCTCACATGTTGTATAGGGATCTTTATTCCCAATTTTCCTCCCATCTTTAGTGCTATTCAGTTCAGTTCAGTTCAGTCACTCAGTCGTGTCCAACTCTTTGCGATCCCATGAATCGCAGCACGCCAGGCCTCCCTGTCCATCACCAACTCCCGGAGTTCACTCAGACTCACGTCCATCGAGTCAGAGATGCCATCCAGCCATCTCATCCTCTGTCGTCCCCTTCTCCTCCTGCCCCCAATCCCTCCCAGCATCAGAGTCTTTTCCAATGAGTCAGCTCTTCGCATGAGGTGGCCAAAGTATTGGAGTTTCAGCTTCAACATCAATCCTTCCAGTGAACAACCAAGACTGATTTCCTTTAGAATGGACTGGTTGGATCTCCTTGCAGTCCAAGGGACTCTCAAGAGTCTTCTCCAACACCACAGTTCAAAAGCATCAATTCTTCGGCACTCAGCTTTCTTCACAGTCCAACTCTCACATCCTTACATGACCACTGGAAAAACCATAGCCTTGACTAGATGGACCTTTGTTGGCAAAGTAATGTCTCTGCTTTTCAATATGCTATCTAGGTTGGTCATAACTTTCCTTCCAAGGAGTAAGCGTCTTTTAATTTCATGGCTGAAGTCACCATCTGCAGTGATTTTGGAGCCCAAAAAAATAAAGTCTGACACTGTTTCCACTGTTTCCCCATCTATTTCCCATGAAGTGATGGGACCGGATGCCATGATCTTCGTTTTCTGAATGTTGAGCTTTAAGCCAACTTTTTCACTCTCCACTTTCACCTTTATCAAGAGGCTCTTTAGTTCCTCTTCAGTTTCTGCCATAAGGGTGGTATCATCTGCATATCTGAGGTTATTGATATTTCTCCTGGCAATCTTGATTCCAGCTTATGCTTCTTCCAGCTCAGCATTTCTCATGATGTACTCTGCATAGAAGTTAAATAAGCAGGGTGACAATATACAGCCTTGACGTACTCCTTTTCCTATTTGGAACCAGTCTGTTGTTCCATGTCCAGTTCTAACTGTTGCTTCCTGACCTGCATACAAATTTCTCAAGAGGCAAGTCAGGGGGTCTGGAATTCCCATCTCTTGAAGAATTTTCCACAGTTTATTGTGAACCACACAGTCAAAGGCTTTGGCATAGTCAATAAAGCACAAATAGATATTTTTCTGGAACTCTCTTGTTTTTTCCATGATCCAGCAGATACTGGCAATTTGATCTCTGGTTCCTCTGCCTTTTTGAAAACCAGCTTGAACATCTGGAAGTTGACAGTTCATGTACTGCTGAAGCCTAGCTTGGGGAATTTTGAGCATTAATTTACTAGCGTGCGAGATGAGTGCAATTGTGTGGTAGTTTGAGCATGCTTTGGCATTGCCTTTCTTTGGGATTGGAATGAAAACTGACCTTTTCTAGTTCTGTGGCCACTGCTGAGTTTTCCAAATTTGCTGGCATATTGAGTGCAGCATTTTCATAGCATCATCTTTCAGGATTTGAAATAGCTCCACTGGAATTCCATCACCTCCACTAGCTTTGTTCATAGCGATGCTTTCTAAGGCCCTCTTGACTTCACATTCCAGGATGTCTGGCTCTAGGTAAGTGATCACACCATCATGATTATCTAGGTCATGAAGATCTTTTTTGTACAGTTATTACTCTCATATAATTTACTTTTTCATAAGCTATAAATACAGTGTACATATTACTTTAAAGATATTCTTTTATCCTTTAGCACAATTAAAGCTAATGAATTTTATCTTTCATTTATTCTGTTTCTAATGCTCTTTATTTCTGTGTAGATTATGTTTTCTAACCAATGTCATATTCCTCCTTAGTGAAGAGCTTTAATTTTCTATAAGGGTTTTAAAAATATCACTTCTTGGTAACAGTTTCTGATGAGAAGTTTGTTTTAATTTTTATTCTTGCTCTTCTGTAAGTAAAATGACTTTCATTCTGATCACCTTTGAGATTTACTCTCTGTTTTTGGTTTTTCGTGATCTGCATATAAGTTTATGTGTTTTTTGTTTGTTTGTTTCTTGTGTGTTGTTTTGATGTTTATCCTGTTTGGTGTCTGTGAGCTTCTTGGATCTGTGGTTTGGTATCTGTCATTAATTTGGGAAAATTCTTGCTCTTGATACTAATTCCTCAAATATTTCTTCTACTCCATTGCCTCTCTTCTGCTGGCAATGCAGCTATGTGTGTCTTAAAATATTTGATATTGTCCCACAGCACTCTGATGTACTGTCTGGGGTTTTTTTTATTGTTTCTTTCTCTTTGTATTTAAGGTTAGCTGACTTTTACCAGCTTATATTCAAATTCACTGATTAATTCCTCAGCTACCTTATATCCACTGGTATCACACTCCCACTGAAGGCATTCTTCATCTTTTCCTGTATTTTGCATTTCTAGCATCTCTGTTGAATTTTTTCTTAAAATGTCTATCTCCTTTCTGATATTGCCCGTCTGTTTTTGTATGTTGTTCCACTAGAACCTTTTACATATTAGTCATAGCTTTGAATTTTTTTAATTTATTTTTTTATTGAAGGATAATTGCTTTACAGAATTTTCTTTGTTTTCTGTCAAACCTCAACAAGAATCAGCCATGGGTATACACATATCCCCTCCTCCCTGAACCTCCCTCACATCTCCCACCCCTTCCCAACCCTCCATATTGACACAGAGCCCCTGCTTGAGATTCCTGAGCCATAGAGCAAATTCCCTTTGGTCACCTACTTTACACGTGGTAATGTAAGTTTCCATGCTACTCTTTCATACGTCTCGCCCTCTCCTCCACTCTCCCCATGTCTGTAAGTCTATTCTCTATGTCTGTTTCTCCATTACTACCCTGTAAATAAATTCCTCAGTACCATTTTTCTAGATTCTGTATATATATATATGTGTTAGAATACAATATTTGTCTTTCAGTTTCTGACTCATGTCACTCTGTATAATAGACTCTAGGTTCATCCACCTCATCAGAACTGATTCAAATTCATTTCTTTTTATGGTTGAAAAATATTCCATTGTGTATGTATGCCACATCTTCTTTATGCATTCATCTGTCGATGGACATCTAGTTGCTTCCATGTTCTAGCTGTTGTACATAGCAATGAACAATGGGATACATGTGTCTTTTTCAATTTTGGTTTCCTCAGGGTATATGCCTAGGAGTGGGATTGCTGGGTCATATGGTAGTTTTATTCCTAGTTTTTTAAGGAATCTCCATACCATCTTACATAGTGGCTGTATCAATTTACATTCCCACCAAAAGTGCAAGAGCATTCCCTTTTCTCCACAGCCTCTTCAGCATTTTTTGTTTGTAGACTTCTTGATGATGGCCATCCTGACTGGTATGAGGTGATAATCTCATCGTAGTTTTGATTTGCATTTCTTTAATAATGAGTGATGCTGAGCATCTTTTCATGTGTTTGTTAGCCATCTGTATGTCTTCTTTGGAGAAATGTCTGTTCAGGTCTTTTTCCTACTTTTTGATTGGGTTGCTGTTTTTCTGGCATGGAGTTGTATGAGCTGCTTGTATATTTTGGAAATTAATCCTTGGTCAGTTGTTTCCTTTTTTATCATTTTCTCCCATTCTGAGGCCTGTCTTTTCATCTTGCTTATAGTTTCCTTTGCTGTGCAAAAGCTTTTAAATTTAATCAGGTCCCACTTGTTTACTTTGGTTTTTATTTCCATGACTCTAGGATGTGGGTCATAGAGGATCTAGCTTTGATTTATGTCATTGAGTGTTCTGCCTGTTTTACTTAAAGAGTTTTATGGTTTCTGGTCTTACATTTAGGTCTTTAATCCATTTTGAATTTATCTTGGCATATGGTGTTAAGAAGCCTTCTAATTTCATTCTTTTACATGTAGCTGTCCAGTTTTCCCAACACCATTTATTGAAGAGGCTGTCTTTGCCCCATTGTATATTCTTGCCTCCTTTGTCAAAAATAAGGTACCCATAGGTGCATGGGTTTTTTCTGGGCTTTCTATCTTGTTCCATTGTTCTATATTTTTGTTTTTGTGCCAGTACCATACTGTCTTGATGACTGTAGCTTTGTAGTATAATCTGAAGTCAGGAAGGTTGATTCCTCCAGCTCCATTCTTCTTTCTCAAGACTACTTTGGCTATTCAGGGTCTTTTGTGTTTCCATATGAAGTGTGAATTTTTTTGTTCTAGTTCTGTGTAAAATACTGTTGGTAATTTGATAGGGATCACATTGAACCTGTAGATTGCATTTGGTTGTATAGTCATTTTCACAATATTGATTCTTCCTATCCAGAAACATGGAATATCTCTCCATCTGTTTAGGTCACCTTTGATTTCTTTCATTAGTGTCTTATAATTTTCTGTGTACAGTTCTTTTCTCTCTTTATGTAAGTTTATTCCTGGATATTTAATTCTTTTTATTGCAATGGTGAATGGGATTGACTCCTTAATTTCTCTTTCTGATTTTTCATTGTTAGTATATAGAAATGCAAGTGCTTTCTGTGTATTGATTTAGTAGCCTGCAACTTTGCTAAATTCACTGATTAGCTCTAGTATTTTCTGATACTGTCTTTAGGGTTTTCTATGTACAGTATTATGTCATCTGCAAACAATGAGAGCTTTACTTCTTCTTTTCTGATCCAAATTCCTTTTATTTCTTTTTCTTCTCTGATTACTGTAGCTAGAACTTCCAGAACTATGTTGAATTATAGTGGTGAAAGTGGACACCCTTGTTTTGGTCCTGATCTTAGGTGGAATGCTTTCAGTTTTTCACCATTGAGAATAATGTTTGCTGTAGGCTCATATATGGCGTTTACTATGTTGAGGTAGGTTCCTTCTATGCCCATTTTTTGAAGAGTTTTAATCATAAATGGGTGCTGAATTTTGTCAAAGGCTTTTTCTGCATCTATTGAAATTATCATATGATTTTTATCTTTCAATTTGTTAATATAGTGTATTACATTTATTGATTTGCATATATTGGAGAATCCTTGCATTCCTGAAATAATAAACCCAACTTGATCATGGTGTATGAGCTTTATGATGTGTTGCTGAATCCTGTTTGCTAAAATTTTATTGAGAACTTTTGCATCTATGTTCATCAGTGATATTGGCCTGTAGTTTTCTTTTGTGTGTGTTATCTTTGTCTGGTTTTGGTATCAGGGTGATGGTGGTCTCATAGAATGAGTTTGGAAGTGTTCCTTCCTCTGCAATTTTTTGAAAGAGTTTTAGAAGGATAGGCATTAGCTCTTCTCTAAATGTTTGATACAATTCTCCTGTGAGGCCATCTGGTCCCGGGCTTTTGTTTTTTGGGAGATTTTTTTTTATCACAGCTTCAATTTCAGTGCTTGTAACTGAGTTGTTCATAATTTCTATTTCTTCCTGGTTCAGTCCTGGAAGATTGAACTTTTCTAAGAATCTTTCCATTTCTTCCAGGTTATCCATTTTATTGCCATATAGTTGTTCATAATAGTCTCTTATAAGCCTTTTTATTTCTGCATTGTCTGTTGTAACCTCTCCTTTTTCATTTCTAATTTTGTTGATTTGATCTTCTTTTTTTCTTGATGAGTCTGGCTAAAGGCTTGTCAATTTTGTTTATCTTCTCAAAGAACCAACTTTTACTTTTATTAATCTTTACTATTTTACTATTAATCTTATTAATCTTTACTAATTTTACTATTGTTTCTTTCATTTCTTTTTCATTTATTTCTGCTGAGATCTGCATAATTTATTTCCTTCTAATAATTTTGGGTTTTTTCTGTTTTTTTTGTTTGTTTGTTTGTTTGTTTTTCCAGTTTGTTTTAGGTGTAAAGTTAGGTTGTCTATTTGATTTTTTTTTCTTGTTTCTTGAGGTACAATTGTACTGCTATTAATTTCCCTCTTAGAACTGCTTTTGCTGCATCCCATTCTAAAGGAGATCAGCCCTGGGATTTCTTCGGAAGGAATGATGCTAAAGCTGAAACTCCAGTGCTTTGGCCACCTCATGCGAAGAGTTGACTCATTGGAAAAGACCCTGATGCTGGAAGGCATTGGGGGCAAGAGGAGAAGGGGACGACAGAGGATGAGATGGATGGATGGTTGGCATCACTGACTCGATGGACGTGAGTCTGGGTGAACTCCGGGAGTTGGTGATGGACAGGGAGGCCTGGCGTGTTGCGTTTCTTGGGGTCGCAAAGAGTTGGACATGACTGAGCAACTAAACTGAACTGATAGGTTTTGAGTTGTTGTGTTTTCATTGTCATTTGTTTCTAGAAATTTTTTACTTCCCTTTTGATTTCTTCAGTAACATCTTCTTTATTTAGAAACGTGCTGTTTATTCTCCATGTGTCTGTGTTTCTTACAGCACTTTCTTGTATTTGACATCCAGTCTCATAGCATTGTGGTCAGAGAAGGTGCTTGATATGATTTCAATTTTCTTAAATTTACTGAGGTTTGACTTGTGACCTAAGATGTGGTCTATCCTGGAGAATGTTACATGTGCACCTGAGAAGAAGGTGTATTCTTCTGCATTTGGATGGAACATCCTGAACATATCAATGAGATCCATCTCATCTAATGTATCATTTTAAGACTTGTGTTTCCTTATTAATTTTCTGTTTTGATGATATGTCCATTTGTGTGAGTGGGGTGTTAAAGTCTCCTACTGTTATTGTGTTACTGTCAATTTCTCCTTTTATGTCTGTTAGTGTTTGTCTTATGTATTGAGGTGCTCCTATGTTGGGTGCATCAGTTCAGTTCAGTTTAGTTCAGTCGCTCAGTCGTGTCCAACTCTTTGCCACCCCATGAATCGCAGCATGCCAGGCCTCCCCATCCATCACCAATTCCTGGAGTTCACTCAAATTCATGTCCATCGAGTCAGTGATGTCATCCAGCCATCTCATCTTCTGTTATCCCCTTCTCCTCCTGCCCCCAATCCCTCCCAGCATCAGGGTCTTTTCCAATGAGTCAACTCTTTGCATGAGGTGGCCAAAGTATTGGAGTTTCAGCTTCAGCATCAGTCCTTCCAATGAACACCCTGGACTGGTCTCCTTTAGGATGGACTGGTTGGATCTCCTTGCAGTCCAAGGGACTCTCAAGAGTCTTCTCCAACACCACAGTTCAAAAGCATCAATTCTTTGGCACTCAGCTTTCTTCACATAGGTATTTATAATTGTTATGTCTTTCTCTTGGATTGATCCCCTGATCATTATGTAGTGTCCTTCCTTATCTCTTGTAATCTTCTCTATTTTTGTCTTGTTTATTTTGTCAGAGATGAGCATTGCTACTCCAGCTTCATTTTGCTTCCCATTTGCAGGGAATATATTTTTCCATCCTCTCACTCTCAGTCTATATGTGTCTTTAGGTCTGTCGTGGGTTTCTTATAGACAGAATATATATATAAATATATATATATATATATTTGTGTGAGGAAGGTGTTAAAGTCTCCTACTGTTACTGTGTTACTGTCAATTTCTCTCGCTCTCTCTCTCTCTCTCTCTCTCTCTCTCTATATATATATATATATATATATATATATATATATATTTATATATATGTCTTGTCCTTGTATCCATTCACTCAGTTTGTGTTTTGGTTGGAGTATTTGATCCATTTACATTTAAAATAATTATTGATATATATGTTCCTATTGCCATTTTCTTAATCCTTTGGGGTTGATTTTGTAGATCTTTTTTCTTCTGTTGTATTTCTTGACTACATAAATCCCTTTAGCATTTGTTATAAAGCTGGTTTGTTGATACTGAATTCTCTTAACTTTTGCTTGTCTGAAAAACTTTTTATTTCTCCATCAGTTTTGAATGAGATCCTTGCTGGGTACTGTAATCTTGGTTGTAGATTTTTCCCTTTCAATACTTTAAATGTATCTTGCCATTCCCCTCTGGCCATCAGATTTCTGCTGAAAGACCAGCTGTTGAATGTGTGGGGCCTCCCTTGCGTGTCACTCATTGCTTCTCCCTTGCTGCTGTAATATTCTTTCTTTGTTTGTTTTTAGTCTTTGTTCATTTGATTAGTATGTGTTTTGGTGTGTTTCTCCTTGGGTTTATCCTGTATGGGACTCTTTGCACCTCTTGGACTTGATTGACTATTTCCTTTTCCATGTTGGGGAAAATTTCAACTATAATCTCTTCAAAAATTTTCTCATACCCTTTCTTTTTCTCTTCTTCTTCTGGGACCCATATAATTCACATGTTGGGGCATTTGATATTGTCCTAGAGGTCTCTGAGACTACCTCAGTTCTTTACATTCTTTTTACTTTATTCTGCTCTTCAGAAGTCATTTCCACCATTTTATCTTCCAGCTCACTGGTTCATTTTTCTGCTTCAGATATTCTGCTATTGATTCCTTCTAGAGTATCCTTAGTTTCAGTAATTGTGTTGTTTGTCTCTGTATGTTTTTTCTTTAATTCTTCTAGGTCTTTGTTAATTGATTCTTGCATTTTCTCCATTTTGTTGTCAAGGTTTTTGATCATCTTTTCTCTAGTTATTCTGAATTCTTTTTCAGGTAGTTTGCCTATTCCCTCTTCATTTATATAGGCTTTTGTGTTTCTAGTTTGTTCCTTCATTTGTGTAGTATTTCTCTGCCTTTTCATTATTTTTTTTTTAATTATTGTGTTTGAGGTCCCCTTTCCCCAGGCTTCAAGGTTGAATTCTTTCTTCCTTTCTTCCTTTCTGTCCTCCTAAAGTTGGCCCAGTGTTTTGTGTAAGCTTTGCATTGGGTGCATTTGTGCTGAGTTTTTGTTTGTTTGTTTTTCCTCTGATGGGCAAGGCTGAGTGAGGTGGTATCCTGTCTGCTGATGGGTGGGTTTGTATTTTCATTTTGTTTGTTGTTTAGATGAGGCGTCCTGCACAGGGTGCTACTGGTCGTTGGGTGACACCTGGTCTTGTATTCAAGTCATTTCCTTTGTGTAAGTTCCCACTATTTGTTACTCCCTAGGGTTAGTTCTCTGGTAGACTAGGGTCTTGGAATCAGTGCTCCCACTCCAAAGGCTCAGGGCTTGATCTCTGCTCAGATCAAAGATTCCACAAGTGGTTTGTTATGGCATTAAGTGAGATTAAAACAAATATACAAAAATAAGAAACCAAAGGTGAACCCCAGACAAATGGCAGTTATAAAATCAGGCAAATAATAATTAAAATAATGGAATGTACACATATACATATACACCCATGAGCAAAGTCAAAACAATCCAACAAAAAATAAAGTACAATAGGTTGACCTGGCAAACAAAGGAAATCAAAAAACTATATTTCGCAGTTAAGAACAAGCTAACGAAAGCACTAACTGGAAAACAAAACTAAAGCAAGGTGCCATGCAGGGAATAAAGCAATGAAAACAAAACTAACAAAATATTGAGAGGAAAGAAAAGATAGAATAGATACACAAAGTTAAATAGAGGTAGATGAAGAAGACTTGTATGCATTAGATTAACTGCAAAGGGAAAAGAACACATAGGAAAGGGAAATAAAGGAATAAATGTAGAAAAATAATAGGTTTTTTAAAATTATAATTATAAAAAAGAAAAAATGGAAAAAGAAAGAAAACAGGAAAAAGAAAAGCATAACTCCACAGAATTGCAAAAGCCCAACATAGAGGCAGATGTTTATAACAACAGTAAAAAATGTGACTGAAGAAAAAACAAAAAAGCTCAAAAGCTTAATTAGATTTCATAGTGACAATAAAATTGACAACTACAACAGAGGGGGAAAAAGGGGGGGGAATCCAAAAGAATCTACAGGACAAGTCAAAACACAAGAATAATAAATGTTCTTCATGAATCACTGCTGTCAGAGTCCTTTCCCTGGCTGGGAGTCACAGTCCCCCTCACCTCCCTGGGATGCCCTCCAACACTCTGCTGATCTCTGGGCCTTGGGGAGCAGCTCAGATTCTAATCTGGTCCTACTCCTGTGTGTTCTTGCCTCCAATGTCCACAGCTATCAGAACTAGTGTGTTTTCTTTGTGGGAGCTCTCAATGACCTTTTATATATTGCATAGACACAGAGTCTGCCTAGTTGACCGTGTGGATTTAATATGCAGCTTGTACAGACTGAACTACAGAGCAGGACTCCACCCAAGATGCCCCTTTAAGTGCCTGACCTGAGATCTACAGAGTAGAACCCCAGCCAGGGGTGGCTAAGGTCTTCATCCTTAGCCTAACAGCCTCTGGGTTTCAACTGTGGTTTTATTCCCACCTCTACATGTGGGTCGTCCACTGGGATTTGCTCCTGAGGCTGCCCTGGAGGGCTTGGGTTTGCCCCTGTGAGGGCCAGGTGTGGAGGTGGTGCAGCTGCCTGGGTCGCAGGGGCTCTGGCAGCACCAGGTACTCAGGGGAGTTGGCAGCTAGGGCAGTAGGAAATACAGTGCTCTAGAAGGGTATGGCAACCAGTATTGGCCACGGGGTCACAAAGAGTTGGAGACCACCGAAGTGACCCTGCATGCACAGATGCAAGGATTCTTCTGCCTGTGGCAGCTCTGCCTTGGTGAGAGTTGAGAGTGAAGGTGGCGCAGCTGCTTGGCCGCGCCAAGTGTGCAGGGACGCAGCCTGCCTCCACTGCAGGGGTTACGGCCCGATCAGACTCTTTTTTCAAGCCCCCTTGACGCTGGCTATCAGAAGGCCTCTTTGGCCAGTCTTTCTCTGTAGCTCTGCCCATTCAGGCCCTTAGAAGGTTCCCTTGCCTGGGGTCCTTCTCTGTTGTTCTGCACATAGAGAGGCCCCCCTGGCTGGGGTCCTACTCTGTAGATCACAGGTCAGGCACTTAAAAGGGCATCTTGGCTGGAGTCCTGCTCTGTAGTTCAGGGCATCAGGCATCCGATGGGCCAGCCTGTCTACTGTTCAGCTGCCGATGCTGGCCTGCGGGGAGACAGAGGCTATCATGACGGCTCCATCCCCTACATGTGACTCAGCAGAATCGCCTTGCTTCCGTGGCTGCCCGGCTTTCCTCCACAGGCATTTCCCACCACAGTCTCCTCCCTCCTCTCGATCTGTCTCTCTGCAGTCCACAGCAGCCCTCACCCTGGGATTGCTCCACTATCCCCAAACTCCAGGTCCCAGGCACTGCATCTTCCAGGGCACCCACGTCCCTGTCCAGGGTATGCATGGCTGCGGCAAGGACTATCTGATTCTCATTCCATTTAGGCTGCCACAGAGCAGTTGTTTCAGTCTCAGCCTTAAGTGTTTCTCCTCTGACTCAGACAATTGCCCTGATGCAGGGATTGGACCCCTGCCTCAGTTCCCCCACCCACTGAAGGCAGGTCCAGTCCTTCTAACACTCCTGTTTCTCCCCCTAGTTCCTCTGTCTTATGGAGTTTTGCATGGTTCTGTATATTCTTTCCTCTAGTCAGGCACTCCTGTCCGCTCTCAGCTGGTGTTCTGCATGCACTTCTGGGTCTGAAGGTGTATTCCTGATGTATCCACAGAGAGAGATGTACTCCACGTCCTCCTATTCCTCAGTCATCTTGCTCTCCCCCCGAGTTCTGAATTTATCGTCTGACAGTTCCAACTTCTGTGTCATCTATAAATCTGGTTCTGCTGCTTGCTTTGTCTCCTGCAGTATATTGCTTTGTCTTTTTATACACCTCCTATTTTTGTTGTTGTTGTTGAAAGTTGGACATCTTATAGTAGTTACTGAGGTGGCTCAGATAGTAAAGAATTTGCCTGCAGTGTGGGAGACTGGATTTAGTCCCTGGGTTGGAAAGATTCCCCGGAGAAGGGAATGGCTACCCACTCCAGTTTTCTTGCCCAGAGAGTCCCATGGTCAGAGGGGCCTGGTGGGCTACAGTCCACAGAGTTGCTAAGAGTTGGACGTGACTGAGCAACTAACACTCACTTTCATGATTTTATTCTTGAATATGTGCATGCCTCTCCTTCTGCTAGGCTTTCTATTTGGGAGTTTGTGTTAACATACTTAGGAGTTGTGTTGTATTTGAAGTTAGTTGTTGGGCTGGTTACCCTCAGTGTTCCAGAAGCCAGAGATGTCAGAATCCTCTGGTAATACCTTGTGTTCAGGGCGTAGGTTTATTTTCCAAAGGGCTTTTCACACTGTCTGCACCCCACTTGGCTTGGGATTCAGCTGGTCGGAGTTCAGTCCTCGCTCTGCTGCTCCCTAGAAAGTCTGTTCGTTGTCACTCTCCAAGCTATGTCCACTGTTATATTTATTGATGTTTATTATCATGGTGCTGGGGAAAGGGCAACCTCTGCTGCTCTGGCTAAGCCTGAGTCTCAGGCAGGCGCAGTGCAGCTGGGTGTCGGGGGCATGACCCTAATGGGTCCTCCTTCCCCTCCTTCAGCTGTAACATGGGGCCTAGGACATTTCCCTGGCCTTCCCCAAGCAGAAGGGTTTACTGTAGCCACTCTCTCCTCCCTGCACGCTGGGCTTCTCCTGGTGCCCTAAGGTGGCCATGATTGCTGCTCTTATTCTGAAGATTAAGTCTGTGTCTGCCTTTCCCCATTCATCGCAGTTGAGTGAAACTGCTTCAGGATTTTCCAGAGCTTCCCTTTGAGTGCCTGGTGGCTGCTAATGCCAGACCCTGCCAACGCCCCTGTCTCTTCATTTACCAGCCTTCTCCAGGAGCTTCATCTCCTCGCTAGCGCACAGGTGGCAGTTACACCTGACCAGGATGTTTTGGGTGAAGCTCCTTACCAGTCTATGCGACACCAGGTGCTGTCTGCGCCGGGGAAGCAAACTCTCAAGTCCTGTTTCTCCCCGAATGCATCCGTCTCTCCCCAGATCTGGGGGTAGTTGGACCTAAGTTCTCTGATGGGTTCAAGAAATGCCATCGATTTGCAAATCGTCTAGCGTTGCTCTTGTTGTAAGGTCGTTGCTTTTCTCGGCTCTGCATCTCTCGAGCTGAACCTGGAAGCCCCTTCCCAGATCTAAACCCACAAAGAGCAACACTTTCTCAGATATGTGAGCCAGAACTACAGCTTGCTTCTTTTCTTGGAGAAAGGGCCCGTGTGAACTGGCTTGTGAGGCCCTGCTCTTGTTTTGAAAAACACATCTGCACATATTTGTATTTGCCAAAAACCTCAAGTCGTTCAGTCAGTCTCCAGAGCACTATAGTTTTCCCATTTTGGAAAAAGCTTTGGAAAATGGGAATGAAGATTAAGTTGTGCTTTAACTGGGGCTTATTTATTCCAGCAGGAGGGGTGCCAACTTTGAGAGTCTTTATGGATGGAATGGGGCCAAAGAAGAAACCAAGCTGGACTATCGGGATTGTCAAGGTAAGCCCTGGAGCCCCTTCTCAGTGCCCTGGTGCTAGAAGGGCTCTCAGCTCCCTGGGGAAGTTTCTGTAATAGTGGTTTGAGAGAGGAAGTGAAAGCTTTCTCTCATAAGCCATGTCATAAACTCCTTCCACCAAGTTGTTTGTGTGAAGTGGTAGAACGATATTATTTAAGGAACAATGTGGAGAGATTAGGGACTCTGTCCAGCCAAGGAATTTAAGCTAACCTGAGGGGGACGTGAACATGTACAGTTCCTAAAGAATGTTAAGTAAGCCAGCTTAGAAAGTGACCTGAACGGTTTGCCACATTTTCTTTCCAAGGGAGATAGAAGATGAGATGGTTGGATGCCAACACCAACTCGATGCATGTGAGTTTGAGCAAACTCTGGGAGATAGTGAGGGACAGTGAAGCCTGGCGTGCTGCAGTCCACAGGGTTGCAAAGAGTCAGACACAACTGAGCAACTGAACACCAACTCCAGAAGGGAGTGATGGAAAGTGCCCTTCCTATAGGACCAGGGGAGAGCAGAAACTGGGGAGTCATAGTCAGCAATCTGGAGATCATCACGCTCACCCTTTCGATTACTTTGGTAAAGCCACAGTAAGAAAGAGTCACAGATTTGGTGGTCAAAGTGACAGAAACTGACTGTCTCGCAGTTCTGGAGGCTGGAAAGTGAGATGGAAGTGTGGGTAGGGTTTTTCCTTCTGAGGCCTGTGAGGGAAAGATCTATCCCAGGGCTTTCTCTTTGGCTTGAAGATGGCCATCTTCTCTCTGTGTCTTCATGCTGTCCTCCCTCTATATCTGTCTTTCTGTGTCCAAACTTCCCCTGTTTATAAGGACACCAGTCACATTGGATTAGGCTTCCCAGGTGGCTTAGTGGTAAAGAATCTGCCTACCAATGCAGGAGACATAAGAGATGTGGGTTCAAACCCTGGGTGGAGAAGATCCCCAGGAGAAAGAAATGGCAACCCACTCCAGTATTCTCGCCTGGAGAGTCCCATGGACAGAGGATCCTGGTGGGCTACAGTCCATGGGGTCTTGAAGAGTCGGACACGACTGACCGACTGAGCGTGAGTGCCAGTCGTATTGGATTAGGGCCCATCCTGCTCCAGTATGACCTCGTGTTGATTTAATGAATTCCATCTGCAAAGACCCAATTTCCAAATAAGGCCACATACTGAAGTACTGGGGATTAGGACTTCAACATACGGATTTGGGGAAGGCACAGTTTAATCCACAACACTCTTCATTTTAGAGACAGGCTGCTGAGACTAAGAATGGGGAGTGAAGTGGGAGAGAGGCATTTAACAACAGATTGTCATTGAGGGCCAGCTGTATGGCACTGTCGGGGGCTAGCACCATGGTAAAATCTAACTTGATTCCTATTCTGTGGACTTCACATTGTAGTGAAAAGATGGAGACAATCCCCTCATCCACAAAACAAACAAATAAAAAAACAAACAAAACCCCAGACAAATGAATTAAAAACAAACAAACAAACAAAAGCAATTCCAGGGAGAGATAGGTATTTTAAAAAATATTAATGAGGGTGCTGCCCTAGATCTAGAGATTACCTGGATGAGTGTGTTTTGGGGAAGAGCCCCTTCAACTAGGAGTGGCCATGGAGACCCTGGTGAGGAGTGAGTTTAAGCTGAGATCTGAATCATGGTGAGGAGAGAGCCACAAAATGGTGTGGCAGAAAGGTGTTGCTGAGAGTGGAAACGTCTCACACAAAGGTCCAAGGGTGGGCACATGCTTGGTGTGTTTGAGAGAAAGAAAGAAGGGCAGCCTTGCCGTAGCAGATAAGATGGACAGAGGTGAGGTTGGAGAGGTCACCAGGATCCAGGTCACACGGGGGCCAAGGGCAGGAACATGGGTGATATGCTAAGTGCCCAGGGAGCCAGTGGAGGGATTTGAACCTGGTGGTTACTTGGCATTATTTGCTTCTAAAGAAGATCATTCTGATGGTTAAGGGGCATGCACAGACACAGTGGTCCATAAGCTCCCTTCTAGCACTCAGATCCCATGTTTCATCGTATCTACCCAAGGTAATGGGCATTAGGCTCCTTTTGTTTCCACCTCTCAAAATATTACCCATCCTTTAGGAATCCTTCAGTGTCAGCCTCAATGGCACTTTTGTTACTGGGCCAGCTCTGGTTTCCCAGCTGAAGGCTGGGTCCTTCCTCTATGATTCCCCGACACCTTGGTGGGTTCTCTTCCCGGCCCTTTTGCATCCTGCCATATGGTGGGTTGTGTGCGTGGCTCATCCTCCCCGGAGGGAGGCATCCTTATGGCTTGGCTCTGCAGTGCAGAGGGTCTTGCCTGGATTCCTTCAATAGTACGGGAAGGGTCAATGTTTGAGGAACAGAGAAAAAAGGGGGAAGGAGGAAATAAATAAGGAGAAAGGAAGGAAAAAGCACTGCTATTTACATACCGTGGTCTTGTTACAGATATTAACAAGCTAGAGGTATTGATGTAGATGCTCTCAGTGAGCATCTACGGAGGGTGGAGGGTGGTGAGGGGGGCAGGGTGTGGAGCATGATGTCTTCCTGCCTACATAGCAGCACACCTATACTTTCAGAAGAAAGAGCTGGAAGAGTAGCAGTGGCAGTCATATTATATCTTGCAATATTATTAAAATAGTTATCACAGGGGGATTTAATACAAATTACATTCATTGTTGTGTTCCACAGAGTCTTCCTGTATCTGAAAAGTGGGTCCTGTCCAAGACACACAATATTTCATTTCAGCATGATCAACTCCCATTTGCCCTTTAAGCCCTGAAAATTTTCTGGAAACCCATTTTCTCCAGAAGGTCCTCTAAGATTTATTAAGTCAGTTATTCTCTTTCAACATGTGTACCACGAGGCACTTTGAACAACAACAACAAAATACATACAACCACCATTTAATGCGAGCTACCATAGGTTTGGGCGTCTCTGGTGGCTTAGTGGTTAAGAATCCCCCTGCAAACGCTGGAGACATGGGTTCAATCCCTGGGTAGGGAAGTTCCTCTGGAGAAGGAAATGGCAACCTACTCTGGTATCCTTGCCCAGAAAATCTCATGAACAGAGAGCCTGGTGGGCTACAGTCCATGGAATTGCAGAAGAATAAGTCACAATTTAGCCACTAAACAACAACCATAGGGCGGATACCATGCTAAGGCATTTATGTGTATCCTCTGAATTCTCAGGTAACTTTGAGTATGGGTGCTATTATTATCCCCATTTTGTAGATGAGTAAACTGAGGCTCACAGATGCTAAGCAAGTTGCCTGAGATCACACAGCTACTGAGTAAATGGCGGAAACAAGGCTTGCATCCAGGCCTGACCTACTCTGACACCTGCCTAGAAAAACCACGGCCAAACAGCTCAGAGCCGCTGACAAGGCTGGTGGGAGTGCCTGCTGACAAACACCCTGCCAGCTTAGCTTTAAAGGAAGAGGTTATTAATCATGGGCTCCAAGAGAGGCACCTGAGAGTGCAAAGCGCTACCATATTGCAAAACCAGATGGAAGTTGCACTGGGCCTTCTGCAGAGGTGGGAGGAAGGGATTCGCCAGAAACGTAGTTACCTAAGTGTGCAATTAAGTGTCCAGTCTGTGCGTGTACGCGCAGTGGGGATGCACACTGAGAGGCCACAGGAGTCTCTGAAGCTCTGTGCTTTCGATGTTGCATTTCTCTTTTTCTCATTCCGGTCCATGGAGGACCTACAGCCCTGCAAATCTGCCTACCACTTACTTTCATTTACAGAAACATCAACACCTTCTTAGAATCGTATGGTGGGTCACCCACTCACCCGCCAGGCTCCAATTCCCTCTCCAGGTTTAAGCTGCTAGGTGGAAACACTAAACAGAACATGGTCATTGCTTTTATATAAAAGTGAATTTGAGCCAATAACTGTGTAGTAAGAAAATTGAAAGTGACGTGGGGCAGTCAAGGCTACTGTCAAAGTTAGATTTCCTGGGCTGTCTTAGCCGGTGTGTGGACTGTTGAGGTTTCCTTACTCAGCTAATGAGAAGGTCGTTAGTCCTGGTGGCAGGAAGACTAGGGACCACCAAATACCAGGGAACTGAGAAGGAATCTCCATCCTCATCCTGCCCCTTGGTAAAAATGTCCACCCTTAGAGCACCTCTGTCTTTCAGGAGACACAGATGTGTTTTGTGAGCAACGCTGATTAGTCATCCCAAAGTGGGAGGTATATGAACATCACATTAACTCTCCCTGGATGGATTTATCAGACAGGTTACCCTGGTAAGACCACTGTTGTCTATGGAAAAGCCACCTAAAAAATTATTCCTGATTTAGGTATACACATCTTGTCTATGCTGTTAGATTTGGTTTGATAGAAAAGATAAATAGGAACAATGATAGGATGCCACCCTAGCTTGTGAAGAGTAGATCACAATTAGCTTCCAGAGTCTGGCCTTTTCTGGCCTTGCTGCCGTCTTGATTCTGAAAAGGACTCTGTGTGTGTGAGAGGGGAAGAGGGGCTCGCAGAGGCAGGAGACTGGGCTCAACACTCCAGTCAAGCCCATCCCTCTCGTTCACACCCACAGCAAACCCCATCCTTGGGTCTCCAAACACTTGTTGAAATTTCACATTCCCCAGTTAAGCCATTCTTGTTAAGAGTTTTAAAATCTAAGTCATTATCAATTTTGAATACAGAGGCACTTTCCCTTCCTAATGAGTGATTCTCCAACCACTCTGGTGTCCTCAAGAGTGGCCGTAAGAGCTAACATAGAAAGGTTTATTTTAGAAACAACGTGCTGTGTGGGAGGGATGAAGAGAGGCCCCGCCGGAGCCATGGCCAGTTTGTAAATGAAATCCAAGGGCACGCTCCTGCTGACTATGGCATTTCCCCACTGGGTTTCTTTACACTTTCTGTGGGAAACCCCCAGCCTAATTTCTCATTGGAGGCATTTTCTAAATGAGTTAAGGACAGCATTTACACCGAGACCTGGAAGTCTTAGTTTTCTTTTTACTTGGAGGTTAACAGTTGGACTTTGGAGATGGAGCCAGGGCACTCAGAAGAGCTTATATTACCAAAGACAAAACCCACAGTCTCTCCCTCTGAGCTGTGGGGCCAGCCCTCCAGCCACCACTCCTTTCTCACCCACTCATTCATCCATGCATTCATCCCACAAGCATAACTCAGGGCTTCCTGATGGACTAGGCATATATAAATTAATAGAAGTTGACACCCGCCCAGAAGCCACTCCCACTGGAGTGGACCAAAGCACAGTAGACAGACAACAGCAACAAAGTAATAAGAACACACCAAGGGGAAGCTCGGGGCTCAGGGTGCACAGGGAGGGGGCAGAGAACTTGCTGGGAAGCTTCCCAAGGCTGAGATGCCTCAGCTTTGCCCAACAAAGACAGAGGGGGAGGGGCATCCTGAGCTGGGGGGCAACTTGACCAAAGACATGAGAGAGAATCACAGCCTGGTGTTTGCATGGGGTGGTGGGAGATAATGTCTCTCTCCTTGCTTGGGTTTTACAGTGCAATCATCACCCTGCCCCTGCTCCACCAGCTCCCACCCCTACCTCCCTGGAAAGTCCATCTGCAGGGGTAGAGGGTGCTCTGCAGCCTTAGCCCCCCTGACAGCCTGTCCTTCACCATGACTGCCCTAATGAGATGAAACCTTCTTGCTTCTCTGCACTTTGCTGTCTGCCTCCTGGCTCATGGATGTTCACTGCATTCTTATGTTTCTGCATCCTGTCCATGAGTTGAAGTGGAAGGGGTGTGTGTGTGTTAGTCACTCAGCTGTGTCTGACTCTTTGTGACTGTAGCCCACCAGGCTCCTCTGTCCATGGAATTCTCCAGGCAAGAATATTAGAGTGGGTTGCCATTTCCTTTCTTTAAGGGATCTTCCCAACCCAGGGATTGAACCCGGGTCTCCTGCATTGCAGGCGGAAGTTTTACCATCTGGGCTACTAGGGAAGCCCCGAAGTGGAAGGTGGCCTGCTCCAAGCCTCTAATTGTCCTATTTCACTCTCTGGTCATTGACAAGCCCTGCACATGCCCTCTCATGACCAGGACAGAGGCGACCCCCAACATGCATATTGCAAATAGGAGCAAGAGGAAGAATTTTTGCTTTGGGAACTCATTTAGTCTTCAAAGTTCCCTTCTCTTGAAAGCCATCAAAAACATGATTAAATGAAGTGCAGTCTCTAGGGGGCTAATCAAGAGGTCTGTATACTGGTTGTGCCTCCCAGACAGTTTTCTTTTCATATTTTGACGGTAAAGACCCTGAAGACATCTGACCCTAATGTTTACCCAGGACCCATTATCGCAGCCTCTCTGCTTATTAAGAAAACAGGGCTGGGCCTCCACTCTGCACGGCCCCTGGGTGTCCATGTCTGAAAGGAGGCTCCGTCAGGCATTGGTGCTGACGGATAGGCCTGGGAGGAATTCCTCAGCACGCCCACCACTGCCTTGGTGGCCCATGGCTGCTCCCCTCCATTAGGGTCAATTTTTTTTTTAATGATTATTACTTTGGCCAAAAGCCCAGTGACAAATGTGGCTTTTGTCCAACAACAGCCCACAGGCCAAAGTCTGTTATTTCTTCTTCACCCCAGATGCTGCAACTTGATAAAAGAACATTGTGAACCCAACATAATCTGATTTCAGGTCCAAGCTCTCCTTTTACAGAGACACAGATGATACCCGAGAGAAGTTGCCCAGGCTCTCGGGGCTTCCATGGGCTCTTTTGTGGCTCCCGAGACCATGGACAGACTGGGTTTCCCAGAGAAGCCATCACAGAGACAATTCTGCCTGGTAAGGCCTCAATGAGGTCACCATAGGCTCCTGACAGGGAGTGCAGTGGGCAGGGGAAGAGGGTGGCTCTGTGGCCATGGTTCCAGGGAGTGACATGAGGTTCAGCTTCTCATCAGATGCAGGCTCTTGGGAAACATGTTCAAGGTCTCATACGGACAGTGTGGGGGTGATGCCCACCCTGCTGCTAATGTGGGGGCTAATAAGAGGACCCCTATGGAAGATCCAGGGCTGTGTCTGGCACACAGGAAATGCAGGCAAACACAGCCCTCCTCTGACATTTATTTCTCTCCAGCCTCTTAGGTGGAGAGAAATTATCATTATCCATCCTCTTAGGTGCTGCCTGACTTGTGGGTGTTACTCAGTTCAGTTCAGATGCTCAGGCATGTCCGACTCTTTGAGACCCCATGGACTGCAGCACACCAGGCTTCGCTGTCCATGACCAACTCCCACTGTTTGCTCAAACTCACGTCCATTGAGTCGGTGATGCCAGCCAACCATCTCATCCTCTGTCGTCCCCTTCTCCTCCAACCTTCAATCTTCCCCAGCATCAAGGTCTTTTCTAGTGAGTCAGTTCTTTGCATTAGGTGGCCAAAGAATTGGGGTTTCAGCTTCAGCATCAGTCCTTCCAATGAATATTCAGGACTGATTTCCTTTAGGATGGACTAGTTGGATCTCCTTGCTGTCCAAGGAACTCTCAGGAGTCTTCTCCAACACCACAGTTCAAAAACATCAATTCTTCACTACTCAGCTTTCTTTATAGTTCAACTCTCACATCCACACATGACTACTGAAAAAACCATAGCTTTGACTAGACTGACCTTTATCAGCAAAGTAATATCTCTGCTTTTTAATATGCTGTCTAGGTTGATCACAGCTTTTCCTCCAAGGAGCAAGTGTCTTTTAATTTCATGGCTGCAGTCACCATCTGCAGTGATTTTGGAGCCCCCAAAAATAAAGTTTCTCACTGTTTCCATTGTTTCCCCATCTATTTGCCATGAAGTGATGGGACCAGATACCATGATCTTAGTTTTCTGAATGCTGAGTTTTAAGCCAACTTTTTCACTCTCCTCTTTCACTTTCATCAAGAGACTCTTTAGTTCTTCACTTTCTGCTGCAAGTGTGGTGTCATCTGCATATTTGAGGTTATTGATAATTCTCCAGGCAATCTCGATTCCAGCTTGTGCTTCATCCAGTCCAGCATTTCATGACGTACTCTGCATAGAAGTTAAATAAGCAGAGTGACAGTATACAGCCTTGACGTACTCCTTTTCCAAATTGGAACCAGTCTGTTGTTCCATGTCCAGTTCTAACTGTTGCTTCTTGACCTGCATACAGATTGCTCAGGAGGCAGATCAGGTGGTCTTGCCTCATGTGTGGTCTCATAAAATCTCCTCTGGCTGCTGTTTGAGTCAGTCACAGCCCCTTCCATCTGATGTTTCTGGCAGTGAATCCTTGAGGCCTCTGGACATCATTAGCCCTCAGCATGGGACCCATTAGGCCTGAATATGGCCCATTACTTGGATTCATGAGCTTGTTGCTGAGGCCTTGGGACCAGTATCCAGGTGGCCAAGAAGGAGGGAGCCTGGAAAGCTCCAGGCCCGGCAAGAAGCTGCAGTTGGAGTTCTCTGCTCATCCTCTGAAAGGAAGGGCTATGGTAGCAATTGTTTCAGGCCTGTTGCACAAGGGGAGCCATGAGAACAGGTCTTGGAGGTAGGTGGGCTGGGTTCAGGGTGCAACTTTTCCAAAAGTTTGTGACTTTGGCAGGGCCTCTACGTCTCTGAGCCTCCGTTTCCACCTGTGTCATGGGGATAGAACATAGAGTCATTGGGAGGGCCTGAGGGCCCACTCTTACAACGTCAGACCAAAATTTATCCTCTGGAAACCAGCTAATATGGTGGTTATCAAAGGCACAGAAAAGAGAACAGACGCATTTGGTAATTTGAATTTAACAACCTAAAATAAATAAATAAATAAATCCAGCCCCTGTTCTGCTTCCCAAACCCCAGCCAGCCCATACCCTTCCTTTGCAAGCCGTCATGTCTCAGGTTCCTCACTGAGGCATTTACCACCCTGGAGTGTAGGCTGTTTTACTTACTGAACCTTTGCTACGACTTAAATTAATAACCTAAGCGTCTACCTTGGGAAACCAGATAAAAAGAGCAAGTTATACCTGCAGCATGCAGAAGGAAAGTGTTAAAAAATTAGAGTAAATGCCAATGAAACTGAAAAGAGGAAAACATAAGTAAAATACCAAAAGCTGTTTTGTTTAAAACAGCAACATAGGTGATAAACATTAAGCCAAGTTAACTAAGAAATAAAGAAAAGATGCAAGCTACCAATATTAAAAGTTAAAAATGAGAGATGATCACTATTGATGCCATGGGTAGTAAGTGAATAATGAGAGAATACTACAAACAACACTCTGCCCACAAGGAAACGAATGATTTCCTGAGACAAACCTACCAAAAGATAATCTGAATCAATCTAATTTGTTAAATGGATTAATAATTAGAAACCTTCCAGAAAAAAATTTTTAAAAAGAAAGTATCAGACTTAGATGTTTTCACTGGTTGAATTCCATCAAACATTAAAGAAAGAAATATCAGTTCTCTAAGAGAAGGAACACTTCCTAACCCATTTTTTTTTTTTGAGACTGCATCACCTTAATACTGAAACAAGATATAATATTATGAAGGAAACTAGGCTAATATTTCTAAGGGATATAGCTGCAAAAGTTCTTAACAAAATATTGGAAAATTGATTAAGCAACATATAAGAAGGGTAATGTATCACAACCAAGTGACATTCAATTCTATAATGTCAGGATAGCTCAATATTTATAAATCGATTAGTGAAATTAATCATATTAACAGATTGAATAAGGAAAATGCCTAATCATATCAATTGATACAGAAAAATATGTGTCAAAATTCAATTTTCATTCATGATTAAAAACTCCCAGAAAAGTAGGAATAGAAAGTGACTTCCTTAACTTAATAAAGAATATATTTGTAAAAACTACTCTTAATACTATAATTAATAGTAAGGGATTGATGTTTTCCCCTGAAGACTGGAAACAAGGCAAAGATGCCCTCTCTCAACATTCCTGTTCAATGTAATGCTAAAGGTTCTAAGGAAAATAAATAAATTACACAGAGATTTAACAAGTCATGATAAAACCGTGTTTATTCACATATGGCATGATTTTCTAGGTAGAAAGCACCAAAGAATCTACAAAACACAAAACCCAGAGTCCCTGGAATGAATAAGTAAGTGTAAGAAGGTAGCAAGATATACAAGGTCAATTTACAAAAGTCCACTGCTTTTCTACTACCAGCAATGAGCAATTAGAATTTGAAATAAAACAAAAATACTCTTTACAATAGCACCAAAAAATGAAGTATTTGACTATAAATCTAGCAAATATGTACAGCATCTGTATGTGAAAAACTTTAAAAATTTTATGAAAGAAATAAAAGAAGATGTAAATAAATGGGGAATAAGAGTCAATGTTTATGTATTAGAAGACTCAATGTCGCTGACATGTTAATTCATCATAACTTGATCTTTAGATTCAATGTAAACCCAATGAAAATTGTAACTGACTATTTTTCAGATATCAACAAACTAACTCTAAAATTATTTAGAAAGACACAATATTAAAGAAGAGCAAGTTGGAGGACTCCTCCTACCATATTTCCAGGCTTACTAAAAAGCTACAGCAATCAAGACAATTGAATGCTGGTAAAATATCAATAATAGATACATAGATCAATGGAATATAATAGAGAACCCAGGAAAAGACCCTACAACTATAATCAACTGATTTCTGACAAAGGCAATTCAATGGAAAAGGAACAGTTTTTTTTCAAAAATTGGCATTGGAACAACAAGTGTCCATATTTAAATAATGGGTGTGAACACACACTTCCCACATCACACAAAAGTGAGCGCAAATGGGTCACACCTTTCATACTAGTTTCCCACTGCTGGGGTAGCAAATTATTACAAACTTGGGGTTTAAGACACACAAATTTATTATTTTGCAGTTCTGGATGTTAGAAATCCAAGAGCAGTCTCACTAGGATAAAATCAAGGTGTTGGCTAATATCTTTCCTTTCTGTAGGTTCTAGGAGAGAATTTTCTTTATTTTTTATTTTTCCAGCTGTATAAGCTGCCCAGATTCCTTGGCTCATGCCCTCTTCTATCTTCAAAGCCAGCAGTGGTCAGTTGAGTCTTTCTCGTATCTTATCATTCTGATCTGTCTACCCCGACTCCTTCTTTCCCTTATCAGAACCACTGTGTTCACATGGGGCCCACACTGATATGCTGATAATCCATGCCAGTCTCTCCATCTTGAAATCCTTAACTTAATCACATCCACAAAGTCCCTTATTCAATGTAAGATAGCAGATTTTTACAGATTCTAGGATCTTTAGGGGATATTACTTTGCTATTACAGTTCACCCTCTGGCTCCAAAACATTTCTATCCCACAAGGGAAATATACTTGCCACATGCCAATGTCCAAGCCGCCTCAATCAATTACAGCTTCAACCCAAATCCAAAATTTCATCTAAATTTTATCAAATTGAAACTCTCAAATCTCCTCCTCTAAATCATCTATGGGTAAAACTCTAGGTATAATCCATGAACTTTGCTTTGTTGTTGTTCAGTCGTGTCCAACTCTTTGTGACCCCATGGACTGTAGCCCACCAGGCTCCTCTGTCCATGGGATTCTCCAGGCAAGAATATTGGAATGGGGTGCCATGCCCTTCTCCAGGGCATCGTCCCAGCCTAGGAATTGAACCTGTGTCTCTTGCATTGGCCAGAGAAGGCCATGGCACCCCACTCCAGTGCTCTTGCCTGGAAAATCCCATGGACAGAGGAGCCTGGTGGGCTGCAGTCCACGGGGTCGCTGGGAGTTGGACACGACTGAGCGACTTAGCAGGAGTTGCAGCTCTTGCACCAGCAGGTGGGCCCTTCAGCACTGAGCCAGCGTCCACGCTCCGGCACAGTGCTTCTCCGTGGTGCAAACGGAGATTCTTTATGCCATTTTTATGACATTTATGAATGGGCAAAATGATAGTTGGTAAACAGATCAGTGACTGCCAGACTTGGACGATAAAGGAGAATTGAACAGGTGAAGCATAGGGCAATCTTCATGGTGGTGAAATTGCTCTCCATGACGCTGTGATGATGAGTACAATAGCGCTGTGCATTTGCCAAAACCCATCGGACTTTACAGAGTAAAAACTGGCGTTTACTGTGTGCAAACTAAAAGAAGAGTTTAGGAGGTCAGTGGATGCCAGGATGGACTACACATGACGACGAAAAATGTAGCTAACGTGGCTGATTACAGATATATGAAATAACTTCACTAAACAGGATGCAGGGAAAGTTGCTAACCTAAGGAACTTTGGGAAAAGACAGGGACTGTAAGATCAAAGAAAAAAGTGAAAGTGAAAGTGAAAGTGAAAGTGAAAGTGAAGCCGCTCAGTCATGTCCGACTCTTTGCAACCCGGTGGACTGTAGCCCACCAGGCTCCTCCGCCCACGGGATTCTCCCAGCAAAGAAAAAAAGATCTGTACAAAAGCACTGTGCTTTAGCTGTAAAGCTGCTTCCCACATGGTTTGGGTTAACAGTTTCAAAACCACTGCAAGTGTATATTGGAATCAAAAATTAATGGATGGAAGTTAGTGGGAGTCAGGTTTCCAATGACTGGAGTGGGAAATTACAGAAAACCAAGGGTAGAACTCCACGTGGTACTGGATTAGAGTTGGCGATGTAAGTATTAACTCATGCTGCTGCTGCTGCAAGTCGCTTCAGTCGTGTCCGACTCTGTGCAACCCCATAGACGGCAGTCCACCAGGTTCCCCATCCCTGGGATTCTCCAGGCAAGAACACTGGAGTGGGTTGCCATTTCCCTCTCCAATGCATGAAAGTGAAAAGTGAAAGGGAAGTCGCTCAGTCGTGTCTGACTCTTCGCGACCCCATGGACTGCAGCCTACCAGGCTCCTCCATCCATGGAATTTTCCAGGCAAGAGTACTGGATGCTACCTCAATATAAGTACAGAAAGATACACAGGAATGGTTCTAGGTATATGTGTATGTACAGTTAACAGGTTCAAACTGCGTGGGTCCACTTATCCATGATTGTTTTTATAAATATGTACCACAGAGCTACACAGTCCATGGTCGGTTGAATCTGAAGATGTGATACCATGAATATGGAGGGCCAGCTGTAAAGTTATACATGGATTTTCAGCTGTGGAGGGTTGGGCCCTCTATGCCTGTGTTGTGCACAGGCCAACTGTATTTGGGTCAGTAGCCTCATGCACATTTCTTTTCTCTGGCAGTTAAGAGGGCCTAGAAACAATGATATCCCAGTAGCAATAAGCTCTCACAACACATAGTTCTTCGTTTCTAATAGCATTCTCCATAATAAGAATGAAGGTTCCTTTGAGATATGGTTGATCCTAGGGCCGAGGCGTTATATATATGAGAAAAGTGAATGTAATCACACACACATGCGTGCATGCAGTGACGTGTGCACACACAGTGATGAAGGCCCGTCAGTGGGGCCCAGGAGCCTCTGAAAGAATTCCAAATCGCAATGCACTTTCTACCTCTGCTGGGTCACAGGGGCCACCAATCTCATCACGGGGGACCACCATGGTCTGATCTGCTTCCTGTTCAGCAGGAACCTGTTCCCTGGGAACCAGACACTACAGAGCTCTGTTCTGGGGCAGCCACATTCAAGGGTCTAGTCTATGGAGGGCTGCTGGGTGTTACTCCAACCATAACCCCTGAGGGTACGCAGAAACCAGCCAGCTGGCTTCCCATGGAGGGCTACAGGATGGACGTGACTCCGCACAAGTTCTTTTCTCTCCAGTACAGCAACTCCACATTTACGCCCCATAGCCTAAACCAAAGGCCATGACCCGGACTAGCATGTCAGGTCAACAGAAAGCACATCCGAAGGTTGTTTTCACAGCCTTCCCCATCTCAGAACCCGTGGCCCAGACACACAGTGGTTCACCCCCGTTCTCAGCTGGTGCTTATCACCATGCTTCTCTCAACTCGTGGCTTCACTCTGCTAGCACAGACCTTGGCTTTTACTACAACTTAAAGATATACCTTTTAAGGATTGAATCATATTCAATTTTCAGCAGCTGCTTTATGAGGTTATATTTTCAGACAGCGTAGGCTAATTGTTGTATGATCATAAAAATCACCTATGGAGCTTGTTAAACTGACAGATGTTTTTGGGATCCATCCCAAAGGAGAATATTTTTAATAGGCTTCCTGGGCGATTTTATAATGTAGATCTTAGTGTCTAGGAAATGCTACAGAAAGTTCGTGCAATGAAAGTTGTTTTTTTTTGTTTTTTTTTTTTTTTTCCTAAGTTTTGGTTCCCACACTCTAAAAAGAAATCAGAATGGGGAGGAAAGGGAGGCTGGGAATCTGAAACTAAGTATTACAAAATGTCCATTAGAAGGAACCTAAGAGATCTAGTTCAACAAACATCTCTGCATAGAGAAGTGAGCTGGATTCACCAAGGTGAAGGGTCTAATCAAAGTCATTCAACCACAAAATGCCAGGGCAGGACCCGGGTCAAGTCCCCCCATCTCCAGGTCATGATGTCAAAGCTCAAAGACCTTTCTGAGCAGGTAATAATTCTCACTTGAATTAAAATAAGGACCTTTCAGTTCTCAATAAGACACTGGGCATTTGACTGAACTTTGAAGGCATCCTGTAGATACTTCCAAAGATGCGCAGGTGAAAACTTCAGACTCAGCACACAGTTGCTGGGGGTGACTTGCTCTCTCCTTCCCTAAACTCTCCTTTGGGGCTCATGTTATAACCACCCCCTTTGCTGGGTCCTTTCTGAGTTTGGTTACAGCCTCACTGTCTCTTCATCACCCCTCTCCAAGATGACGCTTCCTGTGGAGTTTGCAGCCCCAGCCTGCATACTTCTGAGCCTGGGGCACCCACCCAATGAATCAGGCGGAGTAAGGAGAGCGGCTCTGTTGAGGTCCAAGAGAGTCACCTCTGATCTCTGTGGGTTCATTGCTTTCCAAATAAGGGCAGGTCCACACAATTTCTCTTAGACTATAGAATTCCTCTCCAGTATCAGGGTGAGGGAGGCTAAGGATCTCAGGGGCCTGATTTACTATTGAGTATGGGCTCAGAGGTTAAAGCGTCTGCCTGCAGTGCGGGAGACCCGGGTTTGATCCCTGGGTCCGGAATATCCCCTGGAGAAGGAAATGGTGACCCACTCCACTATTCTTGCCTGGAGAATCCCATGGACGGAGAAGCCTGGTAGGCTACAGTCCATGGGGTTGCAAAGAGTTGGACACAACTGAGCAACTTCATCACCATCACCTTCACCTTGATTCATCACTGAGGGTCCTGTCACCTATCTCCACCCACCATCATCTTAATAATGACAGAAAAACAGGTACACTGTTTATTGAATAGTTATTATATGTTGCCCACTGGATTGGCCAACTTATATCTTTTATTTCCAGTCCTCACAACAGACTCACTCATAGCCTATATGAGATGGAGCCAGGACGGGACCAGGAGACGGCAGCTCAGGCTCATTCCACTGCATCAAGCTTGCTTCCCATCTGCAAACTGTAAAACGCATTGTTCAACTCCTACACCTGTTTTCTTGGCACATTTCTCGTTCTATACTCTTCCTGGAGCTCTCCTCTAAAAACAGCTGTTTCCAATGACATTCCAATGTTTCTTGATTGCTCAACACCCAAACCATATGTCAGAACTTTGTGGTTACCCTGGGGCAAGAGAATGGTAGAAGTGGGCTAGCATTGCATAGACTCAATAAATCCCTCCGTTCCCAGGCTGCTGCTGTTAAGTCACTTCAGTTGTGTCCAACTCCGTGTGACCCCATAGACGGCAGCCCACCAGGCTCCCCTGTCCCTGGGATTCTCCAGGCAAGAACACTGGAGTGGGTTGCCATTTCCTTCTCCAATGCATGAAAGTGAAAAGTGAAAGAGAAGTCACTCAGTCATGTCTGACTCTTCGTGACCCCATGGACTGCAGCCTACCAGGCTCCTCTGTCCATGGGATTTTCCAGGCGAGAGTACTGGAGTGGGGTGCCATCACCTTCTCCGTTCTCAGGCTGGAGAAAGGCTATCAGAAGAGCTGGATGGCCTCAGAAGACTAACTGTGATAACCAGCCTGGTTCTGAGCCTAGGTGTCAGGCAGCCTGCTAGACGCTTTCCATGTATGAGCTCACTGAATTTTCACGTCAGCCCAACCCATTTTTAAATGAGAAAATGAAGCTTAGGGAGTTTTAAAATCCTGTAAGTGAGCAGTACTGCTGAGCACCAGTTAGTCTAGTCGCTCAGTCGGTTCCAACTCTTTGTAACCTCATGGACTGGGGCTTGCCAGGCTCTTCTGGGATTCTCCAGGCAAGAATACTGGAGTGGGTTGCCATTTTCTTCTCCAGAGGATCCTCCCTACCCAGGGATTGAACCCAGGTCTCCCACATTGCAGGCATACTCTTAACCATCTGAGCCACCAGGGAAGCCCTACCCTACCCTCCTTAGCATCAGAGCCAGAAATTAAATGTAGGTTTACCTGACCTCAAAGCCTATGCAGTCAGATCAGATCAGTCGCTCAGTCGTGTCCGACTCTTTGTGACCCCATGAATCACAGCACGCCAGGCCTCCCTGTCCATCACCAACTCCCGGAGTTCACTCAGACTCACGTCCATCGAGTCAGTGATGCCATCCAGCCATCTCATCCTCTGTCGCCCCCTTCTCCTCCTGCCCCCAATCCCTCCCAGCATCAGAGTCTTTTCCAATGAGTCAACTCTTTGCATGAGGTGGCCAAAGTACTGGAGTTTCAGCTTTAGCATCCTTCCTTCCAAAGAAATCCCAGGGCTGATCTCCTTCAGAATGGACTGGTTGGATCTCCTTGCAGTCCCAGCAATTTTTCTTGAAGGGCCAACATGATTTGCTTTTTTTAAGCTAATATTTCTTGAGCATCTACTCTGAGAGAGAGGCCCTGTGAGGCCTTGGAGCTATAAAGACAATTAAAACATTCACCTTGCCACCTATGATTACTTGGTTGTTCCAGAAATGGAGAATACACACATAATGTCAATAAATGGGCACAACACCTATGTGTACAAATTAGACTCAAAATGCACCATGGAATTTGAAGGACAGGAGGAATTAACTTGCTTTTCCCCAAGGGTGACATGTCTCCAGAGGAGTGAAGTTCAACAGATAGGAGTGCTCTCTGGGAGGTGGGGTACCTGTGATTCCCCTCACTGGGGAAGCTCATGGTCTTCTCTGATCCGGGTAGATATGGCAGGCACAAGATTATCAGCCATCCTCAAGGAGTGAAGTCCGTGTGCTTTAAGGAGGATGAACAAATGGAGAAAATGACTTCCTGGTGTGTGTGTGTGTGTGTGTGTACACACGCACAAACAGTGGGGGAAAGGCAGGGGTGCGAGTGATGAGGCTGGAGAGAGAGACGTGAGACAGACTGGGACGATTTTGAGTGCCCAAATCAAACGCTGGCATTTTATCTTGTAGACAATGGAGAATTCTGTTGTTTTATGAGGGAGAATCAGCACCAACACTGCCAACACGTTTTCTTCAAGAGTGGCCAAGCTGTCCTTTCTCTTCCCCACACTAGTCCTCTCCCTTTATCCCCCTCCCGCCCTAAGCTAGGTAGCGGGGGTGCTGCCGCCAGCTCTGTCCCATCCCAGCACCAGCTCAGCAGCCTCGCTTCCTATCAGCCCTTTACTCCATGCTGCTGCTGCGGCCCTTTCCCACCCTTTCTCAGCTGAGCAATGGCAAGTGTCCTCTAACTGGTCTCTGTTGTTGGGTTGGACTGGGTCTCCTCCAAAAATTATGCTCACATCCCAACCTTTGATCACTGTGAACGTGATTTTCTTTGGAAATAGAGTTTATGCAGATGTATTCACGTTACCAGGAGGTCATATGGAGTAAGGTGGACCCTAAACGAATTTGGCTGGTGTCCTTACAAGAAGAGCAAAGAAAGTAGAAAGAGATAAATACAGAGAAGAATGCCACAGGGCATGTGCCTCCAACTCAGCGAACCCCAAGGATTGCCAATAACACAAGAGACTAAGAAAAAGTCATGGAACAGGTTACCCCCTAGAGCCATCAGAGGGAGTTTGGCCCTGCCAACACCCTGATGTTGCCCCCTAGCCTCTGTAGCTGTGAGAGAATAAATGTTTGCTTTTTAAACACTCTCCCCCAAACCTGCCCTCACGTCTCCCCTGGTTTGTGGTGATTTATTATCAGCAGCCCTAGGAAACGAATATGGCCTTCTTGCCTCTGTTTGCCCACCGCCTCCTCTCTCCATCCTCCATATAATTATCAAGGTGATCTTTCTCAATTGCATTTGGCTCTTGTCATTTTCTCATTTAAGAATGTCAGTGGCTCCCTCCCTGTCGAGCATAAAATCCAAACCCCTGACCCCGTACCCCATTTTCAACACCTGCTCCAGGTATACTACCAGGAAATTGCGGTTCTTTTTCTGCAACTATAGTGCCTGTTTTTCGGTTTTCTGTCTTTCCACTCCGTCTCATCCCTGCCTGTGCTGCAGAGGGGCCTGAGCTACGCTGCTTCCTACCTGTCCACACCTCCGCAACAGCACAGAATCACAGGACACCTGCCTCTCCCTGTCACTGACACTGAACTTCCCTAGCGGTTGTAACAGACTATTTTATGTCTCTCCCTTAGAGCCTAGCCTAAGGGTATTGGATGTAATGGTATTATTTGTTGGCTGAGTGAGAAAATAACCAAATGAGTAGCATAACAATTATTCAAGGAAATTCAAGGTTTCTATCACCTGTCAATATGCAGAGTTCGGGAAAGCATGAAAGGATTTGGTACCAGAACCAAATCTCTTTCATTTACTATCTGTGTGACTCCAGGTAAATTATTCCACCTCTCTGAGATCCACTCATCAAGAAAGAAAAAAGGAACACATCTATCATAGAACTATGGAGAAAATTAAGTGAAATGGTATAGGTGGATGACAGCCTGATGAGATGCTGAAGCCAGCTCTAGGCCTGTGTCTTCCCTTCCCCAGTTAAACCTAGGTGTTTATGATCTAACTGTGAATTAAAATACTCCAAGTCTGAAATCTCATTAAACACAGAGCAGAAACTGCCCTTTGTTTTTTGTCCGTAAGGACATGCACAGCTTGGCCCCCGCAGTGGAAGCCACACTAATTATTTGTGTGACAAAAGCAAAAGCCACGAGGAGATCCATTTAAACACAGGAGGGGCAATTAATCACAGCCCACTGGAATATTGCTTTTGGTCTTGAACTCAATTCGCCTTACATACAGGAAATGAAATGCAGTAATTATTGCAGTCACTTGAGACTCCGGAGTCCTGGCTTCAATTCCCAAATCCTTCATCATTTCATTTTGGCCATGTCTATATGACGCCAAAACATCTGGCTAAAAAGTGAAAATGCCATCAATTTTTAAACTGATGACTCACGGAACATTCTACCTTTCCAGCTTTTATTGTGGCAAAATACACACACATGCAGTTTACCACTTAACCATTTTGAGTGTCTAAGTCACTGCCATTAAGAGCTCTCACACTGCTGTGCAACCATCACCTCCATCCATCTCAACACTTTTCTCAAACTTAAATTCTCTATCCATCAGGCAAGAACTCCCTGTTTCCACATTCCCCCAGCCTTAGGCAAACACCCTTCTACCTTCTGTCTCTATCAATCTGACAGCTCTAGATACCATATATAAATGGACTCATACTTTTATCTATGGCGTATCTCACTTAGCATCATGTCCTCACACTTCATCCGTGCTGTACATTCTGTGTCAGAATCGTCTTCCTTTGGGAGGCTGAATGATATCCCATTGTCTGTCCATCTTTCAGGAACTGTATCCATTCATCTGTCCATGACCATTTGGTTGTCTCCACTTTTTGGCTATTGTGAATAGTGTGGCTATAAACATCGTTGTACAAATAACTGTTCAAGTCTTTGCTTACACTTTGTTTGGATATAGTACCTAGAGGTGTAATTGCCGAATCATATGGTAATTTTGTTTATTTGCTGGGTGGGAGGGGCACTGCTTTACCATGTTCCGGAACAACTGTACCATTTTATGTCCTCACCAGCGATGTGTAAGGGTTCCATTTTCCCAGAGCCTCATCTACACGTCTTTTCTTCCTCCTCCTCCTCTTTTTCCACAGCCACCCTAGTGGGTGTGTGTGCTAAGTCACTTCAGATGTGTCCGAATCTTTTGTGACCCCATGAACTGTAGCCCGCCAGGCTCCTCTGACCATGGGATTTTCCAGGCAAGAATACTGAACTCAGTTGCCATTTCCTCCTCCAGGGGATCTTCCCCACCCAGGGGTCAAACCCATGTCTCTTTTGTCTTCTGCATGGGCAGGCGTGTTCTTTACCACTAGCGCCACCTGGGAAGCTGCGGATTTCCCAGAAAGTTCATCTTTCTTTTGCTTTAAATGTGTTACAAGAACCCACGAGTTACATCACTCGTCCCTTCATTTCTTCACCTGTTATAAATGCAGTGAGTTGGTCTGAACTTCCTGCCTCTGTTTAGTGCTCTGAGTCAGCAGTGCGGTCCTGCCTTTTCACATGTCTCACCCGGTTGCCTTGAAAACTTTCTGTAGCCCAAGTGGGCAGGACAAAGCGGAATCAGAGGGAGAGGCAGTAAGTGATGAGGAACTGGGGTAAAGAGAACCATTGCTACACTGACGGATACAGAGGTCAGTGCCCCCGTGCCTGGTGTCGGGGCCGACTCCATTCACCCCGCTGGCCCCTCTGAAGGCCTCCGTGGCTGCCCCTTCAGAGGACGGCAGTGCTAAGGGGACCGTGAGTGTCGTGAGGAAACAGCCACTTACTGGTCTGTGTATTCTCTGCACTTTAGTCAAGACCAGCTAATGGCAAAAGCTCAACTCCTTTTTTTTTCCCCCTGATAAATTATAGACCCTTAATTACATTAAGAGAATTAGATAATCATTAATACGCTTATACAAGCAGGGGAAGCAGTAAGAAAAGCAAACAAATTCTTGTCAAAACAGTGTGCAGATTTTATAAAATCCTTCCCTGTGCAATTTTAATTCATGTGATTTTACTGATAGTAACTTACTTGGTCTCCCAAAACACTGCAAACTTCCCCAAGGCTATTATAAATGCTGATTTGAATCTAAACCCATAATTGCTGGTCTCTGCATGGAGATGTGGCTCCAGAGGCTGGACAGGCCGGCAGCTGCCAGAGCTGTGTGTCAGTGATGAATTGAGCCACTCGCTGGCCCAGTCAGCCAGGGGCCAACAACTTCCGATAGAAAACGTGTCCGGTGAGGAGGAATGTTCGAGTTGCTGAACTCCTGGCTCGCCTGTATTTTGTGTCTGGGCTCATTTTTGTTTGCTTCTGAGGTGATACAAGGGACTGAAAGCCTAACAGTATCTTCCAGGGATGTGATCTTTTAACTTTATGGTTTTCATCCTTTCTCACCAACAACAGGAGCCCTGGGGTGGCAGCCAATTCCTGAGCCTCTGCAGACGTGGCAGAGTACACCTTCACCTGCCAAGCTAGGAGACAGTTCTCTACGTGCCTTGCACATTTCTTATGAGCAGAAGCACCAGCTGCCTTTGTCCCAGATGCCCTAAAAGAATGTTTCTATGCAGAACAGCCTGGAAAGACAGTGTGCCTCTCCAGAGCAAAAAGCAGATTTGCTTACTATCTATTATGGTAAAGATAGTGTCTCTTTTGGGGCAAAGCTCAGGTAGGTTGGCTTACTGTGTATTATACAGATTCAGGTTCCCTAAGCTTGGAGTGTCTCAGTTACCATGCAGGCCCACTGTGCAACATCCACGTGGACCTCTCTGTCTCATCTCTACAGAACTTGGGGGGGGGGGGTGCCACGGAGAACTGCTGTAAATATGCTGAGGCTCATGTTGCTTGCTGTGCTGTGAGTGATAAGTCCTTTGTCTCTGATCCAGGCCTCTGGTGTCTTTTTGCCCATGAAACTGTGGCAGACTAACTTGTTACTATGTAACTAGAGTAAAATCCCAGACCCTTAATTGTCTTGACACCCACTGTCTTTACTGGATATCAGCTAATTAGGTCTTGATCCCTTCCTCAGGCTCCCTTCTTTTGCCTAAGCCTGGCTTCAGTTAGTCTCTACCTACGCTTTGTTCTCCATCTGCATCCATTATTCCATGGAATACTAACCTCTGGGAACAGCCTGCAAAGGACCCGACTAGTCCTGGTGCTGAGGGGAGAGAGAAAGTTGTTCAGTATCAAAATGGATCCCATGGACTCTTTGAGAAATATTGGTCATAGGAACAGTATTTTCATTGCCTCCTTGAATCTTATTCTCTGATGTCTTCTATCTTTGAAATCACACCACAAAGCATATTATCTCAGGAAAGTTTAACACTGGTATTTCTAGGACATAGGTCATTGATTAATGTTGCATCGAAAAGCTGACTTTCTTAAGTCTTAGGGATCAGTAGTTATGATAGCTAGTTAGACCTTTACCCAGATTCAGGCTACAGGATTACTTATTCAGGGGGTTTGAGGAAGGGGCAGGAATGCAAATTGCGGTCTGGTGTTGGTTTTGCAAGCTGTATATGATGGGGCATGATTGCATCCCCTGAAAGTGGGTGACATTTTCTAGATCTCACAAAGGCACCCCATGGATTAGCAGAGGTAAAGCCAGGAGATTTGGGAGAAGGAAGAAGAAAGAGTGAAACCTACCATGACTCTGATTAAAGAATTTTATTGTAAGTCATACTGAAGAGAGAGGACCCAGAATATACAGTGAAGTACTTCTCTAATGAGACTGAACATTACTTTGCCAACAAAGGTTTGTATAGTCAAAGCTATTATTTTTCCAGTAGTCGTGTATGGATGTGAAAGTTGGACTATAAAGAAGGCTGAGAGCTGAAGAATTGATGCTTTCGAACTGTGGTGTTGGAGAAGACTCTTGAGAGTCCCTTGGAGTGCAAGAAGATCAAACCAGTCAATCCTAAAGGAAATCAGTCTTGAATATTCATTGGAAGGACTGATGCTGAAGCTGAAACTCCAATACTTTGGTCACCTGATGTGAAGAGCTGACTCATCGGAAAAGACCCTGATGCTGGGAAAGATTGAAGGCAGGAGGAGAAAGGGTCAACACAGGATGAGAAGGTTGGATGACATCACTGACTTGATGGACATGAGATTGAGCAAGCTCTGGGAGAGGGTGAAGGACAGCGAAGCCTGGCATGCTGCAGTCTATGGGGTTGCAGAGAGTCGGACATGACTGAGTGACTGAACAACAACAAAGCTCTCTAATGAAACTCACAAAAGAACAAGAGACCCTGCCCTTCCTGGGCTAAGAATTGGTGAGGAAGGAATGGGACATGGTGTGGAACAAGGGAAGCAGAACCCACAGCCTGCCATGGCTGGAAGGCTGGTCCTCCAGACAGAGAACAGACAAGAGCAGAACAGGAAGCTGAGCGAGTAGCAGCTTCGTGTTCTGAGATGCCTCCGTATAAAGCCCTGGATATTGCTAAAGCCCTCTCTAACTCCTCTCTAGCCCAGGCCTTCATGTAGTTTTGCAAATACACCAGGTGTGCTCTTACCTCAGGACCTTTGCACTTGCTCTTCCCTTTGACTGAAAGATTCTTTCAACAGATATTCTCATGACTCACCCTTCACCAATTCTAAGTCTCCACTTAAATCTTTTCACATATCACTTTAGAAAGAAAGCTTTCCTGAGCACCCTATTTGAGATAGTATCCTCTTTCCCTGATCGTCCCCACTCCCTTCCTGGATGTAATTATGTCAGTAGCATCTATCACCCTCTCACTCCATATATTCATTTGTTTGCTTGTTGTCTTTTTCTTCTCACTGAATGGGGGATTTTGTTTGGCTTGATGCTCAATCTCCAGTGCCCACAACAGTACATGGCATAGAAGTATAGAAGAGAATATTTGATAGATACTTGTTGAATGAATAAATGAGTGAATGAGGCTCCAGGCTCTTGGGAGAAGTCCATCTTGGCTCCATGTCAGTTTCAACACAGACTGGGAGTGAGTGAGAGTTGTCTAGATGGTCAGGTGTGAGCAGTTCTCCTGACTCCCTATAACCTAGACCAGGTGTAAAGGGGGTCCTGGAGCCCACCCTCCACCACTCCTTGCCAAATAAGAATGTGTAAAGTTCTAAAGGAGATCAGCCCTGCGATTTCTTTGGAAGGAATGATGCTAAAGCTGAAACTCCAGTACTTTGGCCACCTCATGCGAAGAATTGACTCATTGGAAAAGACTCTGATGCTGGGAGGGATTGGGGGCAGGAGGAGAAGGGGATGACAGAGGATGAGATGGCTGGATGGCATCACTGACTCGACGGACGTGAGTCTCAGTGAACTCCGGGAGTTGGTGAGGACCAGGAGGCCTGGCGTGCTGCAATTCATGGGGTCGCAAAGAGTCGGACACGAATGAGTGACTGAACTGAACTGAACTGAAAATTCAGCGTGGAAGAGCAACAATCTAGTTTCTGGAAGAGAGAGGCGCTGAGGGGCAGCAAGGCCAGAGTCCCAGTGTCAGTAGCGGCAGAGAGTGCCCCTGCTGCTGGGGGAGCAGACAGCATCACTGCGTCTCAGCGCACTGGCCTAAGATCAGCAAAGATCTTGTGAGAGCAGAATCCCTGGGGCCAACAGAAAAGTGGGCTGCTCACCCACAATTTGCGAGCTCCTGCTCCTCTTATTCTGAGATTTTTGCTGTCACCCAAATCACCATCTGGAGGAGAGGGAGGGAGAGAACCCACCTGAGTGAAAAGCTGAAGTTGGAACTGACGATTTATTAAAAGAGGACATTTAAACTGAAAACATTTAAAGTGCAAGGAGATCCAACCAGTCCATAATCAGTCCTGAATATTCATTGGAAGGACTGATGCTGAAGCTTAAACTCCAATACTTTGGCCAATTGATGCCAAGAACTGACTCATTTGAAAAGACCCTGCTGCTGGGAAAGATCGAAGGCAAGAGGAGGAGGGGCTGACAGAGGATGATGTTTGGATGGCATCGCTGACTCAATGGACATGAGTTTGAGTAAACTCCAGGAGTTGGTCATGGAAAGGGAGGCCTGGCATGCTATGATCCATGCGGTCGCAAAGAGTCGGACATGACTGAGCGACTGAAACTGAAAACACATTGAGATGCTCTTTATTGGAAAGCCACTTACCAGTGGGTGAGGATGCATGTAAAAGGTTGTAGGAAATTTTAAACAGATGAGGAACACTTTCTTTGCACACTGGAGTGGAGTGTGTTAAATTTAGGACCCAGTTATCACCAGTTATTACCCTTGGGCTTCCCAGGTGACTCAGTAAAGAATCCACCTGCTGATGCTGGAGACACAGGAGTCATGGGTTCCATCCCTGGGCTGGGAAGATCCCCTAGAGGAGGAAATGGAAACCCACTTCAGTATTCTAGTTTGGAGAATTCCATGGATAGAGAAGCCTAGTGGGCTACAGTCCACAGGGTTGCAAAGAGACAGACATGACTGAGCATGCATGCCATTTATTATCCTTATGAAGAACCCTATTTAGCAGGGTGCCCTGAAGCCAGGCAGCCTACAGTGCGTTTCTTTCCCAAGGCTGCTGTTTATGTTTGGTTGTCTGTGTTCATTCAGCCGCTAGCCTGAGTGTGCAACGGCCTCCTCCAGATGCGGGAGCTTCCCTGCAAGGACATGGTTGTGATGGCTGGCAAGAAGTGAAAGTGTTTCCTGTCCTTCCCAACAATGTACTCATAGATTCTTCTTTGAAGCTTTGCACAGACTCCTCAGTACCCTGGGGATCCCATTCGAGGCTCTGAAACTGAGACGTAAACTCTGAAGATGTTTTACTGTCCTCCAGAGGGAGGAAAGGACATCTGTTGTGAGGGTTGGAGCTGAAGCCATCTGGGGCTGCCTGGGGCAGAAGCATCTAGTTCATTCTCACGTGAATAAAACTGCAGCCCTCAAAGAGGGAGTCAGTGTAAATGTTTAATTTAAGTGAAAACCAGACCCGTTGAAGAATGTGAATGATGGCTACTAGGGTTTCTACTGCCACTAATGGAGCCTCGAGCAGCAGCGGTCCCCAGCGGGGGCAGTCTTGCCCGTCCCAGGGACATTCGGCCACATTTGTAGCTGTAAAGACTCGGGGCACAGGGGTTTGGGAGGGGCACTTCTGGCACCCAAGGCACTGCGACCAGAGATGCTGCACCATATCCTACAGTAGACGGAACAGCCCAGCACAACCTGGAGAGGGCCAACCCTGAATAGCAATGGTGCCCACGTTGGGAAACCCTGGCATAGCCCATATTTGCTCTTGCCAGGTGCTCTAGTCTCTGCCCTTTCAGTGGTTTCTCACAAACGTTCCATGAGGTAAGACACAGAGGCAGAGAAGGCGATGGCACCCCACTCTGGTACTCGTGCCTGGAAAATCCCATGGACGGGGTAGGCCACAGTCCATGAGGTCACTAAGAGTTGGACACAACTGAGAGACTTCACTTTCAGTGTTCACTCTTATGCATTGGAGAAGGAAATGGCACCCCACTCCAGTGTTCTTGCCTTGAGAATCCCAGGGACAGGGGAGCCTGATGGGCTGCCGTCTATGGGGTCGCACAGAGTTGGACACGACTGAAGTGACTTAGCAGCAGCAGCAGCAGCAAGACACGGGGGGGTCAAGACTCAGAGATGCTCAGGACCCCAGTGGAGCCAAGAACATGGGGAGCAGACCCAGTACCATCACCTTGCCGGACACAAGCATTTTCTTTTTAACTTAGTGTCTGCTTTCATAAAAAGAATATACATTTTTAACATTTATTGAGGGCCTACCATGTGCTAAGCACAGGAATCAAAATCCTTGCTCTCAGGGAGGTTAAGGTCTCGTAGAGAAGCAGTAACAAACAAGATAATATATAAAATATACACAAGGTCAGAGATGAGTGATGAGGGCAAAGGAAAACAAGAGGGAAAGGACAGGAAGCAGTGATGGAGCCGGGGGACACTGAATTCAAGTTTTAGGTAGTGTAGCCAAGGGCTCTTTTTTCCTGACTTTGTTGAGAAGTAATTGATAAATATTCTTGTGTATGGGTTTCCCTGTAGCTTAGCTAGTAAAGAATCCACATCCAATGCAGGAGACCCTGGTTTGATTCCTGGGTCAGGAAGATCCCCTGGAGAAGGGATAGGCTACCCATTCCAGTATTCATGGGCTTCCCTGGTGGTTCAGCTGGTAACGAATCTGCCTGCAATGTGGGAGATCTGGGTTCAATCCCTGAGTTGGGAAGATGCCCTAGAGAAGGGCATGGCAACCCGCTCCAGTGTTCTTGCCTGGAGAATCCCAGGGACAGGGGAGCCTTGGGGGCTACAGTGCAGGAGACTGCAAAGAGCCAGACACGACTGAGCACCTAAGCACTCACAGCACAGCACATTCTTGTATATACCTGAAGTGTACCATGTGATGATTTGATGTACACATACATTGTGGAATGATTATCAAGGTCAAGATAATGAACACAGCCATCTTGTCACACAGTTAACTTTTTTTTTTTAATTGAGAACTCAAGATTTATTGCCAGCAAACTGCCAGTGTACAATACAGCATTACTAACTACAGTCCTTTAGGATGGACTGGTTTGATCTCCTTGCTGTCCAAGGAACTCTCAAGAGTCTTCTCCAACATGACAATTCAAATGCATCAATTCTTTGGCGCTAAGCTTTCTTTATAGTCCAACTCTCACATCCATACATGACCATTGGAAAAACCATAGCTTTGACTAGATGGACCTTTGTTGGCAAAGTAATGTCTGTGCTTTTTAATATGCTGTCTAGGTTGGCCATAGCTTTTCTTCCAAGGAGCAAGGGTCTTTTAATTTCATGGCTACAGTGACCATCTGCAGTGATTTTGAAGCCCAAAACAGTTTCTCAGTATCACTAATTGTCAGGAAATGCAAATTAAAACTGGACTTCCCAAGTGACGCTCGTGGTAAAGAACACACCTGCGGATGCAGGAGACATAAGAGACACAGGTTCAGTCCCTGGTCAGGAAGACCCCCTGCGGAGGGCATGGCCACCCACTCCAGTGTTCTTGCCTGGAGAATCCCATGGGCAGAGGAGCTGGCAGGAGACAGTCCATGGGGTCACAAAGAGTTGGACACGACTGAAGCAGCTTAGCACGCACTCACTCAAATTAAAACTCAAATGAGGTGATGTTTTTTGTTTTTTGTTTTTTTTAATTTTATTTTTTTATTTTTTTTATTTTTTTGAATTTTATTTTATTTAATCCAGACCTGAATGATGTGAGGGCATAAGGCATGTGGCTTTCTGGGGAAGAGCTTCCAGGTGGAAAGAGAAGCAAGGGCAAAGACCTAAGGCAGGGTGGAGCTGGCCCGTTGGGGGAGTCACCCCAACATACTGAATGCATAAGACAGTAGGAGATGATAAGGCCAGAAACTTGAAGGGGTAGGAGGGAGGCAGCTCAGAAACACCTGAAGGTCATTTGAAGGACCTTTATTTTCATCAGAGAAATAGGGAGAGGCCATAGGGTCCAAGCAAAGGCGTGCTAGAATCTTTGAATTTTAACTGGATCACTCTGGCTGCTGGCTGGGGAATATATTGAAGGAAAGAGGCAGTGAATTTCTTCAACTCCATTTCTGCCAGCTTTTCTAATTTACAATGATGTAAATACAAGAAGGGAAATATAGCTGTGCAGAAGTAAACCAGGGGGATTGAGAAGAATGGAATCATTGGTCAGGAGAGAGAAGAAAACCTGGAGAAAAATGGCTATCGGGAGCAAAATGGAGGGAGGGAGACCAGTGTGGTGGCCAAGCTTTCAGGACCACGTGCCTGGGGCTGCAAGCAGGAGGTGTGCACAGAAGTGCTGTCTTGGTGCCTCTACAAGTCTCCTGCAAGGACAGAGGCTACATGCCTGGAGGGTGAGATCATATCCTCCAGGATTAGCAAGGTTTCTCGAAAAAATTTAGAAAATGATTCTCCTCTGATTAGTTTTCATTTCATCATAGTTTGTTTGTCATGACTTTACCTGTTTTAGTCACAAGTTCACAGCCTGTTTACATTAACGTTTAAGCCCCTGAACTTGGGATTCTCAAGGGCTAAGTCTGAACTTTCTGTTAACTAGTATTGATGTTGGTTAAGAAAGCTATACTCTTAAATTAAATAAGGCAAGGCTTTGGTACGAAATCTATTAAATCATTCTGGAGTCTTTTGGAATGGAGAATTTAGATTGCCTTCTTATCATGAAACCAAAAATGTAGAACACTATGTTCAATTAATCCATTTTTATCTCACAAGAATAGAACTGATCAGTATACATTTATGTGCTTGACCTAAGAGCAGATGAGGTGGGGGGTAAGGGAGTTCCCTGAGCATTCTCAGGAAAGACGAGATTTGGGACTTGTCCATGCTCCCTCCCAGGTCTTTGGAGCTTGCTTGTAGAGGGTGAGTCAGCTTACTGTACGAGAACCAGTGTGATCTTCTGAGTGAGAGACATACAGAGATAACATGGTGTAAAAGCTAAGGCATATCCAAACATGCAAGTCATATCTGCCCACCGATGCATCACGCAGCTACCTTCACTGAGCCTCAGGGGAAAACAAGATTTGTGCTACTTATGAAAATGGGGAAGTAATATATGAAAGTACACATTTCCAGATTCCCGTGAAAGTTCACACTGTGTTACAAAGCTGGGCAGCCTTCCAGAATGGAGACAGCGCTGTGGAGGTGAGAAACATAACCCACCCAGTCCCCCTGACACCCCTGGCTCCCTGCAGTGTCCCCTGGCTAAGGAGTGAAAGGTCTGTGTTCATATATCCTCGTATTTGTGCTGCTTTCCCCCTTTACAATAGAGAAATATTTCTCTGTGCCCGTGTTTCTATTAAGAGTATAAAAGAGGTACAAATTTCCCAACAATTGGGTCCAGTGGGAAGGGGCCAAGGCGTGAAAGTGAAAAGTGGAAGTGAAGTAGCTCAGTCGTGTCCAACTCTTAGTGACCCCATGGACTGCAGCCTACCAGGCTCCTCCATCCATGGGATTTTCCAGACAAGAGTATGGGAGTGGGGTGCCATTGCCTTTCTCCGATGAAGAGCATAGGATTCCTCCAAGTCTTAGTTTCTCCCTCTGTACCTGGAGATGCTTTTTTTGGCTCTGCCAACCTCAGCATTTTGTCCAGTCACCAAGTGAGAGAGTAGGCATGTGTTAGGTAGTAAGTTCTACCAAATAAGAGCCATTTTCAGGAAATGGATTTGGCTGCGGGGGCTCGTGTGAAGTCAGGGCAGCAGAATGGGGCCCTGCATGGCTGGTCTGCTTCTCTTTGGAGCACAGAGGGTTGGCAAGAGCTCCTGGTTGTCCTGCTACATCCTCAGTGGGTCCTTGAGGAAGAAATCCCCAAGAGTGAAGGCAAGATATCAGTGTTTGTCTAGAGATTTGCAGTCTGCAAACTGCTTCCCAGGACATTTTCCTCTTTGGGAAGCAGAAATAGTCCCCGCAATTCAGAAGACCAGGTCGTTCCAAACTATTTCTGCTTGAATTGAGAACCATTGCCACATTTTCTTTTATGTTAACTGTTTTGATTAAGCTAATGTATGAAAAGAGAGTGCATTGCTAATACTCTCTACCTGAAGCGGTTGCCGTGTCAGGGGCAGGGTCCCAAGCCTGCAGGCTTTACGACTTCCTGCTGCTGTGGGGAGGGGGCAGGCGTGAGAACCACCCCTTTCCCCCACCCCACACCCCTGTGGGAACTATTCCATTAGTTCAACACCACAAACATTCTCTCCATGAAGGAAGTGAATGCCTCTTTCTTTGGATGTATCTGGAACCTTTAACTTCTAATGAAATATTTCACTTTCCTCTTCTGTTTTTATCAGGTGGTAATGCAAGCCACCAGAATAACAGGGTTTTGGGAAAGCAAGCTCCTAAATCTAACCTCCATTCTTGCACCCCATCCAGTCCTTCTCCTCTGCCCCAGGGCACCTGCAGGAGAGTGGCTCTGGCAAATTCCCCAGCGCTCTGTCCAGTCTTGCTTCTTTCCACTTCAGAGAGAGTGTTTCTACCATTTCCTATGGGAGATCTGGTCCCAGTTTATCATCTCTGACATTTACAGCAGGAAGACTGAGGTCGTTGGGAATCCTGGGCTGGGAAATGGGGCTGGCCAACTTGCATGGAGAGACTTACAAGGCGAGTGGAAAAGATCCAAATGACTGAATACCTAGGAGGTGTCTGAGGAGCCATAAAGCAGTACTGATGGGTAGTCTTGGAAGGGCACAGCATACCTGTGGCCACTGGGCACCTGTTTGCAGAGCGATTCCTCAGCTGCCCGGTGACTGACGGCAGCCCTCCCTTAAGAAGAGGCACCAACGTCCGAGAGATGTGGCTGTAGGGACACTGACAACTCACCCTGGGGACACAGGGGCCAGAGGACAAGCTCTGTCTCCCCCAGACGGACACTGTCTATCTCCCCTCTTCCTTCTGTCTCTTTCTTCTTTCATTTTAAGTAACAGTCTTAGTAAGATATAATTCACACACTATATAACTCACATATTTACAGTATATAATTGAATAGTTTTTCTTACTCACAGATACATGCAACAATCACCACGGTCAATTTTGGAGTATTTTTATCACCCCCGCTCCGCCCCACCCAGTCCCATACACATTAAAATCACATCCCCAAGAAAGTCATGAAAGAGAAAAACAAATATTGTATATTAAGGCATATATATGGAATTTAGAAAAACAGCACTAATGAACCAATTTGCAGGGAAGACTTAGAGAAAGGACTGTGGGCACAGCCAAGGAAGGAGAGGGTGGGATGAACTGAGAGAGTCATATTGACTGTATACACTATCATGTGTGAAACAGCGGGTGGGAAGCTTCTGTTCAGTGCATGGAGCTCCACTTGATGCTCTGTTATGACCCAGAGGGTGAGATGGGGATTGGGGCGGGAGGCAGGCTCAAGAGGGAGGGGATATATACATACATATTATAGCCGATTCATGTTGTTATGCAGCAGAAGCCAACATTGTAAAGCTCCAATTAAAAATAAATTTTTTAAAAAATGACAACAACAAAAAAAGAATCGCATCCCCCTCTCCCACCCTCAGCCCATCACCAAGCAACCCCTTTCTTCTTATCGCTATGGATTTTCCTGTCGTGGACGTTTCACGTAAGTGGAACCATACAATCTGCGGTCCTTGGTGTCTTTCACTGGGCATCATGTTTCCAAGGTTCATCCATGTTGTAGCATGTGTCAATACAGCACTGCATACGAGCTAGCAACTTCCCTACATGTGTACCCAAGAAAAGTGAAAACGCATGGCTACACAAAAACCTGTCCATGAATATTCTCAGCAGCATTATTCATAAGAGTCCCAAAAGTGGAAACAACTCCAGTATTTGAGTGATGAATGGATAAAATTTATTTATGTAATAAAATATTATTTGCAAATGAAAAGCATGAAGTATTGATACATGCAATAACATGGGTGAAGTTTGAAGAATACATTGTAGAACTCCACTTCTGTGAAAGGTTCAGAGAGAAATGTCTGTAGACAGACTGTAGATTAGTGGCTGCCAGGGGCTGGAGGAGACAAGTGAGGGCCAGTGACTGCAATGTATACACACTTTCCTTCTGGGGTGATGAAGATGCTCTGGAATGATTAATAAATAGTGGTGTTGGTTGCACAGTGTAGTGACTATGTTAAAAATCACTGAGCTGTACACCTTAAATGGATGCATTTCCTAAGCGAAATTCTCAACAGAGAATTTAAAGGAGTAGATGGAGGAAAAAGAAGAAATGAAGACTGAGTCGAGTTTTGGTGTTTCAGAAAAGATGGTAAAGGTCCATCTCTTCCTGCTTCTCTCTGCTAGGTACAACCAAGGCTCTGGGAATAACACAGCAGGCAGCGAAACTAGAAAAGCTGAGACCCTTTTCTCCCACTAGAGACGCTAGGGCAGCTGGGGTCACTGTGAACGGGATCCTGTGACGACACGTGTCTGGCCAGAGAAGCCCCTAGTCTGCGGGAACCTGACCTTCCCTACCTGTGAGGACACGCTGGTGCTTTTCCTGGAGACACGTGTCCCGCCTCCTTTGCTAGCACCAGCAGGATCAGTGGGAGTCCCAGAAGCACCAGATAAATAAGCAGACTGAAATGAGATGGCAAAAGCCCTGATGATTAGATTCTCATTGGAACTACAGCCCACAAAACAGACCAGTGTCTGTGTGTTAAAACTGAACAGGATGACAGCCTGCTAAAATAAAAGATTTAAATAAGTCAGAGTCTTCCAACATCAATCATCAGCTCACCTTTATGCAGGCAAGACTGAGTCTTTCAATCTCCATGGGAGTCTTGTGCTCTGGAAGCACAAAAGCTATGTTTTTATTGTATTTTATTTATGTACGTATTTATTTTTAGATTTTTTTTTTTTTTGATGTGGACCATTTGAAAAGTTTTTATTGAATTTGTCCCATCACTTCATGGCAAATAGTTGGGGAAACAGTGGCTGACTATTTTTCTGGGCTCTAAAATCACTGCAGATGGTGATTGCAGCCATGAAATTAAAAGACACTTGCTCCTTGGAACCCCACTCCAGTACTCTTGCCTGGAAAATCCCATGGATGGAGGAGCCTGGTAGGCTGCAGTCCATAAGGTCACGAAGAGTCGGACACAACTGAGCGACTTCACTTTCACTTTTCACTTTCATGCATTGGAGAAGGAAATGGCAACCCACTCCAGTGTTCTTGCCTGGAGAATCCCAGGGATAGGGGAGCCTGGTGGGCTGCCGTCTATAGGGTTCCACACAGTCGGACACGACTGAAGTGACTTAGCAGCAGCAGCTCCTTGGAAGGAAAGTTATGACCAACCTAGACAGCATATTAAAAAGCAGAGACATTACTTTGCCAACAAAGGTCCGTCTAGTCAAGGCTATGGTTTTTCCAGTGGTCAGGTATGGGTGTGAGAGTTGGACTATAAAGAAAGCTGAGTGCAGAAGAATTGATGCTTTTGAACTGTGGTGTTGGAGAAGACTCTTGAGAGTCCCTTGGACTGCAAGGAGATCCAACCAGTCCATCCTAAAGGAGATCAGTCCTGGGTGTTCATTGGAAAGACTGATGCTGAAGCTGAAACTCCAATACTTTGGCCACCTAGTGCGGAGAGCTGACTCATTTGAAAAGACTCTGATGCTGGGAAAGATTGAGGGCGGGAGGATAAAGGGACGACAGAAGTTGAGATGGCTGGATGGCATCACCGACACAATGGACATGGGTTTGGGCGGATTCCGGAAGTTGGTGATGGACAAGGAGGCCTGACGTGCTGTACTTCATGAGGTCGCAAAGGGTCAGACAAGACTGAGCGACTGAACTAAACTGAACTAAACTATTGAATTTGTTGCAATTTGTTTCTGTTTTTGGTTTTTGTTTGTTTGTTTGGGCCACAAGGTATATTCGATCTCAGCTCCCTGACCAGGGATTGAACCCGCACCCCGTGCATCAGAAGGTAGTCTTCACCATGGACCACCAGAGTCCCTTTTGTTGTATTTTAAATGTTTGTTTTCTTTTTTTTCCAGATTGCAAAATGATATATGTATATTGAAAAAAATCCAGAAAACAGAAATAGAGAAGAGATTATAAATCACCTATAATCTCACAACTCAGAATATTTGTATGTATGAGTGCATATGTATCAGTATTACCCATATATCATTCCAGTCTCCATATTTTCATATACAGAAAGTTTTTTCTCTTACAGAAAATAAAATTACTCCATGCATAAGATATTTGTGATGTATGCGTGCCCTATAGAATATCTCCATTTCTAACTCATTAAACGCTCTTCCTACATCACTTTCAGTGGTTGCGTAGCACTGTCACATCCCTGTGAAGAATGTGTGTTACTTTGGGGCCGCCTGCCCTTCTACAGTACACTATATCTGCTCAGTACATTTTGCATGAACGCATGGATACAGCTCTGTGGCTATACTGAGAGCCACTGCACCGGATTAGTTCCTTTGTTGGCCCTCAGAGAAAGAGAGGGCCTGTGTCCAGGCTTCTGGGAAATCACCAGGAACCAGCTATCATGCCTCCCACGCTCAAAGTTCTTTCCTAGGCAGGCGGTCCTTCTGCTCCAGTGTTTCTGAGTGGAGACGCAGCCTTGCTGCTTCAGATCCCACAGGAAGGGAAGGCTCTCTCATTGGCCCCCCAGAGAAGGCTTGTTGCAGTTGCAGAACAACTGTTAATTTTGCCTCCCTCCCAATTATACCTTCAGGCCATTGTACCTTCAGGCCATTGTTCACTTGTCCCTATTGTATTTCCCTCTGAAATGCCAATTTCCCACTGGCAAAGTCAAATCTGACACCAAGATCCAGTTCCAGGGACCTTCTCATTAGACCTTCTGTGACCTCCTCTGGCCCCTCCGCTCACTCCCCTTTACCCCTCACACTCAGTGCAAGCATCAGACAGAAGCCTTGGCTATCTGTTGAGTAAATGTGTTCCTGTGTCTGTTGCACTCATTAGACTGCAAATCCCCAGCCTGGCCTCAGCCCTCACTGAATGCTTTTTTGGAAAGATTAATTGGCAGGATGGGCCTGGTCTGCCTCTGCAGAGGGGCAGAGAGGCAGAAAGGCAGAGGGCTTCAGGCCCGACAACACCTGACCTCGAAGCTCTAGAGTTAGTGAGATGGCAGCAGCCTGGAGTGAGGCTGCTGCTGCCCAGGGAACACATGTGCCTCCTTTGCCATGCCTGGAAGCCAGAGAGTTGCCAGAAGCGGGAGAAGATGAGGATTCTTTGGCATGCTTCCTAACCATGCTTTATGAAAGGGAAAGTCATTTTTATTGCATTTATTTAGAGAAGGGGTTATAGGCACTTCATCTGCTGTTCACTTCAGAGCAGCTGTTCAGTATTACCGAGGAGAAAAGACGAGGGACTCATGCTCCTTGTTCCAAGCCAGAGAATCCAAATCAATAGACACAATGGCGTCTCTCGTGACAGACACAGTTCCTGGAGCTGGGAAGTTTTCTCTCAAATCCCTGAGGTCTAAATTTCAAGATTTTTTTTCTTTTTACCCTGAGTCCTCATTTGGTCAACAGAAATTTCCTGGCGCCAATTCTGAGCTTGCTCAGGGCTGGGTCTGGGGTCTGGAGCTCAGAGATACATCAGATGGGAGCTGCCATATTGCAGTGGATTTTTCCACCGCAGGAGAAAATGCAGGAGCAGAGGTTTAGACATAAGCAAAAGATATAGATTCTGGCTAGCTTCAGTGGTGAAAGAATTTATTGGTTGTGTATAGAGACATTCCCAGTTCAAGCGAAGACTGGCGAACAAGACTTGGAGAACTAGCTGTAACCAAGTAACACTAGATAACAGGATACACAGCCAAGATCAGCCCCCAGAGCAGTGTTTCAGATGACTCTCCCAAGCCTTTGACTGTCTTAATATTTTCTCAAGTGTCCCTGAATGTTTTTGAGTCTTTTTCTCAAGTTTCAAGGTTCCAAATGGAAGCGACACATTAGCCAAATCTAGGTCACCTGCCTGAGCTCTGCATGGTGGAGAGCAGGAAGGAGTAGCTGGGTTTCGAGTCCCTTAGGGAGTGGCAGGCCGGAGAGACCCTGCTCACAATTAGCACACCCACTGAGATGTCTTCCTCTAAAATTGATCTTTTGATTATAGAGGACAGTCGAGATTTTCTAAGGTAAGGATTGTATTCTATTTCTTAAGCTGCGTGTGAATTTTAGTAGGACAATATCCAACTCAGTACAGTGGGATAAATCAATACATTACTCCCATGCCTCACCAGAAAGCAAGACTTGGACCTCAGCTGTGGGAAAGTCAGTCCAAAGATTCCAGTTTCTGGACATAGGTGCCTTTTGAAAATGTTTATATTTTGAATCTTTTATTTTCTGAAGACCTCATTTCAAATTCAAATTTAACGTTCCAGTGTTCAAGATTATCTGTTTTCCCGGGTTCTGTTAAGGCAGAGTTTGCTCAAATCTTACAAAGAAATACTTTGACTTGCCAGTAACTGGAAGAAATACTCTTCTATCCTCAAGAGAACTTAAATCAAATCTCTGTGGTTTTCTAGCCTAGTGAAAAGATTTGGAGTTTGAAAAGAAGGTGGTCTTGAGCTGTCTAGTCACATCTTTCCTTAAATTACAGCTGAACCACAGAGTTACTCTGTGGAGTAAAGAGTTGGTTGCCAAGGTTTTCATGGTGCTATCATATCTCCTTCCTTCACACGTGCTTGGTGTGACACCTCAAGAATACACATCTGATTAATGTCAGAAGCATTTTGGTATCACTCATACTTTTTATTAACAAGCATCCATTTTTCTCCTGGATAACCCAAACTTACAACTTTATCTAAGCATCACTAGAATTTCAATTGCATCTATTCACATATTCAGCATTTGGTTTTTGAGTGCCTACCAAGTTCCATAGTCAAGGGGATGAGGACAAATGAGATATGGAAATTCCCTGGAAATTATGTTTTGAGGTGGAAGACAGATCAGCAAAGGGTAGCTAGAATTCAGAGTGCAAAGAGCTCTGGGTGCATTAATTTCAGGGCACCACAGGAAAACATTCCAGCAATATTTCTATTTCAGCCTGGGAATCGAGGCAAGTGGCCAAGGTTGGGAAAATAAAAGTGGATAAAGAGAAAAAGAAGTATGAGAGAGAGTTAAGAGGGTAGAACTTTTTGGATCCTCGGCTATGTGGATCTGGAGTGGTGACAAGGTAGGAGGAAAAAGAACAGGGAGACCTCGCTTGGCCTGCCTTGTGGAGGGGTCCCTGTCACTGATATGAGAAACCAGAGGATGAGATGTTTAGGAAACCAGGGCAGGGAAGAGTGTGAGTTCAGGTTCAGAAACACTGCTTCTTGTTGTTGTTGTTGCTGAAGGAATGTTCAAGAAAATCTTTCAAGTTGAGACCTTAAATCATCAGAGTGCTGGGAAGAAGATTTGTATTTCAAAGTCAGCAGAATATACCTGATTCACAAATGGATGAGGGAGTTCAGGGGAACTGGGTCTAGTGAGAGGAAAAGTCATCCTAGAACAGAAGCACACCTACTGCTAACGTGTGGGTCACAAGTGAAAGTCCTCAAAGGAGAAGAGGAGGAGCGAGCTCCAGAGAAGAGCCAATACCTTGCCAGAACTTGCAGCTCCCTGGTAAATGTCCACTCACAGAATTCAGCGGCTCTTTGATTTGACTCAGAGTTTATCTAAGCTCAGGTGGGGGTGAGAAATGGGGATCAGGAGAAGAAAATCTACTTTCAAGGCATTACTGAACTAATACCAAACTGCTGGCAGCATCTCAGCTGCCTAAGGCAGTGATTTCCTTTAAGGGAAACTGGAACTGGACTAGGGATTGAAAAGGAAATCCTAGGGAACTAGACTATAATCGGAAATTTTGAAAATCTCTGGTATTCCTGGAGATCTGAAAGGCTGCCCACATGCACAAGGCTGTGCAAATGCGCAGAAAAGACCTGCAAGAGGAGAAGTCACCAGTCCAGTTTACAGGAAAAGGTTGTGAGACATTCAAAGAAGCGAGCAAGTATACGACATTCATGGGAGGAAACGAAGGCTGGCAAATGACAGAAAATGTTTTTGAGGGGCATAGGATTTTACTTACTATGAAAAGACTTTAGAAGCTATAAATGTATTCAAATAACTAAAGGAATGCATGCCTAAGGAATTTTTTAAAAGTATGACAATGACATCTTAGCACACACAGAATGTCAACATAGAAAGGACTCGCACACACTTCCGAAAGATTGAAATAGAAACTTTGAAGATGAAGTGAAAAAGTCACTAAAGGAATTCAAGAACAAATCTGAGTTGGAAAAGAAAGAATCAAACAAAAAATATAAAATCTGTCTTACAGGATTGCTATAAAAATTAAAAAGGATATATGTATAGTGACCTGACATATAATAATCACTCAATAAATAATAGCTGCTCTTATTTAAAAAAAGAATCAGTGAACTTAAACACAGTTCAGTAGAGATTACCTGGTCTGAGGAGCAGAACAAATAATGAAGAAAAATGATAGATTGTCAGTTTTGTGAGAAAAAGGCATCACATAATAAACCAGGAAAAAACTAGTTTGAGCAGCTTAAATATTCCTCAGGTGATGAAAGATCAACGAAAGTAGTGTATCTGCTCACGTCCATAAGCTGCAGGGTAGACCAGGAGGCACAGAGAAAGCCAAGACCTACAGTTCAAGTCTGAAAGTCACTTGCCAAAGAATTCTCTATTGCTCAGGGGAGGTCAGTCTTTTGTTCTATTAAAGTCTTCAGCTGATTAGGTGAGTCCCATCCACATATGGAGGGCAATCTGCCTTACTCACAGTCCACTGATTTAAATGTAAATCTCATCCAAAACCAGCTCAGAGAGACACCAGAATAATACTTGATTACATTCTTGGGCACTGGGGTGAGTCAAGTTACACATCCTCAACAACCAGAGCCTCAGAGACCTGTAGAACAGTAACGGATAATCCAGCATTTGTATTATCAGAACCCCAGAATAAAGTACAAAGAGAGTGGGACTGAGGATATTAAAGGAAATAAAGGGTAAAACTTCTCAAATTTGGTGAAAGATAAAGCCCTGCAGATTGAAGAAGCTGAGCAAATTAGTAACAAGATAAACCAAAGAAAGCCATGCCAATACACGCTGCAATTAAACTTTAGAGAAGTGAAAACAAAAGCACACCTTAAAAGCAGTCAAAGAGAAACAACACACAATCTGGAGAGGAACTCCACTTGTAAAGACAGTGGATTTCTCAAGTGAGACCATAGATGCCGGAAGGAAGTAGCGTTTTATTTTAAATGCAAGTTTATTTTGAGATATAATTTACATACCACAAGATTCACCCTTTTAAAGTGTGCAATTCAGTGGATTTTAACATGTTCACAGGGTTGTGCAACCATCATCCATTATTTAATTCTAGAAGCTTTCAACCCCATTAAAAGAAACCTTGTACTCATTAGCAGTCACTCCCTTCTCCTCCCGCCTCTCACTTCCCGGCAGTCACTAATCGACTTTTCCTCTCTATGAACTTGCTCATTCTGGACAATTCCTGCAAATAGAATAATATTAAATGCAACCCTTTGTATCTGGATCTTTTCACTTATCTGAATTGTTCAAGATTTGTATATAACTAAATACATACACAAATGAGTACAAGGGAAAACTAGCGAAATCTGAATAAGATTTCAAAGTCAATATCATACTTGCGATATTATACTATAGTTTTGCAAAATGTTACCATTGGGGGAAATGGGATAAACAGTACATGAGATCTCTCTGTATTATTTTCTATAACTGCATGTGAATCTATAGTTATCTCAGTAAAAGTTTTATATAAAAGGCCAAGAAAAGGTAGAAGTTATAGGGAGAGAATCCAGTGAGCGGTAAATAAGAAGATGAGAAAGTCAAGAGGTTTTTAAAGAAAGGGAGAATGCAAATTACATTTCAGATGCATTATTCCAAGAGAGAGAGAAAATTGTAGATCATGCTTTTTACTTTCATTTACTCTGAGCTCAGACTCACCTACCTTTGAATGGGCTCCACATGGCCACCAATGCCCAGAGCTGTACCCTCCATGCCGACAGGCTGACCTTTGATAATGGACCATCCCAGGGCCCAAGAGGACACCCTGTAAAGTTGAAGGAGTGAAGTTTCCACTCCGAGGTCAATCTTCCTCTAGATATTAGAGGTCAGATCTAGATCTGCAATCAAGCAGAAATGATACTCCTGAGTCCCCTACTCTCCAAATTACTTGGGAAGAAAGCACAATTACCCACTTGCCCTGTTTGGGATTCTGGAATCCAAACCCTGAGTCTTGGGCAGCCATAGCACTGTGGCGAGTGTGAAGTTCTGTAATTAGCAGCCTCAGATGGAGCCCCGGACCCTCACTTACCCACTGGGACCTCAGGGGACTCACTGACCCTCTCTGCACTTCTATCCTAATCTCTGAGATTGGGACACAGATGGGATTCAACTCAAAGGCCTTCCATGAAGTTTTTTTTAAGATATGTAGGGCTCATCCCTCTCCCCTTGCACACTCTGGTCCTCTTCCCCAGGGTCATGCATCAGGCCTGCCCACTGGCTTCCTTCCTAGACATTCTTTGCTTCCTCTCCTCTCTAGGAGGATCAGAGCCTTCCACATGAACTTGCTGTGAGGTCAATGCTGAGCAGAGAAACAGTCCTGGAGAGTTAACTGTCTGATCTGGATTAAGAAAGAGAGGAACAGAAGCGGATCATCTGGCAGAAATAAGGGCCGGATCGGCATGGGGGCCACGAGAGCCTGGGGGTTCATCAATTGCCTTCATCAGAGTTCTCCATCCCAAGATGTCTAGTGACTGTCACCAGCTCTAGGCTCATTTAACCAAGTGCAGTGATAGTCTTGGCCCAGGTGTAAGGGAACCCTGGCTGAACAAGATGCTTACCCCCACTGCTGGTGCCTGGGGCCAAGGAAAACCTCGGGATCTCCAGGACCTTGTCAAACTGGGGGCATGGGGTCTCACATTAGCCAGGACTTGAGCAGGATTCTGAGATAAGCTACTTGATGAGAAGTGGCATGCTCTGGAAATGTGGTTCTTTCTAGTTTTCTTCTGTTTTTTCTTTGCTTTTCTTGCAAACAACCCCTGGGCTTTATTATAAATAGGCTGCAATTTCCCAGAAAAGCCATGTAACAGACAGTGGTCAGACAGCAGCCCAGGCCTAGGCCACCCAGCATGTGTAGCCTCCATGTGCCAGGACCAACAGACTGTAGGTAGATCTACTGACCAAAGCCTGCCTACAGTCCACCAATCTTGCCCCACAGCTCCCTGGGCAGCCACTCCCCTAGGGAGGAACAGGTCTCCTCCGGGCACTCTTGGTCCACTTGGCATTTGTTGGTGATTCTGTGCACATGTGTCCACTCCAACACCTGACTGAACACCCCAGGCCACAAACATGGCCAAGTGCGCCATCGTGGGCCTGACCCTGGGCAGTGACAGTCGCTGTGGCTTCCTGCTGCTGTGGTTCCTTCTCAGTGTCCCCAGTCCCAAGGGACGACTGACATGTCCACCTCCACCCATAGGGAGGCCAACATATAGAAACCTCAACCCCAACTCATAAAGTGTGCTGCGTGATGAAGGAGATATATACTCAAAATCAACACCACACAGCTCAGAAGGGACCTGTGAGCACAGGGTAAGCTGGAGAGGTTCCCAGAGGGGATGATGGGGCCACCTGGGCATCACCAGGCAGAGACAGCACCAGCCCAGGGCCACAGGACAGTTCCTCGGGGACAGTTTTTCATAGTTGTCCACTGGTGACTGCCCTGCTGAGGCTCCCCTGAAATAAGAGCTTCAAGACCTCCAGAGTTTCTTTCTTTCTCGTTTTGATTTCCAGAGTGTTCGAGACAATAGGACCAGGATTAATCAGGAGAAAACCAGTGATGAAAAGGGATGAATGTCTATCATCCACTTAGGAAGCTCGAGGTCCTTCTGAGGTGGTTCCTGAAGGTGAGCCATTCAGGGGCCAGGTGGGCCTGTCTTGGTCAAGGTGAGAAGAGGTGCCCATGGAGGGAGCAGGAGGCATGGGCAGGACAGGGAGGAGTTACCCATCTACCAATGATGCAGAGATGCAGAGATGTGTCAAGTCAAAACTTGCAGCATCTTCTGCTCCTGTGGTTGGCACAACCTCCTCTGAGTGACTGGTTCATCCACTCCTCACAGATCCCACTTCCCCAAGTCTTAATACGTCCCTGAACATACAAGTGTAGACCTGATGGCATGTGAATACATAACTATACCTCAATTAGTGAAAATAAAGGAGACTGCTTTCCCTGGAAAATTTAGAAATGATTTCTATATCAACAAATAAATCACCTACAACCAAAATGGAGGGCTTCCCAGGTGGTGCTAGCAATAAAGAGCCTGCCTGCCAACGCAGGACATGTAAGAGATGTGGGTTCGATACCTCAGGAAGATCCTTTGGGGGAGAGCATGGCAACCCACTCCAGTATTCTTGCCTGGAGAATCCCACAGACATAGGAGCCAGGGGGCCACAGTCCATAGTGTTGCAAAGAATCTGACACCACCAAAACCACTTAGTACACATGCATGCACACTCAACCAAAATGGAAAGAAGAAAGAACTGAGGCAAGATTGAGTAGCTTCACAGTTTGCAGCAACATTTTCTGGGCAGTGACGATGCTCCCTCCACAGAAGACAAACCGCATTGGAAAGCAGGTTTGTTGAGGACTATGTCAAAGAGTCAAAATCCTGGCATCAAATCCAGAACCTGCCCTGAGCACGCCTTTCCTTCACACTTCAGCAGCTGCTTCAGGGTGCCTGGTCTCCCCTAACACCCCTGGGAAATCCTCATCACCCAGGCTAATCACTCAAATCAGAGGTCCACTTAATGAGGAACCCTTCCCGAGGGCATGCAGGGTTCTGGAAGCATCAGGCAAGCACCAGTCCAGCATGAAACAATTAGTCCTGCAGATACATTTAGGCTCCTACCGCCAAGGAAGGGATGGATTTTTTTCCAAAGTGGAAAACAGATGCCCTGGAAAACAGACACAGCCAAAGGGTGCCATCCTAGGGGCACTCAGTATTCAGGTCTAACATTGGTCATGAGGGGACGGTGCCAAAGGAGAGAGCAGGTCCTCAGAGAGGACAATAATCCAAATGGCTAACGTTTATCAGCATCTTCAGGGTGCCAAGCATTGCTCAAGGTGCTTTATGTGGCTAACTCATTCAATTTAACTATCCTATGTGGTAGGCTCCTAACTTGCTCAAAGTTATCCAGGTAGAGATTCAGTCTGACTTCCAAGCCATTGTCCTGTACTAATCCATAAAGGATGCCCATATGATCATGATCATATTGAATTCTTTAAAACTCTGATGAAAATGTCCACTCCAGTATTCTTGCCTGGAAAATCCCATGGATGGAAGAGCCTGTTAGGGTGCAGTCCATGGGGTTGCAAAGAGTCGGACACGACTGAGAGACTTCACTTCACTTCACTTCAAACGAAGATTCAGAACTGAGAAAATAATAGGCAAGGGGGCATAGACAACAAGTAGGTGAGAGCTTAGTGGGGATGGTGGTAAGATGGACAAGCACGGAGTAGAGACTCATCACTGAGCAAGGGTAGGTCTGAGATGCTAGATGGATAATATGGAAAGGGATGCCCTGGGGACTGTTCGCTGCAGAAGTTGCATCATAGAAACAGAAGTTGGAAGCAGCACTTCCTCCTGATAAGGCTGCTGTTTGATCCACTGGCCAGTTACGCCTTCCTGGAGTTTTCCGCCATAGCCTTCTCTTTGTAGGACACAGTGTTAGCATTAAAGATCATCTCAGAACAAAGGTTTGCCACACAGAGCTCAAAACTAGTCACACACATGCTGTTAAGATCTCACTGTGAGCCTGACCCCATGTCCCTGAGGCTGCTGCAGTCCAGCCCTCCAGACAGCTGTATCCAGTTGTCTGTGGGTTCATGAAAACCGCTCCAAGAGGCCTAGGAAAGAGAGGAGCAGCTCCACATGACTTGGGGTTGTTTGCTGGTCATTTTCAAGTTTAAGCTGTCGGTCTGAGGTTGAATGACCAGAGGTCCTACATAGGTCTACAGGCTTCCAAACATGGGTTACGCTTTGAGAAACCAAACAGTACAAATTCCAGATGCTTTTGCTAGATGAAGTCAGACATCTGGATATTTTAAAAGCAAGAGTTGTAATGGAGCTTTTCAGTTTTCTCATGGATATTTGGCTTCATGTAGCTGCAAATGTGAATCAAAGTCTAGAAATAATCTGTGGATTTGCACTGCAAATTCAGAGGGTACTGAGCTGGAACTGCCAAAATGAGGGTCCACACCAGCCCAAGCTAATGTCTTGATTTTCTGTTATTTTGAGATGATGACAGCACGTGTGTGTTATATTCTAACAATCCGCCACGGCATTAATAGTCCTGGTGTGTGATAAATGCAGCGGATCCCGAAGGAAGTCCATACAGAGGTTAACTCCATTCAAACGAGTTATATATAGCTTTTCTCTCACTAAATTCTAGCAAGCTGCCTTCTATGTTCAAATAACGTTACATTGGAGCAATATTTTGGTATAAATTTTGTTCAAGTGATGAGTGTTTCCAGGGCAGGATTTCATGTTACCCTGGATTGTATGTCCTGTGATGCTGAGGGTAATTAGGGGTGAACGCATAGCAAGCCTGTCTCTTGGGGGAGGGGGAGTCCCTTGGAGATTATTACATTGAAGCTGTGGAATGGATCAGCCCAATGGGGCTGGACTTGGGAGTCAATTATGGACCATTTCCAAGGCGGGAAGAATATAGAGTGATCTGCAGAAGAGAACACACACTGGTTCTGTCAGTGCTCGAGGCCATGCAGCCGCTGGGCTCGGTGCCACTTGCTGAGAATAGCAAGATGAATGTGTTAGAGAGCTTGGGGGTGGTGTGGGAGGTCCAAAGCATGTCGATAAGTCCAGGAAGGAAAGCCCTGAGTTCTAAGTCCTGCTCTGTGCTGGGTTTGCTCTGCGACCTGCTGCACTTCTCAAAGGTACACACGAGCATCTTGACAATAGGCTCCATGCAAAACACCGCGGACACCGCTCCCTACAGGCACCTCCCTTGTGACTACAGCTTCCATCTGCTCTATTTGAATGAGTAAAAGAGGAGATCTGGTAGACAAAACGACCTCTGGTTGGAGTCATTCTTTAAGAATTCTGGACTTAAAAATTCCTGAGTGAAATGAGAGTCGGAAAATGAGGTAGTCTGTGCAGTGGATCACAGTCTCTGTGAGGTCTGCTGTGTGGTTGCGCCGAGCACACTGAGGAAGCACGTCACCACGCAGCACACACTTAAGGCCTCTGCTGGCCGCCTGCTTTTTTGTTACATTCACCCTCCCTTTCCCATCCTGAAATCTTGCTTCAATTTTTCACTTTTGAAGAGAGGAAAAGTCTTTATTAAAAGAAAAGTACAGAAATGTAGTTGGGATGAAAGGGTTATTAAACACCAACTACACGATTACTCTTAGGTAAGGGGTGTGGGATGTTATCATTGCTGGAGGGTCTCTAGCATGTACCCTTGGCTCTACCTTTTGCCTTTTATTTCTAACATTAAAAAAAATGTTGGATGAAGATTGAGCAGGCAAGCTCATCAAATTTGTGTAGGGGAAAGAAGCAAAGTTTTTAAAAGATATTAATGACTTGCCTCCAACAAAGAAATATAGGAATGTTTTATCTAGTTCTCTTTTTGCCAAAGAAGAAATTTATGTTCATGGTAACATTTAAAGAATTTTAAACATATACAATATCTCATTCCAGATACTCTAATCATAGCTGTCTTGAAATAGCAATTATTAATGGCTTCTTGTACACTCTTCCATAAAATTTTATTTCTATGCAAATACAAAGGTGTAAAGTCATATGTACATGTGTGTATATTTAAATCTATAGTTTTTTACACAACTAGGAGCTGCTGCTGCTGCTGCTGCTAAGTCGCTTCAGTCGTGTCCGACTCTGTGTGACCCCATGGACTGCAGCCTACCAGGCTTCTCCGTCTATGGGATTCTCCAGGCAAGAACACTGGAGTGGGTTGCCATTTCCTTCTGCAGTGCATGAAAGTGAAATAGGAGCAAAGTTATATAATTCTTTGTATTTATTTTTCTGTTTTGGTCAATAAGTGCCATTATACATCAGAGAAGAAAGTGGAATTTGACCCGAGAACATGGATTTACAATGTCCCCAAAGGCTTCCCTGGTGTTTCAAATGGTAAAGAGTCTGCCTACAGTGCAGGAGACCCAGGTTCGATCCCTGGGTTAGAAGATGCCCTGGAGAAGGAAATGGCAACCCACTCCAGTATTTTTGCCTAGAGAATTCCATGGACAGAGGAGCTTGGTGGGCTACAGTCCATGGAGTCGCGAAGAGTTGGACATGACTGAGCGACTAACACTAAGTAACACCCACAAAAGGGAAGGATTGGAGAAGGGCCAGCCTCGCGGCTTTCTCCGTGGCTTGGGGTGTTATATGGCTATAGACGGCTCAATTGGAAGTGTTACGTATTATAACAGCTGTGGCAGTGGTGTTTCAAACGCATCTGTGAGCTTAAAATTGAATTCACAAAATGATGGCATCTGAACAGAGAGAGTAATTATTCAAACTCACACTTGAGGAAGAACTAGGTAAATTGGAACTTAGAGCAACCAGGATGGCAGGAGGGACTGAAATTCATGTCAGATGAGCTCTGAGTGACGCACTGACAAACTGTATCTCCTAGGTAACAGTATCTCCTAGGTAACAGCACCCGCCCACCACCAGTCTCCTAGGTAACAGCACCCGCCCACCACCACCAGATACCCGTGAGACAGATGATGAGAGTCCGCTTATAATTTTTGTCTTATTTTGGCTAAGGTAAGAGGGTCTTGATGGCTATATGAAGGTGGATGGGCGAGGGAGCATCTTCCACAGGATCAGATGCGTGGATTTAAGATCGCTGAGTGGGGGCCCCACCAAGGCCACTCAACATGGAGCTTGGTACCACCACGGCTTCACCCAGCGGGGGGTCACCTGGCTCCGAAAGTATTCACATGTAAAGACAGTCATGTGAAAGAAATATCATGACATGATATTTCTCAGTCTCTGATTTCAGTAAAACTCCTGCTCTACTGGACTGGTTGCTTCCCATAAAAAGTTCTATAGAAATTTCAAGTTGAGAAACACTAGCTTCAAACAAGTTAAGCTGTATCTTTACTGCAGACTTTCCCAGGAAGGAGCTAAGAATGCACTATATCACAGATTGATTAGACAACGTAACATTTTTAAAGGCATGGGTGTCCAGCCTCGTGCAATATAACAGAGACTGAACACTTCCGGGGTCAGGGGTGTTCTAGCTCACCGTTTGGGAAACACTGCTGCAGCACAAGGAGGCCTCCTTGCATGCTCATCGGGGTCGTTCTAAGCCTGCGGCTGTGACTCCAGAGGAGTATGTGTCTACAAGACAATCGAAGGCACGCGGCGGACCCGCGGCGGACCTCACAGATCAGGAACAGCAGACATTAGGTGTGTGCTCCCCCGTGTCACAGGCACGCTGACACACTTCATGAATATTATCTCATCTCGCACTCGAAACAAGCCTAGGAGGAGATTGATCGGATTCGTGCCATGATCAGATTCATTCTACTTTTCCTCTTGAAGGAACAGAGAGGTCTCACAGGATGCCCCAAGTCACACAGCTAGGGACTTGAATCCAGGCTGAGTGCTTTGGACAGTGTGCTATTAACTGAGAGGAGACATCAGGCACTAAAACTAAAAAAAAAAAAAAAAAAAAAATAGGAGCAGCTGTGAAGTATATATCTTCCTGGGAGAATGCATAATCCAGTCTGACTGGAGGACTTTGGCTTCCAAAAAATAAAGACATAGAATGTGTGAGTCTGTGGGAGGAGGGGAGGGCAGGGCAGGTGAATTCTCAGAGCAGAGAGCTGCCTGTTCAAGCAATTTGCAACTTTAACATATCATCATGGACCTGCCACCGCGTCTGCTGTTCCACCGTTTGAAATAGATTTATTTGATAAAGATAGACCAAATCTCTGAGTATCATTTCATACTATTGAAGATTACCTAAGAGGGAGCATCAGTCATTTCTATGCTGGCAGGAATTTGCATCTCTGTGTTTATGACTTCTAGCTGAGAGTGGAGGTTAAAAGGAAACGTGAAGAGAAAGTCAGAATATGTTTTACTGAAAGCCCACCAGGGGGTCCATGTGGCCTGTACTGGTCATCAGGAGAGGCGGCCAGGAGATGAATGTCCTGTCAGTCCGGGAGAACTTCCGGATGCTGTGGGGTTCTAGAGACATGGGGTGCCGTGCTCCCCAGCAGCTCCAGCCTGTGTGCTTGCAGCCAGCTCTCTTGCCCTGGGTGCGTCTCCCAAATCCAGCTCGTTCAGGTGAAGGGGAACAGGGAAGGACCTGCTCACCTTCTGACCATGTGCCCATGTGTTCTGCCTCAGGGATTTCAGAAGGATGACCAGCAAGATAAGATGAACTGGGGCGGGGGGTAGGTGTGTGCCCCAGGAGGGCAGCACATGGTAGAAGCCCCATCCATGGTGCACCCCCACCATGGCACACTCCCCACACCTGCATCCTGGGCCTCAGAGTGATGCCAGTTCCAAGGACCAGTCTAATGATGTCTCAAGTTAGGCATTTTGCCTTAGGCCTGCTTGTATTAATACCAGACTTTGCTTGAGAGCCAAGAAAATGTAGATTAACTTTACCTTCCTCATGGCAACCAGTGTTTATCTTAAAGATGGGAGGGGAAAACCTGGAACATTCTTCTCTTCCATGCTTTTGGAAAGCATTGGTGCCATTAAACATTCCCAGACTTTCGATCCTCCCAGGCCCTCACCCTGTGCACATAGCTCAAAGCTCGGGGAAGGGGCACCATCCTGCCAGCCTTCTGAGAGATACATGCCTCCCAGCTCAGGAGGGACCAGCTAGGCTGCGGCCAGCCTCAGCACAGAGCTTTTCACTTGAATAGGAACTGTCAGGACGTGTGAATGAAACACAGAACAGGACTCTGAAAGGCTTGCAGAGATTTATGGCATATTTCAGACCACAGAATCTTGTAAAGTAAGATCCCAAAGCCTGTCTGAGCAAAGCAGGAGAACTGGCCATCATAGGCGGCTCATCGGGAGCTGTGACTAATTTCGCCTTCCTCCATATCAGTTCTTAGGTCTCCCGGGTGATCTCTGTTACTGGGGGTCCTCAAGCCCTTTGTCCTTCCCTCCCCAAGTCTGGTCCTTCAGGTAGCAAGGTGACTGAGTGAGAACACAGCTGACTTCTGGGCAGAGCGTTCTTGAAAGGCCACAGCACAATCAGCATGATCTGGTGAAGCCAGAGGGAGCAGACGAGGGTTGCAGACGTGGCCAAGCCCTGAGGACCAATGGCTTCTTGTCCTACAGGTCACGATGGCTATGGGTGGAGATGCCCTCAGGCTTACTTGGAGAGAAAACTTTCTGGACTCCAGCAGCAGGGATTTTCTGAAGTGGCCCAAGGATGGGCTAGTCACAGTGTCATTTAGAGGGCTCACTTCTTTTCCCTTTTTCACTTTCATCCCCTCAGGAGGGTACAATAGAGTTTTTCAGAGTCTCCACAACAAGAGATGATGCTACAAGAGACCCAGTGCAGATACGAGAATCCAGCCATCTTCCCAACCAGTTTATAAATATAAAACAATGTCTAAAACAGTTTTCTAAGTATGTTTTCAAAAAAAAAATTTTTTAATAAATATCTATTATTTATTAATGTTAACAAAGTAATGGGTTTTTTTATTTAAAATGAATCAATATTTTTAAAATTTCTCAATTTCAGCTGCTAATATGGTAAATGTTGATCAATATAACCCACATAAACAAAAGTTCTTTGGCTCCTCAAGAATCTTTAAGCATATAAAGTAATCCTGAGAGTAAGGGTGAAGTGAAATGAACGTTGCTCAGTCATGTCCAACTCTTTGAGACCCAATGGACTATATAGTCCATGGAATTCTCCAGGCCAAAATACTGGAGTGGATAACCTTTCCCTTGTCCAGGGGATCTTCCCAAACCAGGGATCAAACCCAGGTCACCCACATTGCAGGCAGATCCTTTACCAGCTGAGCCACAAGGGAAGCCCAAGAATACTGGATTAGACAGCCTATCCCTTCTCCAGCAGATCTTCTGGACCCAGGAATTGAACTGGGGTCTCCTGCATTGCAGGCTGATTCTTTACCAACTGAGCTATTAGGGAAGCCCATAAAGAGAGTTTCCCAAGTGGAGATGCCAGAGATTGAACCTGGGGCCTCATGCACGCTAAGCATGTGCTCTGCCACTGAGCTATACCCCCCTGACCTAAGAAGTCTGAGAACCATCAAAGGTGGATGGAACTGAACTGGAGAAGACTAGATTAGAGAATGTTCCACACAGGATGGTGTGGGTAGGGAAAGGCTCTCATAGGGTCACTTGATAGAAGCCAGAAGTTTTCAAATGTTTCTAAGCCACCTTGGGGGTGGGGGGCAGGAGGCAAAAGGCCCTGAAAACAGCCAATCTTCTTCCCTGCAAAGAGGGCTCACTAAATGTGAAACAGGAATGGGCTAGCTGCTGCTGCTGCAAAGTCGCTTCAGACTCTGTGCAACCCCATTGATAGCAGCCCACCAGGCTCCCCCATCCCCAGGATTCTCCAGACAAGAACACTGGAGTGGGTTGCCATTTCCTTCTCCAATGCATGAAAGTGAAAAGGGAAAGTGAAGTCGCTCAGTTTTGTCTGACTCTTAGCAACCCCACGGACTGCGGCCCACCAGGCTCCTCCGTCCATGGGATTTTCCAGGCGGGGTACTGAAGAAGGAAGCCATAAGCCTAAGAGATCCACTGCTGCTGCTGCTGCTGCTAAGTCGCTTCAGTCATGTCTGACTCTGTGCGACCCCATAGAGGGCAGCCCACCAGGCTCTGCCGTCCCTGAGATTCTCCAGGCAAGAACACTGGAATGGGTTGCATTTCCTTCTCCAATGCATGAAAGTGAAAAGTGAAAGTGAAGTCGTTCAGTTGTGTCCGACTCTTCGCGACCCCGTGGACTGTAGAGATCCACTGTTCTGTAACAAATGTCCCCCAAACTTGCACTTAAGATAACAACCATTTTATTACATCTCATGATGTTGCAAGACAGGAATTTGGTCAGAGCTTAGCTGGTAATTCCATTTTACATGGTGCGGAGTGAGTTCCTTTGGTGGTCCTCAGTTGGTGGCTGGGCTGTCCAAAAAGTACAAATGTCTTTACTCACATGCCTTATAGCCAGGAGGGGACAGATGGAAGGGTGAGTCCAGCTGGGTCCCTCCCCTACCTCAGCAGTGTGTGGATTTCTTCCATGTCACGTGAGTCAGGGCTCTCGGAACTGGCATGTGTCACCCACATGATACTCTGCTAGTCAGGATAGACACCGGCTAGTCCACATTTTAGGGAAGAGTACAAAGGGCCTCCTCTTGAAAGGACGCGTGTCAAAGAATGCAAAGGCATCCTGAGTCGGCCACAGCCACCTTCACATCTCTTTTTTCCTTATTCATGTAGGACTTACTGAGTCCTCACAATACATAAGGTTCTGAGCTGCATGATACGGAAAAGGGTAGGATAACACTAATATTTATAGTTTATTATGTGCCAGTCACTGACTTAAGGGCTTTACCTATGTTGACCCATTTCATTCTTGCATTAACCTATTTTATGATAAAGAAATTGAAGTTCAGAGAAGTTGCTCAAGATAAAAGGTAAAACCCCAAATTGACCCAGTTTGTCCTGACTTCAAAGCCTGTGTTCTTACCCCTATCCTAGAGGGCCTTTCATATCTAATTTGATGCAAGTCCTGCTTCAAGAAGCCCATGTTTTGTGAGCAAAGTAAGGTATCTAAACAAATAACCACAATAGGGCAGGAAGTGGTAAACCAGCAGTTCCAGCAGTGCTTGATGGCCTGCCACAGGAGAAAGAGGTTACTGTCAGTTGTAAAAATCAGAGGTTTTATAGAGAATATTTCACATATTTATTTCTGGGTAAAAAATCAACATAGTGGCTTGAAACACCATTTGATTATCACTTGCCATTCCATTAGCTGACCTGGCAGTTTTCCTGTTCAGGTGGTATTGACGGACAGGCTGGGAAGCGTGGCTGGGAGGTCATCCAGGGCTGTCAGCTCAGTTCCTGGATTCCGCAGAATCATTGCTCAGTTCTCCCTGTGGCCGCTGGGGTGGCTTCATGGCACACTGGCTGGATTCTAAGGAGGAGCAAACCAAAGCTACCAGGCCAAATAAGCGCCATCCCCAGAACCGGACAGAATCACGCCTGTTTCAGTCTATTGGGCAGAGCACTTACAGGCCCAGTCGTGTGACGACGTGATGGGAACTTCACGAGGGCCTGAACCTCAGAAGGTGCGTTTCGCTGGTGTTATTGAGGCAATAGTCTATTAAGAAGAAAGACTGTAAACTGATATTTGAACGACAGCAATGGCGCCCCACTCCAGTGCTCTCGCCTGGAGAATCCCATGGACGGAGGAGCCTGGTGGGCTGCAGCCCATGGGGTCGCTGAAGTTCAGACATGACTGAGCGACTTCACGTTCACTTTTCACTCTCATGCATTGGAGAAGGAAATGGCAACCCACTCCAGTGTTCTTGCCTGGAGAATCCCAGGGACGGAGGAGCCTGGTGGGCTGCCATCTATGGGGTCGCACAGAGTCAGACACAACTGAAGTGACTTAGTAGCAGAATCCTTTTCTCCTGTTCTTATTTTGCCTCCCGCTTCGGCTGTTTCCATTGTAACTATTTGTCGTATAAGCATTAAAAATAAATAGTAATGTGCTTTAATACTGGAAAAATGTGAAAATATAGATACTGTAACAAAGACAAGCAGGGTTTTGACAGGAAGCAATGGGACAGTTTGAGTCCCCTCTCTTCATCAAGAAAGAGCAGACCAGAGGGAGAGACATGAGCAAAGGAGCAGAAGTGAGGTTGTTTTTCATGGAAAAACCAATGAGTTTGTCCATTGAGAAGGAAGCAAAGAGAGATAAGAGAACAGGGAGATCCAGCCTTGAAATACAAATAAATATAAACCTTTGTCTTTTTCTGATATCCTGGGCTGATTTCCTGATTTCAGGTAGCTCCTCTGTATGTGATGGCTCAGAAGCCAGAAGCAGTCCATCTCATGACGTTGCCATCTTCAACGCAAGGCCTCCAGAGATGCTGCAGAAAGGAAAAGCTAGGTCACTGGATTGTGCCCTAGGGTTTACCACTGGTGTGCGTGTGGGCAGCATCACTGGTTTCTTTGACTGGAGCAGAGTTACCATCCTGTCTTGGGAGGTTGCTGCTTTCATGGTCCTCTGGCTGAGGAGAGCTGGCTTTTGCTGGCGTGTGTTTCATCTGTGACCATTGGTACTTCTAGGTAACTGGCTTCTTCAGCCCCATGTTTGGAAAACCTGAAGAACTCACCACAGTGTGGTCCTTGGCTCTGAGGTTTCTTAGGTGGTCTTCCTACTCTCTATTTTATAGTCCACCTAACATTTGTTTTCTGTGTAAAGTCTGACGTTTCCAGTTGTACTTAGCAGGAATAATATGGTTAAAGCACTTAACTCTCTTTCCACAAGAGGAAGTTTCTTACACCTTTTAAATATGGTTAATACTTACATATATAAACATTCCCTTTATTCATAAATAAGTAGCAGCATAATATATGCTCTTTCTTGCCCGTCTAGCTTTGATCACTTCAGAGCAGATGATGCCCAGAACACGACGCAGCACGTGGAGCTGTCCCCCACGGCTGCTCGCTCAGTCGCCCTGCTGCATGGGCGAGCCCAAAGCTCCTCACAGACAGCCACGCGTGTCCATTTTAGTCTTCTCCTGAGACAAATAGTTCCACGGTGAATAACCAGTACCTACACTTACATCTTTTCTTACTTCTACTATCCTGGGATAAATTACCAAGACATACTTAAGTTCACTACCTCTTCATAATATAATGTTTGAGGTTCGTAACTGCCATATTGGGAAGGTTTGGGGTTTTAGTCTCAATAGAAACACCAATCGGCACTGGCTATTTATATTCATGTACTCTAGACCAAGTTAAATTATCCCTCTAGACTTCAGTTTTCTCAAATTTATTATAATAATAACTACCATTGTGTATGTCTATTAGGTTCTGAGCACTGTTTTAATTGCTTTATGTATTTCACAGCAGTATAAGATTGAAACTCATTTTATAGTCAGTGATTGGAAAGATTTAGAAAGGCTAAGAAACTAAAGGACAAACTCTGGATGCAAGTTGAAGCATGCCTGATGAAGAAACTCAGGATTTTCCTCTGATCTTTGCCTTCTGTGTTAAAAAGGGAACTAGTACTGCTTGTCTCTCAGGGTGTTACAAGGATCAAATGAGATATTAGCTATGAAAAGATTTTTAAACCATGACTCGTAAAGTACACATTCATCATGATAATCTCTTACTTTCCTTGAAAACACTTTGTGGACACCAGTGTCTATTCTCACTACGACATTTAGTAATCTTCCCATAGAGCAATCTCTCATGCAGGTGGTTAAAATCACTTATTTCCTGGTGACTCCATGAATCACTTTCTTTTTAGGGATGGTCTTCTACACATTTTCTGTTCCCCCGAGGACGTTGCCCTGTTCACTTCAAAGCTGCTATGTTCTGAATGATGCGCTATCTCCCTGGAGGTCTTGTCATGGCAATGTGACATCCATGTGAGACCTTTCCCATGTCAGCTTACAAGAGCCAAAACAATTTGGGTGAAGTTCAAGGGTGCTCAGGGGAAAGGAAAAGAAAATGGGTACGGGTGACGATGCTGTCTTCCAGGCTGATATGAATTAGGAGTGGGAGCGGGATTCTGGAGGATTTTCTGGTCGTTGTTCATTCTTCAGCAATGGTGCATCAAGTGCCTGTCTTTACCCACCATCAATTAACCGGGGGAAACAATTATCGTTACTGGAGATAACATAAAGCTGGTCCAAGCATGACTCAAATTAATACTAATTCTCCGTTAAGTATTTATAACTTAATGATTGTTCTCCAGATGCTATTTTCAACTGTAAGAAAAATAACAAGCACAACAATTCAAACCCACAAAAATGACATGTTGCAGATGAAAAATGGGCAAAAGGTCAGTCTCAATTAAAACAATCTGTTATTGTTTTCTGGTGTTCAGCTAAGCCCTTTATTTTTCAAATGTTAAAGTGAAACACACATAACATGAGTTTGGCACTCGGCAGCCTGCTCTCCTCACTCTAAAAGCCCTGCAGATGGTCTGGTGAACAGGATTTTTCGAGTTCTCCCCTCCTCGTTCACTCCTTTTCTGCCAAAAGGCTTAAACGTTATGTTGCTGTTGAAGAGGATGCAACACAAGAAAACTGATGCTTTTCCTTTTTAACTGTGGCTGCTTTGTTCCCCTTTTCTGTATTGCATGGACCTTGCCAAGTGCAGAAGGGACCACTCAGTCTGGACCGAGTCCAGGTATCTTATCAAGATAAAAGCATCTTGTTTTTTTGCTAATTATTTAACATTTCCAGCGTTCCCCCAGTCCGGCCTCATCCCCGTGAGATTCTAACGGAACAGAAGACACACAGAACGCTGCCACTTGTGTAGTTCCAGAAGTTTCAGAGAAGTTCAGTAGTTCCAGAAAAATGTTATTTTTCTATAATGTCCTATTATCATTTTTAAAATGGGCAATCAGCCCCTTGCCCAGTCAATTAAGAACGGATTGTATTTGCAAATATTGATTACTCCCTTATATATGAAGCAAGGGGTTTCCCTGGGGCTCAGACAGTAAAGAATCCACCTGCAATGCAAATTGATCCCTGGGTCGGGAAGATCCCCTGGAGGAGGGCATGGCAACCCACTCCAGTATTTTTGCCTGGATAATCCCCATGGACAGAGGAACCTGGCGGGCTACGTCCATGGGGTCACAAAGAGTGTGGCACGACCGAGCAGCTCAGCACAGCACAGCACGCAGCGTGTAGGGAGCAGGTGCCCAGACTGAGTTGCTAGGTCTTGGCTTTGTTTACCTTTTAGTTGTTATCATTGTATATTTTGTTTTCTTTTAGTGGATGTAGAGCTGATAGGATTTGGGAGAAAATGCCAGTTAAAATCTGAAAGTCTTTTTCAGTTTTTTCCAGATAGCGTTCTTAGTTTTTTTTTTTTAAACATTTTTGGTTTGAGGACTGAGACTAGGGAGACTGTAGGAAGGGACAATGGCCTGAAGTTCACTTCACGCTAAAAGAACCGATATGTACAAGAATGGACTTAGCAGGGCATGTGTGAACTTTGATGGTGGCTTTGCAGGCAGCACTGATCTAAGACTTCAGGATGCCTATGGTCCATGATACAGGGAGTCAGGCGGATGGATGGTGGGTGGACAGCGAATGCTGTGGAGGACCATGGAGGGTGGTAGGTACTGAGAAAAGGAACATACAGGGTCAGAGTCACTCATTGCAAAGGAGATCCCCTCTATTACAGAAATCTTGAGCATGATTTTGTCAAGAGCTAAAAAAAATGTGTCAAATTGCTGCAGAGACTATTAGGAATGGAAGTAGAGAAGGCCAGGGTCTGCTGGAGGTGCTGAGGGAGCTGAGGAATTGCACAACTTTACAGAGGCTGGAGGTGAGGTCTGCTGGGCAGAGATAAGCACCCTCAGCCCTGGCTCCACTTGAAGGATAACCAAGGGAGGAACCTCAGGGAGCTGAAGTCCTACAGGAGCAGGGGCTGCCTCACATCTCTCAAGGCGAACATGACCCAGTTTGCACACAAAGGTGGTGAAGCCTGGAATGTTCTCGTTACCTATTCAATCCAATTCTCAGAAACCTCCACAGGGTAGATATTAACAACTCTATTCTAGAGATGAGTAAACAAACAGGTCAGGAAGCAACAGTTAGAACTGGACATGGAACAACAGACTGGTTCCAAATAGGAAAAAGAGCATGTCAAGGCTGTATACTGTCACCCTGCTTATTTAACTTATATGCAGGGTACATCATGAGAAACGCTGGGCTGGATGAAGCACAAGCTGGAATCAAGATTGCCAGAAGAAATATCAATAACCTCGGATATGCAGATGACACCACCCTTATGGCAGAAAGTGAAGAGGAACTAAAAAGCCTCTGAATGAAAGTGAAAGAGGACAGTGAAAAAGTTGGCTTAAAGCTCAACATTCAGAAAACTAAGATCATGGCATCGGGTCCCATTACTTCATGGGAAATAGATGGGGAAACATCGGAAACAGTGCCAGACTTTATTTTTGGGGCTCCAAAATCACTGCAGATGGTGACTGCAGCCATGAAATTAAAAGACGCTTACTCCTTGGAAGGAAAGTTATGACCAACCTAGATAGCATTACTTTGCCCACAAAGGTCCATCTAGTCAAGGCTATGGTTTTTCCTGTGGTCATGTATGGATGTGAGAGTTGGACTGTGAAGAAAGCTGAGTGCTGAAGAATTGATGTTTTTGAACTGTGGTGTTGGAGAAGACTCTTGAGAGTCCCTTGGACTGCAAGGAGATCCAACCAGTCCATTCTGAAGGAGATCAGCCTTGGGATTTCTTTGGAAGGACTGATGCTAAAGCTGAAACTCCAATACTTTGGCCACCTCATGCAAAGAGTTGACTCATTGGAAAAGACCCTGATGCTGGGAGGGATTGGGGGCAGGAGGTGAAGGGGACAACAGAAGATGAGATGGCTGGATGGCATCACCAACTCGATGGACATGAATTTGAGTGAACTCCAAGAGTTGGTGATGACAGGGAGGCCTGGCGTGCTGTGATTCATGGGGTCGCAAAGAGTCTGACACGACTGAGTGACTGAACTGAACTGAACTGAAATGGACAAGCAGAGAAGATGATCAGTTTTCCCAAAGTCACAGACCTAGCAGGTGGTGAAGCTCAGGTTCAAATCTATTTTAATGAACAGTGTGAGGTTTTCCTCTTCTGCTCAGCCCTTCATGGGGAGAAAGGCAGGGAGAGAGACACAGAAATAGCAATGAATGCCCTGAGGTAGGTTGGAAGAAACTTTCCGTATTGTCAAAAGCAAGGTCCCTTACTTTATAGAGTATTTACTCTAAAAGAGCTGGAAGACCAAACTTCCCCCCGCCCCCCACCAGTTTCCCCAAGGAAAACACTGGAAAAAAACAGATTATCCAATCTTAGTGGGAGGCAGGTGAGCACAAATATTCTGGAGTTTGTGATGGAAGAATTAGGGGTGCAGTGTATGGGTGTATGCTCAGTCATGTCCGACTCTTGAGACCCCATGAACTGTAGCCCACCGGGCTCCTCTGTCCATGAAATTTTCCAAGCAAGAACACTGGAGTGAATTGCCATGCCCTTCTCCAGGGGACCTTCCGGACCCAGGGATCGAATCCAGTCCCTTGTGTCTCCTGCATTGGCAGACAGATTCTTTACCACTAGCGCCACCTGGACAGCACTAGGGGTGAAGGGTAAAGAGAAGGCATCTCTCCTGCCCACCATTGAGTAGCTCTCTGTGACCTGATAAAGAAAACACAGTTTAACATCCTCTAGGGGCTCTGTGTATTTATGACAGTCCAATCGTGATATTTTCTCCCTGCGGCCAATGCCCTTCCAGGAGCCACATAGAGACAAGTTGGGAGCTGCCATTTGAGATACTGAACTGCAGTTTTTCAGTATCCTCTAGAGCCCAATGGACCTGAGGAGCTTCCCATCACTGAATGGCACCAGCAAGAACAATGAATTTGCAGACTTTCACTAGGAGGAGCTGTGAGCTCTAAACTAGGTCCAAGCAGCACAAAGAGTGGGTTGATGGCGAGAATGGCTTGTTTTCTCTCAGAACGTGACTCGTGCTGAGTTGTCCTCACCTGCAGCTCTGTCAGAAGGAGTGCCTGATGGTGCTGATCTGCAGGAGGAGAGGGGACTCTGAGCAGCTCCTCTCTTCCCGAGGTCAGAAAGAAAGAAGTGAGTCCCTGTTTCCTATCCTGATGAGCTCTACGAAAGGAGAGGCAACTCATTAAGAAAAGGAAGAACAGTCTTAGCTTTGTCTTCTGAACCTCACATGAATTTCTGGTCCTTCTTCCAGAGACCCTTCTTTCACTAGCATCCATCCCATAGGGATGTAAGCTTCTCTGATTCCCTCCCTCTGCTTCTGCATAGAATGGGAAAAGGAAACATGGGGTATCCTCCCTTCAGTGAAGGAGCGAGGGACAACTCAGCTCCCGTGTTTACACATAAATAGCAGGAAGTTTGGCAGGGGCTGGGCTAACACATATGCTGCCTTCAGGATCCTTGCCAAGCCCTGTGCCCTTCTGAGAAGGCTGGAGTGCACCCACTGTGTCTGCTATTGCGGCGGTTTCTGGGGACAGGCTGTACCTCCCACCCTTTGTTCCCTCCCACCACAGATTGCCTCCCCTTTCTTCCCAAATCAGTGTGAATTCGAACAAATTTTAGACCTTGAAATCAGACTCAGGACAGCCATGATGTGCCTATGTAGAAAGGGGGATATTACAGGAAAATGTCGTTCTAAACACGGTTTTTTAGCCCAGACTGAAATTCTTTCCAGATGCCTGCACAGCTTGGCAGAGGCTTGTAGGAGCTCTTTTGATATGCACCCGTGGACTGTAACTCTAGCGTGCTCTCAGTGTGGACTGCCCCAAGGGGGGCATCACTCGGGGTGTGTGTGTGTGTGTGTGTGTGTGTACCCGCGCATGCACACATGCAGATCACTGGCATGCAACTGCTCAGACTGGGATCTGACTTGGGTTCTAGCCTGCCTCACACAACCCTCTGCTCAGTCTCCTCACTCGTGAAATAAGTCAGTGAGCTGAGTTCGTGGTCTCTGGACCACTCTGGGGTTCTGATCTGCAGGTAACTTGCTCCCTGATGAATGCTGTAAACAGGGTTTGGGTTGGACTATTCAGAAAGCCCCAAAGGCAGCTTTCGTTCTAATGCAATGCATCTCTCCAGCCCCACGTGCATCACCAAGTGTGGGCTTAGCACCCCTGGACTGGTGAGGCACACCTGGATGGAGGCTCTGATATGTGTCACTCTGGAAAGTTCCTCACCACGCCTCCTTTCCTGATGGTGTCTTTCTTGGCCCCACTGCCCCCCTGTACTGATTACACCAGTGTCCTCCAGAGCAAACCCTATGTCTGGTTAGCCCCAAATATCTGACCTTGGTGCTCCATGCAGGCCTCGGATCCGTTGGAACAGAGCATTCAGACTGGCCACCATGTGCCCTGTTAGACTTCTGTGGGTATTGATGGGTGTGCCAGTTCATGAAAGGCTGGCTGTAGAATGCTCAGAACCAAGAGTCTGGTCAAGCCTCCTTAGACAGTTGATGACACCCAGAATTATGACATTTCCTGGACCAGCCCTGGACTTATGTGAGACTGGGTCTGGCAAACTCCCCAGCAGGCTCAATTAAGTGGCCCTAGACTCTGGAGAAAGCTGTGTCCTGTCTGAGCCATACTCAGGATTCTATCACAGCCTAGCAGCCCTTCCTCTCCAAAGCTCATGCCCAGGACAGTGAAAGTGAAGTTGCTCAGTCGTGTCTGACTCTTTGCGACCCCATGGACTGTAGCCCACCAGGCTCCTCCATCCATGGAATTTTCTAGACAAGAGTACTGGAGTGGATTGCCATTTCCTTCTCCAGGGGATCTTCCCGACCCAGGGAATGAACCCGGGTCTCCCGCACTGCAGGCAGACGCTTTACCGTCAGAGCTACCAGGGAATCAAGGGCATACCAGTTCAGAAGGAGCATGATTCACTGTTCCTCTATAAGCATTTATTCCTGTTGGAACTCGGCTGTCTTATCAAAGGAAAACCAGAGATAGATACATCAACCATATCGAAATCATTAATTGCTGTGTTTTATGAGTTCAGCTCCTAGTTACGTCCTGGCTCTAAAAAACTACACTGGGATAACCAAGTGACTATACCCCAGGTCCCCTTTTAAGACTTCAGGCTTCCTATTGATTTCAAATGTCCAAAGCAGCCAAGCTCATTGCCATGGATGTTGGCAGTGGCTATCAGGAGGGACTCACCCTGAGTCAAGCTAGCCATACCACGCGGTGCTGCTCACCGTGGGGTCCCTGAGGTCACCTGAGGGCCAGTTTTGCCCAGGGCTGGGGACCTTCCACTATCCCACCCTTATTATTCCATTTTATTTTCCGTATTTCTCTGTTTCCTCTTAAGGGCAGAATTCTGCTTTTCATCTTTGAATCCCTGGTGACTTGTGTGATATTCAGTTTATAGTAGATGTTCAATAAATGCTTTTGAATGCATGGATAAACAGATGGTGGTTATTACTTTGCTGAAAAGGCTAAGAGCTTGAAACTATTTGTTTAAGGCTATTGCAATCATTATGAGCTTTATTCTTGCTTGGGCCAGGAAATAGGCATTTGATCCTGAACCTTGAACATTCAGCTCCTCTTTATTCACGCATCAGTACCCATGGATATAGAATGAGATCACTGGGATAAAGAATGCTTCTGAGTCCCACAAACCTGCTATTCTGGGCTCCATGTCAAATGATCTCAACTGTGTCTGACCAGAAAATACATTTCACCTCATTTCTGTGGTAGGAAATCACCTGACTTTCCTGTCTGCCCCTTTGGAAGACTTCAGGATTTGAGGCAGTTAAGAACATCTGCCTGGAGTGAGGCAGGCTTCAGCAAGGAGCCGCATGCATGTTCTCCCAGTCATCTGTCACTCGACTGTCTTCAGCAACAGGCCTCGTGGCTTCTGCGGCCTCGTACACACCCCAGGCACCATCTCAGCTGCTGCGCTATAGACATATTCACCAGCATCTGTAGGACGGAGACTGCATTCACAAATCACTAAATGTGGCATCCTGGCTCCTTCCCTGAAAGGAAAAGTCTAACTTTGCCAAACCCTAGTTTGGTGACTTGATCTGCAGAGCTTCAGGTCATGAGAGAAAAAGTCGCAAGCCAGCCTAGCACTCTGAACCTCTGTGTGGCAATGCAGGCCGAAGGTCAGGGAGGAGGGGAGCATCTTGCAGCTGCCAGGGGGGCCTGCCTGCCTCCAGAGGGGCCGTGAGCCACACCCATCTTCCGTAGATGAGTCATCCTATGCCAATAGCAAGGTTCAAAGACCCTGCGACCTAAGGATTTCCTGGAAGATAGTGATCAATTTCAATTCTTGTTCTCTTCTGTTGATACTGCTGCTAAGCTAAGTCACTTCAGTCATGTCCAACTCTGTGCAACCCCATAGACAGCAGCCCAACAGGCTCCCTCGTCCCTGGGATTCTCTAGGCAAGAACACTGGAGTGGGTTGCCATTTCCTTCTCCAATGCATGAAAATGAAAAAATAAAGTGAAGTCTCTCAGTCGTGTCCGACTCCTAGCGACCCCATGGACTGCAGCCCACCAGGCCCTTCCATCCATGGGATTTTCCAGGCAAGAGTACTGGAGTGGGGTGCCATTGCCTTCTCCGTCTGTTGATACATGGATACACAAATATTGGTTCCATTTCTCTGGAAAACCTTGCCTAATACACAAGGTTCAGTTCAGTTCAGTCACTCAGTTGTGTCTGACTCTTTGCGACCCCATGAATCACAGCACACCAGGCCTCCCTGTCCATCACCAACTCCCGGAGTTCACTCAAACTCATGTCCATGGAGTCGGTGATGCCATCCAGCCATCTCATCATCTGTCGTCCCCTTCTCTCCCTGCCCCCAATCCCTCCCAGCATCAGAGTCTTTTCCAATGAGTCAACTCTTCGCATCAGGTGGCCAAAGTATTGGAGTTTCAGCTTCAGCATCAGTCCTTCCAATGAACACCCAGGACTGAGCTCCTTTAGAATGGACTGGTTGGGTCTCCTTGCAGTCCAAGGGACTCTCAAGAGTCTTCTCCAACACCATAGTTCAAAAGCATCAATTCTTCGGCGCTCAGCCTTCTTCACAGTCCAACTCTCACATCCATACATGACCACAGGAAAAACCGTAGCCTTGACTAGATGGACCTTTGTTGGCAAAGTAATGTCTCTGCTTTTTAATATGCTATCTAGGTTGGTCATAATATACAAGGTAGGGATGTACAAAGTGTGTTTAATCATTCACCCATCAAAAGACACCATCTTGGCTGTCTCCAGCCTTTGCCTATTGTAACTAAAGGTGCTATGAACATTTAGGTACAGGTGTGCACACACCTTTCACTTCTCAGGCATAAATGGCCACGAGTGTGATTTCTAGGTTGTGTGGTGGTCACATGTTTAGTTTTGTAAGGAGTTTTCATGCTCTTTCCAGTGTGGCTGTGCACTCTCCCTTCCTGGCAACACTATACGAGTGAAGGGGTTTCTCTACGCCCTTTCCAGGGTTAGGTGACTTCGGGTGTTTTTTATTTTAGCCATGACTATAGATACATTTGGAGAAGGCAATGGCACCCCACTCCAGTACTCTTGCCTGGAAAATCCCATGGATGGAGGAGCCTGGAAGGCTGCAGTCCATGGGGTCGCTAGGAGTCAGACACAACTGAGGGACTTCACTTTTGCTTTTCACTTTCATGCATTTGCTTTTCACTTTCATGGCACCCCACTCCAGTGTTCTTGCCTGGAGAATCCCAGGGGCGAGGGAGCCTGGTGGGCTGCTGTCTCTGGGGTCTCACAGAGTTGGACACGACTGAAGCGACTTAGCAGTAGCAGCAGCATAGATACATAGTCATATCTCGCTTTGTCTTTATTTGATTTTTTCTGATGGCTACTGCTGTTGTGTATCTTTTCCTGTGTTATTTACCATCTATATATACTCTTCTTCTGGGGTCGCAAAGAGTCGGACATGACTGAGCGACTGATCTGATCTGATCTGATATACTCTTCAGTGAATGTAAATTTGTCTTTTGTCCATTACATAACTAGATTTTTTTTTTGCTCTTGCATTTTGAATATTCTTTCTATATTCTAGATATGAGTACTTTGTCAGACATCTGATTTGGAAATTTTTTCTTCCTATTTTAGTTGTCTTTTCATACTCCCAACAGTGTATTTTACAGAGAAAATATTTCAAATTTTGATTTAGCTCAGCATATCAAATTTTCCCATCATGAACTGTGCTTTTAGTGTCAAGTATAAGACCTCTTCACCTAATGCTAGCTCCAGAACTGGTTCCAAACAGGAAAAGGAGCAAGTCAAGGCTGTATATGGTCGCCCTGCTTACTTAACTTATATGCTGAGTACATCATGAGGAACACTGGGCTGGAGGAAGCACAAGCTGGAGTCAATTGCCCGGAGAAATATCAGTAACCTCAGATATGCAGATGACACCACCCTTATGGCAGAAAGTGAAGAAGAACTAAGGAGCCTCTTGATGAAACTGAAAGAGGACAGTGAAAAAGTTGGCCTAAAGCTCAACATTCAGAAAACGAAGATCATGGCATCTGGTCCCATCACTTCATGGCAAATAGATGGGGAAACAATGGAAACAGTGACAGACTATCTTTCTGGGCTGCACAATTACTGCAGATGGTAACTGCAGCCATGAAATTAAAAGATACTTGCTCCTTGGGAGGAAAGTTATGACCAACCTAGACAGCATATTAAAAAGCAGAGATGTTACTTTGTCAACAAAGGTCTGTCTAGTCAAAGCTATGGTTTTTCCAGTGGTCATGTATGGATGTGAGAGTTGGACTATAAAGAAATCTGAGCGCCAAAGAATTGATGCTTTTGAACTGTGCTGTTGGAGGAGACTCTTGAGAGTACCTTGGACTGCAAGGAGATCCAACCAGTCCATTCTGAAGGAGATCAGTTGTGAGTGTTCATTGGAAGGACTGATTTTGAAACTGAAACTCCAATACTTTGGCCACCTGATGCGAAGATCCTGAAGACTCATTGGAAAAGACCCTGATGCTGAGAAAGATTGAAGGTGGGAAGGGAAGGGGATGACAGAGGATGAGGTGGTTGGATAGGATCACTGACTCAATGGACATGAGTTTGGGTGAACTCCGAAAGTTGGTGATGGACAGGGAGGCCTGGCGTGCTGCAGTCCATGGGGTCACAAAGAGTCGGACATGACTGAATGACTGAACTGAAATGAACTGAATTCCAGAATAATTTCTCCCATTCTTTTTTCTAAAGGTTCTACACTTTCAAATTTAACATTAACCTGTTATCCATTTCGAATTAATTGTTCTGTAAAGTGTGAGTACTGGTTGAAGTTTATTTATTTTTGTTGATGGATTCCAATTCTTCCAGCATCATGTGTTGAAAAGGCTATTCTTCCTCTTTTGACTTCCTTTGGCAACTTGGTGAGTCAGTGGGGATGTGTGTGTAGGTCTCATTGATTTAGTGCCTTGTCTCTACCAGTGCCATGCTGTCTAGACGACCGTAGTTCTAGAGTAAGCCTTAGCACAGGGGGCCTATTTCCATCTTGCTCTTCTTAGCTTGATCTTTTTTTAGTGCTGTACCTTTCTCCATAAATTTTAGAATAATATTGTCTATCAGTACAAAAAGAAAAACTTCATGGGATCTCAATACTAATTGCACTAAATCTATAGATCAATTTGGGAAGAACTGACATTTTTCTGTTGGGTTGACAATCATAAGATTCTCTGCTCCCCTGGGGTCCCCAACCCGTATACCACCCTACTTGCATCTGTATGGTCCTCCTTTGATTGTCTCTTGTGTTTATTTCCAGGGTTTATAGTTGTATTTAAGAGGGAATGGGCAGAGAGAGAGGCATGGATCTACCCCATCTTTTGAGCAGGATGATAAGGTTAGATTTGTTTGTGTAAACAAGAGGCAGTAGTCTGGAGTCAACTGAGTCTGCATTCAGTACCACCCTTCCTTCTTACTCCGCTCAGGGTCTTTGTGGAAGCCTCCCTACGTGTGTTTTCACTCTGTGAAGTGTGGCTACTGGGAGGATCTACTTTGTAGTGTCTTTGTGGAGAAAAAATGGGGCCATGGGTCTAAAGTCCTCCCTGCAGTGACTGACATGCCAGTTATTGTCCACACGATCGGTGACTCTAGAAAGATGTGGGAGGAAAAGATTGGAGCAGGATAAGATTCAGAACAGAGAGACAGTGAGGAAAATTTGTAATTGTCCAGGCAGAAATTATGAATGCCTGAATCAAGCCAATGATGGCAGGACATTTCTTCCTGTAAACGTCACGTGCTGGGAATACCAGCTTGGTCAAATCACATTTGCAGGATTCTTAGGTAATCGAAAACTCTGAGCACACATTCCTCCCTTCTATAAAAGCATAGCACTTGGGGGAAAGGCTCAGGAAATGCCTGAACCCTTAACATTTTATGACTAGCTCCTCTGGGAGCTCTGTGGGGGCAGTGGAGCTGGAATCCAGAACTGAGATCTAGGCTGGGCCTCCTTAGAACTACAACAGAGGAGTGGCCGTGCTATGAGGCCACAGTTGTCCCAGAGCCTACAGGAGGACTTGGTGTTGAAAGCCAGCCTGTCACCAACTCTTAGGGGCTGTCAGGGAAGGAGCAGACCCTTCCCCGATGAAGACTGAAGGCTGGAGAGAGTGTTCTTGCAATGGCAGTTCTGCTTCCTTCAGGGAAAAAACTTTTTTGAGAATTTTCATTGAGACCTGTGCTGAATCACTTCCTATCCCTAAAGGTAACCAGAGCAATCTGGTGCACTTGACCGGAGTCATGGCCTGGTTCACAAACCACTCACCAGTTGTGTGACTCTGAGCAAATCACATCATCTTTCTGAACATCAGTTTTGCATCTTTAAGTTGAGAGTGCTAGTATATAGAGGAACCCCATGATATCTGACCTTATAATATTGGCTTTCTTGCTATGGCAGTCATTCAATTCTGCACACGTGATAAACTCACATAGAACCGTCCATGCACACATTATGCTAATATCAACTTCCTGCTTTTGATATTGTCCTATAGTTACATAAGATGCACCCGTAGTGGGAAGCTGGGTAAAGGGTACAGGGGACCTCTCTGTGGTCTTTGAAACTTCCTGTGATTACATAATTATGTCAAAATAAAAATTTTTTAAAGTTAAGAAAATGCCAGTGATGGCGTTCCCTTAATAATTGGTGTGAAGATTGGACATGATAACAAATGTAAAATTGTCATGTAAGCTGAAAGGCAGTGTGTACTCTGTGCATATGTTTCCTCTCTACCCTAGTCCTGGTGTGTGTGTGTGAATGCATTCAGAAGCTGGACAGCTGAATATCTACTTTGGTTACTCTTTGCTGGAGAGACCTGATCTCCAGGTGAATAAAGGAAAGAGAATCAGAGGCAGGGTGGGGATAGACCCTGCACCAAAGCCTCACCAAAGCACAGTCCCACAAAGATTTAAGTGCAGTGACATTTTCTTTTTCAAGCATGTGGGTGCTGTGGTCGAAACACATAGCCTTGCTGCAGTGATGGATTGTGAAGTCACCTGAGTTCTATTCCCTTCTCTCTCACTTTTCAGCTACCTGCCTTGGGACTAATCACTCAGTTTCCTCCTCAGTGTAGGGACCACACGCAGTGGTGAGAGTGGCGTGCCCAGCACAGCACCCAACACAGAGAATAAACATTTATATCCTTGGTGTCCTACTGGCTCCTTCCATTAGCACATGGGGTGATAAGCTGGGTTACAAATTTACAAAGAAACTCTGCTTTCAGGGAAAATCATTTGGCCTGAGCTCCAGGAGTGTCTTAATTCCCAGAGACAACTGGCAAAGCTGTTCATGGGGACAGATATCAAGAGATCTGGCACATTCTGTGACTATGAGGGAGTTGTTCTGCAAACCAGAGTGGCTGAGTTTTGCCATGTGGTTAGAATGATCAAGACTGGTTTGAGCAAGGCAAAGCCACTGATTCTTTTGCAGAGCAGGTCTTCTGGTCCTAAATGGCCCCAGAGTGAGAAGAGATCGTGTGTGGTTGGGGCGTGCAGCCTGTATCCCTGCCGCTGCTGCTTTCCAATTCTGTGGCCGTGGGTGATTAGCAACATCTGATTTGGCACAGGGCCTAGACCTCTGGCATTGAATGTGTTGATCACAGAAATGTAGCATAAGGAGGCTGGATGGATGCTCAGCTCCTTCCCTGCAGAGGAGGGGAAATGAGGTTAGAGAGAGGAGTAATTAGTCCAAGGCTGTGGAGTGAAGGCCAGAGCCAGGGCTTTCTGGCTGACTCCAACACCAGGCTTCCTTCCATTGTAGAACAAGGGCTTTGCTCAAAGTGATGGGCTCACTGTGCCACACCCAGGCCCCTGGACAGCCAGTGGGCCCAGCTGCAGCTGAGTCTGAGCTGGCCCTGAAGTGAACCACCAACCCCAGCTTTTTTTCAGTCTAGGCTTGGAAAGCCAAGGGGAGAGGGAAGGTAACTCCCGGTATCCATGGAGAGGAGAGGAGAAGGGAAAATGGCATTGCCTCCTAGCTCAGTGAGGGCCCCATCCTCTGGGTTTCACCCCTCTTCCAGGGCAGCGGCTGTAAGTCCACAGGCTCCCACACGGCACCACGTCGATGCTTGTCTTCCCTCTTCAGAGCCCTTCACGGACGAAACTCTCTCTCGTCCTCACCAAGGCTGGATTGGTGGTGGTTTAGTCGGTAAGTTGTGTCCAACTCTTTGCAACCTCATGGACTGTAGCCCACCAGGCTCCTCTGTCCATGGAATTCCTCAGGCAAGAATACTGTAGTGGGTTGCCAGGCCCTTCTCCAGGGGATCTCCCTGATCCAGGGATCGAACCTGGGTCTACCACATTGCAGGTAGATTCTTTGCCATCTGAGCCACCAGGGAAGACCAAGCCGGGTTAAGTCCCTCTTTCCTGTGCTTCCACAGCTCTCTGGCCATGGCGGGTGCAATGTCTCCCTCAGTGACTTAGTCTGAGAAGAAAAGATTGCATTGCTGCTTTCTGCACGTTCCGGACTTGAAAATGTCTGGCCCCTGGCAGTCATGTGACAGGTGTTTGTCAAAAGAAGGTTAGTGGGCTGCAGACCTTTCCAGTTAGGCTCCAAGCCTTGAACGCTCCAGCAAGTAGGATTTGGGGAACTTCTTCAAGAGCCTGTGCCTGACACTCTGGAAGAAGCTCCCTGGGGCCGCAGTGCAGAGGACATCCTGATTACGCCAAGAACAAGAGAGGGGAGCCAAACCCCTGGATGACACACTTCTCCCACCAGTTGACTGGCAGCTGCCTTGCTCATGGCGCTTGAGGGAAAGAAGCCTGGCACGGGCTTATCCACAGCGTGGCTGAGAGCCACGGAGAGACCCCTGATGCGGGCATGCAGTGAGAGACTCACGAGGCGTGACTCCAGGGAAGTCCTGGGTGGAAGGCAACCCTCCATGTCGCACTTACCGTAAGAGGCAGGCCTCCTGGGGATGTGGGCCTCGCTGTGCTTACGCAGGTTCTGGGCCCCTTGGGTCAGAGAACCGACACTGTGTGGCGGCATCCAGAGACGGCCCTTGGCCTCACCGTGGATGCACACACACCCTGTTGCTCCCCAGACCCAGGATTCTTTCTTTCTTTCTTTTTTAACTTTTTATTTTGTATTGGATTATAGCTGATTAACAATATTGTGATAGTTTCAGGTGGACAGCGAAAGGCTGCAGCCATACGTAGACAAGCATCCCTTCCCCCTAAAGTCCTTACCATCTCGGCTGCCACATAACATTGAGCAGAATTCCCTGTGCTCTACAGTAGATTTTTGTTGGTTATCCATTTTAAATATAGCAGTATGTACATGTGTCCATCCCAAGCTCCCTAACTATCCCTCCCCCTGGCAACTGTAAACCAGACCCGGGAGTCTTGAACCTCATCTCCCAAGTGCTCTCTGGCCTCATGTTGTTTGCAGGTTCAAGTCCAGGTGCTGGGCTTTCCTCTACCTGGTCCCATTGACCTCCTGGGCACAACTTCAGCCACATTCTCCTTTCTACATCCAACTCCACTGCCAGGCTCAATAGTTGCTGTGTTCTTTCAGGCCCCAGGTCTTTGTTCTGGGGTCCCACTGCCTGAAGTAGACACCTCTTTTTACTCCGCTAAGTTAAACCCTCCTCTTTGTTCTTAATGCCCCAAAACAATGGCACCTCCATACAAACTCTTCTCCAACATCCCATTGGAATGAAATCTCCCTTTTCTGGCATGCACACAGTGCTTCTGTGTTCATTTTATAACATAACACTTCATGCTGTGTTAGTTAGATGGTTATAACAGTCTATGAGCTCCCTGATACCAAGTGAGATCCATCCCTCCTCCTTATTCCTGGTAACTCGGCTTGAAGTGGGGCTCAGAATCAAGGCACAGCAGGTGAATAAACATGTGAGTGATTGTAAGGATAAATGAGAAAAATGAAAAGTCTGTTTGGTTATTGGAGGCACCATGGGGAATCTTTGCAGGCCGGAAGACTTTTGTAGGGATTTCTGGGCATGGTAGCCAAGATAATATGGTATCCAAATAGCTGGTAATTGTCCCTATGGAAACTTCCAGGGACGCCAGCGGCTGGCGAGTCCTGGAGGAAGGAAGCAAGACCTGGGGCAGGAGGTGGGAGTGGGGGTGGATCCTGTTACTGCTTCCCAGAGAGGCAGTACTGTGGAGTGCCCATCCATGTCTGGGCTATAGAAAGATAGGTGGCTAGGCAGTCTTGGCCTTCTCTTCCATGGCTTAAAGAAGTTCAGAAATTTCCATTTGTTTTTAATACCTTTTTTTTTTTTCTGAGAAAAAATACGGATTAAAGCATTGTTGATTCCCCTGGAGCCTGCAGTCAGCGTCTGTGGCCACACCCGGGCTTGGCGGCTGTGCAGGGAGGTGGTCCCCACAGCTTCATGGTCCCCACACTTTTTCGGGGCTGCAAAAATGCGTGGGCTTGACCGAGTTTCAGAATCAGTTATAGACCTACTAGCAAGGACAAAAATGCATGATGATGTGGTTACAAGGACTTGGAGATCAAATAAGAGTTCCCGGGACAGTTTGAGGAAGGCAAAAGGAGCCAGACACCAAAGTAACGGAATGAAGTTTTGTGCTGGGTGACCCCAGGCCACTCACTTAACCACTCTGAGATTTACATTTTTATTTTTCCTGTAAAAAGGGATCCTATGTCACCTAATAATCATGTGAATCCCTGCCCTAGTTCCTCCCAGGATTGTGAAAGAGCAAAATCAATGTGAAACAGGATGCTCTCTTAAACAAGGGAGAGCTCTGCAAATGTGAGTCATCTTTAGTTAGACATGGCAAGGCTGCTATGAAACTGTGAGGTTTGGCCTACACATTAAATTCTGGAATTCTCTTTCTAAAACTTCACTTTAAAGCAGATGGAAACACAATTTTTTTTTTTTTTTTTTAGTTAAGGAATAAAGCCCCCCAAATGGAGAAAGCATGTCTGTCTAGTTATTTGGGGGTGCCTGTTGGATATCTACAGGCATCCTGTCGATTTTGAATATAAATCTGAGTCGTTCCAGCACTTATCCTTGTTTAGCTAATTCAATTTTGAAGTAGATTTTGTTTAGACAGTGATTATCCATTTGCTCATTTACTTTAGGCTCTCCTGCTTTTCCTTTGTGGGAAACTTGAGGAAACTTTCCCTGTGCAGACGTCCTGAGCACCTCTGGGTTCAGCCAGCTTATGGGAAGTCGGGAAGCTGTGGTCTCCACAAAAGCCCCCAGTACTGTAGTTAACAGGGCAGCTTCAGTGAGTGTGGGGTTGCCAAGCAGATTCTGGAGTGACAGTTTCAGGAAAGAAGTTGTGGGAAAGGTTGAGAAAATCTAGTCTCTGAACACATTTGTTTATATAGACAGATCCTACAAAAAATCCTTACCAAGGTCTGGAGAGAAGCCTCTTGAAAGTCCCTTGGACTGCAAGGAGATCAAACCAGTCAATCCAAAAAGAAATCAACCCTTAATATTCACTGGAAGGACTGATGCTGAAACTGAAGCTCTAATAGTTTGGCCACCTGATGTGAAGAGCCGACTCATTAGAAAAGACCCAAAAGCTGGGAAAGATTGAAGGCAGGAGGAGAAAGGGATGACAGAGGATGAGATGGTTGGATGGCACACCAATTCCATCGACATGAGTTTGAGCAAACTCTGGGAGATGGTGAGGAACAGGGAAGCCTGGCATGCTGCAGTTCATGCCAGGGTTGGACTGGCATGGATTTGGACACAACTGAGTGACTGAACAGCACAGGTCTGATGCAGAATCTGCTGGAGCTGGATCACCACACTGACCCCTGCGTGGTTCAGCTGTGTGGTGTCAGCTCATAACCCCCTTCCTGTGTCCCGGAGGAAAAGGATCTCTCGTGAACACTTAGGCAGGGTTTCCTGTAACGAGCATTTAGATTCCCTACCAGACATTCAGGTTTCCCAAGCTTTGTCCATCAGAGCTACATTTCTTTGGCAGGGAAAGTTCTAATTCCATCTGTTCTTACCTTTGTCCTGGATCTATCAAATAGTCTAGCATTCCATAATTATATAATTGGTCTTCAACTAACCATCAGATCAGATCAGATCAGTCACTCAGTCATGTCCGACTCTTTGTGACCCCATGAATCGCAGCACACCAGGCCTCCCTGTCCATCACCAACTCCCGGAGTTCACCCAGACTCATGTCCATCGAGTCAGTGATGCCATCCAGCCATCTCATCCTCTGTCGTCCCCTTCTCCTCCTGCCCCCAATCCCCCCCAGCATCAGAGTCTTTTCCAGTGAGTCAACTCTTTGCATCAGGTGGCCAAAGTACTGGAGTTTCAGCTTCAGCATCATTCCCTCCAATGAACACCCAGGACTGATCTCCTTTAGGATGGACTGGTTGGATGTCCTTGCAGTCCAAGGGACTCTCAAGAGTCTTCTCCAACACCACAGTTCAAAAGCATCAATTCTTCAGTGCTCAGCCTTCTTCACAGTCCAACTCTCACATCTATACATGACCACAGGAAAAACCATAGCCTTGACTGGACGAACCTTTGTTGACAAAGTAATGTCTCTGCTTTTCAATATGCTATCTAGGTTGATCATCACTTTCCTTCCAAGGAGTAAGCGTCTTTCAATTTCATGGCTGCAGTCACCATCTGCAGTGATTTTGGAGTCTAGAAATATAAAGTCTGACACTGTTTCCACTGTTTCCCCATCTATTTCCCATGAAGTGATGGGACCAGATGCCATGATCTTGGTTTTCTGAATGTTGAGCTTTAAGCCAACTTTTTCACTGTCCTCTTTCACTTTCATCAAGAGGCTTTTTAGTTTCTCTTCACTTTCTGCCATAAGGGTGGTGTCATCTGCATATCTGAGGTTATTGAGATTTCTCCCGGCAATCTTGATTCCAGCTTGTGCTTCTTCCAGTCCAGCATTTCTCATGATGTACTCTGCATATAAGTTAAATAAACAGTGTGACAATATACAGCTTTGACAAACTCCTTTTCCTATTTGGCACCAGTCTGTTGTTCCATGTCCAGTTCTAACTGTTACTTCCTGACCTGCATACAAATTTCTCAAGAGGCAGATCAGGTGGTCTGGTATTCCCATCTCTTTCAGAATTTTCCACAGTTTATTGTGATAAGTTATGTATAACTTGCTACTTTGCCCTGCAAAAGTTTTCTGGCATTTTCAATATCTGTGTCTCTGAGCATCAACTGACAAAAATGTGGTCACAGCCTAGGGCCTTGGTCACAATAGTTCTTTACTCATTAATTTATTTCCTCTTTTCTTTATTCTACATAAATTATTGAGTATTTCTATGTTCCAGGCCCTGCTTTAGGCACTGGATCTTCAACAATGAACCAAATGAGCAAAAAGTTGAGCCAGGTGGAGCTCACATTCTGGAGAGGACAGACAGACCACAGATGAGTAAAGTATGTAGGATGTCAAATAGTGAGAAGTGATACGGAGGAAATACAGCAAAGAAAGGGAGAAGGGAATGTTTGGAGTAGGGTTTGCTGTGTTAGGAAGGGTGGTTAGTAAAGGCTTTCCTGCTGCTGCTGCTGCTAAGTTGCTTCAGTCGTGTTCAACGCTATGCGACCCCACAGACGGAAGCCCCCAGGCTCCCCCATCCCGGGATTCTCCAGGCAAGAACACTGGAGTGGGTTGCCATTTCCTTCCCTAATGCATGAAAGTGAAAAGTGAAAGGGAAGTCGCTCAGTCGTGTCCAACTCTTAGCAACCCCAAGGGCTGCAGCCCACCAGGCTCCTCCATCCATGGGATTTTCCAAGCCAAGAGTACTGGAGTGGGGTGCCATTGCCTTCTCCGAAAGGCTTTCCTGAGAAGTTGATATATAAACAAAGGCCTAGATAAGAGAAAGCAGCCCATGCAGGCATCCAGATGGGCTAATTCATTGTCACTCTAGGTACTCATTTAATAATGTTCCTCTGTACCAGACATTTTCTATGCAAATGGGATCCAGAGAGGACCAATCTGGAGCCTGGGTGCCTCTTCTGTCTCATGCATAAAAGGCCACAGCTTGGGATCACATGATGACCATGTGCTTTGGCAGGTGCTCAAAGCAGGACTGATCCATACTCAGAGATATTCTTGGGCAGCATTTTTTAAGTTTTCAGAGTTACAGAGGAGTTCCAGGGCAGGAAGAAGGTATTCGCGAAGCTCTGAGGACATTCCAGCAGGACTCAAAAGTCTCAGTTATTACATGGGTAGCCAGCTCCATTATCAAGCAGTACACATTGCCAACGCCTCCTTCTCTTGCCTAATGCTCTTCTATCCCTCAAGTGAGGAGAGGGTGCATCATCAAGTCACGCTGAGGGTCTGGGATGAGCAGCCTCAGGATGGGAACATGTAAGGTTGGCTGGCTCTGGATGGGCTCTTTGTGAGAAAAAATAAGACACTGACTTAGCCCTCTTGGAAACGGGAGCTATTTAAGTGTACCTATGGGGCTTCTCTGGTGGCTCAGATGGTAAAGCCTCTTCCTGCAATGAGGGAGACCCGGGTTCAATTCCTGGGTCGGGAAGATCCCCTGGAGAAGGAAATGGCAATCCACTCTAGCACTCTTGCCTGGAAAATCCCATGGACGGAGGAGCCTGATAGGCTACAGTCCATGGGGTCGCAAAGAGTTGGACACGACTGAGCAACTTCACTTTCACTTTCATGGGTGCCTCGAGACAGCAGGATGTTAGGAATGAAGGCACTACAGGAACCGGTTGCAGTCTCCTTTACATTTTTATTCATCAGCATCATTGACCCAAACAGCATCACCATATATGTAGATAATTTGGAGGGAAACTAGCTGGGGAAAGTTTAATGAATACTTTCACTGGAGCAAAGATCTCTCATAAAATGGGGAATTAAACTTTGAAAAAGCCACTGTGGGAGTGCTGTTTGGAGCAGAAGCTTTGACGCTGTCAGCGTCTCCTGTGTTCAGCGGGTGGGTGGAGATGCCCCTCCTTACACTGCTGTTTGCCACCAGCATCCCTGGTACCCAGGGACTGGGTGCTCGCTTCCCCTGCAGGCAGAGCAGACAGACCGGAGGAGGTGGGATCTCATGCTCCTGGGCAGCCCGCAATTTTCCCATTTGTCTGGGCGTGTTCTCAGTCTTTCTCAGAGGTTCCCAGCCAGGTGAATCCCAGACTGTTCACATGAGTCACTTGCACCCTAATCGGACCTGCTTGCTAGGCTCCTCCCCGTCTCCCTCCCCTACTCCTGCTCAGGCCTCCTGGGGTCAGAGCTCACACACCCTGTGTGCGTTCTGCTGTGCTAGTCCCTTTAATTGCGTTTGAGTCTTTGCAACCCCATGTAGCCCGCCAGGCTCCTCCGTCCATGGGGATTCTCCAGGCAAGAATGCTGGAGTGGGTTGCTATGCCTTCCTCCAGGGGATCTTCCCGACCTAGGGGTTGAACCCGCATCCCTTATGGCTCCTGCATTGGCAGGCCGGCTCTTTACCGCTAGCGCTACACCTGGGAACCCCAGGGAAGCCCTACCTGAAGCCAAATCCTCAACCCGGGGTCTGCTTTCAGAAACCTCAAACAAGAACAGCGACCATTTCTGTATTATAAAGTCGTGCTCCTGAGAAACAAATGCCGTAAGATTCATATATGATTCATCAAAAAGCCAAGAAGTCACACTAACATTCAGTTCAGTTCAGTCGCTCAGTTTTGTCCGACTCTTTGTGACCCCATGAATCACAGCATGCCAGGCCTCCCTGTCCATCACCAACTCCCGGAGTTCACCCAGACTCACATCTATCAAGTCAGTGATGCCATCCAGCCATCTCATCCTCTGTCATCCCCTTCTCCTCCTGCCCCCAATCCCTCCCAGCATCAGAGTCTTTTCCAGTGAGTCAACCCTTCGCATCAGGTGGCCAAAGTACTGGAGTTTCAGCTTGAGCATCATTCCTTCCAAAGAAATCCCAGGGCTGATCTCCTTCAGAATGGACTGGTTGGATGTCCTTGCTGTCCAAGGGACTCTCAAGAGTCTTCTCCAACACCACAGTTCAAAAGCATCAATTCTCCGGTGCTCAGCTTTCTTCACAGTCCAACTCTCACATCCATACATGACCACAGGAGAAACCATAGCCTTGACTAGACGGACCTTTGTTGGCAAAGTAATGTCTCTGCTTTTGAATATGCTACACTAACATTACTGACAAGTAAAAGGTGATAAATCCACATCCCCGCCTTTTTGCTGTATTTTGTGATAATCTCGGACATATCTCATGATTTTCAAGTGCCTGCTACAGATGCAAAAAATCTTCATGAAGAAACAAAATTAACACCTCAAATCCTATATGAAATTGATCACTCACTAGGATCAAGTACGTGTCCCAAGAACAAAAGGTTAATATTAAGGTGCAAAAAAATGCAGCCAAAAAGATGCTGAAGTAATTTCATGAAAATCAACACCCACTTTTTTATACTAAAAACAAAAACTAGGGGGAAAAAAAGAAGTGATTTTTTTGGCCATGAACTCTAGTAAACATGATCTTCGTACAGATGAATTATATGCAATTATAGTTATTTTCTTTTAAAGTAAAAACAGAACAAGCTAGATGCCTATAATTATGATTTGCTTTGTCTTGGAGTCTATTAAATAAGATATGAATTATAAATAAGAAGATACTTTTGAGTGCAGATACAACTGCACTCAAAGTTGATCATTTTAGGACAACGTGTAGATAAACTCAAGATGATCAAATCTCAGAGATTAAGAGTTTAATAAAGTGGCCCAAGTTTTTTTACAATGATAGCCTTTCCATACACAAGAGTGCTTAATTAGGAAATACAGTGCAAATGGAGATGTTATTTGCATATCAAAGAACTCAAAATCTCTAGTGGTAAGTCTGATAAAATAAGTATAGGATCTAAGTCATGAAAACATTTCCCCAGAGATGTAAAAGAGGGTTTAGGTAAATGCAGAGTCTTTACAGGTATCAGAAGCTTGGGACATGTCTTCCCAACTGACTCCTCACTTCCATGTAATTCTCATTAAGGTGTTGATAGAAAATTCTTAGAAAGAAGCAGTGCTTATAAAACATCCATTTCTGTTATGAAGAGAGAGTCCCATTAAAGCAAAGTATCCAACTCAGATGGTCTATACCGGTAGAGCCTCTAGAAACAGAGATTTGGCCGTGCTCAGCGGGAGCAGCTGGGGTGGGGGTTGGAGGAACAAACCAGCGGCGGCGAAGGAGGAAGGTGTGGAGACGCTGGCATCAGGGTCAGGGGTCACTCGGCTCTTGGAACAAAACTAAATCTTGGAAAGAAGGGAGGTCGTTTGTCCCCTTTTTTTTTTAATTTTTATTTTATATTGGAGTGTAGCTGATTTACACCGTTCTGTTAGTTTCCGGTGTGCAGCAAAGTGATTCAGTTGCACACGTGTGTATCTGTTCTTTTTCAGATTCTTTTCCCATTTAGGTTATCACAGAATATTGAGCCGCATTCCCTGAGCTGTACGGTAGGTCCTTGCTGGTTCTCTATTTTAAATACAGCAGAGTGTACGTGTCCATCCCAGATTCCCAATCTATCTCTACCCCACCCCATCCCTGTTCTCTACGTCTGTGAGTCTGCTTCTGTTTTGTAAATAAGTTCATTTGTGTCATATTTTTAAGATTCCACATATAAACAATATCATATACTCATCTTTTTCTGTCTGACTTGGTGTGATAATCTCCAGGTCCATCTTCTTCTGAGATGGAAGGAGAGGAAGTGAAGACAGATGCAGAACTTGGGACACAGGCGGCAGAGTCCCTGTCATCACTCAGCTTCCATTGTCCATGCTTTTATTTTTTAATAATTCAAGTTGTACATGAACATGTCCTTAAAACCACCAAGCGATATAGATGAAATACAGGCTCCCCTTGATCACATCACTACCCTAGTTTCCTGCCCAGAGATGGTCAGTCCTTTTAATCTTGTTTTTAATCTTGTGTCTCTTGCTTCTATCTATAAATAAACATCGACTACAGAAATATGCAGTTTTTGCTCTGTATTTCTTTAATTTTCTTTTTTTTGAATGAGATCACACTATACATATTGTTCTGCAGCTTGCATTTTTCTTCTTAATGTATTGGGAATAATTCACCTGAGCACCTTCAGAACCATCTCCTTGTTTAGCTGCTGCATAATATTCTGCGGTAGGCATGTGTCAAAGCCATTCAACCATTTCTCATCCACAGAGAGATAGATTGTTTCAGTCATTGGAAACTGCAACCACTCTGTATCTCTGTGTGTAGTTCCCGCCCCCCACCCCCAGAGAGTTAACTGGAGGCTACATTTTTCTCAGGCAAGGGGGAGGTTGGAGCCACAGGGTGCTGTCAGGGAGAGAAGCCGAGGTTGAGTGAAGAAGGTTTGGATTGGGCTGGTGGAAACCTGAGCGGTGGGTGCACAGGCAAGGGAGGTGGGAGGGGTGCTGAGCCTAGACACCCCAGGCTCGTCCTCGCCAGAACCGGGGTGTCAGGGCAAGATGCTGTTGGGAGCAGAGGTTGGTTATGTCTCCCTATTGGAACCACCCCTTAGTCCTGAGAACTTGATGGGGGTTCACACTCCCTGATGCAACTTGGACCTGTTGAATCAGAAACTCTGGGGGTAGGGTCTGGCCATGCAGCCCTTAACCAGCCCTCTGGGGAATTTAAATGCACTCTAAAGTTTGTGATCCACTGTTTAGGGATCTCCATGTCTTTCAAATCTACTTCTGCTTTATTGACTATGCCAAAGCCTTTGTGTGAATCACAACAAACTGTGGAAAATTCTTAAAGAGATGGGAATACCAGACTACCTGACCTGCCTCCTGAGAAATCTGTATGCAGGTCAAGAAGCAACAGTTAGAACTGGACATGGAACAACAGACTGGTTCCAATCAGAAAAGGAGTATATTAATGCTGTATATTGTCACCCTTCTTATTTAACTTATATGCAGAGTACATCATGAGAAACACTGGGCTGGATGAAGCACAGGTGGAATCAAGATTGCCAATAACCAATAATAATTCTCAACCAAGATTGAGAAATATCATAACCTCAGATATGCAGATGACACCACCCTTATGGCAGAAAGCAAAGAACTAAAGAGCTCTTGATGAAAGTGAAAGTGGAGAGTGAAAAAGTTGGCTTAAAGCTCAACATTCAGAAAACTAAGATCATGGCATCTGGTCCCATCACTTCGTGGCAAATAGATGGGGAAACAATGGAAACAGTGACAGACTATCTTTTTGGGCTCCAAAATCACTGCAGGTGGTGACTGCAGCCATGAAATTAAAAGATACTTGATTCTTGGAAGAAAAGTTATGACCAACCTAGACAGCATATTAAAAAGCAGAGACATTACTTTGCCGACAAAGGTCCATCTAGTCATAGCTATTGTTTTTCCAGTAGTCATGTATGGATGTGAGAACTGGACTATAAAGAAAGCTGAGCACTGAAGAATTGATGCTTTTGAACTGTGGTGTTGGAAAAGACTCTGAGAGTCCCTTGGACTGCAAGGAGATCCAACCAGTCAATCTTCAAGGAAATCAGTCCTGAATATTCATTGACAGGACTGATGTTGAAGCTGAAGTTCCAATACTTTGGCCACCTGATGCGAAGAGCTGACTCATTTGAAAAGACCCTGATGCTAGGAAAGATTGAAGATGGGAGGAGAAGGGAACAACAGAGGATTAGATGGCATCACAAACTCATTGGACATGAGTTTGAGTAAACTCCGGGAGTTGGTGATGGATGGGGAGGCCTGGCATGGGGCTATCCATGGGGTCACAAAGAGTCAGACACGACTGAGCAACTAAACTGAAATGACTCTCACAGCACCCAGGCAGCCCCACAACACAGCCTTGTGAACCCTGTGATCATTCCTTTCTCCAGATCCCCTTTCCCAACCTGCTCATTTTCTTACATGTTCTGTTGTTTGGGATTCACCAAAAACTGCTCACACACATTTTCTCAGTTGTCATTGTGACATTTCCAGGAAGGCATAATTATCCCCAGCTGGAGTCCCAAGACATTAAGCAACTACCCGAGATGGCACAGCTAGTCAGGAAGGGCAGGGCTGCACCCCCTTCTGGCTGATGGTCCCCCATTTCACACGGGTACTCGAGGCCCCAGCCTCAGCCTAATTCACATGGCCCAGTCCTGCACCCTCCCCACCAACATTCTCTGCCCACATCCAAGCTGGGCAAAGATGGCAAAGGCCTTGAGCTTTTCCCCATCCCACTGCAGAGCTGCAAAGAAACTTTTATTTCTCCAAGTGATTCTCAACCTTACATATACTAAATCTACAATAATAACTTACAGCATTCTGATGGGAGACTTCTAGGTGAATTTAACTCAATCTCTTCTCTTTCTCCTTTGCTGTGCCCCCACCTCGCACGTGGTCAGCTCTGCACCAGGGTCAGAACAACACCTAGAGGGCTGAGTGCTTCCCAGTGATGGGGACAGTGTGGGGACGTGGGGACCATCACTGTGTTGGTCAGTATGGCTGCTTCTTTCTCAGGATGGTCAGGTTGGGCTGAGGCTGCCTGGAGGACATATCCCTCAACTGTTTAGACTCACAGTCAAGCCGATTGGTGTGGAGAGGCTGGGGAGTGGAGTGACAATTTTATACAGAGCCTCCCTTCTCTCAACACCCCACCACCACTTCTGCCTGGCTTTTCTAGAATCAGTTCTATGGTGATGGCTCATTCTCTTTTAACTCACTGCAAGGATAAGGGATTGACTGGTACCAGGGACCACTGATGGGTGTCTCCCCTCCCCTCCCCTCTTTGTCATCTCTGTCCATCCATTCTTACTATTGGAGGCCCAGCTCACATGGTCTCCAAGCCCTGCACTCGAAGGCCTGGGTATGGAGGACAGAACTGTCCCCTGCTCTGTGTTTCCCGACAGACCAGGGGTGCCACTCCCAGGGCCTCCCCATAACAGGGCTCTGGGGTGAGGAGCACCTTAAGATGCACAGACAGCATATGGAGCAGACCACGTCACCCACAAAAGATGGATCTCACAAGCTGCCATCAAGGCCGGAGGGGGCAGACACTGTCCAGGCCTCTCCTGACGGCTGTTTCCTTAGGAAGCTGTGATTGCAGAGCGGCAGCCCTTTCCGTCTGCTCTGAGATGTCTGGTAATTCCTGGATGAACATTTTTCTGGCGCTCCTGCAGAGCATCGCTCTTCCCCTGCTCAGTACAGATGGTCATGGCTGACGGCTAGAGATAAGCAGGTAACAAATCACCGGCTGTAAACATGTACAAAAATAAGCGTAAAGGAGGGACATAGTAACATTTGTCATCTTCTCACAAAAACACACCAAGGGCCATGGGTGAGGTCCAGGTTTAAATAAAGGGACACCAAAAAGCGTCCTAGGTTCTATACAGGGTGGGGAGCTGCCACGGGACCCGAGAACTCAGGGCCACCAAGGGAGGACCGCTATGCTGTTTCTCTGGTTAAGCTGATCATCTGGGATGGACAAGCATCCAGACTCTTTGACCACCAGCACACGCAGGCCCACAGGTGGATGTCCTGCTGAACTATACTCTTTCCAGACAGAAAGCAAGCAGATCTTTGGGAAAATGAAATTACTTGTGTAGCTGACCCATCCATCCAAATACAAGAAGTGACATTTACACATATACATTGAGGACCACGGTGTGAGGAACACCTGTGATTTCACAGCCAGAGCCCAGGATGGTTACCCGTACTTCTGGCAAGACAATAGAGGCTGGTAACCATGGCCTTCTGATTACTGTCCTGGATGTCAAAAGGAAGCACTCCTAGATGCCTCTTTAAAAAAAAAATGCTTTAAAAATCTCAAACATTGAAAACAACACAAGAGGCAAGAGATATTCCACAGGCAGGAGAATCAGTTTCAAAGTTCTTACTGATTTGAACTGTCAGAAACAAAAGTGAGTTATTTGAATTTAATTTAAAAGGAAGAAAAAGAGTGATTGGCCATTGGGATGAAATTTTTAAATATTTATGTGATATTTTTGGTAATTTCTCTGGTTCATCCTTAATATCCTGCCTGGTACATCTTCTGCTCGTGGACCATGAAACAAGAGCCTCTTCTCACTAACTCCAAAGAGGATCCCAGAGCTTCTCCAGGCATTTCCAAAGTGCTAATGTTTTTCTAAAGAGAGAAGACTGGGTGGTCTGGAGGGAAAGTTAAGCTCCGTTTACATCACTCCCCAGGGTGCAAACAACAACCTCTTCTACCTTCTCTTCCTCTCCTCCTTGGCGTTCAGCTAAAGGCACACTAGTCGCTTTCATATTTTCTCCAGACTGTAGGATGGTTCTCCTAATGGAATTGAGCTATTTTCTTGTAGGTGAAGCTAAACCTTAACTCAATTGCCCATAGAATTCCAATGGCTTAATTCAGGCACTGTTGAAGTAAAGAGAACATGTGGACACAGAGTCCTGGAGACAGTCCATTTATACGGATCAAAAAACAAGCGCACAGAGGCGAGCGCTGTGCAGGGCGAGGCGCACTCCAGGGACGGACACGGCACTCAGCGCTTGGTGTGTGGCTCTAGGCTTTAGTGTTAAAATGTCAGGTGTATTAGACCTTGTCACCAGAAGCGTTCTGAGATGCTGCTGTTTATTTTGGTTCCTATGTTTCAATTAAAACACAATGCATTGTCCCTTTTATTTTTTCAGTCGCTTGTTTAATCATGAGATTATGGGCCATCATAAAACCTTCATTGCTCTCATATTTCTTCTTGGCAGAGTAGAGAAAAGTTAATTTGGGATTAGGTCCAGAAGCATTTGACCAAACCTTCCTGCCATTTATTACTCCAAAGGCTCTGACAGTGCTAATGAATGTCTGAAGCGTGTATCATTTTATAAACACATGGCGCCCCAGGGTGGTGCCAATTAAATCTCCAATGAAGGACTGATGAGGGCCATCCGAATAAGAGGTAGTGATCCTTTTTAACAACTTTCCAAAGGCTTGGCCTGAACTGAATACAGCCATGTGCGAGTCCAGGGGGAGGTATCCGATGCTCCTTTAGGGCCCCTGCTGAGTCCTGCAAGGGTTTCTGCTACTGAAGACGACATCCGTCTGAGCTGTAGTTAAGGAGATGCAGGCGATGGTGGTGGTGGGGAGCATCCAGCCCCAGGCAGCCACAGAAAGAGAGTGGATACTGACACATTCCCACGTGCTGGCTGGGAGCTGAGGTTTGGGCTGTCTTCCTAGAAATTGGAGGTGGGGGGAGAGATTAGTGAAACATAAAAACTAGATGATAAAGTAAGCTCTAAGTTCAGCTGGGCACATCCATTCTGGAAGGAGACATGATCTGTCTCCATTGGAACAATTAGAGAAGCTGATAGGGACAGCTTGCATCGTGTTTTAAACATGGGACAGTGCATTGTGTTTTAATGTGAAATGTTGGCTGTGGGCAAGGGGATGGTCTGTCACTCAGCTAACTTACCAAGAGGTAGCCCTGAAGAGTTATAGGTGCAGACTGCTTATCTGTAAATTGGGTTTATTCCTTGCTTTTTAGTTCCTCTCTGTTAAAGTAATGGTCTCAAACTTCATCTTCCCGTTCAGACACCAAAGGGCAGACCACAACTGTGTCTTGAAAGGCTACCAGGGAAAGGAAGATCTGGGGTGGGGGGCGGCGGGGGAGGCATTCTGCCCCAGAATGGTGTGCAGGGACCATCTCCCCATCTCCTAAAGGGTTAACAGTCAACACCTCTTACGGCCACACTCCTCAACACCATAACTCTCTCTGGCTTTAGGATGGAATGCAAGTTGACTAGAAGTCAGAGTTGAGTTGAACAGTCTGATTTTCCCACAAATATTTGCACAAGTCCCACACAGAGATGGGGGCAGGGGGTAGTGAAAGGTGAAGAAAGCCAGGTTCCACACAGCACAGCTGGGTCATTAACAAAGGAAGCAAGAGGCTCAGCCACCGGAGCCACCAATGGAGAGTAAGAAACGTTAGAGGCTGCATTTCTCGGGATGTGGTCCGTCCTGACCCCCCATCCCTCAGTCCCTGGGAGTTTGGGGGAGCTCCAACAGCACACAGGGGACTAGGTAGAGACGAGACACGTAGTAACAGGTGGCAGCAGCTCTCCAACTGACTCATTTCAGTATCAGCTTTGCTGTTCTGTTTTCTTGTGGGGATAGTTTTCTTGTTTCTGAGTGGATAACAGACAGTGAGAGAAGATTCCAGAACATTCATCTTTCCTCCTCTGGAAAAGACTTTGCTTTGTTTCTAGATGCAAAAAATAAAAAACAAACAAAAAAACAGGCTGGCAAATGTGCTGCCAGCTCCCATCACACTGGCTCGTGTGGAGGACAGTTTCCCCAGGTTCTGGCAGCCAGTTGACTTTCTTTTCATCTTGAATCAGTGAGTTTCTTTCATTTTTATGATTTGTTTTCATGGGCACTTTGTTGGGGAATTGAAAGAGATTGTTTCAAGCCCTTCTTACCAGATACCAGTTGAAACTGGAACCTCATACATGCAACTGCAAAAGAAGGTGGCCAACTTGAACTTCGCGAATCCACAGCAGCATGGTTCTGTGGCCAGCTGCCCAGGCGGTGCGCCAGCAGGCCCCCCCTGCTCTCAGCCATCCCCGCCTTGAGCTTTACTGCTCCTCCCAGCATGACTCTCACGCCGCATCCAGACGGCTCATTACTGCTCCCCGTGCTTTCCACACTCCCTCAACTTTGGGCCCTTGAACCTGTTGGCTCCTCCTTCTGGAATGAGCTTTTCCACTCCATCTGCATCCCTCTATACAGCACCCACAGGAATGTCTCACACCATGTACCACACTCGATACTTTCCTCCAGTTTCCAGTCCCTGCTTCAGCCTGGTTGTTTATGTGTGGATCATTAACATCTCATGGATACTTAGCCATGAACACAGTTCCTGGGTCCAGATCATGCTCTTAGAACCTACCAGGACCCACAGTGCAGAACTTTCCATGTAGGACATTCAGTTAATCTTTACTAATTAAAGGAATGAAAGTGTTCCATTAAGCAAAATAACTAAACCCCATTAGATTTCTCTGAAACATGTGGAGCATTTTTAACCCATCCACTTTTATTTTATTTCATACTCTCCTATCCCTTACCTTAATATGCAGCTTCTCATGTGTATAGATTGTGGGCTTTGTGGGGGGGGAGGGGGGTTGGAAAAAAAAACCAAGTCTGTGTATTTCCCTTTTACAATGTGTGAGACATACACACCCATCAAAGTACAAAGAAAGGTGGGTTCTACTGAGCCGCTGAGCATACGTAATGAGGCCCTGCTAGCATTTATATTTGAGCTTCATCTGTTTTACTGGGTTGAAGAGAGCAAAAAATATGAGAAAAGTAAAAAAAAAAAAAAACATGAAAGTCTAAGTCACACAGTAGCGTCCGACTCTTTGCAACCCCATAGAATGTATCCCACCAGGCTTCTCTATCCATGGGATTCTCCAGGCAAGACTGGAGTGGATTGCCATTCCCATCTTCAGGGGATCTTCCTAACCCAGGGATTGAACCTGGGTCTCCTGCATTGCAGGCAGATTCTAGAAAGGGCTGTTAGTTGAGGGGGACAGTTTATAATTAACCAAAAGAGGTTATTTTATAGTGCATCAAGTTTAAAAAGGAAAAAAAAAATGAGCATATACTTCTTAAGTGTGATTCATAAGATCATCTTAAGGGTAGTGTATTAGTCAGGATTCTCCAGAGATATAGAAGCAATAGTATGGATAGATATAAAGATAGAGATATATAAACACATTTATCTATCTATCCATGGGTCTATGTAGAGAGAGGGACAGAGACAGAGAGACACAGAGAGAGAGAGATAGCAACACAGAGCAAGAGAGATTGACTGGTTTTAAGGAACTGGCTCATGTGATTGTGGAGGTGGGCAAGTCCCAAGTCTGCAGAGCAAGCCAGCAATCTGGAAATCCAGGGAAGAGCTGATGTTGAAACTTGAGTCCAAAGGCAGTCTGGAGGCAGAGTTCCCTCTTTCTTGGGAAGTCAGTCTTTTTTTTCTTTAACTGATTGGATGAGCCCTCCCCTGCTCCCTGCCCATTATAGAGGGTGAACTGCTTTACTCCAAGTCTACTGATCTAAATATTAATCTTATCTAAAGAATGCCTTCATAACAACATCCAGATTGGTGTTTGACCAACTATCAGGGTGCTGCGGCCTATAAAATTTAGCACATAATATTAACCATCGTAGGTAGTATGGGATCATATATTATATATATATATATTTTGGGGGGAGGAGGTTACTTTACTTGCAAAAAGAAACTCCAGCTATACTGTGGAATTCTCGGATAATTCTCTGTTAATATTACTGGCCTCCACAGAAAGATGTAAAACTATAAAAATGGGAAACCTGGGTCCCGGCAGTAGCGATCTACACTGCCATGGAACGCCGCTGAGAGAGCAGAGCTTTTGTTGTCTGTGTACCTGCTTCCCAGAGGAGATCACCTTTGTCACTGCAGCCCTCGGGCCTCAGGGGAGGGAGCCTGGAATATTCAGGAAGGGGACTTCCTCCCAGGTTAATGACCCACAAGCCACACTTGAACCAAGGCCTTCACCCTGAAGAGTGTTTGCAGAGGGGCTGATCTGGGAAGGAAGGTGTAAACAATGCCAGATGCAGACTTGAAAGGTGTCAGAGGTGGCAGGACGTGCTTTAAATTTCATCAGGCTGTTGGTGGAGGAGAGAGGTCCAGTTTGTGCTACGAAGCTCAGAAGGCAGAAGGTGTGAAACCGTGGAGGTTGGTGATATATCTCAAGCCAACACAGAGCACCGTGAGCTCTCAGCTGTGAGGCACACTTTTCCTGCTGCTCGGGCTGCTGGACCACCTGTGGGGTGTGACAGCAGAGGGCAAGGCCAAGTGGCCTTTGAGATCCCTTCCCCGTTACGTGTCCCTGGATGTGGTGGTCTGGATAAAGAATCAGGAACAAATGTGGGAGGTGTTTCTAACACAAGATAGAGCCAATTTCGTAGATGTTGAAGAGTTGGAAGAAGGTCGATTCCAGTTTGGACATGTCAAGTGTGAGGCTAAAATGTCATCCAAGGGCTGTTGTTCTATAACCCACTACAGGTCAGGCTTTGGAGGCGAAGTGAGAAGCTGGGGTCAGATTAGTTTCATGGTCATTTCTCAGAGGACAGTGGGTTAGAAGGTGGACCAGATATTGCAGAGGCTGTGTTAGAAGGTGATGAGGGAGAGCAGAGAGCCAAGAATCCTACCATACTTCCTAGGGGTGAGGACTGTGGGTCCCCAAATATCATCTGACCTGTATCCCAGGAGCGGAAACCTCATGGGAGCTCACTGGAAGATGTGCTAAAGCAGATGCCATCTTGGTGCACCTTAGGAGACAAAGAAAGAAAGAGGGAAGGAGGAGCAAGAAAAGAAGGCTTGGGAGAAGGAAAGACAGAGGGATGGAGAGCCATTTGACGCTCTCTCATTATACACACACTTATATATAGCTAATTAAGAAATACATTGACTATTTTCCAAAAATTCGAACATTAATTATAAGTGCATATTCTTACTACTTACCCTTCACCTCTATTTCCTTTTTTTTTTACTTTCCTGGGGCTTAAAGCCAGAGGCAGGGCTGGGTGGCCACCTCGATATGGCAGCTTGGCTTTGCTTGCAGGGTGAAGACAGAGTCTCACGTGCTGATGGGGGGAGATGGTGGGTTCTGGGCCAGTTAGTATGTGCCCTTCCTTCAAGCCCTGGGAACTCTGAGAATAATGAGTTACTTCTTCCCAGGACTATTATTTATTGCATCTTCAGTACAGATTTATGAATGCCTTACTTGCTTAAAAGTTGTCTTTTCTTTAACAAAAGAACAGACATATCCTGTGTCAGCACTATCAAACTATGGGAAAATGTTCAAAGGAAAAAGATGCTTATGGTCATATCCTAGAACCTTGATTAATAGAAAGATACATATTAAAAGAACACTCCTGAACTTCCAGGCTCTAATATTCACACTTTTGCAGATGTGGAAAATGAGGCCGACAAGGTGAAAGTGACGTGCGCACAGTTAGGTTACATGGCCAGGTCATCACTCAGTCCTGCGCTTTCTGATGTGAAGAATAATATTTATTGCTGCTGCTGCTATTGCTGTTTAGCTACTAAGTCATGTCTGACTCTTTGGGACCCCCTGGACTGTAGCCCACCAGGCTCCTCTGCCCATGGGATTTCCCAGGCAAGAATACTGGAATGGGTTGCCATTTCCTTCTACAAGGAATCTTCTCAACTCAGGGATTAAACCTGTGTCTCCTGCTTGACAGGCAGATTCTTTATCACTGAGCCACCTGGGAAACCCATAATAGTTATTATTCCTATAATAATAGCATATTATGCTCATAATCCAGTAAAGGCCAAGATCCATAGGTGTACGCAAAGTTCAAAGGCAATGGCACAGAATTCATGGTGAGTGCTGAAAGATGGGGGGGAAGCACAGGGTCAGTCTGGGAGAGCACGGCTTTTACTCATGTGCCAGGTTCCCCTAGTTCTTCCTTTCACACTCAACAAAAGATGACCTCCCTAAACAGCTGTGGTTCCTGTTAGGAATCAGGTGCTATTTTGATGATTTTGATATTTGATATTTTCTTATAACGAAGCCCAGGAATGCTCAAACACTAACCCAAAGCACAACAACGCCTCTCTGTGAAATTCTAGAGGGCAATACACGCTCAAAGCTGCACAATTAGTAGTATGTACGCTGATAAAGCCCCACACAGGACTGTCTGGAAAGCTGAGCCACAGCCAGGGGCGCGGCCTCTCCTCCCCTTCAAGCCCAAAGAGTGTCATCAGCCGACTCCTGAACGCAAAGCCCTGAGACCATCATGAGAACAGTGAGCGAGACTGAGAGGAAAGTGAGGAGGGTCTGCTGCGAATGCTGAGTGATGATGTGTGGACCAGCCTATGGTTAAGGGGACCAGGGGAAGAGGAGGGCCAGAGGGCGAGGTGTGGGCCAGCCTGTGGTTAGGGGGACCTGGGGAAGAGGAGGGCCAGAGGGCGAGGTGTGGACCAGCCTATGGTTAGGGGGACCTGGGGAAGAGGAGGGCCAGAGGGCGAGGTGGGAAAGAAGACAGGGGAGAGGGAGGGGAGAGAGTACAGACTGCAAGCATGTGGTGAGTGGGGAATGGGGCTTGACCAAGAGCAACTCGTAATTGAAGTATTATCAATATTAGGTCCTTGAAAAGAACACAAGAAAGAGGGAAAATTTGAGAATCTCAAGCGGAGGTAATTGAGTTCTAATTGAAGGCAGATTCACCTATTTGCACACATTAGGGCCAGAAGTCCAGCCCCTACAACTCTTTGTGGGAGGTGGGGTGGGGAGGTCAAGAGGGAAGGGACATATGTGTATCTATGGCTGATTCGTGTTGTTGTATGGCAGAAACCAACACATATTGTAAGGCAACTATCCTCCAATTAAATATAAATTTTTACAAAATAAAATAAAAAATAAACCTTTATTGCTTGGGAAAGGCAAAGAGGAAAGGCATGAGATTTCCTCTTCCTCCAGCGATGGTCATAGGAGAGCAGCCTCCTCTTAACTTGCACCACTGGGTCCAGCCTGCTACCCAACATCTCCCCCCGTGCTTGCTTGCGGGAAGGCCTCACCTGCTTAGATTGCTCTTTGACACATTCACCCCTCCACGGAAAGGGAAGTGAGGGAATCAGTGCCAGATGTGCACACGCACGATGGATGGATGTGTTGGGATGCTCACTTGTCACTGCTCACCTCATAACACAGCTGCTCCTTTCCTTCAGGGCTAGCCATCTGTGACTCGGTGACAGTGGACTGGTCCTGCGCTGTCAGCTCTGCGTCCATCTCTGTGAGCTACGTGCTCCATGGCCTGGCTGAGTTTGCCCTCAGTTGACTGTGGAAAGGCACGAGCTCCCTCTAGAAAAGTGTGTTAAAGAGAGATGCCCTCAGATGCTGTCTGAGGGGAAAGGGTTGGTCATTAGAAATGTGGGAAGCACGAGACATGATAATTAGGACATAGCTTATTCCCTGTATTTCAGAAATTGGCAACAATTTGTTAAGACCTCCTCATCCCTGTGTATTTAAATTTGGAAATTCAAAGCTTTCTTTGAAAATAATTTGCAAGGAATGGAGAGTATTGAAGTTTAGAGTTGGAAGGAAGTAGAACAATTAACTTATAAGAGAGAAAAGGAAGAAAGAGATTATCTGGTGTGATTAGCCTTATCCAGCTCTCTCCCCTATTGTACAGATGAAGAAATAAAAGGTCAAAATTATAGTTTTTACATATAAATTCAGGAAAAATCCATTACAAATAAAATGTTTATACACACTATATCTAATCTTTCATTTTTGAAACACTGTCAGTGTTATTAATAATTTAAAAAGTAACTTATATGAGTACACACAGATCTTTTCCAGTAATTCCCCAATTTATTCTCTTATGAAATGTGACTGTCTCAATATTCACAATCTATTCCTAGTTGGGCCGCTGAGTCATAATGTAATTCTGTGAATTTTTTTCTCATTTATATTCATCCTTACAATTATTGGAGGAGAAATACAATGTGAAAAAAATTCACAGAATTCATCCTCACGATTATTTGTGCTTCCTTCATAGCTCAGTTGGTAAAGAATCCACCTGCAATGCAGAAGACCCCAGTTTGATTCCTGGGTCAGAAGGATCCGCTGGAGAAGGGACAGGCTACCCACTCGAGTATACTTGGGCTTCCCTTGTGGCTCAGCTGGTAAAGAATTCCCCTGCAATGTGGGAGACCTGGGTTCAATCCAGGAGACCTGGGTTCAGTCCTTGGGTTGGGAAGATCCCCTGGAGAAGGGAAAGGCTACCCACTCCAGTATTCTGGCCTGGAGAATTCTGGGGTTGCAAAGAGTCGGACACGACTGAGTGATTTTCACTTTCACAACTGTTATTCTATGGATAATTATCTATGAATCAAAAGAACAGAAAAGTATCTTATGTTCATGATTTCGAAAACTTGGTATTATTAATGCATCATTAATACCCAAAGTGATCTACAGATTCAATGCAATCTCTATAAAAACCCCAATGATATCTTTTGCTTAAATAGAAAAAGCCATCCTATACTTCATATGAAGGCTCAAGGGACCCTGAATAGCCAAGACAGTATTGAAAAAGAAGAACAAATTTGGAGGTCTCACAGTTCCTAATTTACAGATGTAGTACAGAGCTAGGGTAATCAAAATAGTATGGTACTGACATAAAGGCAGATATATAAACGAATGGAATAGACTAGATAGCACAGAAATAAGCCCTTACACACATGGTCAAATACTTTTCAACTAGTGTGCCAAGCCCGTATAATGGAGAAAGGACTGTCTTTTCAAGAAATGGTGCTAGGAAAATTGAACATATATTTATAAAAAATAAAGTTGGATTCTTATACTATATAAACAGTTAACTCAAAATAAATCAAAGACTTAAACACAAAAGCTAAAACTATAGCAATCCTAGAAAACATAGAGAAAAATTATGACTTTGGATTTAGCAATGATTCTTGGATACAACAACAAAAGCACGGGCAAAAAAAGAAAAAGTAGATGAGCTGGACTTCCTCAAAATGGAAAACTTTTATACATCAAAGGACACTATCAGGAGAGAGCAAAGGAAACCCATGGAATAGGAAAAATATTTATAATCATACATCTGATAAGGAGTTAATATCCAAAATATCTAAAGAACATCTACAACTCAACAGCAAATAGAAAAACAGCCCAATTTTAAAATGGGCTGATGTCTTTAATAGATATTTCTCTAAAGAAGATATACAAATAGCCAATAAGAACATGAAAAGATACTCAATACCATTAGTCTGCTGCTGCTACTGCTGCTGCTAAGTCGCTTCAGTCGTGTCTGACTCTGTGCAAGTCAGACGACCCCACAGACGGCAGCCCACCAGGCTCCCCCGTGCCTGGGATTCTCCAGGCAAGAACACTGGAGTGGGTTGCCATTTCCTTCTCCAGTGCATGAAAGTGAAAAGTGAAAGTGAAGTCGCTCAGTCGTGTCCGACTCTTCATGACCCCATGGACTGCAGCCTACCAGGCTCCTCCATCCATGGGATTTTCTAGGCAAGAAGAGTACTGGAGTGGCTTGCCATGCCGCATCACACCTACTAAAATGGCTATTTTGAAAAACAGAAAATAACAGCAAGTGGATGTGAAGGAAGTGTAACACCTGCACATTGCTGGTGGGACTGAAAAGTGGTTCAGCCACCACAGGAAAGAGTTTAGTAGTTCCTCAAAAACTAAACAGAATTTCTCTATGACCAAGTAAATTCACTTCTAGAAATATACCCAAAAGAACTGAAATAGGATTCAAACAGATGCTTACATACCAATGTTTATTATGGCATCATGTACAATGTCCAAAAGGTGAACAACCATAGCAGCCACCAAGAGATAAATCAATAAACATATGCACGCAGTGGAATATTATTCAGTCATAAAAACTGAAATGCTGACCTGTGATACATGCATGAACTTTGAAACATAATGCTAATTGAAATAAGCCTTATAAAAGGACAAATATTATTATATGATTCCCTCCATATGAAATAAAAAAAAATTTATACAGATAGAAAGCACATTAGAGGTTGTCAGGGGCTGAGTAGAGGAAGGGAGGGGAGCATTACTGCCTGATAGAGCTTCTGCTTTGGGGTGACAAGAAGTTGGGGAGAACACACAGTGGTGCTAACTGTACAGCACTGTGTAAGCCCCTGAGTTACATAATTAAAAGTGCTTAGAATGGCAAACTTTAGGTTATACATATTTTCAGTCGTGTCCGATTCTTTGTGACCCCATGAATCGCAGCACGCCAGGCCTCCCTGTCCATCACTAACTCCCAGAGTTCACCCAAACTTGTGTGCATTGAGTCGGTGATGCCATCCAGCCCTCTCACCCTCTGTCGTCCCCTTCTCCTGCCCCAATCCCTCCCAGAATCAGTGTCTTTTCCAATGAGTCAACTCTTCACGTGAGGTGGCCAAAGTACTGGAGTTTCAGCCTCAGCATCATTCCTTCCAATGAACACCCAGGACTGATCTCCTTTAGGATGGACTGGTTGGATCTCCTTGCAGTCCAAGGGACTCTCAGAGTCTTCTCCAATACCACAGTTCAATTCTTCGGCGCTCCGCTTTCTTCATAGTCCAACTCTCACATCCATACATGACCACTGGAAAAACCATAGCCTTGACTAGATGGACCTTTGCTGGCAAAATAATGTCTCTGCTTTTTAATATGCTGTCTAGGTGGGTCATAACTTTCCTTCCAAGGAGTAAGCATCTTTTAATTTCCTGCAATATAAACAAATTTAAAATGCATTCTCAGTAATAAGTGGGCTCCTCTTTTGAAAGAAATCATGCCACAAGGAACACTGCTTTGCTTCCACTCTCTTCTCCCTGCTGATGCTGTAAACTTGGGCAGGCCATTCACCTTTTCTGGACATCAGACGCAATTTAGGTTTAATGATGATTTATAGAGGATTAAATGTGCACGTATTCAATAGGTTTTGTTAATGTATATGATCTGTTGTCTGCAGAGAGTCCTCTCACTAACATAGAAAGAAGGAATAAAGTCTGATGATAACAAACTTCCAATTTCTGTTTTTCTGTTTTAGACTCTTTTGTTCTTCTTCTAATTTGAAGCCTTTTTTCCCCTGGCCAAACGCACACATTACCCAGCTTACACTGGAAGGGTTTTATTGCCAAGACAATTTTTTCCGTATTGACAATGCATTAATTTCCACTGCTACTCTGAGGACCCATTCCATTTCTCCATGTCTCCAGAGTGGCCTCAGAGCGTTAGCCTGTCCTTGTCCCTCTTAGGGGCAAGGAAGGAATTCTTTCTTACTGGTGAAGATTTATTTCAAGTTTCTGAAGGAAAGTCAGGTAAATTGACCTTCAATATACCCTTCAGCCATGAGATTTGACAATTCCTGGATTCTAAAACCTACTGAAGGAATGAGATATGATCCACTTCTCTTTCCATCTGTCCCCCAATAAAACGAAGAGAACGGGGCCCCAGGTGATTTCAAATCTCCTTCGTGGATAATGAAATTCAGGTTTTTGTAGATACTGATCTTTATGACTGTTCTTTATGCAGCTTAAGAAGGTCTGACCTATTATTTGGACCGAAATCTCCCCTGAACCACGTTCCTTCTGATTTACATCCAGTTCAGACACATGGTGCTCTTTCTTAACTATATTCTGCTGGGAGAGAAAGGAAATATGAACTGTGACAAGCTGCAAACGCCTTCCATCAGATTTGCCAGACTTGAGAAAGGCACGCAGGACTTTGTGTGGCCCTAATTAGTGTGTTCCTTCCACCCTCCTGGTTTCTGGAAAAGCCCTGGGTGTAACCGACAGCAGGTGGGCAGTGTCTTCCTGCAATTCCTTTCCCCGCAGCCCCGCAGTGCCCAGTCAGAATCACCACAGGGCCCTGTCCACACTCAGGCCTGACTCAGTACTTTCTGCTCGTTTGACTTCTCCCAAGCAGAGTCTCTTGGTCCCTCAAATACAACCTATCTGTGCAACCCTTAAAACTTGGTCTCCCACTTAGTAAGTTCTTCTCTGTCTTTCATTAGCTCCTCTGATTTCATTCCGGTCCCTTCAAAACTATTCTCCACGCAGTTTCCATATACTAATTGGAAAATTCAAATCATATTATGTTCACTGCTTTTGTTCAAATAGAATTGTTACTTAAAATGATGCAAAATATTTGCCTGGTGCTGTCAAAGCTAAATATATAAAACCAGATACATTTCACTTATGTCTAAGACTTTCATTTTTGTGTTCGCAGGTGAAACTGGTCTGTGAAATCCTCCACCTTTTGTGGTTTTTATCCAGCTTTGTTATCAAGGTAATGTGAGAAATATTTCCTCTTTATCTACTTTTCTTGAACATTTTGTGTAAGATTGGAGTTAAAATTTGTTTTCCTATTTTCTTCTTCCTTGTTTTCTCCATAAGAATTTTTTTTAGTAAACATTTAATTTAAACCTTTTTTATCTTATTCATAATTGGCTTAGTAAACATGTTTCTCTATGAACTTGATTATTTAAATTTAGATGTTTGTGCACTTATTAGGATACACACATGACAATTTTAATTAGAATTAATTAAATTAAATATTCAGCTCCTTACTCACACTCAGTAGCCCATGTAGTTAGTGGCTACCATACTGGAAAGTGCAGACACAGACTGCGTCCATCATCACGAAGTTCCAGTGGACAGCACTGGGCTAGAGTATCCTTCTGTCGGGCATTTTCACAGCTGGCCTTTGTAACCACTGTCCTAGCACACATCTCCACCAGTAAGTCCACGGCCTGCACATGCCGCCACTGTATCTTATCTTATTCATAGACCTACCACTTTCCAGGAGAATCTTATTCATCTGTCTTCCCCTGTTATTGATATATATAGCCCATAAGAACAAGGACTTCTCTGATTTTTTTTTACTACTGAATCCTCAGAGTATACAAGAGGGGCCTTGGAGAGAGGAGGTGTTCAAAAACTATATATTAAGTGAAGTAGATTGAATGATAAGGGAACTCCATTGATGGCAAGTTAAGATTTTTACATAAAAAAAGACATAAATTTGTACATAATAGTATCTTATCTTTCTGATCTGTAGTGCCCCTCATTTTATTCTACATAGTTTCCATCTGTGCCCTTCCATTCTCTCTTACTTATGTCCCATTTGTCAGGCACGCCAGAAGTTTGCTTATTTCACTGATATCTTTCAAGATAAAACAACTTTGACCTGACTAATGCTTTCTATTGTATATTTGCTTTCTCTGCCATTAACATCTTCTCTTACTTTAGTGTTTCCTTCTTTTCTCCATCTTTGGGTTTATTCTGTTAATCTTGTGCTAACTTCTTTTTCTTTTAACTTAGTTCAATAATGTAAGCTTTTTCTACTTTCTAACATAATAACAATATTTAGATCTCTTTTGATGTAATGTTTCAGCTAAATACCATACATTTAGATAGGTTGTACTTTCATCGTCACTAAATTTTTAAGGATTTTTAAGAATGTCCATGTCTCCTTTGCTGCATGAGGTAGTTACAGGAGTGGCTTTTTCTCTTTGGTTTTTGTTTTATTTTTAGTGGTTTCTTTATTATTATTATTCCAAAATGCATGAGGCTGGTTTTAGTTACCTGACATCTTGGTGAGGAAAATCTTTTCTGCATGTTACAGATTCTTTGGAATTTGTTGAAACTCGCTCTAAAGCTTGATACTTGGTCAATTAAAGCACATATACACCATGTGTTCTTGAGCATAACGTTTGTTTAATTACTGGGTACAATGTTCCTTATGTGTCCATTAAATTTTTAATTTGGAATATATTGTTTTTCTTCACCAGAAGTGAGGCTGGCGTGACCCTCGTAGGAAAGGAAAAAAACAGGAAAAAGATAGTCCCTTCCCGCCTAACCTTGGGCTCTCCCTCTAGCGCCCTCTGGTGCCAGAGATTAACAGGGAGTCGCTGGCCAAGAAGAAGTGGAGTTTCAGGGTCCAGCCCCATCACCGCAAAGCCTAGCACAGGAAGATGAGCTCAGAGCAGAGAAATGATGTCTTAATAACTGGCACACAGGCTATGGAATTATGATTATGATTTGCTTACTTGTGTATGCCTGGTGTTCCAAAACATTGCTACAAATAGCTTCGAACCATGAGAAATTCATCGTGGTGGATAAAATCGCTAACCTGGATTTGTAAGAACAGCTCTAGAGGGAAATGAAAGCAGTGATTCGATAACTCTTTTGCAAATCTACTCTTTCCTGTGTCTTACCTTTTCAAATACCTCTGTCCGCCCATTTACCTTTGAAGTGTTTCTTATTCAGTAGTAAAAGACCTTTATGTAATGAAATAAAAAGAATTTTTATTAGATGGAAAAGTCTCCAAATCGTTTTAGTTTATCCATGTGGTCCATACCATTGTATCCACACCATGTTTCTCAGGCCTCGCTGATGTCACTGATCATAGCTGCTCACAGCCTAACCAAAGAGGCCGCCCCATACTTGGTGAAGTGTAACAAGGCATGGTCCGTTCATACTCTGATGCAGCATACCAAGTGTGTGGAGGCTGCACGGACAAAATAGAACCTACTTCAGGGGACTCACACTGTGACAAAAGAGGAAAGACATGCAAAGTTGACCATAATAGAAATATTCAATCATTTTTCAATGATTTTCAAGGCACTGTTACATTTCCACATTTCTTCAGCCCAAGATGCTAGCATAGTGAGTAGTGGGGCTTCCCTGGTGGTTCAGATGGTAAAGAATCCATCTGCAATGCAGGAGACCCAGGTTCAATCCCTGGGTCAGGAAGATCCCCTGGAGAAGGAATCACTACCCACTTCAATATTCTTGCCTGAGAATCCCGTGGACAGAGTCCTAGAGTTATCCAACTCTCTCCCTGGCTCACAGCCAGTCAGTAATCAGATGCAGTTTATTTTCACGGCAGTGTCTCTAGGAATCCCCAGTTCTTTTCTTCCCAAAACCTCTTTTAGAGGACTTCACCAACCCAAGCTCCCCTCACTGCCCAGTTTGGCTTTCCTTTTCAGCCTTATCTCTTGTTTCCCACATCTACCCCCATGCTGCTTGTTTGCATTCCCTGGACCTTGTATCTGCTGCCTCCTACCCTTTACCATTGTGACCAGAGAAGGAAAGAATGATTATTCTTTTAAACATATTTTGGGGGAAAAGCACTTTTAAGAAATTAGTCCCAGGGAATGCTCACATTTGAAAGGGAGTCATCCTGATTACCTTATCCAGTTTTACAATTTGGATGTCTAAAATGATTAAAATTATTTTAAAGAATTCATTTTTTCATTCTCTGGGGAAAAAAATGCTGAGTCATTATTACTCACAATTCACAAAATAAATATACATGTATTCACAAATGCTTCTTTGGAAATTTTATAACGCTTCCAAGGACACTTATGTAATTTGCAGGGTCTTCTGGCTCAGAGGTAAAGAATCTGCCTGCAATGAAGGAGACCCAGGTTCAGTGTCTGGGTCAGGAATATCCCCTGGAGAGGGCATGGCAACCCACCCCAGTATTCTTGCTTGGGGACTCCCATGGACACAGGAACCTGGTGGGCTGCAGTCCACAGCATAGCACAGAGTCGAACATGACTGAAGTGACTAAGAGGCAGTGGAGCAGAATAAAAATGTAAGACCCCAACTTGAAAAACATCTTTAAAATGTCAAGAAGGTGATATTTGGGCATTCCAATTCCTGAGCTCAGAGCCTTCTACAACTGCACAGGTTATATGCCCAGGAACCCAGCCTTGGCCCTTCCTTTGTATCCTTCACTTTATTCTATGGAAATTATAAGAAATATGAGCTAAGTGCAAGACTTAAATACATGAACTATGCTACTATGAAGCCCTTGATGTTTCCAGTAGAGACAGACAACCCTCTTGGGTAAGAGAACAGCACCAAGAACAAGACTGTGTGCATCTGACCCTAATGCTACCTCTTACTAGAAGGTTACTTAGCTTTCTGCAGCTCAAGTTCCTCATTTGTAAAGTTGGGATAATAAGAGCCCCTCACCATGGAAATTAGTCTTGAATATTCATTGGAAGGACTGATGCTGAAGCTGAAACTCCAATACTTTGGCCACCTGATGCAAAGAACTGACTCATTAGAAAAGACCCTGATGCTGGGAAAGATTGAGGGCGGGAGGAGAAGGGGATGACAGAGGATGAGATGGCTGGATGGCATCACCGACTCGCTGGACACGAGTCTGAGCAAGCTCCAGGAGTCAGTGATGGACAGGAAAGCCAGGCGTGCTGCAGTCCATGGGGAGGCAAAGAGTCGGACATGAGTGAGCCACAGAACTGAACTGAACTGATGGGATTCTTATAAGGATTTAATGATTTGATACAAGTAATGTGCTGAGGACAATTCCTGGGATGTAGAATGCTCTATAAAATTTAGGCTATTAAAATCAGAAAACATGTCTGATTTTACTTTAGCTAAATACTTTCAATATGTAGCAACATTTTATTACAAGCTTGAAGTACCAATTAGAAAAATTAAGCAAATTACAAAGTGGCACAAATTCCACTTAGAGCAGTAGGATAGGGCATAAAAAAGAAACAAGTAAACCTTGAGGCCAAGTCTAAAGTAAGTGATTAATTGGTAGATTGATTTCGTTATTCTTTCCTTTTAAAGAGCTCACTTTTGCCTACTGATTACCAAAGAGTTGGAAAGGCATGAATGAACAGAGCAGAATCCCAGCCATTGGAATACAATGTGCAACACCCCAAGGAAAGTAAACAAATACCACTCAGGATGCTCAAAGGAAAGCACATGGCTTAGTCCTAGATGAGAGTATCATGGACAGAATCTGAGAAGTCCTTTTAAAGGTGATTGTTAAACTATCTCTAGAAAGATGAACTGACATCTCCCAGGTAGATTCATTCAGGGTAAACAGTATATTCAAAAGAATAAAACATAGACAGAAGTCACAGGAAGTTGAATGGAATACAGGGAAGGGGTGGGCAGTGAGACAAGTCACACTTGACAAGGCGACTGCTTGGAAGGTAGTGGGTTCTCCTTGTTTGAACAGCATCATGACACACCAGGACCTTGTCCAGTGACTATGATCCCGCTCCTCTCCTCTACCCAGCTGACCCAAAGGCAGATGCCTGATTCAAGCTGTGTTGAGAAAAAGTGCTCTTTTTTGTTGATTTGATGTTTGCAATAGAGGAGATACTTTTGCGCTGGAATGCATGCTGCAAAGTTAAGTCGCTTCAGTCGTGTCCAACTCTTTGCCCCCTGTGGACTGTAGCCCGCCAGGCTCCTCTGTCCATGAGGATTCTCCAGGCAAGAATACCAGAGTGGGTGGCCATGCCCTCTTCCAGGGGATCTTCCCAACCCCGGGATCCAACCCTCGCCTCCTGCACTGCAGGCAGATTCTTTACCGCTGAGCCACTGTAGACCCAGTATCAAATAGAATTTAGAATTGAAAGGCTGTTTTAATCTCTGCTATTGTAATATGACAACTAAATTCAGGAATCTGTCCCTTGGTAGACTGTATATGATACTTTCTATTTAATCACAGAACTTAAACAGAAATTTTGGCATTAATGGTAAGAATGGATTTTTGCTTGATGGGTATTTGCATTAGAGAAAGGTAAATTTTTTTTTCCATCAGCTATCAACTATTTGACTCTAAGTCTACACTGAGTATCCCACTTCAAAAAAAGTAAATCTACTTTTTAAAAAATAAGGGGGGGGGGAGGAAAAGAAAAGAATGCATGGAAGAGATCCAATCTTCTTGCAAAAGATAGATTACTTCTTGTGTTGATTTCTACCCTTGTTCTCAACTCCCTGAGAGCTTCCACGCTGGATTCAGCACACCACCACCCCGCCTCTACCCCGCCAACTCAGTTTTCTGTGGATGATTTGATAAAAGCCTGCATATTGAGTTTTGGCGTGATTTCCAGTCCATTTTGTGGTGATCTCTGTTGGTGGAATTTTGTCAAACACTGCTTTCAGGATAAAGCAGAACACCAGGCATCAGGGAAGAAGGGAAGGGGATGTGGGTCCCGGTAACATAAGGCATCTTGCCTGTCAGTGTCTGAGAGCACACGACTTGGTGAATTGTGGGTGTTGAGTTCTTGTCAGTGTGGCCACCAAAGCCCTCTGGCAAAGTCGGCGGTGCCAAGCCCTTGCTGGCGTCAGGTTTTGTACTCCCTGGAAACCGCAGATTAGCTGGCAACTGCTGTTTCCTATCAGATCAATTTGGAGATTAGTTGGGAAAAGTCCATTTTGTGGTGACCTAACGCTGGTCATGCCAAATGCCTGTGAGATTAAATAGCTCCACAGATATCTGTCAATATACACACACTAGATAAGGATCATTTATGTATCAGCACAAATCAGTTTTCAGTTATCTTTGACAGAGTTGTGGCACAGTTTATAAAAATTACTTAGGTTCACATTTGGACGGAATCGGGTAGGTAGACTCCCATGTTCATGGAGAGCAAAGCTTGCTCTTGGTAGCCAACACTTACTTCCCAGCTTTACCATCTAAACTCTGTGTTTCAATTTCTTCATCTGTAAAGAAGAGGTAATCGTATTTATCCTCTCTCTTTCCTATGGTACTTTGACAGTTAAAATAATTGAAGGGAAACTTTGAATTTTAAGCCAAATTTATTTTCTCTTTTATAGTTTGTACTTTTGTGTTCTATCCAAGGAATCTTTGCCTAAACCAAAATAACAAATATTTTCTCTAGGTTTTATTTCTAGAATTTTGTGTTTTAGGTTTTATCTTTAGATCTACGGTCCATTTCAAAGTGATTTCTGTGTGTGGTCCAAGGGAAGAATGGAAGGTTTTGTTTCATTTAATTTTTTTTAAAACCAGGTTGGTCTTTTTTTTCTAGCATAGTTTGCTAAAATATTATCATTTCTCAATTAATTTCTCTGAATATTTGGTTGAAAATCAATTGACTATCCTGTTTAATAAATCTATTTGTTCATCTTACACCATTCTACATTGATGACTTGAGCCTTACAGTAAGTCTTAAAATTGGGTAATGTGTCCTTCAACTTGGCCCATTAAAAAAAACATTGCTAAGAAAATGAACAGACAAGCCACAGATAGGAGAAAATATCTGCAAAGCTAGCGTGCTGAAGGACTTGTGTTAGTCACTCAGTCATGTCCAACTCTCTGTGAGTCGATGGACTGTAGCTCGCCAGGCTCCTCTGTACTTGGAATTTCCCAGGCAAGGATATTGGAGTGGGTTGTCTTTCCCTTCTCCAAGGGATCTTCCCAACTCAGGCATTGAACCAGGGTTTCTTGCATTGCAGGCAGATTCTTTACTGTCTGAGCCACCCGGGGAAGCCCAAGAATACGGGAGTAGGTAGCCTTTCCCTTCTCCAGGGGATCTTCCCAGCCCAGGAGTTGAACTGGGATCCCCTGCCTTGCAGGCAGATTCTTTACTGTCTGAGCCTCCTGGGAAGCCCAAGAATATGGGAGTAGGTAGCCTTTCCCTTCTCCAGGGGATCTTCCCAGCCCAGGAGTTGAACTGGGATCCCCTGCCTTGCAGGCAGATTCTTTACCTGCTGAGCTACAGGGAAGCCTGTGGCAGGGACTGCACAACGGCGAACATTTGTCAAAACTCACAGAGCTGACCTCCAAAGACTGGTGGTGCGCGGGGATAAACCTTAACAAACCTGATTTTAAAAAATCATTAAATAGTTGAACTGAATGTCCTATCACATAAAAGCACTTATTCCAGCTTCAGAATTTTCTACTTCCCTTGGGAGAAGGAAGAGCCAAAATTTCCTGTGTGGCAAGTGTGACTGTGATCCTAGGCAAGGCTATATGCTCCCTACTCTTTCTGTTTTAAAACATTGGAGTTTACGTTATTAATAATGTTTAGAGCACTTGTGAATATTATCTGTCTTATCTATCTATCCATCTACCTATGGAATCATGATGGCTTGTAAATGGGTGAACCCATTTTAGAAAACAGTTCCTCTTTAACCCATAAAGTTGAATACTTACTTTATACCCACAATTTTACTTACTTATATGTCCTTAAACAAGACTTTCACACAAGAAGTTCACAACAAGATTACACACAGAAATTCTGAAAACAATCCAAACGCTTATCAGGAGGAGAGTACATGAATAAATGCTGGTATATTTACACAATGAAATGTAAACAAACCAAAGAGACGTGCTGTGATATGAATAAACTTTAGCAATAGACAATTAAATGTGAAAATAAACCTGGGAGATTATACACGGCATCGTGCCTTTTAATAAAGTGAAAATAAATTAAATACAAAATACAATTTTAAGGAATGCAGAGGGATGAAAACTAGGAATAAAACAAGGAAATTGTGGACACAAAACACCAGCCCCGGCAGCGACCGCGGAGCCGGCGCGCAGATGCTGCTTCCGGCTCACTGTGGTTCCCACGGCAGCGGCGCCAGCAACCAGGGATCACGCGCTCTGCCCACTTTGCATTCGCGTCTCCAGTTTTTTGATGAGAAGTGGCCTCATGCAGTTTCTAATATCTGGGTGGGCTCACTTTTATCCTTTGGCTGCTGCATTTCCTCCATCATGTCTGTAGCCTTTTGATATGTGTGTTCATTCGTGTCCAACTCTTTGTGACCCCATGGCTGTAACCCTCCAGGCTCCTCTGCCCATGGAATTTTCCAGGCAAGAATACTGGAGTGGGTTGCCATTTCCTACTCCAGAGGATCTTCCCGACCCACGGATTGAACCCAGGTCTCTAGGGTCTCCAGAATTACCAGGCGGATTCTTTACCAATTCAGTTCAGTTCAGTCGCTCAGTTGTGTCCGACTCTCTGCGACCCCATGAATCCCAGCACGCCAGGCCTCCCTGTCCATCACCAACTCCCGGAGTTCACTCAGACTCAGGTCCATCGAGTCAGTGATGCCATCCAGCCATCTCATCCTCTGCCGTCCCCTTCTCCTCCTGCCCCCAATCCCTCCCAGCATCAGAGTCTTTTCCAATGAGTCAACTCTTTGCATGAGGTGGCCAAAGTACTGAGTTTCAGCTTCAACATCAGTCCTTCCAATGAACACCCAGGACTGATCTCCTTTAGAAAGGACTGGTTGGATCTCCTTGCAGTTTAAGGGACTCTCAAGAGTCTTCTCCAACATCACAGTTCAAAAGCATCAATTCTTCGGTGCTCAGCCTTCTTCACAGTCCAACTCTCACATCTATACATGACCACTGGAAAAACCATAGCCTTGACTAGACGAACCTTTGTTGGCAAAGTAATATCTCTGCTTTTGAATATGCTGTCAAGGTTGGTCATAACTTTCCTTCCAAGGAGTAAGCGTCTTTTAATTTCATGGCTGCAGCCACCATCTGCAGTGATTTTGGAGCCCCCCAAAATAAAGTCTGACACTGTTTCCCCATCTATTTGCCATGAAGTGATGGGACCGGATGCCATGATCTTTGTTTTCTGAATGTTGAGCTTTAAGCCAACTTTTTCACTCTCCTCTTTCACTTTCATCAAGAGGCTTTTTAGTTCCTCTTCACTTTCTGCCATAAGGGTGGTGTCATCTGCATATCTGAGGTTATTGATATTTCTCCTGGCAGTATTGATTCCAGCTTGTGCTTCTTGCAGCCCAGTGTTTCTCATGATGTATTCTGCATAGAAGTTAAATAAACAGGGTGACAATATACAGCCTTGACATACTCCTTTTCCTATTTGGAACCAGTCTGTTGTTCCATGTCCAGTTCAAACTGTTGCTTCCTGACTTGTATACAGGTTTCTCAAGAGGCAGGTCAGGTGGTCTGGTATTCCCATCTCTTTCAGAATTTTGGACAGTTTATTGTGATCCACACAGTCAAAGGCTTTGGCATAGTCAATAAAGCAGAAATAGATGTTTTTCTGGAACTCTCTTGCTTTTTCCATGATCCAGCAGATGTTGGCAATTTGATCTCTGGTTCCTCTGCCTTTTCGAAAACCAGCTTGAACATCTGGAAGTTCAAGGTTCACATATTGCTGAAGCCTGGCTTGGAGAATTTTGAGCATTACTTTACTAGCATGTGAGATGAGTGCAGTTGTGTGGTAGTTGAGCATTCTTTGGCATTGCCTTTCTTTGGGATTGGAATGAAAACAGACCTTTTCCAGTCCTGTGGCCACTGCTGAGTTTTCCAAATTTGCTGGCATATTGAGTGCAGCACTTCCACAGCATCATCTTTCAGGATTTGAAATAGCTCAACTGGAATTCCATCACCTCCACTAGCTTTGTTCGTAGTGATGCTTCTTAAAGCCCACTTGACTTCACTTTCCAGGGTGTCTGCTCTAGGTGAGTGATCGCACCGTCGTGATGATCTGGGTCGTGAAGATCTTTTTTGCTCTTCCGTGTATTCTTTACCAGTAGCACCACCCTAGTCTCTGTATTAAATTCTATCCTCAGAAGCAACCTAAGTAAATTTTTACTTTCTGGATAAGACATCCACTTTCTGGACTCCACACAGTGGATGTAAAAGTACATCAGGAAAATTCTAGCCAAAAGAAACCTGCTGCGGAAAAGGGGGCTTTAAGTAAAAAAATAATTGTTAAAGCATCTAGAGAGTCACTACACAGTGATAAAATATTCAAGAGTCAAGTTGCTATAAGAATTTTAAGTGTATCTACACCTAGTATAATACTCTCAGAATATGCAAAGTCAGATTGGTAGAATTCGAGGAAGATTTGAACATCATGAGTGTATTATGATTAGGAACTTCAAAATACTTCTCCTGATTATAGATATGTCAGGAAGACAAAAACTAGCAACAACATTGAAAGTGTAAACAATTCAATGAAATTTGTATCCAACACTTAAAGGAAACAGATTATTCTCAAGTACACAAGGAACGTTACAGAATTTGATCAGGCACTAGGTCATAAAGAGGTCTTGATAAATATCAGATGTATGTATCATATAGTTCATATTTGTTGATTGTAGTAGTTGAAGAAATATCTAAACTTATCTAAACTTAAGGCCTTGTGTATTTAGAAAACTTTCAAAAACATTACTAATCAGATCAGATCAGTCACTCAGTCATGTCCGATTCTTCGCGACCCCACGAATCGCAGCACGCCAGGCCTCCCTGTCCATCACCAACTCCCGGAGTTCACTCAGACTCACGTCCATCGAGTCAGTGATGCCATCCAGCCATCTCATCCTCTGTCGTCCCCGTCTCCTCCTGCCCCCAATCCCTCCCAGCATCAGAGTCTTTTCCAACGAGTCAACTCTTCGCATGAGGTGGCCAAAGTACTGGAGTTTGAGCTTTAGCATCATTCCTTCCAAAGAAATCCCAGGGCTGATCTCCTTCAGAATGGACTGGTTGGATCTCCTTGCAGTCCAAGGGACTCTCAAGAGTCTTCTCCAACACTACAGTTCAAAAGCATCAATTCTTCGGTGCTCAGCCTTCTTCACAGTCCAACTCTCACATCTAATAGTTTATGATTTAAGAAATAAATTATAATGAAAAATTTAAATTTCTAGAGTTAAACAACAATAGTACCATCAGCATTCAGAGTAGTGCTACAAAGAAAATCTGTACCTCTAAATACTTACAAAAGAAAAAGAGAAAAGCTAAAAATTAAATACTTAAAATTATAAAGTTAGAAAAATGACAACAGGATGATCTCCAAAAAAGGTGCTATAGAGAAGATGAAATGGTCAAGTTGTGCCATAGGTGAAACAAAGCAAAATCAAAACAAAAAACTAAAAACCAGGCAAGTATCTATAGTGACAATAAAGAGAAAACAAAAAACAACTAATATTTTGAATATGAAAGAAGACATAAATCATTTTAAACAGAGATTTAAAACATGATAGATGCTAACAACTTTAAAACCAGAGAAAAATGGAAAAAATAAAAAACTTGCAAAACTGACACTAACAGAATTGAAGCAACAGTTGTAAATCTTCTGAAAAAGAGAAGCAGCACAGGCTTACACTGCTTTACCAGCGTTTGCGTGTGCTCAGTCGCTCGGTCGTGTCCGATGCTTTTGTGACCACATGGAGTGTAGCCCGGCAGGCTTCTCTGTTCATGGGATTTTTCCCAGGCAAGAATACTTGGGTTGCGGTTTCCGCCTCCAGGGGATGAGCCCGACCCAGGGATTGAACCTGTGCCTCCTGCATCTCTTGCATTACAGGTATATTCTTTACCACTGAGCCATAGGGGAAGCCCAGGTTTACTAGTAAGTTCTATCAAGTTTGGGGTACAAATCATCTCTCAATCTTTTATCACTATTCCAATAAAAGGAAAGAAAAAAGTCTATGTCAGTTCGTTTTAAAACCAGACATGGACATTTTGAGGGAGTAAAGTTATAACATTGCTTTACCCATTAATATAGATCAAAGAACTTTAAATAAAACATTAACAAATTGAATCACACTATATAAAAAGACAACCAACCAAAATAAACCTGGCTTTATACCACTTGTGTATAAAACACCTAATTTACCACATTAATAGATTTTAAAACATATGATCATTTCAATGGATTGAGAAAAACCCTGAGATAACATTCAATATATATTCACAATTATAAACTTTTAGTAATCTACCAGTATAACATCACTTTTGTGATCTAATAGAGAGTACCTGCAAAAACCACTGCAGCGAATGCTGTGCTGAGTGAAGAAGCATTAGAAACTGCCCCATCATTCCCACTTCTGGTCAGCACTGTGCTGAATTTCTACAACAGTGAAATAAGGGCAGGAGAATAATCAACTCAGTGCAGATGGATTAGCAAGCAGAAAATAGACCAGTTTAATACCAGCTAATGTGATCCTTATATGCAAAAACCTAAAGAACATGTAAATTATTAGAAAAGATACACAGATTTAAAATTGTATTTAAATTTTAAATACTACCTATTGACCACCAACAAATAATAGAAGATCTAATTTAAAAGACACTGACATTGAAAATGGTAGAGAGTATCAGAACTTAATAATAATTCTAACAAAAGCATGTAAGTTTCTGCAGGAAGATTTAAGTGGCATAAGAGATGTTAAAGATGGATCGACTAAATGGAGAAGGATGCTGTGGTCATAGAGACAAAACAAATTATTAAAATGTCAATTATGTAAAAGTCAATCTATTGATTCAGTATAATTTTAACTCAAATCCCAACAGGGTTGTTCTTAAAACTTGACATGCTTGATCCTGAGATGTGTTTGGGAGAATAAAATTCCAAGAATAATCAGAATACTTCAAAAGAAGAGCAGAGGAAGGAAACCTTTAACACAAATATTAACCCATAATAATTAAGACAGTGTCGTACTGACCCCAAAGTATATCATCAAGGAGAAAAAATAAAGCTCAGAGACAGCTGTGTGCACATAAGGAACTTTAGTGAGATATACAGTGTACCAGATCAATGGGGGAAAGAAAGGAGTATGCAAAATGATTATGCAAGCAGTTTAAGCCGTTGTCAGCTGAGCCTTTTATTTAATGGGGGGGGGGTGTAGATTTTTCTAGTGCACTATTTGTTATTAATTATTTAAAACACATGTTATTTCTTAAGAAATTCAAGAGTCAGGTTTGCAATTTGGTTACAGATAGACAAAAAATCTTATTAAGAGATGAGAGGAGCAGCAGCTCTTCAGGAGTATTTGTTGCTAAACTCTTGAATGCAGGGCAGGTCCCCAGTGATGGGGCCCAACACTTCCATTTACAGGACAATGTGCTCTTCCATGTCGCCCCTTCCAGCAAGCTGTGGCCCTGGACAGAAGGTCTCTACCAAGTTTCCCCAGATGGGTCATGCCCGCAGTTTATCCTGCCCTGGCCCTATCAGCTGTATTCTGCTGTGGCATCAGCTGGAAGGAGAAGCACCACCACAGCTGGGCAGGAAGCCCGCATCTAGCTTCAAGCCAAGGACCCTGGGCCGAGCTCACCTTGCAAAGACTCTGAAGTGATCGTACTCCTCCTTAGGGAATGGTGAGGTCTGCAACCACAACCAACATCTCGTCACAGAAATCATAATGGAACACAGGTCCCCCTGTGTTAGTTCATTCACTCATTCACCCATGATTCAGTCGGTCATTCAATAAATGTTCATCGAGTCTTACCACTTACTGTGTTCCAAATGTGGCAAATGGAGGGGTTCTGCCATAATATAGAACTTCACCTCTCCTAACTCATCAAACCAAGAATGGGAAAACCAACTGAATTTCTGTGGGAACCACTGAAGGCACCAGGGATTCTCCCTGTGCTCAACTCTCCAGGATCACGTAATCTGCGTGGGAGTGACTCGGAGGGCAAAGGTACCACCGCTAGCGCACACGTTCCATAGCGCTGAGTTACTCCTTCAGTGAACCAGCGGAAGGCTAATCACCTTCCCTCCTCCCTCAAGGAGGATAATAGGGGCAGGAGGTGCCAGGCCAAAATACCTTTTGATGCTCAGAAAAATTCTTTTCAGAGCTATTTATGTGCATGTGTGCCTATGGGTCTGGGTTTAATAAAAGCCTGTACAACAGCCAAACTATCAAAATGTTTAAGAACCCACAAGTATGTGGCTTCCCTCCTAGAGTTTTCATGTCATCAACAATTGAGATGTTAGAATCGCCCAGCTAATGTGAGAGACAGCCGTGGTACAGGGCGGGCCCTGACTTGGCATCAGAATGCTGGCCATTACTGAGCTTCCCGGTTGCCATGGTTCCCCAAAAGGTCCCCTAAACCCTGAGGTCCTCACGTGCTTCCAAAACAGGCCATTTCCAGGGTGCTGAACAGGCCCACACATCCTAGTACCATGTTCCTTAAACTCAAGATGCATTTACTCCATCCACTGATTCGAGTAAAAGAAGACACAGAAGTAGGTGGCGGAGGGAACTGCCTTTCCCACTCCCTGCCATGCCTCTTCCTAGACGATTTTATGTCTTCCGGGCCACAGCCATGGTCATCCGTTCTGTGTGAGCTCATTTATCTCAGTTAGCCCTCTGGTAGCCCATGTGTCTTCTGGTGCCTCATCTCCTTTCTGAGATTCTACTCGCAATTCCATTTTTTTTTTTCCTACCATACTTACTGTCTCATGAAGCTCCTCTTTTTTATGCTCCCTTTTTAAGGGAGCAGTTGGCCTTACATATAAAATGACAGAAAATTTTGTTCGCTTCAGTTAGCGGCTGGAGAATCACAGTGCGGAACCCAGACTTCTGCGGAGCCCACTGCAGGACAGAAAGTGGAGGTAAAGTGGGGCAGTCACAGAACTCAAGGGAAGGAAGAAGGGCAGTTGTTCTGCAATTGTCTGAATTTAAATCTTCAGGGAAAAGAAAAGGTATCTAAGGAGGACTTTAGTGAAGGTTTTCTGTCTATTAGGCTGTGTAAAACCTGTGCTGTGTCTTCCAGATAATTTAGGATAAAAAGCTGGATCCATTCTCTTGGTTTAAGGGAATACACAGATGTTTCTTTAGTGAATACATAGATGCCAAAGGCATCTTTTTATTTCCTTCTCTTTTCTTTTTTTCTTTTTCCCTCCCTCCTTCCCTCCCTTCCTTCCTTCCATTCCTTTGCAGTTCCATGTAGGATCACTAAATTTCTTGTATTCCTAAGAACTAAGTAGTCAAAAGTCGAACTCAAAGTGATATAACTCAGATCCCTTCTAATGCAAGTCCCAGTGTCTTGGAAGACCAGACACTTAAACAGTTGTTTCAAATAGTAGCTCCGCACCCAGATTACTCTGTATTTTTGGATAACTCATTCAACTTTTCTAAGCCTCTATTCCTTCCCTTGTTAAGTGAGGCACTCTTAACAATGGTCCATTAGTAATCATTGTAAGGGCTGAATAATAAAATATACACTTTTTAAAAAAACTACAGAGTGATTACATCTTAAGTGACTCTTTTAATTCATTTCAGTCTTTTCTTGAATCCTCTGATTTAAATTGGCAGAACACCTATTTGAAAATGGCCAGTGATGGCAGTATTTTATTCCAGCGTGAATGAATCTGTGTCTGCACAGGGGCCCTGGGCCTCCCTGCCCAGCCTCGGCTCTCAGTGCTGCTGGTATGTTGCTGTGTGTCACAGAGATCAATGCAAGAGGAGAGCGCACTGATCCTGGTGTGGAGGCAGGGAGTTCTGCCAAAGCCATCTGCTCAGAGAAGTCAGAGGCCACAGACAGAGAAATGCGATTTTAATTTTTTGAGCTAAGAAGTTTTATAAAATAATTTTCCCCATTTTTTGATGTGAAGCCTGAAGGAAAATAATAATAAAACAAAACTGGAGGAGAGAAGGTTTTTTGCCAAATGACATTTTCCCTATTCTTTCTGCATCTATTCCTAGAAAAAAGAACTTGAAGAATGCAGGAAAAGCGTTGGCGGTGTACCAGACCTCCTTGTTTTGCTCCTCATCATTGTGAAAGCAAATTTGTTTTTGGAGTATGAGAAGCTAAAGCCCCCACCTCACTGCTGTCTTCAGACAGCGAGTAAAGATAATGATGGTACAAGTAATAAATGCTGGAGAGGGTGTGGAGAAAAGGGAACCCTCTTCCACTGTTGGTGGGAATGCAAACTAGTACAGCCACTATGGAGAACAGTGTGGAGAGTCCTTAAAAAACTGGAAATAGAGCTGCCTTATGATCCAGCAATCCCACTGCTGGGCATACACACTGAGGAAACCAGAAGGGAAAGAGACACGTGTACCCCAATGTTCATCGCAGCACTGTTTATAATAGCCAGGACATGGAAGCAACCTAGATGTCCATCAGCAGATGAATGGATAAGAAAGCAGTGGTACATATACACAATGGAGTATTATTCAGCCATTAAAAAGAATACATTTGAATCAGTTCTAATGAGGTGGATGAAACTGGAGCCTATTATACAGAGTGAAGTAAGCCAGAAAGAAAAACACCAATACAATATACTAACGCATATATATGGAATTTAGAAAGATGGTAACAATAACCCTGTGTATGAGACAGCAAAAGAGACACTGATGTATAGAACAGTCTTATGGACTCTGTGGGAGAGGGAGAGCGTTGGAAGATTTGGGAGAATGGCATTGAAACATGTAAAATATGTATGAAACAAGTTGCCAGTCCAGGTTCGATGCACGATACTGGATGCTTGGGGCTGGTGCACTGGGACGACCCAAAGGGATGGTATGGGGAGGGAGGAGGGAGGAGGGTTCAGGATGGGGAACACATGTATACCTGTGGTGGATTCATTTTGATATTTGGCAAAACTAATACAATTATGTAAATTTTAAAAATAAAATAAAATTAAAAAAAAAAAGATAATGATGGTGACGTTTATAAGGTGCTTACGTCATGCGGGCATGATGCACCTTGCCAGAATGATGGTGTTCAGTCCCTGCAACCATCCTAGGAGGCTGGCACAGAGAGGACACCCAGCCCAGGGTGGAAGTGGTAGAGCCGAGGAGATTAAGGGGCCTCTCTTATTCCTGAGTGCACATTCTTAAGCACAATGCTGCCTTTCTGATTTGGGAATTACAAGCCAAGCTTAAATCCCCAGATTGGAAGTTTGAAATACTCATCTCAGAACCACAGATACACAGAATTGTAAGCCTACTCATATTGCCCCAGTTCTTTGAAAATCGTGATGTTTTTTCTTCTTTTTATAAGAAAAATTCATTTATTTATTTGTATTTATTTTCTGGCTTTGCTGGGTCTTTGTAGCTTGTGTGGGCTTCCTCCAGTTGCAGTGAGCGGCGGCTGCGGTTTGTGGCGCTGCGTGGGCTACTCACTGCGGGGCTTCTCTTGCGGCAGAGCACAGGCTCGAGGGCACACGGTCTTCGGCAGTTGCGGCTCGCAGGCTCTCGGTCTTGGGCTCAGAGGTTGTGGCGCATGGGCTTAGTCGCTCCACGGCATGTGGAATCTTCCTGGACCGGGAGTCAAATCTACGTCACCTACGTTGGCAGGTGGATTTCTATCCCCCGTGCCACCAAGGAAGTCCCCACGATGTTTAAGAATGGAAAGCCAAGGCAGTGGAAACCCCTCTGAATATCTTGTTTTAAAGAAGAAAAATAAATTTTCAGAGAAAATCCAGTAGTATCCCTTTCTTTGATGTTATTTTACTGCTCTTCTTGGTTTTTGGAGGAATGAACTAGGAAGTAAAAATGCTTTCCTGGGGAGAGGATTTGTAACAGATCTGAGCTCACTGAGATAGTCCAGGGGGGACCAGAAGTCCCTCTGCAAAAAGAGTTGCCTGCCACTCCGCCTGGCCTGCTAATTCTGACCAATTATGAAAAGGCATAGTTCAGATTTGTGTTAGTAAAAGCCCCAGTGAAGGGTTTTCATGGAAACTCTCCTCACCAGTCTCATCTCACTGACAGATGGTCATTCTCCCTTCTCTGCATAGTGCATCCTGGCAGATGCCCAGAGGAGGTAAGTACTGCCTGGCAGCACCTCTCTTCACTACTTGTCTCTCTCCTGCCGCCAATTCTGTACGTGCTTTCCAAGACTCAGCTGTCTTTTCCCCCCACACTTATTTTTGCCAGTTGTATTTGTTATTTTAATTATAGACGCTAACATTTTGTAAATTGGTAAAGTATGAGGGTGATAAAATTCATGTGTGAAAAGAGTTGTTTCAGTGAAAATTATCATATTTATCAAATCTAAGACACTTGTTGAGTTTAAGTCACTATTTTATGTATAATTTAGAGTGAAAGAATACTGACAATTAAACCATGCTATACTATTGATTGTACACTATTCCTGTTTCAGAGAATTTTAAATGTGGAAAAAAATTTAATTAAAAAAATTTTAATGTATATGTTATATTTGTATATATATATGGGCTTCCCTTGTGGCTCAGATGGTAAAGAATCTGCCTGCAGTGTGGGAGACCCAGGTTCGATCCCTGGGTTAGGAATATCCCCTGGAGAATGGCATGGCAACCCACTCCAGCATTCTTGCCTAGAGAACTCCACAGACAGAGGAGCCTTGCCGGCTGGAGTCCATGGGGCCGCAAAGAGTCAGACGTGGCTGAGCGACTTCCCTGTCACTTTCACAATATGTCACTGTGACTACACAATCGCATATTGCAATTTTATCTCAGTTACACAAATTAAGTTAGCATATAGGAAATTTAAATGAAACAATATGGTGAAAATAGTAGACAATCAAAAACTCTATACAGGAAGTGTACCTAAAGCATGAGAATTCAGTATTCATTGGTGTTTTATCTTCCGTTTTGATTGACACTAGATGCTAGCAAATTTTGAAACAAGCTGATTAAGATTTGTACATTCAGTTAGTACAAATGACTTCTTAGTCGTTTACATAACGTATAGTAGAGATTTCTCACAAGTCAGGTTGCAGTGTTGAAGGAAAGAAGTTCCTTCCTATAATTAGAAAGGATCCCCTAAACTGCACTCAGCTTAAGACAGCCAATATGCAAGAGATTAAAGCCATTATAATAATGTGGCTTCAAGGAACGTAGGTTTGATAAGGAAAATAACCTAAGCTTCTATTTCCCATTAAATGTGAATTAGAATTCATAAAATAAGTTAAATAATTTGGAAAAACTCTACAATGAACAGACAATTGTGACCAAATATGCAGATGACTATTCACAAACACTGTGACCCAGTAAAACCCAATGGCATAAATCCAAAAGAAAAACATATGTATATATACACACACATATATACCATAGGAGACACATATAAAAATACTTATTACAGAAATTGGAACCAACATAATGCTCATAAACAGAAAAGAGGATGAACAAAATTTGGAATAATCACGTAATGGAATATTACACAGCAGTCAAAACTGATAACAGTGGAAAAAAAAGTTTGGCTGAAGCTAAATAATATAATATTAAATGATTAAAAATTACTTATAGCATAATGTTCTTCTTAAAATTATAAGTAATTAAAAAAAACTATACATTTAGTTTTGGGAATATATATTGATGTAATAAGACCAAATAAACAGGAAATTAGTTAAGAAGGACATGATATTCAGGATGGTGGTTAACCTGGGTTGAAAGGAGCAAGAAGCTGGGAAAAGGGAAAAAATATGGCTAGATGTAGTTTAAATTCAAAATGTTTGTTCTTCTTAAAGGCTGGTTAGTTCCTGGGTGTATTATATTATAATATAATTAAAGAATTAATTGAATAAAGGAAAGTCATGCATTATGGTGATGTGTTAGGAGCCAGGGATTACCCATTTCTGTGCAACTGAGGTCCAAGTAAATGAATCAATATGTGAGCAAAGTGGATTTCTAAGTGCTAGCATTTGAAAATTTTAATAAAAATGTATGCTGTGTGTTATTAATTTATATGATATTTAAAATATGTTTTGGATGCAGTTGCTTGTTGGACATATGTGTTATAAATATCTCCTTCTACTCTAAAACTTGACTTTAAAAACAAAAATCTCTTATATCTTAATATAGATTGATTTATCTTTCTTTTCTTTCATGGTCAATCGTGTTTGTGTTATTTTTAGGGGGAAAAAAACCCAATACCTTTCTTTATGCCAAGCTCTCAAATACATATTATATTCTCTTCAAATAGCTTTATTGTTTTACACTTCACATTTAGATCAAAATCTATCTGGAATTTACATTTTTGTTAGGTGAAAAGAGTGGTCTAGTTCCATTATTTTTTGCCTATTGATATGTTATTAACCCATCACCTTTTAATGACAAGGCCATTGTTTCTTTCAGTAAACTCACTATCACTTTTCTCACTGAGGCATGAGTTTGGTTTTGCATGCTCCGTGACATTTTGCTGTTCAGTTTGTCTTTTTTGCACCATTAATAGATTTATAATATCTTGTGATATCTGATAGGATACGTTCTCCAATTTGACTTGTCTTCTTCCAGATTGTCGTGCATATTCCAGATTCTTCAGATTTTTGTATGAATTTTACAATCACACATATATATGACTGCAATTCATATGTGTATGTGTACAATCATATCTGTCTACATTGTATAGACCAAGCTTGCATACAGAGAATAGTTCACTTAGTCATAATGTACTATTATTTTTAACATATTATTGGATTTGATTTGCTAATATTTATTGAAGGACTTATGCATCTATACTTATGAAGTGATTAATCTGTAGTTTTCCTAACTTACAATGTCCTTGTGAGGTTTCCAGATCAATATTTTGCCTGACCCCATAAAAAGACCTGCTGGTCTTACCCTCCCTTCTTTACAGAGCTTCTCTTTCATTTGCTCCTGTTGACCCTGCTATGCTCAATTTGGATCTTACTCCTAGTATTTTCTCCTCAGTTCAAGTTTCATCCCTGAACAAGGGCTTCCCTGGTGGCTCAGAGGGTAAAGTGTCTGTCTGCAATGCAGGAGACCTGAGTTCAATTCCTGGGTTGGGAAGATCCCCTGGAGAAGGAAATGGCAACCCACTCTGGTACCCTTTCCTGGAAAATCCCATGGGCGGAGAAACCTAGTAGGCTATAGTCCATGTGGTCACAAACAGTCAGACATGACTGAGCAAATTTCACTTTCTTTCAGAAAAGTTCATCCCAGAAATGAGTCTTTTGGGGTTGTCTTGAGAATCAACAGGGCCCAGAACCCTCCACAAACCATCTGACACTATTATGGCCCCTATACAATGGCATCCCACTCCAGTACTCTTGCCTGGAGAATCCCAGGGACGGGGGAGCATAGTGGGCTGCCGTCTATGGGGTCGCACAGAGTCGGACACAACTGAAGCAACTTAGCAGCAGCAGCATACTCATCCTCAGGTTAAAGCCTGCAAAAGACCCTTTCAGTGATGCCTGGTGGCTTCATAATAACCTATTAGATGATCAGTTGTAACTCTTGATACTTTAGAGATTCTCTACTTATAAACGTGGCCTTCCCTGGTGGGTCAGTGGTAAAGAATCCACCTGCCGATGCAGGAGATGTGGGCTTGATTGCTGGGTCAGGAAGATCCCCTGGAGAAGGAAATGGCAACCCACTCCAGTATTTTGCCTGGGAAATCCCATGGACAGACGAGGCTGGAGGATTACAGTCCATGGGGTCGCAAAGAGTCAGACATGACTTAGAGACTAAACAACACAACTTATCAGTGTAGCCAAATGCCCCTTTGGCGTCCCTCCACTGTCTCCTGTGACATTTTAAGACCATGGGAATCTTGTTACAACTGATGGTCTGTCTCCACCCACTTATATTTTGATAGGTATCAGGATGTCTTGTCACTGAGTATTGGACTTAAAGTTGTTTGAGATGTTTTGGCTTTTGTATCCTGGGTGACCCCAGGGACTATTTGGAGGGGTGATCCAACTCATGGAACTCACAATGTCTTAACCTTAACCAGTCATCTCACCGCTCAGCTGTATCCAACTTCAGACATCTATACCAAGGGCCAAACCTGACAAACAATGAAAAATGCCTCATGGCTGAAACCTTAAATGCAGGGTCACATTTGTATCCTTCTTAACTCTCCTTCTCCCACACTCTTATTACAACTATTGTTTAAATTCACAGAGAATCCAAGGTTGTTTTTCTCTCCATGTTCTCCCAATTAGACGTTCTCTCTATCTCTTTCTTTTTCTCTCTCCTCTTCTTTTTTTTCTCTCTCTCTCCCCTCAGCTTACCCCAGGGCTACAGATCATGATTAGACTGGAAATTCCATGAGAGGCATAGCCATCCATTTCCCCCAATAATGCACATGAAGCTGGACACGCTATCAACTCTCAGTAAGTATCTATTGAATGACTAGCACAATCTCACGACTATAGACTCACCATAACATGTTCTCCATTTTACTCAGTGCCTTGCATTTGATTATAACTTGTTTTGTTTGCTTTTGACATATTTCTTCTCTTGTTATTCTCAGTAGTTACTTCAAACTTTTAGCTTCAAATTAAGTCTCTTACCAACCACTCATTCTCAAGCACTGTTATTCATGATTTTATTCATTAATTCAACAGATCAGTTGCCAGAAACTCTTGTATTGGGAGCTCAACAGTAAGCAAAAGAAGGCACGGTTCAAGCTCTTGTGGAGCCTACAGTTTAAGGGAGGACACAAACATGACTCAAATAATTAGGGGAAAATTATAATTCAAATACATTCTCTGAAGAAGAGGGACTTGGCTCTGTAACACCAGTAATAAAGCAAGCTGACCTAGGTAGGAGCATTCCAGAAGGCTTCCTACAGAATACCATTTGGATGTGTTAGGTAGGTAGAATAGGGAAAAGGAGTCCAAAATGGCGGTGGCTAAAAGACAAGGAAGGTCAAAGGAAGGTCCGAGGACCAGAGTGAAGACTTAAGGCAGAACAAACAGAACAAACAGCACTCCTGGCTAAGCCCAATTTGCATAGGGCAGGCCCAGGTGGAGGAAAAAACATATAAAAGGAGGAGCCAAAGCGCTTTCTCTGGGACTCTCTCTCCCACGTGCATGTGCGCGCTCTCTTTCTCTCTCTCTCTCTTTCTCTCTCTCTCTGTTTCTCCCTCCCCATGCACTCCTCCACTCCCTTCTCTTCGAGTCTTGGATTCTCCTGCTATCTTCTAAATAAAATGGAGCTGTAACACTGATTTGCCTAAGAGCTGTAACACGGTTTGTCCAAGACCTGAGAGCTGTGATGCGCCGAGGGCTTTAATGTCCATTGCTCCAAATCTTTGTTGTGACGAGACAAAGAACCGAGGAACATACACTCACGTGACAGATGGCACTGAGGTGGGTGTGTTGGAATTAACTAGAGAGAGGCAGGTGAGTAGTGGACAGAATCCTGCCTGAGTGAAATACCACTTTCAAAGCCCTGATGGCTTCCTTCTATGTCTCTTGACTACACAGATTAAAATATACAATCTGAGGATGCTAGTGCTCTGGCCTCTGGCATCCCAATTCCTCACTTTCCTAATATATCCATTAGTGTCTCGTGACCATGTTAATAAAAATCTGCTCTAAGAGACAGAATTCCTCTCCAAGCCCCTTTGGCTCATCTAGTCCCTCCAGTGACTTCACCACACTTTTTTCCCCAGATTTCTAGATTAGATAAACATAATCGACTTTGTACTTCTTCAGGCCTCAGTTTTCCTACTTATCACATGAGCGGTTTAGATTCTGGGAGCTCTAGGCCATTCTCAGTCCCAGCAGCTTCTGAAAGGAGTTCCCTTCAGCTGATAGAGGGCAGTGGCAATTACACAGCATTTTGCAGAGAAAGGAGGCCACTGTCTTGCTGCAGGCCTGCCTCAGCCCATGCCCTGTGTCTCTGGGTCTCCACTGTGCCTACATTCCCACAGCCCCCGGTGACAGCTCTTTCTCTTCTATAAGTACAGGATGAATCAGGTGTCGACAGAAATCTGCCGAGTATTTGCCCTTTTGGACAGTGGGAAATGAAAGCAGACCCCTGGATAAAGCTTACTAAACTGAGGGACAGACTGGAGCCAGGCTGAAGGAGCCAAGCAAGGGAAGGGGTCAAGAGACCCTTCCCCCAGGGGCCTAGAAAAGCACGTCCAGGGCTGGTCCTGTCTCTCAGTTTCCGTGGTTTTCACCATCAATCCCCTGGTTAAAACACCACAGAACATGTTAAAACAAACAATGCTGTTACCAGGTATCATTAGCCTGAAACAAAAGCAAAGCAGCCACTGCTATCTGTTAATTGATTCCAGAAGTTAAGCACTGTATGCTCTTATCCTAAGGATTTAGGGCAAGGTCATAGGCAGCTGGGAATATACTTTCTTTTTGGAACAGTGGGGCTTGACCTAGAGGAAACTCTCTTAATTTCAAATGCACAAGTTCTTCTCTCCCAAGTTCCTTTTTATATCATCACTTCCCCTACCCCGTGGACATCCCGCCCTAAGGGACATGGCTCCCACCCGACTCTTCTCCTCCAGGCTGGTCCTTGCTGCTCACCTTGCTCTCATTTCCTCTCCCTCTCTCTTAGTGACCCTCTCTATCTCTCTCCCTAATCCGATTCATGCCTTCAACCACTTCTCAGACCTCATCTCTGCTGGTCGTCTCTCCTCCACTTCCGTTCCCATCACATTCTGCTCATTATGCAGGGAGAAGGCCCAGACTTTTGTGCACTACCTCCCTGTTTACACATCTGTCCCCCCACCAGACTTTGAGCTTGCCAAGGGTAGGAATCACACTGTGTGTTTTTCAACAGCATATAGGGCAGGACCCAAGATGTAGCGGTCATCGATAAATATTTGCAGAATTAAATCATTCTTACTCAACCCTTCAGCCTGGGAAATGGTTCAGGAGCAGCTGCTCCCTTATTATATAGATGATGTTTTAGAAAAGATCAGCCAACTGGCCTGTTCCTCTGCATCTGGCTGTAGGTTCGTTTTTGATGCCCTGCTCCAAATATGGATGCAGAGCCTGAAGCTCTGGGCCCAACTCTGTCTCAGGGTGTAACTCAACTCCGTGCACAGGGCCCCTCTGAAGCTACCAGGCTCCTTCCCACAGCTCTTCCTCTTAAAGAGCATTTCAACAGTGCTTCCAATGGAGTGACCCATAGTGTGACTCTGCAGATGGAGTAGCCCGACCAGGAAGTGAAGAGAGTTTTGGCTCCAGAGGAAACAAAAGAACTTGTTCTCCCAGGCTCTCCAGGGAGCCCTGGCTAATGAGTAATGAGCCCAGATTCTGTCTCTGCTCAGGCACTACGGGGCTGGGGCTAGGGGTTTGGGGGGTGAGTGGGTACAAATGTGGGGCTGCACAGAGGACCCTCAGGCAAGTTGTAGGGCTCCACTGGACTCCAGGGTCACCAGCTGCAAAAGAACAGCCCTGCAACCTGAAATCCTGAAGATTTTTAACCCAAACAGTTATAAATCCAAATGTGAAGCTGAGATCACTTTTACTTACCCTGACCCACTTATTCTAAGATGACTTTTTTTTTTTAATGGACTGGAAGGCAAATCCAAAACAAATTCCCTCATGTGCCAGTAGTCTGTGTTAGCTGAGGTAAGTGGGAGAGGGCTCTCCCAGGTGTGGAAACCACAGAGTCTCTTGGGCCTGTTTTCAGTTATGTTAAAATCCTTAGGCTTAAGCCCATTTATCTGTATTTGTATTTTAAAAGTGGACATTTCCTGTTCTTTTGAAGACTTAATTCCAAGTGTTCCGGATTTCTGGTGTGTTTCCACAAAATATGGCGGAAAAATTTACTAAAAAGAGTTCAAAGCTCACAGAGTGAATTTTCCTGTAGGCATGCACCTTGGCTTAAATTTCAAGGCAAGCGGGGTAGAAAGGACAGCATAGCTAGAACCCACCTAAGCGAAACTTTTATTTTGGAACCCGTATTTGGAACATTTGTTGAATCTATAACCACAAACATTGACCCAGATGTATTCTTCACTTGTGTCTTTCTCCAAAAACAAAAAGGACAGGAAGCTTGTCCTCCATTGTAACCCCAACTGTTATGTAAACTTAATCAGTAAACATTTACCAAGCAGTTTTCCTGGGTGAGACCCACTTCAGAACCCATTTGAAGACGGGAATATAGAAATACAGAAGAAACTTACAGAACTGAGGGGAACAAAGTGAGAAGTTTTGAGAGGAAGGAAAAAAGTGATGTCCTGGATGTTTTTCTTCAGGGAAGAAGCCAGAGTGCAAGTCATAAGTTTTCCAAGAAGAACTCACAATAGCTCTTTAAGGACAAAGCAAGGGGTAGACCTTTAGCAGGTGGAGAAAAGGGATGGCATTTGGGAGAGAGAGTAAACCAGTGCCTTTGGGAACGTGAAATTGCAAGTATCTTCAAAGGTGGAGGAAGTTGAGATGAATGGATGGCAGGGTGGGTGAGAAGAAGACAAAACGCAGCCCTGAAAGAGTCAAATTAGGAGGGAATGAAGATTCCAGGCCAAGGCATCCAGGCACTGGGGAGACATTGCCTTTAAGCAAATAACATGTTCAGATTTGATGGTAGAAAGACTTTTATTATGCAAAGCTTTGAGCACTTTGTATCTGTGCATGGTGTAGGTGATGAATAGGAGGGTAAGATGCTAGTCACAGAAAAGCAGAGAGGAAGTAGCTGTAGACAGATGGGTTTGAGATAGCAAAGATGACGGCAATGGCCTAGGGAGAAAGAAGCCTTTAGACCAACAATGCTGAGTCCCAGAAGGATGGGGTGAGGAGCAGGAAGGACTCAGTAATATCTTACGAGGTTTCATACTGATGATGACCTTTGTGACAGTGATCGTGGCATGATGACAGTCAGTGTTCACAGCATTTGTTGTGCACAGCTTCAAGCACTTTATGTCTGTGAACTCATTCCAGCCTCCCTAACCTTCTAAGTAAGCACTGCACTTATCACTGTTTTACAGATGAGGAAACTGAGGCACGGAGAGATTGAGTAAGTTGCCCAAGCTCACACTGTAAATGGTGGACCTAGGATCCAAACCCACATGGTCTGGGTTCAGAAGCTGCAGCTTTGCCACTCACCAGATACTTGATTAAAGATGTAGATTACAACCTGAGGAGAAGATGACTTCAGCTTTGGACAAGTGAGATCCAGGCACCTGTCCACCCCAGAAGACATGTGCAAGGGCTACTGGAAGTGCATTAGAGCATCTCGAGTTTACAGAACTGCCTTCACACAAGATCCAGAGGCCTCGAGAAAGGCAGTGCAGTGCAGCCAAATCCCCAGCCCCCACTTGCGCTCTGCCAGTTACTAACTGGTCAGATCACTTCAGTCTGGACCAGTCTCATCTATGAAATGGCCATAAAAACACTATTTAATGATACAATGCAGATTAAATAAGACAAGCTCCAGGGGTAGGCTCTGGTGTATAGACGTGGCTGATGAATATCTAAATCCCCTCCCAGGACTGTGGTGCTTCATAGGAAGTGAAGTGAAGTGAAGTCGCTCAGTCGTGCCTGACTCTTTGTGATCTCATGGATAGTAGCCTGCCCCAAGCTCCACCATCCATGGGATTTTCAAGGCAAGTGTACTGGAGTGGGCTGCCATTTCCTTCTCCAGGGAATCTTCCCAACCCGGGAATCGAACCCAGGCCTCTCACGTTGTAGACAGACGCTTTACCATCTGAGCCACCAGCGGCAGACATTCATAGGAAGTTATCTAATACTTAAAGACGTCTCTGCAGTTAAGAGTTGCATGATCAAAACCATCTCCTTAAGGTCAGGAGAAAGCTTGAGGACGGTTTAGTGATGTAAAAAATTAATAAACAGAGGCCTCAATTAAGCAGAGTCAGGAGACCAGAAGAAAGCGCTCTCATGCCCTACCAGGATAGCAGATCCCAACGGGAAGACAAAAGACTCCTCTTCTTTGCTGGCAAGAGCTCAGCCAATGAAAACCCACAAACTCTTCATTTACTCTAGCCCTCCTAGCTGTCTTTTCTCCTCTATAAAAAAGTTCTCCTTCCCTTCCCATTTGAGGACTTGCATGTGGCTCCATGGTTGCAGACCCCAAACTGCAGTTCTCTGCTGATCCAAGATAAACCCATCTTTGCTGACTGCCTATTTACTTCAGGTCAACAGAAATAACCAACCCCATGCTTCCTGTTCCTCAATAGCAGCCTAATACACGGAGTGGGCTGCTGTGTGACTGGCCCATTTCCTGGCATTCACAGGTGGTGGTGTACTATCTGCCTGGCATCACTCCCAGTCTCCAGGAACATAAAGACCACCCTTCCATTTCCACCAAGGGATGAGGAAAGACAGGAAATATCCCAGGGAGAAGTGTCTTAGAAACAACAGTTTCTAAGTTGCATCCGGAAACTTAGAGTTAATGTCCTTCCCTGCCGATATGGGCCGTGGAAGAAGGAAAGGCCAAGTCAACCTCTGTTAGCACAAGGGGCACTTTTTAAATGAAGCGTAGCCTGACAGTGCAAATAAAGTGCTATATCTCTTGAAACACGTGTTTTCAGAAATAGTCTCAGTTCTTATATGCAGGGAAAATACATATAAGGATTTAGAGGATTCAAACTGAATGGAAACAGCATTCAAAAATCTAGATGGAATGCCCAGTTGAAAGGTCTAGCCACTTAAAGTAGCAATATTCAAGGTGGTTACAGTGGAAGTTAAGGGAAGTTGAGTAGAGAAGTCCACCGTCTTGGCAAGAATCAGTTTGGGTAACAGCCAGGTTTCTGGGTCTTGACCGCAGTCTCTGACTCCTATACTAAGTGCTCTGGCAATCTTTGCCTTGCTTGTGGTCCCTGGACGCAACGTGGTGGAGGCCTTTCTGAGTGTTTCAAGGCTGCCCCATTTATGCCTGATCTTGGTAAGAGCACAACTCTAGGAGCAAGTGTGATGGCCCTCCTTGGTTGGGAATTGTGATCCATGTGCCCCTTGGGAGGAAATAAGAAACACATCTTTCTGCTCTAATCCTCTGGAAGGTATCTGGAAAATCTTTAATTTTCATTCCTAGGAGGCGACACCATTCTCTCCTTCAAATATATACAGGAGAGTTAAATTGCCCCTTTAATATGTTCATTATTAACAACTACATGATTCGAGCAATTATAGTGGACAATTATAGTTTTTTGCTAACATAATTTTAACTTTGTTATTGTAGCACATATTTGTTTTCTTAAAATGATGCCATCTTTTCGTAAGCTTTTATTATTCATATCTTAGTGGTATTCAATTTATCTGTCAAAACCCAGTACACCCTCAGCCTCATTAGGACATTCCCCTAAGGCCGTTATCCAGGACTGGTAGACTTCTCTCTGTTCCAACCACTGTGTAGGACTGATATCTGTGATGGCTGTGGGTTTACATGACTTTTCCTAGGAACTAGGGCATGAACCCACTGAGCATGAGAAGACTGTCTTTAGTCATTACAGTCCCAGGGCTGCGACAGCAATCAGCTCTCACTGTGTCTTCATTCCACTAGAACTGACTTTTTAATCAAGTTCTGCAACTGGGTCCGTTACTGATACTATCACAATAACCACAAAGCTCAAATCTTGCCCTCTGTCTGAGGCTGGTTCCAAAAACCACAGATTCCATATCTGACTTTTTATTTAAGGTCTTCCATTTACAGGAAAATGAAAAATTTCCAGCTTACATAAATGAGTGTGAAGCCCATTGTCCAAGAAATAGTTTATATTAACTGCCTGGAAACACTGGGCTGGTAAGACATACCAAGTGCAGCTTTTGGAGTGTGCTCCTGCTTCTAAAAGAGAAACCCTACGCATGCATGGGTGGTCCCTTCCACATGTAACAACTTAGACTTTAAGATCTCCTGCAACACTTGGAGCCCTCTTTTAAAAAGACTGTAAAATGAATGTTTGGCCCATACATTTCACGGGCCACTTGGGCAACAGCCAATTGTCTGCCATAAATGGGTCCTGTTATTCCAGTGCACGTTGAAGGTCGACTGTCCCCCTTAAGAAACACTCCAATTCCCGGTTAATGGCTCCCCACCGACCCGGTGGTAGAGAGAGCTTTCTTTGGGAATCTCCATCTTCCTAATTCTCAAGAAGGCTTGTATTCAGGAAGTCGTTGCTTATCCTTGAATTATTTGCAGTGGAATGCAGTTATACTTAGCCTACTTGGCAGTATTAATAAATTTGATTTTGGCAAGAAAAGACGGGTGTCCATGGACTTTCACTGCTCATATTAGTCCTCTTACTGCCCTATAACATAGTACTTCTATGGACTGCTACAATAGGAGTGCCTGCTGTATGCAAGCCCACGTGCTTTACCGTAAGAAGGAGGAACGTGTTCTTATCACTTGCAGTTTATAGAGAGGGAAACTGAAGTTTAGAGAAGTTAAATACCTTAGCAGGAGCCAAACAGCTAGCAGGAGTGGTGGCTAGTGCTCCCAATCGGAGCTGTTTACTGTAAATATTATACTCCTGTAAACATTTATTTACTGTAAATATTATACTCTGACTCAATGGACATGAGTTCAAGCAAGCTCCAGGAGATGCAGAAGGGCAGGGAAGCCTGACATGCTACATACAGTCCATGGGGTCACAAAGAGTTAGACACAACTGAGCATTTAACAACAATTATACTCCTGACTGTTATGATACACTTCCAAATAGTGGGGGGTGGGGGGGTCAGAAACAATCTGGGGCTTCCCAGGCTGCTCAGTGGTAAAGAATCCACCTGAAAATCCAGGAGAATCTCGTGCACAGAGGAGCTTGGTAGGCTACAGTCCATAGGGTCACAAAGAACTGGCACAACTGAAGCGACCCAGCATGCATGAAGACTCAATCCGGGGGCTAGTACTGCAAAGATGCCAGTCTAAGCACTGGGCACTAAACACCACATTCTGCCCCAGAGTCCTCACCCGTTCCAACTGCCACTCACTAGACATATGATACTGTTGGCCATAAGAGAAATCGTACAAGGATTACTCAACTACTCAAAAAATACACTATTGGAAAAACAGGCTTTCTGACAGTGTGGGAGAATGTTATCTTTGTAGACAAAGGGTAAAATCATTTGAAAGATAAAATGGTTATTTATTGCATTTTTCCATGCTTTACAATTGATTATATACATTTAGATTTGGAGGTTATATGGTAATGTGAACCCTGATATCTCAATCCACAATTCCAGATTTCTATAGAAAGGATTAACAGAATGTAAACATAGACATCACCCCCACTGGCAATAAAACAGAGTCATATCTATGCAGAGAACATTTTGCTACAAATAGAACAGATGTGTCTGGATTGGAAAAGGCAGAGGACTGACTCCAATTTCCCTTCTCTAAAAGAAGACATCAGGGAAGAACTAAAACTCCTGTCTCAGAGGAGTAAGTGCTGGCTAGAAGGGAAAGGGGTAAAATCTGCTTTGGGAGAATTCCAGAACAAACAGCACATCTATACAGAAACCAGAAAGCAAAGCCTCCTCCTATTCAGGGAGCAGTTTGGGGGAGAGAAACCCCAATGTTTTTATGGCTATTTTGTGACTCTTTACCCAAAGTCAGGCCTGGTAGAATAATCAGTGATTAGATCATAAGTGCAGAATGGAGAGATCTCAGAGGATGATGGAAGGTATTCAAAGAGATGTTGGAAACCCCACCACGCCTTTCCCTGGAGGGTGAGGGAGGCAGGTGAGCTTAAGACATGTGCCATGGGTGGGACTCCCCCGCCCCCCTCTGCCCAAATCTATGGGGAGGACCAAACAAATTTAGATACGTTTGAGGAAACCTGAGGATGCCAGGAGTATTGAGCCACCTTCCTGAATACAGCACGAGGAGGAAACCGCACACTACTCAGCAGAAACCCTCCCTCTGGCAGGCGTGAGCGCTAGGCCGCTTCAGTCGTGTCTGACTCTGCGTGACCCTATGGACTGCAGCCCGCCAGGCTCGTCTGTCCATGGGGTTCTCCAGGCAAGAATACTGGAGCGGGTTGCCACGCTCCTCCTCCAGGATCTTCCCGACCCAGGGATCGAACCCCACTCTCTTATGTCTCCTGCATCGGGAGGCAGGTTCTTTACCACTGGCGCCACCTGGGAAGCCCTCCTAGGCAGGACATACGGCCAAAAAGGTGTGAAAGAGCCAGCGCAGCACCAGCCGGGGCAGGCGCTTGGAGAAATGCCCAGCAGCAGTGTTGGTGCCCCCCCACAGCCGCGGTGCAGAAGCTCCTGCAATGCTAGCGGGCGGTGTGGGGCAGATGGGATTCAGGAGTCCTGGTTAAAAAGGGGAGGAGGCCCAGGGTGCGGATATCATTCAAAAGAGATAGCAACAGGGTTTGTCATCAGCGATTTTGACTATTACTACCCTGGTGGCTTAGAGGGTAAAGCGACCACCTGCAATGCAGGAGACCCGGGTTCAATCCCTGAGTCGGAAGATCCCCTGAAGAAGAAAATGGCAGCCCACTCCAGTACTCTTGCCTGGAAAATCCCATGGACATAGGAGCCTGGAAGGCTGCAGTCCATGGGTGGCAAAGAGTCGGACACGACTGAGCGACTTGACTTGACTTCACTTCACCTTGAAGGCCAGGTGGCACTGGTAGCAAAACCAGGGATTTACAAGGATGGAGGCCAGTGTAAAGACTTATTCAGACTCCATGTGCAGACACAGAGCCCTACTACCCCACCGCGAGGGCCACAAGGACACAGAGCCACCCACCCCCCAAGACCCAAGCAACACATTATGGAGAGTAGTGGGGAGGGGAGGAAATAGGAAAAAACCAACACTTACCCCAAATAGACTATTTTGAAAAAGAAGTGATTTGGATGCTGCTAAATGGCATGTTTAAGTAACCCTGTCCAACATCTTCAGTACTCACCAGGGCAGGGAAGTATGAGAAAGATTAGATCAGTTATAGAAAATAATGAAATGTTTTTCTGAAAGTTGCTTAAGATTGTTTGGGGAAATTTCTGCCATAATCTCACTAACATCTGACCTGTACCTATTGTATATAATCTGATATATATTTAATTTATATAGAAGTAAGCATAATCCACTCCCTTCACCACCATGATCACAGAGAACTTAATGAATCCAAAAGAGAAAATTAACTTAAGAAATCTATTGAGAAATCAGAGAAGGATAACATATGGAAATCAGGCTAAAGATGAGAGAAGCGATATGTCTTGAAGGAAGCGATACATTTGCCCCTTGTGGGGTAGCCCAGTGGTGTGAACAACGTGCCCGTCACTGTGCACACCTTTCTTTGCACAGTGACTGTTTCTGGGCTGAGCATACGACTCATGACCTGGGAGATCAGGATTTTTGCTCAGTGATTGTGGGAAGAGGTATGTCTGGATGGGAGTGAGAACAACTATGACCCTGAATGCTGCTGGAAACTACCCTGAAACCACACAAGAAACCAACCTGGAGATGAAGGCAACACGAGGAGGGGCACAAAGCCAAGGGTGGGAACTTGGCCTATTCCTCACCTGACGCGAGAACTCCCAGTGGATTCTTCAGAAACAGAACCAATATACTTGATTTATTTTTTAAGCTAGTTTAAGTTGCACTTTCTGTTATATTCAATTAATACAGAAAGAGGGGGAAGATCCAGAAGACTGAATATATATTTAACAGGAAACCCATAAAAAGAAAACAAAGCAGATGCAGTTAATGCAATAATATGAGAAACAAAGACGACTTAGCTGAACTAAAGTAAAGAAACCTCAGTTAAAAAAGTTCGCTAAGTACTAGCAAAATTAATTAAAATAATCCTGTGCCTAAGCATTTATTTTCTTTTAATTTTGATGATAAAAAACCCCAGAAGCATCCAAGAAAGACAAAAAGAAGAAGCCAAGGAGGGAAAGGAAGAGGGAGAGAAAGGAAGTGGGAGCAGGAGGAGGAGGAGAGTAGAAAAGGGGAAGAAAATTCTAAAGGAACAAAAAATCAGGCTGGCTTCAAACTGCTTGCAATTCTAACAAAAGACATTAGAAAAGAGTCTAGTTTTAAAGGAAAACTAACGATAAAAGAATTGGAAGACTCTCTGCTTAGATACGGGGCTTCCCAGGTGGCGCTAGTGGTGAGTAATCTGCCTGCCAACGCAAGAGACCCTGGGCTCCCCTGGCTGAGGTTGTGCGCCACTCCAGTGTTGTTGCCTGGAGAATCCCACGGACTGAGGAGCCTGACAGGCTGCAGTCCACAGGCTCACAGAGTCAGACACGACTGAAGGAACTTGGCACACAGGCATGCTTGGATAAATCATCTACTTGTGCAAGACGCTTACATTTTTGTTTATGAAAAGACCCCAGATTTGAAAACAATGTAAGCAGGATGCACTTGCTGACCGGAAGATGAGCCCAGGTACCGGGGTTATGTTGGAGCTTCACAAAAATATTGGCGGAAAAGGATGAAACTCACATTTCTAACCAGAGCTCACTGTAAATAATTATATGTTGAAAGTTTATCAAATAGCTGTTGGTTATTAAAAATGATATTATACTAATATATTATGTTAAATCATTACACGGAATGATAACATTTGAATATTAATCTCAATCTGGATATAAAATTCCGACACATAAAAAACTGAAAGGGAAAAGAGTTCTGAAATAAGTAATTTAGATACTTTGTACAGTGTTTCAGAGCACAGAAAAGTAAGTTGCAGGGGAAGGGAAAACATTGCAAATCAAAGCTAATCACAAAATCTTACAAAGATGTGACAGAGAAAAAAGACAAAGCAACCCTGTTTTTTAACCAGTATGGAATATTCTAACTAGAATAACTAGAAATAGAACCCAGAAGATAATTCAAAGAAGTACACATACTGTGAAGTTGTACCAGAGACTACATCATGCATTTATCAAACTCCATTTCTTTTTCCACCTGTGCGCATGGCTGTACTACATTTCCCAGCCTGTTTTGTATCTTGGGTGGAATCGTGTATCTTAAACGGAATCATGACCAGCTCCCACCGCAGGATGTGAATGTGGTGGGGAGTGTCAGCAGCCACAGGAGTGGGTGTTCCATCCTTCAAGCTCTCGTTCTTTCCTGCCACAGGCTAGAGTTAAGGGATACAGAAGGACTCTATGCTCCCCAGAAGATGGGGGCACCTCCCACCACAGAGCTTGGGCTCCTAATGACTGTATGAAGCAGAGGCCCTCATTAACCAGCATTTGATGAACAATGGAAGCAAGAAACACGTTATTGCATGAAGTCACTCAGAATATGAAATTTTTGTGACAGAAAGTAATCTAGTCTATTAAAAGCATTTATCCCAACATTTTTATAATGGCTTAATATAAAAGTGAAATAATATATTACAATAGGAAATTACAGAAGACAAAGTATATAATTATTTCATTAGCTCAGAAGAAAGCATTTAAGATTTAATACCCATTTCTGATTGAAGACTATTTTTTAATTTAGAGAAACTATGAATAAACAGATATGTATTTCAGTTGGCCACAAATACATGAAAACCATATTCAAACCAATTGTGCGACGCAGTGGTACAGGTTTAGAGATATTCCAATTAAAGACAAGATAATAATGCCTAAGAAAAAGCTCTAGCCACTGCGTATGGCAGGAAGCTTAACAGTTGTAATCACTGGAAAGAAGACAAACATATAATTCACATATGCTGAAAACCTGCAACAATTAACTGAGAACTTTTAGTTGATAATAAAATTCACCCTGCTGGTTATATACAACAAACATACACAATTCCTGAGAGTTTGAATGCATCAGAAATATTCAATGAGGAAAACCCTATAACGAAGGTCCGTGTTGAAACAGAAAGGAGAAGAAACAAAGAAGAAAGAAGGGACTTGGGAGGAATATGAAGAGGAGAGTGTAAGATGTATATCTGAAAAGTTTTAAACATTATTGAGTAACACAAATAAAAATAGAACATACTGAGAAACATGACAGGCTGTATTCTAGTTAAAAAATGCAATAGTACACAATTTCCAAATCTCCTCAAAGAACATCCATAATACTGTATCTATCCTAAAGAACTTTTTCCCTATTAGGCTTTGAGCTGATTATATTTTTTTCTAATGGGTTTTATGTAATTTTGACTTTTTCTTTATTGAAGATGTACTTTTATCCGAAAAATTAAACTAAAGAATAGAGTTTAGAAGGACAGTTACTTTTAAGCAGATAGAAATGTTTAAGGCGAAATACTATTCCTGGCCTGCCTATGTTAAGGGCTTAAGTCTGATTCCACTCCACGCCCAAGCAACATTGTTCCAATGTCCTCAGAAATCTCTCCTAGTTTTAAGGGTGCTCCCCTCTTAGCTCTGGCCCTTGACTCTGCTACTGCTCCGCAGCCTCCCTGGGATTTTTATTACCTGTCCCTGACGGAAGGAGGTTGTGGTCTTCTGTCTAAGAATGCTTTGAATTCTGATATGTCTTTAATTCTATGCTCATGACCCTCTGCCTCGGACCAGGCTCTGCCTGCCATTCCAAGAGAATATCATCATTTCATTAGAAGAGAAGGAAGAAGCAGGCAGAACAGGACTCTCTGCTCCCACCTGGATCTCAGGACAATTTCACTTCTGGTCGAGTGAGACTTTTGACTATCTTTGGGCCAAAATTGGCTTTTACTCTGAACACCCCAAATTTCTTTCAGAGTAGTGTTCCAAGATGAATTATTCTGATTTCTGGGAAAAGTCCTCCATGGCCCCTAAACACTCTTTCCTTGCCATCCACAGTGGTATGTATTGGCCCTGGGAAGCATCCCCACAGTAAGCAGTGACTTCATTAAGGATTGAACGAAGCCATGGTTTTGATTCTCAGCTGCACTGTACTACGTGAATTGCCTGAATTACTTTAGTGCTCTGTTGAGACTAGATGAGCCAAGAAGCAACTGAATTAGGCATCAGAAGAAATTCCATTGTGACTTCGTATTATATTTTAATTAAGTTTTAGTTGAATATATGTCTTTGGCACGCTAATATACTTGAATGGTCTTTTCAAAGAATTAGTCATTTTAGGAATGCAGAGGGAATATAATTTTTGACCCATCCTTCTTACTTTCCAATTGAGTTGACTGTGACTTGGAGAGGTTCATTGACTTTCCTAGAGTCACATAATGAGTGGCAAGCCCAACTCTGTGACATCCAAGGTCTGTCCCAGTACTGAGGAAGGGGCTTTGTAAGTCACCCGCAATAGGAACATCATAGCCAACAAGGTCATGGAGCTGCCATGGTCCCAGCCCTGAAACACTTGGCGTGACTTGGCACGGTGCTTACTTTAGTTTCTAATCTTACTCAGCCAACCATTCAGCTTGTCTGGACCACTCTTCCCTTTAGCTTCAGGCTTGGTGCCTGGGCTCTAGATTGCTGCTAAATTTTTGTGATGAGATTAAACTCCAGGACTCCTAAATTTCAGAGAAGTTATCTGTTTACACCACACTCTTATCTTCAATAATACTGGTTATAGAATTGAACCTGTGGCATGTAGCTTTCCAGAAACCAGTGCTTCATGAGTTAGAAATAATTCAAAAATAGTTTCCTCTGATTGTTAATCTAGGACTTCATTCCCTCTTGTGGCTAAAACTATCATTGAAATAAAATGTAGACTGTTAGGGGCTTCCCAGGTGGCTCAGTGGGTAAAGAATCCACCGGCAATGCAGGAGATGCAGGAGATGCTGGTTGGATCCTTGGGTTGGGAAGACCCCCTGGAGGAGGGCATGGCAACTCTCTCCAGTATTCTTGCCTGGAGAATCCCCATGGACAGAGGAGCCTGGTAGGCTACAGTCCACGGGGTCACAAAGGGTCAGACACTACTGAAGCAATTCAGCACGTAATAGTCATGGAGACTATTAGGGCACATTTATTTGGATTCACAAAGAGGAAGACTGAAAATCCCTTGCCAAGCAGCTCCTCGGGGAAGGGTGGGAATCCTGCAAATCCACGCCCCTTGTGCTGGTAGATGGACCTGGAACCCTGTTCAGTTACTGTGCGATACAAAGCAGGGAGTGGTTGGGCGCATCACAGCAACATCGTCCTGCAGAATTACAGAGGCCCCTTAGGCCAGGTCTCCAGGAGTTAAGGGTGCTCTAAGATTCCCTGCCAACCCTGCCTATGCACACACAGAGGAACTGAGGACTGTCAGTAAAGACTTGGGAGGACCATCTCAGCAGGAGACCATTCAGGCCGCCATGATCCATCTTCAGAACCTGGAATGTCTGCCCACTGCTCTTAGACACATTTCAGCACCATGTTGAGACTTAACACTTGGCACACAGGCTTTCCCAGCTCTGTTCCTAAGCGGCCGTGCCCTCCGCCTGGGCCAGTCTTCCCCTAGCCGCAGTGCGTTCGATTCTTGTGCTGCTGCCTGAAATGACGACATTAGAGCACTCAGTGCCCTTTCATTCTGATATGCAGACACCGCAAAAGGGGTTATAATGGACCAAGATATTGACTGGAATCGTCAGATGATGCTAGCTCAGACTGTAAGAGTTTTGTGAAATGTGTGGTGTGAGAAGCAGGTGCTGTTGGAAAGCCCAGAAGATAAACCTAGCAACTTCTCAATGTCTTGAGCAAGAACGCTGACTCCAGGCTGCAGACACGGCAAGGCAGGGAGAGGGTGGGAGAGGACACAGCTGATGACGGAGCCGGTACAAGACGGGGTCCGAGGACTGAACTGAGAGTCTGAACACGAGATGGGGAATTCCACGAGGCAGCGGGATTCTCCCAACACAGAAGTGAGGTGTTAGTCACTGAGTCGTGTCTGACTTTGTGACCCCACCAGGGAAGCTCCAGAGTGAGTGTCAAATATTATGCATGAGGACTTCCTTGAGGAAAAGGAAAATAAAACAACTGCTTTTTACCTGCACTAGTCAGACCTTGGCTGACATTGATATGTTAATCCACCCCCCCCAAAAAAAAAAACAATAAGCCGATAAATGCACAGAAACAGGGCATGAAGAAAATCTAAATGTTTAACTTTGAAAATAAAGTACTTAGAAAACATGAGGCCAGATGGCCAAAGCATTGCTCCATGGCAGGGGAGTTAGACCATGATTAGCCAGTGAATCACCGCTCCTTGCCCTGCTGTGCCCTATCCTGTGGCCAGACGTGGTGCAGGGGCCCCATTTCTGTCTCCCTCGGAGCCACAAGGTAGCCTCCTTGCCTTCTTCATCACACTCCTGACAATCATTGCCAAATCAGTAGAAACCAAGACAGAGCTCATTTGTTAGTCTGAGGTCAGCATTATCTTTGGAAGTAAGAGGGAAAAACTAGTATCAAAGGAGAAATTCTATGGAGTGACAGATTTTACTCAACACAAAGGACTTTTTTTTAAAAAAGAACAATTAGAATTGCTCAACCACGGCAGGAGTTTACTTTGTGAAGTAAGCAATCGTCTTTCATGTTAATTTTTTAAGGAAAGGCTCTTTAATCATTTTTGAGAGAGAACTCTGTGTGGTGGAACATTGAATTGTGACATCAAGGCTCCTTCAAACTATGATGCTTGTGATTAAAAAGAAGAAAATACAATCTGCTGTAATTCCAATCCCACCTCCTACCCCCGCCCACAGAAACATCTAGGCCTCCAGGCTTTAAACTGGAAAGGTCTCCAGATCCGTGGAGCTTGCAGAAACCAGGCGATGTTCTCACAAGAGGACAACACAGTTGAACAAGGATGCTGATGGAGCCCTTAAAGAAGAGAAAGTCAAACTATAGAAAGGACGGCGACTCGGTGTGTCCTGGATCCTCCTGAGCGGTGAGAATGGGAGCATTTAAGGAGACCACTGGATTAAAATCAGCTGATGTTTGAGCTTGTTTTCCTTCATTCACCAGCACTTGGCTGAGCACGATCATCTCCACGAGAAGCCTCAGTGCTGATACTAGATGTGCCGTAGTTTACGAAAGAGGGACCAAGGCAGCTGAGCCAGCTGTTGGACACGGGTCTAGCTGATGCTAGGGCACCTTCTTGTGGCGGAGCAGGAGAAAGAAATAACGGCAAAGCCCCGGTTCTAGAAGGAGCCAAATACAATAGCCAGATGACTCAGTAGACCTCAAGTTTGGAAGAGTGGATTGAGAGGCTGTCATGTCACAACCGTCTCGTTCTGTCCTGTAAACTACATCATTTGTTCAGTCACGGCAACCTTTTGTAACCTTGTGGGGTTCGTCTCTCTGTCTTCAGCAAGCACCACAGATTCCAGCTTGTAGCAGGGCCCATAGCAAGCGTGATAAACCAAAACAACAGATGCAGATCTGGCCAGGTGATTCTCCACGCTGGCTGCATGTGAACTTCACAGGGGTGAACTTTCAAGATACCCAAGCCAGTGCCTACCTCACCCACAGAGCGGTGTACTTTTTGTCGCTTGTCAGATACTTTGAAAGCACACAACTGCCACACATAAGTCCAGCCAGACCGTAGAGAGTTTATTCCTTTGCTCCAGTCCCTAAGCCTGTAGAAGTTTCTAACCAGAGTAAAGCAGTATGATTTTAACTTTTTGTGTGTGTGTGTGCACCCCATGAGCCATGTGGGATCTTAGTTCTCCAACTAGGCATTGAATACATGCTCCCAGCATTGAGAGTGCAGTCTTAACCACCAGACTGAACAGAGAGATCCCTTACTATGTATTTTTAACATTATCTATAGCATCTTTTAAAAAATTAATTTATTAATTTTAATTGGAGGCTGATTACTTTACAATATTGTGGTAGTCTTTGCCAAACATTGACATGAATCAGCCACAGTCGTACACGTGTCCTCCGTCCTGAACCCCCCTCACACCTCCCTCCCCATCCCATCCCTCTGGGTTGTCCCAGTGCACTGGTTTTGAGTTCCCTGCTTCATGCATTGAACTTGGACTGGTCATGTGCTTTAGCATCATTGTTCACTCACATTCCTCTTATTAAGGGAGTCTGTCTGGTTTGGGACCCTGAACTGGTCAGCAAAATTTAATTTCCTGTTGGTAAGATTTTAAAAAAAGAATTCTTAACAAGAAATAAAATTTCATGTTCTCTAATAATCTCACTGGATCTTCAGGGCCTCTGCATGTCAAATGCCTGTTGCAAACTGATACTCTTATCACTTTGGAGAAACAAACTTCCCCTGAAGGGATAGGCTTTTGGCAAGTTTGACCTTATTATATTTTTCCAGAAAATAAAAGTTAATATGACTATGAGTAGAGATGGCTTAAGACAAGTCAGAGACCTGAACTCTGGGTTCCTGGACCGGCAATCTGGTCATTCTTCTGTGAACTTGCCCAAGCCACAGGATCTCTCGGGACTCTAGTCCTCTCTATAAAATGAGGGGAAGCTGGAAGGAGATTCAGTTAGGACCTTCCAGCTCTGACATCATCAGATCATGAATCTTAATGAGGAAATCAGACAAGTGATCAGCACAATCTACAAGGCATGTTGCAAAGTAGGGGGGAAAGTTCTTTGGATTTGGAGTCAAATGACTTGTTTCTGCCCAAAGCTTGATGACCTTGAGCAAATTTGGTTTATCAATTCAATCATGTACATGAATTATGTAAAAGTGTGAAACTAACTACAAGCTCTTTTGCAAAGTGGACAAGTTGAGACCCCAAAGCCTTTAAGAAGTTCAGATTTGCTTCCTGCTTCCTAAATGCCCATGTGAGAGTTTGCTCTTTTGTTTGGGAAAGTCCTCAGTTTGGGGTGAACCTAGATTCACCATTAACTTGCATGTAAATCTTGAGACAAGCTCCTGTGCAGATTATTTGGCAGAGACCTGCTGCTGCCTTTCTGAAGACCTTTAATTTGGGGGGCAGGGATTTTTTTTTCCTGTTGTTCTCAAAACTGCAAGTTTATGGCTTGTCTTTTTTAGCGAGTAGGCAAGTGTATGTCTGTGTGCACACACTTGAGTGATCATGTGCTTATGTTCAAGCAGTCAGCCCCAGAAAACCTGGGGAAGTGGCCCATGTGATTGGACATGCTGGCCTGGGCATCATATTTGATCCAGCCAGGGGGTCAGAATAGATGCACCCGATTCGCCAAACCACACTCAGACTGGACTAGCATCAATCTCCAGGTGAAGGTACAACTGAGTGATTCCAAATATGTTGTTTGGGGACTGTTGGGTTCTTAGCATACTGGTACAAGATCACATTTTTGTTGTCAAGGGAGAAAACTTCTGTTTCCAAAGTATAGACATTCTTGGCACCAATCATTTCAACCAATCTGTGCTCCTTTCTCAAGTGCAAGGAAGTCGCTTATTTATGGAAATTAGACTGTGATACTGAGAGCCCAGGAGGAAGGTGCAATACTGTGAAAGTCGGTGGTATGAAAGTAACCTGACATTGAGCTCAGGCTGTGGGTACTCCTTACGCCAACACCAGACGACCTTCTTGGGAGTTAAGATGCTGCTGGGAAGACGGATTGATAAGGTGCTTTCTCTTAACTCCTGCACATCGGCATGGCACCAATAGTCCCAAGTGTGGCTGGTTCAATGGGGGCCCTCCACAGCTGGACCTAGAAACCCCCGGTCTTAGTACATTTATGACTCATGAAAACAGGAGCTAGAATTTGTTAAGAGGGTTTCATTTTTTTAATTGGAGGAAAATTGCTCTACACTGTTGTGTGGGGTTCTGCCATACAACACCGCAGATCAGTGGCAACTGCATGCATATCCCTCCCTTCATGCATATCCCTCCCTTCTTGTGCCTCCCTCGCCTCCTCCCACCCCACCCCACCCCTGTGGGCCGTCACAGAGCGCCGGGCTGGGCTCCCTGTGTAATACAGCAGCTTCCCACTAGCTATTTATTTTACACATGAAATCATCTACTTTCTCAATTTGCTCCACCCTCTCCTTTCCCCGCTGTGTCCACAAGTGTGTTCTCTTCATCTGCATCTCCATTCTTTCCCTGCAAAGTGGCTCATCAGTACTATTTTTCTAGATTCCATATACATGTGCTAATATACTGACACTGTCCATCACCGAGTCTGCTCCTTCTCCCCGTGTGGAAGGACATGCCGCCGCTCAGGAAACTCTGGCACCACGTGTGGGAGCCATACCTGCCCCCTGTGTATCAGGAGATGGACTCTGCCACACTCAGCTTCTCTGAGATTGCACTTTGGGAGCCCCAGGGTCTACGCCAGGAATCACCTGAAGCCAACTCTCTTTCCAGAGTGCACTGCTTGGGAAACCGCCCAATTTGAAAAATATGATCATTTTTAAACCTGGTTGGGTTATCTTAGCCTTACTATAAAGATGATTTGTAAAACATCTGTGCTTCATATGGACAAAGCCGGGGAAAATATTCAGCTAGGAGCTACATTCGTTTCACATCTGCAACTAGAATGCTCTACGATTATGCTCTCTCCTGGGAAGAATCCATCCATACGGCCACACGGGAGAGAGGAATAAAATATGCTGCGCCTTATTTTCCTATTATACACTTGATTTTCATTAAGGCTCCACACACCTCGCTCTCATGAGTGATTTAATGCCCTCCATATTTCTCAGAAGCAGACGGCACTGTGGTGTATGTTGTCTCTCCATGAGATAGATGAGGAAACCAAGACACGCAGACTGACAGTCACCTCTCTCCACACGATTCAAGTGATCCGAGATAAAATCCCTTCAGCCTCTCTTGCTCTCAGGACAGTTGCTCCACCCACTTCAATGTCAAATATGATCACATATGCATAGAATCCAAAGACAGAAAACACAGATTCATATTATGCAATAAATATATGTTTCCTAGCAAGGCACTAGCTCAGCAGTTATGAGTGAACAAGGTTGTCTTCAAATTAATTCACCCAAAATCTACTTTATTGCATGAACCAACCTTGTCATACATCTATAAATATTAATACAAGTATTTTTTCAAATCAATCATGAAGTGCTGAATCAAAAAATTGTTTAAAATTATTCTAATCATCTGTTAAATGTCTAGATGATGAAGTTCTCAGATAATCTTCAAATCTTCACACACAAACAAACTGCCTATAATCTAAAGAACTTATTGGGTAATAAATATTTCCACAGAATTTATTTACTTTTCTTTCATAGAAAGCTTTGAAGAAGAAACTTTATCAGTATCCAAACTAACAATTAGGATTAGATGACAGTATTTGTTGAGCACTTCCTGTGTGCTAGACAGCCTGCTCAACACTTGGCATTAATAAACTCATTTCTTAATAGTAACTCAGCTTGACACTTTGCATTAATGACCTTATCTCTTCCTCGTGATAATCATGCAGGTTGGGGTGGGGGTAGAGTAGGGTTGCACTCGAGAAATAATTTCCATGAGCTCCTAGATCTAGAAGAACCAGGATTTTATTCTCGACACAACCAATTTACCTTAACCTCTAGATCTGCGCTTCCAATACCGTTGTTATGCCCTATGTAGATACTTAAATTTAAATTCACTTAAAATTCAGTTCCTCAGTCACACTAGCCGCATTTCAAGTGCTCAAAAGCCGCATGAAGCCAGTGGTGGCTATATTAACAGGACAGCTACACCCTCCCCAGCGTCCCTGATGGCTTTACCAGGCAGTCCTAGCTAGAACACACTCCAGTCCTTGGAGACTACTGCAGTCTAAAGAGAGTCACCATTTGTCTCCAAATTTCCGCTCTTATATTGAGGTTGGAGGCATGGGATGCGGGGGTGGGGTTACCTCACTTATATCAGAAGGGTGTTGTACAATGTAAATTTTGGAAATAAATACATTGGCAAATCCCAATCTTCCTTGTCCTCTAAGACCAAATACCACTTAACTATTATGCCGTCTATGGTTTTTTCCCAAGTTCCCTTCACTTCAACCAGAGAAGAGGAGAGGTGGGGAATGGGAACTCAAGTGTATTGAGTTCCAGTAAGGGTACACATGATCTCCTTTAATCTCTTCAGTGGTGTACACAGGGTGTATTATTATCCCCAATTGCCCATGAGGAAAATAACTTCAATTACTTGTTCAAATTCCCAGATACAACCCGACCCTTGTCGCTTACAGAGTAATAATGCTGTGAAGCCAAGGGTCCTTAATCCTTTCCTCCTCCCCCTTGCACACCTCGGTAATGCACAGCCTATGCGACCTGCTCCCAGATTGCTAGTCAAAATTATAGGGAATCATGGAAAGGATATTAAAACACTTATAAACAGAAATAGCATTACTATGGAGATAACTATTCTATTAAAATAAAAAGATAAATTATTTATAAACTTTTGCATTTTCTGTATAGTCTGGACTGGAAGTCACAGACTTGAATGCCAAGAGAAATTGTGCAGAAAAGATGGATGAATGGAACAAATAGCTGTGGGTTAAAGCGGCAGCACAGTATCACCTGGAACTTCTTAGAAATGCAACTTCTCTTTCCCTGGACTATTAAATCAAAACACTGGGGTGGCACCTGCAATCTATGTCTTAACAAGCCCTGCAGGTAATTCTGATTCAAGTTAAGATTTGAGTACCCCTGATTTAAGCAGCAAGAAATGGTAGTGTGATGAATGGATGATGCACCCAGATGGACCCACTCATTACCTTACTGGCATGAAGGTCTAATGTGGCCAGACCTTAGGATTCAAATGTCATGGAAGTGGAGGGGAGTCAATGTCAAGTGGAAGGGGAGGATGACTATAAGAATCAAGACGCATATTGCAATTTGGAAGCTAATGATACTCTTCTATTGTATTTCTCCACAATATTTTTAGTAAACTAAATGGTATCCAGATTAATGCTAAATTTTAATTTTCTCATTATCTCTAATAGTTTGAAACACACCCTCTTAATAGCATCAGAGAGATTCTTGGTCTCATTTAAAATCTTTTATTACATCCAGATTCTGTTCCAAAGTCACTCATTGTCAGTGCCTGGTTTTCAGGACCTCCAGTAGCACCTATCAGTTAAGAAAGCCACAAAAGATACGTTATAAGATGCAAAAAATAGGTCATATTCTAGTAACACTAAATATTTAATAAGATCCTCAGTATCGCTGAAGTTTCCCACAGAAGTTCTGTGAGGTCTGAAATAGAGTGGTGGGAACTTCTATTCATCAGCTTAAGCAGAGCTGCGAAGAGACGATGAAGCCAGAACAGTGTGGCTGTGTGTTTGGCGCCCCCTAGACTAGAAATTATTTTAATTTTCGACTTCATTAAAACTTTGGGTTCCTCAAAATACTTTCAATTTTGTACATTAACTGAAATTTATTAGTAATTTTAAGTAAGCTCTGTTTCAAATTGGCCTAATGTGATTGGACTACATTAGAGTTTTTCTTTCATAAAAATTTTATAAATTACTTTCAGTCTACAAAAGACAAAAATGATAAACATTTGCATATTAACCATTCAGATTAATAAACAAAGCAAAGCAAATATTGTTGAAGCTTTTTGTGCCCCCATCCTAACTCCCATGCTTTCCCTTCTCCTAGAAGTAACTTCTCTTCCAAACACACTATTTTTCATTCTTTTTTTCTTTTACATTTTATCACACATATGTGCATGTCTCCAGAATGTGTTATTCTGTTTTGCATATTGTTAAACATTTTGCAAATGGAGTCGCTCTGTATGTGCATTACTGAAACCTGCATTTTCACTCACTGTTATGTTTGTGAGCTCTGAGGTTGTTGATATTTGTAGGTCTAATTAATTTATTTTCATTACTGGAAAATGTTACATGAGAAGGAATTCATCAAAATTTAATCATCATTCCTCCTGCTGATATGATTTTTGGCTAGCTCTAATTTGTGCTCTCAGAAATGCTGGTGCCAGTATTTTCTATTTCTACTGACTCTGCATATGGTGTTTTTTAAGTTACATAGCCCAGAGAGGAGTCGCTGGGTTATAGAACACTGTAAATGATTTTTTTCATTAATTAGATATTGCCTTATTGTTTTTCAAGTGCTTACAACTGTTTACATTCCTAAAGTAGAGCAAGAGCGCTCTTTTTTGAAATGTTTATTTTCTAATATTTCAAGTTGTCAGACTTTAAAATATTTTTGTTGATCTTATAAGTGTGGATTTTTTTTTTAAAGAATAAACTTATGTTTATTATTTATATTCAAGTTGAACTTCTGGAAGCTAAGCAGGGATTTGACCACAGGAAAACTTTGTAATAAAGTTAATTTGGTGCTTCTTTACATAACATGATGGAAAGAATCTTGTCCTTTATTTTTTAAAAACAACATTAAATTCCTGGTTATAATGCTATTTGCATACTAATTCAAAACTTTCTATACAAAATTAACATTGTGTATTTTATATTGAATAAAGTAAATTGTATATATTATTAAATAGTTTAATTCTATGGATATTTTCCTCTCTCCAGGTGATTTAAAAACTTAGGAAGGCAAACACTACATACAGTAAAGCAGAAAAGCTACGTTCCTATTAGGAAAGAAATAGGAAAAATAGCTTCCACTCCCTTTATATAGCCTTTCCCCAACCACTCATTTCAAATTGATCTGTGGATGACCTTTTGGTAAATACCCTCTTTTGTCCACTCTTTCTCAAGGCACCAGAAAAGAAACTAAACATATTCTTGTATGATTGAGCAATTGCATTCCTCAGCATCTACACAAAAGAGCTGAAAAACTTATGTCCCTACAAAAACTTGTACATGAATATTTATAGCAGTTTTACTCAATATTGTCAGAACTTGAAAGCAATGAAAATGTCCTTCAGTAGGTTAATGGATAAATAAATTTTAGTACATCCAGGAAGTGCAGTATTGAATATTATTGTTGTTGTTTAGTTGCTAAGTTGTGTCCAATTCTTTTGCAATCCGATGGACTGTAGCCTGACAGCCTCCTCTGTCCATGAGATTTCCCAGGCAAGAAAATCTCATGGATTTTCTTGAGAAAATAGGTAGAAATAGGTTGTCATTTCCTTCTCCAGGATATCTTTTCAACTCAGGAATTGAACCCATGTCTCCTGCATGGGCAGGAGGATTCTTTGTCATTGAGAAACCAGGAAAACACAGTATTGAAAATTATTCAGTGCTAAAAAGAAATGATCTATTGAGCTATGAAAAAATATGGAAGAAACTTAAATGCATATTTCTAAGTGAATGAAACCAATAGGCTACACATACTGTATGATCCCAACTACATGACATTCTGGAAAAGATACGACGATGGAGACAATAAAAAAAATAGTGGTTGCCAGGAGCTGTGGAGGGGAAAATGGTGAAGCACAGAGGGGCTTTAGGACAGTGAAAATACTCTTTTTATACTATAATTATTGATACATGCAATTATACATTTGTCCAAGTCAATAGAATGTAAAACTTCAAGAGTAAAGCATGATGTAAACCATGGACTTCGGGCGATGAGGCCACGTCAGTGTAGGCTCATCACCTGAAAGAAATACACCAGTCCTGTGGGGATACTGACGGTACTGACAGTGGGCAGGCTGTGCGTGTGTGAAAGCCGAAGGCTACAGGAAACCTGTGTGCCCTCCTCTCAACTTTGCCATCAACCTAAAATTGCTCCAAAATTAAAATATTCTTTGAAAACAGGCAAAGTGAAGCAAAAGCAAAGTAAATGTGGTTCGATGAGAATCAAGCAACATACAGTGAGACTTTTACACCATGATCACAAAAAGGAATTCTAAATAACGCATCAATATAACAACATATTTTTAAACTCTCTTTTAAAATAACCACAAAAAGATGAAGGGATTGCAGTAGAAGACATTCAGAAATCAGCGGCCATGTCTAATAAGTGGCCTCTAACATAGTCAGGAAGAGAAACACATTTTTCTGAATGTTGAGAAGGCCCTAACAGATGCCCAGATGGAGTTTTCATGTTGTCCCACATGTTTCTGAGGCTCTATCCATTTTTATCAATATTTTTAAATTTATTTTTTACATCACATAATTTCAACAAATCAATCAAATTCACTAATTATTCTATTTCATATACTATTTAAAATAATTTAATAGTTTTTCATGTCAGCTATTAAAATTTCCATCAGCTTATTTTTTATAATGAATATTTATTTATAGAGCTGTCTTATTTGTGTAGTTACTGTCATTATATTTTCCTTTAATTCTTTAAACATCATTTTTTTAAAAAATCTTTTAACATATGAGACCTAGAAGTCTTTGTTGGTCCAAAGCAACATCGGGGGTCTTAAAGTAAACATGGAATTCATTTCTGCTTCCTGCTTTTTTTCCCCCTGAGTCTGGGTCATACTTTTCTATTTCTTTGCATGTCATACTTTTTTGTAGTTCAAAAAAATGGAGTAATGAAATAATAGACTGTAAAAAGTCTGGACTCTGAAACGTTTTGTCTTAAGAGGGTTTGGGTTTTTTGCATTAACTTGCCTACACTTATCAGTAGTCTCTGCCTCCCTGACAATATGGGGCCAATGATAATTTCCTACCGGCTGCCCCAGTGTCTGAGTAGCTTAGGAATCAGCCAACAATGGAGACGAGTGTGTGCTCCAGTGAAAGTCTATGCTCAAAATGTAAGGCTTCCACTCTGCAACTAGGGCAGTGTGGAAACGGGGTCACTTTCAAAGTTCAGGCAGTTCTCAGATCTGCCCTGGCTTTTACTTTCCCCAGGACCTTCTTACATCTTCCATGACCTGCATACATAGATTTCCTGTCTTCCAAGGATGTGTTAAAAAGTATTTAACCCTCCTATGGCTCTCTAATTTTCCAAGGATTACCCTTATATTTCCAGCTGATCTGCCACTCAGTGCAACCGGGACTAACAGGTTAGCAGAGCCATGGATTTTCCCCATTTTTTTTTCCTACTTAGTTTTTTTTTATACTTTTACTGACACCATAAGCCATGAGTTTTTACCCTTTACTCCAAATCAAGTTAACCACTCGTGGCAGCAAAGTTATTGGTTTCACAGCTAGTCCTGCTGTGGAAAAACTACCGCAACTGAGCTGGTGGTAGGAAGATTAGCTGAAGATTCAGGGAAATAGCCTCAGGCTCCTACAGTTTTGGTGGGTGAGGGGGGGCGGGGCTTTCTTGTGGCTCAGCCTTAAGAAAGAAAGAAAGCTGAGGGCTGAAGAACTGATGCTTTTGAGCTGTGGTGTTGAAGAAAACTCTTGAGAGTCACTTGGACTGCAAGGAGATCCAACCAGTCCATCTTAAAGGAGATCAGTCCCGAATATTCATTGGAAGGACTGATGCTGAAGCTGAAACTCCAATACTTTGGCCACCTGATGCGAAGAACCGACTCATTTGAAAAGACCCTGATTCTGGGAAAGATTGAAGGCAGGAAGATAAGGGGTGGACAGAGGATGAGATGGTTGGATGGCATCACCAACTCTATGGACGTGAATTTGAGTGAGCTCTGGGAGTTAGTTATGGACAGGGAGGCCTGACATACTGCAGTCCATGAGGTCTCAAAGGTTGGACAGGACTGAGGTACTGAACTGAACTGAACTTGTGGCTCAGCTGGTAAAGTATCCACCTGCAGTGCAAGAGACCCTGATTCGATCCCTGGCTCGGGAAGATCCACTGGAGAAAGGATAGGCTACCACCCACGGTACAGTCCATGGGATTACAAAGAGTCAAACATGACTAAGGGACTTTCACTTTCACCCACAGTTTTTACCCAAGCTTTCAGCAGCTCTTCATGCTGCTGCTGCTGCTAAGTCGCTTCAGTCGTGTCCAACTCCATGAGACCCCATAGACGGAAGCCCACCAGGTTCCCCCATCCCTGGGATTCTCCAGGCAAGAACACTGGAGTGAGTTGCCATTTTCTTCTCCAATGCATGAAAGTGAAAAGTGAAAGTGAAAAGTGAAAGTGAAGTTGCTCAGTCGTGTCAGACTCCTCGCGACCCCGTGGACTGCAGCCTACCAGGCTGCTCCGTCCATGGGATTCTCCAGGCAAGAGTACTGGGGTGGGCTGCCATTGCAGCTCTTTATGAGTAAATGCTTAATTCACTATATGCTTCTGGTCAATCTCCAGAAGCCTGAAATACTTGCTTTTGATAATTTTGTTTCCTTTTAAACTTGGTTTTGTGGGGTAGAAGGTTTACCATCCTGTTTTCCATAGCCAGAAGTCCCAACCATTTTCATTTATAATATAGGTACATTTACTACAATTTCCTTTGTGATTTATAATCTTGTGGGTTTTTTTTTTTAAAGAAATCCTTCCCTCTCTCCCTTGGGTGTTAAATATGACCTCTCATATTTCTTCTAAATGTACTTTTCTTTATTAATTTAATTTTTCATTCACTTGGAATTAACTATTGCATAGAATATGGCATAGGTTGTAATTGTATTTTTTCTTTATGGAGGAATTATTTTATGTTGGCATACCTCTGGGCCAATCAGCATGATCTCTATTTTGCTAACGTCTTTACAAGTCATGATGGAGTTCATTCTCTATCTTATTTTCTTCTCTTTGGTTATTTTTGGCTGCATGCTCTTGCACATAAACTTTAAAGACAGTTTGTCAAATCCGTAATAAATCTTGTTGGACTTTTTAATGCAGTTGCATTATTCATAGATTAATCTTAGGAAAATTTATATTTTCAGAATAAATATGTTGATTTAAATTTTAATATCAATTTTATAGCATTCTCTCTAGCTAGTTGGAGCATGTATAGGAAGATATCAATAATGATGATCATCAACTCTTAATAACAACAATGTCTTTTATAGAATTTGGCTAACACATTTTTTTTTTTTTTTTTTGCATTTTAAGAGAGAAGCTGAAGTTGAATGGTTCTATGAAGACCTACAAGACCTTTTAGAACTAACACCCAAAAAAGATGTCTTTTTCATTATAGGGGACTGGAAGGCAAAAGTAGGAAGTCAAGAAACACCTGGAGTAACAGGCAAATTTGGCCTTGGAATACGGAATGAAGCAGGGCAAAGGCTGATAGAGTTCTGCCAAGAGAACACACTGGTCATAGCAAACACCCTCTTCCAACAACACAAGAGAAGACTCTACACATGGACATCACCAGATGGTCAACACCAAAATCAGATTGATGATATTCTTTGCAGCCAAAGATGGAGAAGCTCTATACACTCAGCAAAAACAAGACCGGGAGCTGACTGCGGTTCAGATCATGAATTCCTTATTGCCAAATTCAGACTGAAATTGAAGAAAGTAGGGAAAACCACTAGACCATTCAGGTATGATGTAAATCAAATTCCTTATGATTATACAGTGGAAGTGAGAAATAGATTTAAGGGACTAGATCTGATAGAAGAGTGCCTGATGACTATGGAACGAGGTTCTTGACATTGTACAGGAGACAGGGATCAAGACCATCCCCATGGAAAAGAAACGCAAAAAAGCAAAATGGCTGTCTGGGGAGGCCTTACAAATAGCTGTGAAAAGAAGAGAAGCAAAAAGCAAAGGAGAAAAGGAAAGATATAAGCATTTGAATGCAGAGTTCCAAAGAATAACAAGAAGAGAAGAAAGCCTTCCTAAGCAATCAATGCAAAGAAATAGAGGAAAACAACAGAATGGGAAAGACTAGAGATCTCTTTAAGAAAATTAAAGATACCAAGGGACATTTCATGCAAAGATGGGCTCGATAAAGGACAGAAAAGGTATGAACCTAAGAAAAGCAGAAGATATTAAGAAGAGGTGGAAAGAATACACAGAAGAACTGTACAAAAAAGATCTTCACGACCCAGATAATCACGATGGTGTGATCACTCACCTAGAGCCAGACATCCTGGAATGAGAAGTCAAGTGGGCCTTAGAAAGCATCACTATGAACAAAGCTAGTGGAGGTGATGGAATTCCAGTTGAGCTATTTCAAATCCTGGAAGATGATGCTGTGAAAGTGCTGCACTCAATATGCCAGCAAATTTGGAAAACTCAGCAGTGGCCACAGGACTGGAAAAGGTCAGTTTTCATTCCAATCCCAAAGAAAGGCAATGCCAAAGCATGCTCAAACTACCACACAATTGCACTCATCTCACGTGCTAGTAAAGTCATGCTCAAAATTCTCCAAGACAGGCTTCAGCAATACGTGAACCATGAACTTCCTGGTGTTCAAGCTGGTTTTAGAAAAGGCAGAGGAACCAGAGATCAAATTGCCAACATCCGCTGGATCATGGAAAAAGCAAGAGAGTTCCAGAAGAACATCTATTTCTGCTTTATTGACTATGCCAAAGCCTTGACTGTGTGCACCACAGTAAACTGTGGAAAATTCTTCAAGAGATGGGAATACCAGACCACCTGACCTGCCTCTTGAGAAATCTGTATGCAGGTCAGGAAGCAACAGTTAGAACTGGACATGGAACAACAGACTGGTTCCAAATAGGAAAAGGAGTACGTCAAGGCTGTATATTGTCACCCTGCTTATTTAACTTATATGCAGTGTACATCATGAGAAACGCTGGACTGGAAGAAGCACAGGCTGGAATCAAGATTGCTGGGAGAAATATCAATAACCTCAGATATGCGGATGACACCACCCTTATGGCAGAAAGTGAAGAGGAACTAAAAAGCCTCTTGATGAAAGTGAAAGAGGAGATTGAAAAAGTTGGCTTCAAGCTCAACATTCAGAAAACTAAGATCATGGCATCCGGTCCCATCACTTCATGGCAAATAGATGGGGAAACAGTGGAAACAGTGTCAGACTTTGTTTTTTTGGGCTCCAAAATCACTGCAGATGGTGACTGCAGCCATGAAATTAAAAGATGCTTACTCCTTGGAAGGAAAGTTATGACCAACCTAGATAGCATAATCAAAAGCAGAGACATTACTTTGCCAAGAAAAGTCCGTCTAGTCAAGGCTATGGTTTTTCCTGTGGTCATGTATGGATGTGAGAGTTGGACTGTGAAGAAGGCTGAGCACCAAAGAATTGAAGCTTTTGAACTGTGGTGTTGGAGAAGACTCTTGAGAGTCCCTTGGACTGCAAGGAGATCCAACCAGTCCATTCTGAAGGAGATCAGCCCTGGGATTACTTTGGAAGGAATGATGCTCAAGCTGAAACTCCAGTACTTTGGCCACCTCATGTGAAGAGTTGACTCATTGGAAAAGACTCTGATGCTGGGAGGGATTGGGGGCAGGAGGAGGAGGGGACGACAGAGGATGAGATGGCTGGATGGCATCACTGACTCGATGGACGTGAGTCCGAGTGAACTCCAGGAGTTGGTGATGGACGGGGAGGCCTGGCGTGCTGCAGTTCATGGGATCGCGAAGAGTCAGACACGACTGAGTGACTGAAGTTAACTGAACTGAAGAGTTTTTTCATCTTATTTTTATAGTGAGTAGGTGTCCAATTTTAAAAGAAAAAAATAGTTATTTAAAAATGTGTTAAAGAGAAAGTGGCTTAGGAATTAGACTAATTCAGGATCAATGACCTCTGTGATGGGGTGGAATACATACATGTGATCAATTCTTCTGCGCTGGGGTGGCAACGTTCCCAGACCAATAGAGGGTAGGCAGTTTTGTGGTTCTGATAAGGCACAGTTTTTCTAATTAAAAAGAGTTGGATTCAAATGCTGGTTCCTCCACTGACTTTTTTTTTGGCCACGCCCCAGAGTGGCCAAAATTCCAGTACGAGGGCATCCTAGTTCCCCTGTGCGTGTATCCGTCTTGCCTCTCTTCCAGCCCCACAGACCGTAGCCGCCAGGCTCCTCTGTCCGTGGTTAGCTCCCCTGTCAGGGATCAAACCTGTAACTACTGCTTTGGGAGCACAGAGTCTTAACCACTGGACCACCGAGGAATTCCTTCCCTTTATTCTTTTGATCTTCTATTCCCAGTAGCATGGGATCAATAATCTCTATCCCTAGGATTTTTGTCAGTTTTAATGAAACAAAATAATGTAAATCAAAGTAGTTTGGCTTTACTTAAACCCCCAATTCCACACCCTTGGACATCAACCCATCCCCATAGTTTCTGCTGGTGCCTTGAATTTAAACTTGCATGGTTCTCCTATGTTTCATTCCTATTGTGTTGTCTCTGCTTTGTCCTCACATAAACCCAAACATGAACTTGTGATTATTTATGAATTTCCATACAGTTGGGTCATGATTAATTTTATAAAAATTTAGGCAGGGCTCAAGTGCACTGTCTTCTGCCATTTTTGCTGATTCTCTAGTGTTTAAACTCTACTCCAAACTTCATACCACAAGGATTGGCCCAGAAACTCAACAGCACATCAGTGCCAACAAAACAAACAAAACAGACAAAATCAAAACAATGAAATTAAAATCAGCTTGGCAGCTGACTGTCATTATGAAATGTCATGTGAATGTGTGTATGTGCCAATATCAGCACACTGAGCGTCCAGACACTCGTATAGTGAATTTTCACTTTTCTTCCTTGTTGGGTCATCACCTTAGAGCAATATGAGAATCCATTTTAAACACCCATTCCCTTAGATAAGTTATTCCTCTTAGATAAGTTTCAAGGGCCATGTCCTGACTCCTTTTCTCTTTCCATACACCTCACTTTCATCCTGCTGGGGACAGCTAGTGACAATATCTTAGTGTCCCAGAAACATAAATGCCTTCTCTGGCCACGTTTTTTAGTCTCGTCTATCACAGGGACTGAAAAGTGGAAACAGGACTTGAGGGTTATAGAACATTACTGTTTTTGGAGACAGGATTGTGTGGTCCTCGCCTTGCCAGCCCATCTGTCCAACATTAGCCCCATTAAAATGAAGTTGTCATGCTGTGTTCATAAGGAACCACTGTGGTTGGAGCAGAGTTTTTTGGGCCCCATAATTCTAAAGAGTGTGCTCACCACCGAGGACATCTCTTAGCATGTGTCAATGTTCACAGTCCGCAGGTTCGCTTAGAATCCCCTTCTGTGGGCTGACAGAGACCCAGGATGCCATGTGCATCCATGGGCTTCTCTTCCTAATGGCTTCTAGACTTAATGGCTGAGTTCTGCAATCATCCAACTCACAGTGGAGAAATGAAATCAGAAAATTAGTCTTGCTGCTGGCTTCAAGCGTGAAACAACTCCTTTCTCTAGTGGCTACTGGGTCTGTTGTGTCCCACTGCTGTGTAATCATTGCTTATAATCTTTACCACAGATTCTTAAGATTGGTCTTCTTAGAGATCATTTTACAGCTGAAGATATGAAATCTTAGAGAGTTTGAAAAACTTGCTCAAAAATACACAGCTAATAAGTGATGAGCTAAGATTTAACCCCACTAGAGCTGGCTCTAACCACTCACCGTGTTCCTGGCCATGGACATACTATAAACAAGTGAGCAGCACTTGGCATGCTATTTCTGATGAAAGGTTTAGGAATAGAGAGGAAGCCCCAACTCACAGGACAAATCAGTGGGCATGCTGGGACCCATGCCCTCAGGCTTACAGCAAGAGATTGTTACTTTCTATATTAGTTAAGGAGGTTGGGAAAGGGCTTGAAATAAGATTCAAACATCAGCGTTTATAAGCTGTTTGATTTGGGCAAGTCACTTTGTTTGAGTGTGAAAATTATCTCTTGAAAATAAAAATGAGAATTCTAAGTACTTACATGATTACCATCAGCATCTAGCTCCTCTCCCAAGACACTAGATATTCAGAGATGGCAAGGGTGCCAACTACATGCTCATCACACCACCCGCCATTCAGGAAGGTCCACATCTCAGCACATTCACATCAAGGCCAAACTTTCCACTGTTTTTCAAGTTATTATTTCCACGTTTGGGGGTTGCAGCCTGACTTTAATTCTCAACATATCTGTTGATGCCCAGCAGACTAAAGTGATGCCCAGCACACTAAACAGAAGTGTGTTTGCTTGGAGGCCAAAGAATGTTCTCGAACTATAATGAAGACACAAGCAGGCACCACTGAGCCGTCGCCCTCGGCTGACATTAGTGAAGACGAGCCTGGACAGGCGACTAAGACATTTACTGTCCAAGCAGAAAGGAATAACCTTCCACGGCGTCACCCTCAACACGCCTACGCTTGGCTGCCTGGTTGGATGGCGGCTCCAATCCTCAGACAGCACCTGACCAAGGCGTGGGCTCTCTAGGAGCAAGGCTCTCTCTAAGCCTCTAATGCAAGGCTCTCTAATCCTCAGCCCAGCCACTAGGCTCTGACAGGCAAGAACACAAAGCAAGTTTGGGAAGTGTTTATCCTCCAATCGGGGGCCATATTCCCACTGTAACTCTCACTTCTCCTTTGCCATATCAGAGAGATCGTGCTTTTATGGCCTGGCAGGTATTTATGGCACCTTTGTGCATTGATTAGGCTCAGCTGGCTTTATTTTACCTTTCAAAAGATACATGGAGCCTTTTGTGTGATTTTTTTTTAATCCTTCAACCAGGAGACAAAGCCAACTGGGGGAAAAAATGTGGTCCTGGAAAAAATCAAAGGATGTTCTCCAATTTGTGAAATGCCTTTCTTTTTGAAATTCAGTGAGCCTGGGGGGATGTCTCTTTATGGCGTCTCACTTCCAAAGAGTGAGGAAGGGGCTACAGGAGGAAATAGGGATGAAGGACTTGACTTGTACCCAAGCCCATAAAAAGGCTGAGGGAAAGAATAGCTTCCACCAGAAACAGATAGATCTTGCTGCCCCGATCCTGCACTGCAGAGTTTGGAATGTTCTCTGCAATGTGTCCGCATCAAAGCCTGGCTCTTCAGCTCCCTGATTTATCTGGAGGGATTCACAGGATTAATGGCCTGATCTGGGAAAGCTCACCTTGCACCGTAGACACAGTTGAAGACATTTCAGGGATTATTGAGTCAAGGAATAATAATAATAGTGTAGTGGTAATTGAAGTAATAACTGTAAGTAATTATTATTTGTTCTGTACCTGGCAATCTGATAAGCCATGATCTTATGTAATCCTCACAATGATATTACAACATAGGCTAACATTACATTTAATGTCTTGGCAGAAAAACTCAAAATCTGAGAAATCAGTAGCTAGCTTAAGACCATCTTTTTTTGTAACTAGCAAAGCCAGAACTTGCCAGCTAAGTTCAGAACAAGCCGGTGCCTAAGCAGCATAGCACACTGCTGCTGGGTAATTAATACCACTAATGAGAGAGCTGCGCAAAGCCTGTTGTAAACGGTGACGCCCTCCCCAGGGCAGGCTGTTGGTGCTACTCCTGTGGTGTACGTTGATGCCTGCTCGCCAGCTGCAGGTCAGACTCCTCTGGCTGCGCCCATGGCTAAACATGCAAGAAAAGCTGCTGTGTCCTTCTGGCCTCTAGCACTGTTCAGGTCCTGCTTCTCATCCTTCACTCTGAACTCCCCTTCTTCTCAGCCAGCATCCTGCTGCATCTGAGGCCTGACTTTCTTTCTCTAGCCTCCTCCTGATGGGTGATCTTACTTGACTAGCCTTGAATGGCTTTTGCTCGGCTCCACCTGGAGGCAGGGCTCCTAAGACGCGTGCCTCTGCCCCAGACTATAGCCCATCTCCTGCCCGAGGCCTCTCACAAGTACGTCTTCCATGTACCTGATTGCAATATGGCCTCCAGTCTTCACTTTTGCCTGTGGTCCCTTCACGTGAAACACTCCCTCTGGAATATTCTACCTTCTCTTGACTCAATTTCAGTTTCTTTTTGGCCTCAGCATCTGAACCTGTGACCTGGGTCGCCGGCCCTGCCCACACTGTCCACCTGTCAGATTCCATCATGTTGCAGCTTGACAATAAGGGAGTGGTTGGAGTTCTCCTTGCAGGCAGGGTCCAGGTCTTAGAGTTACCCAAGTCTTGGCATAGGCCTGGCACACAGCGGGTGCTCTCTTGGCAAGTACTTGATGAATGAACACCTGGTGCAAACATGAGTGAATTCCACACCCCGTGTCAAGTCCAAGACTCTAGAGTCCCTACTTAACTGTGTTAAGAGAACTATACTCCCTCCCTTATCTGGAGTTCTCATCTGAGGACAAGGAGAGGCTCAAAGATAGGCCAGTGCCCTGCTGGCAGGCAGCCTGCTTCAGTTCAGAAAACAAAAAGTCCAAGTGCATGGTCTACAACCAGAGGCTTTTTCTTTAACTTTTAGTTTTGAAATTGATATAAAGCTAGAGGAAGTTGTATAGAATGTATAGGGAAGTCCTGGATGCCCTTCATCCCGTTCCCCCAATAGCAGCATCTTGTGTAACCACAGTACAATATCAAAACAGGAAAATGACTTTGGAGAGTTCGTTAGTGTTATTTCATTGTTTGCCAGTTTTGCACCTTTTTTTTCTTGCTTATATCTTTGTTTGGCTGCATCAGGACTTGGCTGTGGCACACGGCATCTTTGCTCTTCCTCGTGGCACGCGGGGTCCTTAGTTGCAGCATTTGAACTCCTAGTTGTGGTATAGGATCTAGTTCCCTGACCAGGGATTGAGCCCAGGCCTCTGCAATGGGAGCATGGAGTCTTGGCCACTCCATGGAAGTCCCACCTTTGCGTACTTTTATTTGTGTGTGTGCCTGCATATTCTACACAATTTTACCACCCTAGGCAGATTATGGGGCTTCCCTGGCGGCTCTCTGGGTTGGGAAGATCTCCTGGAGAAGGGAATGGCTACCCACTCTGGCATTCTTGCCTGAAGAATTCCATAGACAGAGGAGCCTGGGAGGCTATAGTCCATGGGGTCACAAAAGAGTGAGACATGACTGAGCGGCTAACACTTTCACTTTTGCTAGGCCAATCATAGTAACCACCACCACAATATGCAGAACTGTCGCATCACCACAATGCTTTTCTGTGTACCACTTCTTTGTAGCCACATTCATCCCTCTCTCCATCCCTAACTCCTGGCAACCACCAATTTGCTCTCCATCTCTAAAATGTTATTTCAAGAATGTTATATAAATGGAACTGTACCATATGTAACCATTTGAGATTGGCTTTTATCACCCATCATTATTCCTTTGAGATCATTCAAGTTGTTGTATGTACCGATATTGTATCTGTTTTTATTGCTAAGACAGCACTCCATGGTGTAGATGAACCAATTTTATTGAACCAATCATCCCACCAAGGATCTTTGGTTGTTTCATTTTGGCTATGACAATAAAGCAGCTATAAACTCATGTACAGGTTCTTGTGTGACCATAAGACTTCAATTCTTTGAGATTAAAAATCCAGAAGTACAGCTGTTAGATCATATGATAGTTGAACACTGACTGTTTTCAAGAAACTACCAAACTGTTTTCCAGAGTGACTGAAACATTCTAAATTCCCATTAGCCCAGCGTTCATGATCCACTGGCATTGGGCATTTTCACTATATTTTTTTAATTTGTTTCTTTAACTGAAGGATGTGCTTTACAGAATTTTGTTGTTTTCTGTCAAACATCAACATGAATCAACCATAGGTATACATACATCCCCTCCCTTTTGAAGCTCCCTCCTATCTCCCTCCCCACCCCACCCCTCCAGGTTGATACAGAGCCCCTGTTGAGCTTCCTGAGACATACAGCAAATTCCGGTTGGCTATCTATTTTACATACGATAATGTAAGTTTCCATGTTACTCTTTCCATACATCTCACCCTCTCCTCCCCTCTCCCCATGTCTATAACTCTATTCTCTATGTCTCTTTCTCCACTGCTGCCCTGTAAATAAATTCTTCAGTACCATTTTTCTAGATTCTGTATATATGCATCAGAATATGATATTTATCTTTCTCTTTTTGGCTCACTTCACTATTTATTATAGGTTCTAGGTTCATTCACCTCATCAGAACTGACTCAAATGTGTTCCTTTTTATGGTTGAGTAATATTCCATTGTGTATATATACTACAACTTCTTTATCCATTCACAATTTTTTAATTTCTGTTCCTTTTTATGGTTGAGTAATATTCCATTGTGTATATATACCACAACTTCTTTATTCATTCACTATTTTTTTTTATTTCAACCTTTCTAATAGATAAGTGGGCTTCCCTTGTGACTCAGCTGGTAAAGAATCTGCCTTCAATGTGGGACACCTGGGTTTGATCCCTGGGTTGGGAAAATCCCCTAGAGAAGGGAAAGGCCACCCACTCCAGTATTCTGGCCTGGAGAATTCCATGGACTGTATAGTCCATGGGGTCACAAAGAGTCAGACACCACTGAGGCACTTTCAATAGATGTGTAGTGATACCTAATTACGGTTTTGATTTGCATTTCCCTAATGCCATTCTAGGAATCAGCGAACTAAAATGGACTGGAATGGGTGAACTTAACTCAAATGACCATTATATCTACTACTGTGGGCAGGAATCCCTTAGAAGAAATGGAGTAGCCATCATGGTCAACAAAAGAGTCCAAAATGCAGTACTTGGATGCAATCTCAAAAACGACAGAATGATCTCTGTTCATTTCCAAGGCAAACCATTCAATATCACAGTAATCCAAGCCTATGCCCTGACGAGTACCGCTGAAGAAGCTGAAGTTGAACGGTTCTATGAAGACCTACAAGAACTTTTAGAACTAACACCCAAAAAAGATGTCCTTTTCATTATAGGGGACTGGAATGCAAAAGTAGGAAGTCAAGAAACACCTGGAGTAACAGGCAAATTTGGCCTTGGAATACGGAATGACGCAGGGCAAAGGCTGATAGAGTTCTGCCAAGAGAACACACTGGTCATAGCAAACACCCTCTTCCAACAACACAAGAGAAGACTCTACACATGGACATCACCAGATGGTCAACACCGAAATCAGATTGATGATATTCTTTGCAGCCAAAGATGGAGAAGCTCTATACAGTCAGCAAAAACAAGACCAGGAGCTGACTGTGGCTCAGATCATGAACTCCTTATTGCCAAATTCAGACTGAAATTGAAGAAAGTAGGGGAAACCACTAGACCATTCAGGTATGATGTAAATCAAATTCCTTATGATTATACAGTGGAAGTGAGAAATAGATTTAAGGGACTAGATCTGATAGATAGGGTCCCTGATGAACTATGGAATGAGGTTCATGACATTGTACAGGAGACAGGGATCAAGACCATCCCCATGGAAAAGAAATGCAAAAAAAGCAAAATGTCTGTCTGGAGAGGCCTTACAAATAGTTGTGAAAAGAAGAGAAGCGAAAAGCAAAGGAGAAAAGCAAAGATATAGGCATCTGAATGCAGAGTTCCAAAGAATAGCGAGGAGAGATAAGAAAGCCTTCCTCAGTGATCAATGCAAAGAAATAGAGGAAAACAACAGAATGGGAAAGACTAGGGATCTCTTCAAGAAAATCAGAGATACCAAAGGAACATTTCATGTAAAGATGGGCTCGATAAAGGACAGAAATGGTATGGGCCTAACAGAAGCAGAAGATATTAAGAAGAGGTGGCAAGAATACACAGAAGAACTGTACAAAAAAGATCTTCATGACCAAGATAATCATGATGGTGTGATCACTCACCTAGAGCCAGACATCCTGGAATGTGAAGTGGGCCTTAGAAAGCATCACTACGAACACAGCTAGTGTAGGTGATAGAATTCCAGTTGAGCTATTTCAAATCCTGGAAGATGATGCTGTGAAAGTGCTGCACCCAATATGCCAGCACATTTGGAAAACTCAGCAGTGGCCACAGGACTGGAAAAGGTCCATTTTCATTCCAATCCCAAAGAAAGGCAATGCCAAAGAATGCTCAAACTACCACACAATTGCACTCATCTCACACGCTAGTAAAATCATGCTCAAAATTCTCCAACCCAGGCTTCAGCAATACATGAACTGTGAACTTCCAGATGTTCAAGCTGGTTTTGGAAAAGGCAGAGGAACCAGAGATCAAATTGCCAACATCCGCTGGATCATGGAAAAAGCAAGAGAGTTCCAGAAAAACATCTATTTCTGCTTTATTGACTATGCCAAAGTCTTTGACTGTGTGGATCACAATAAACTGTGGAAAATTCTGAAAGAGATGGGAATACCAGACCACCTGACCTGCCTCTTGAGAAATCTGTATGCAGGTCAGGAAGCAACAGTTAGAACTGGACATGGAACAACAGACTGGTTCCAAATAGGAAAAGGAGTACGTCAAGGCTGTATATTGTCACCCTGCTTACTTAACTTATATGCAGAGTACATCATGAGAAACGCTGGACTGGAAGAAGCACAGGCTGGAATCAAGATTGCTGGGAGAAATATCAATAACCTCAGATATGCAGATGACATCACCCTTATGGCAGAAAGTGAAGAGAAACTAAAAAGCCTCTTGAGGAAGGTGAAAGAGGAGATTGAAAAAGTTGGCTTCAAGCTCAACATTCAGAAAACTAAGATCATGGCATCTGGTCCCATCACTTCATGGCAACTAGATGGGGAAACAGTGGAAACAGTGGATGACTTTATTTTTCTGGGCTCCAAAATCACTGCAGATGGTGATTGCAGCCATGAAATTAAAAGACGCTTGCTCCTCGGAAGGAAAGTTATGACCAAGCTAGATAGCATATTAAAAAGCTGAGACATTACTTTGCCAACAAAGGTCCATGTAGTCAAGGCTAGGGTTTTCCAGTAGTCATGTATGGATGTGAGAGTTGGACTGTGAAGAAAGCTGAGCACTGAAGAATTGATGCTTTTGAACTGTGCTGTTGGAGAAGACTCTTGAGAGTCCCTTGAACTGCACAGAGATCCAACCAATCCATCCTAAAGGAGATCAGTTCTGGGTGTTCATTGGAGAGACTGATGTTGAAGCTGAAACTCCAATCAATACCTTGGCCACCTGATGCAAAGAACTGACTCATTGGAAAAGACCCTGATGCTGGGAAAGATTGAGGGTGGGAGGAGAAGGGGACGACAGAGGATGAGGTGATTGAATGGTATCACTGACAGAATGGACATGCATTTGGGTGGACTCTGGGAGTTGGTGATGGACAGGGAAGCTGGTGTGCTGAAGTCCATGGGGCACAAAGAATCAGACACGACTGAGCGACTGCACTGAACTGAATGTGTGCTAAAGTGTTCGTAGCTCAGTCGTGTCTGACTCTTTGTGACCCTATGGAGCCTACCAGGTTTCTCTGTCCATGGAATTCTCCAGATAAGAATACTGGAGTGGGTAGCCATTCCCTTCTCCAGGGGATCTTCCCAACCCAGGGATCAAACTCAGGTCTCCTGCTGCATTGCAGGAAGATTCCTTACCATCTGAGCTACCAAGGAAGCCCAGTTAGGTAATACTGGGCTCTAAGATGACAACAAATTAACTCCTAAGTGCTCCTGGCTTAATGAATATTTCTATGTTGCTTCCAGAAAGTTGCATTGGAGTCTGATGGCCTCCTTTTTTATGGAGCAAAGCCATCTGGAAATGTGATTTTGAAGCTTGCTGAGCAGGAAGGAGAGAGCTGAAAAGTGAAGTCGAGACTTTATACGACCTTAGCTCAGAAATGGTGCACATCTCTCTTGCTGTGGCTCAGTGGCCAGATCTAGTCAGATGGCCCCAGGCTAACTTCAAGAGCCAGGGAAATGCAATTGCTGTAAAGAGTACACATCCCTGCCAATAACAATGAAGACTGAAATTCCTTTCACCCGGAGGTAAAACTGAGCTTGATTTAAAAGAAATGAAGTCATCTGACAATTTCTATGCACTCATTTTGAGGCTGATTTTTTTTTTTTTTACCCATGCCATATGTTGTAGGCTGAGCTACCTTAAGCTGAAGCATGTAGATGATACAGCTTGAATCTGTTTCACGCATATAGCCACGCAACATTCACTTTGAGTCATGCTAACGCTATTGTTTCGTCTTCTTTAAAATACTCTGAAGAAGGAGCAATGGTCAAAACAGGGATTAACCCCACATAAAAGTCGGGTTTCAGATGCTGACTGTCCTCTAGGATGTGTAAATATTGTATTCCAAGACAGCCAGGCTGCTGTCTGCTCTCCTTCATTACCAGTGCAGTTGATGTCCGCAGACCAGACTCTGAACTGCTGCACATTAAATTCAGTCTCTGGATTATCACACAATAAAGGAATTTTTTTTCAAAGCCTTAATACGTTCATTTAAGGACGTGTCTCTGTCTTTAAGAACTGCATAGAGTCAAACAATCTCAGTGACTATGTAAGCAACATTGTTTTAATAATCATTGGCATTGTTTTTTATCTAATTTTCCTGGGGACAATTGTTTGGTCAAACAGGGAGAGACTGAGGGAAGAAATGAAACTTGAGGCCTCCCTTGCCTAGAATTCAGAGGATGACAATCCACCCATATGACTGAAGTGCCCGTTGTCTGGACTGGTGGAGGTATTCTATTCCAGAAGCAGAGATTGGTGAGCTGGACAAACTCTGAGTTATTCCCAAATACCACTTCCAGTTTTTCTTAATGATATTTATATCATTGTTTGGGACATATCCATTTTTCTTTCTTTCCTAGAACTTACTTTTTACTATTAATATCCCTCAGTGTCCAACATGAAGCTTCCAGCTTTGACACTTGCCATTTTGACAATGGGGCAGGGCAGAAGCAGGTAGTCCTTCTGGATGCGCATTCCCATCTCTCCCTGTCATGACAACCTCTGCTCAGATAGGTTTACTTACAGGTACAGCTTTTGAGTAGCCCTAAATTATGTGTCTGAAGCAAAAAAGTGTTTTGTAATGAAGTGTGACTAACTTTATTTGAAGGTCAGCTCTGCACCTGACATGTGGGATAGAGGGGTTTGCCTCCCTCCACCCAAACCTCCAGGGACCTAGGCCAGCAAAGCAGTGCCCTCCCAGGGGGAGGAAGCACTCTCCTTGGCACATTCTTAACACAACAAAGGTCTCTGCCACAACCCAGCTCCAAAGTTGTTGCAACTTCAATGCCTGGTCCTCAAAGCCAAGCTGTCACATCATGAGGAATCAGTTTGTAAACTTTTCATCCAGATTTCAGTATGAATCAGCCATCACCAGTATATCTATAGTGGTTCTGAAATAAGTGATGTGTGTGTATATACACACATGTATGTATATATATATATATATATATATATATACACACACACACACATACATATGCATATGTGTGCATATGAACGCATGCAATGTGTGTGTGTAGATGCACACATGTGCATCTATGCATCTGTATACACATATATAAATATATGTCTGCATGCATGTGTGCTCAGTCGCTTTGGAAGTGTCCAACTATTCTGTGACCCCATGGACTGTAGCTTGCCAGTCTCCTCTATCCATGGGATTTCCCAGCAAGGATACTGGAGTGGGTTGTCATTTCCTCCTCCTGGGGATCTTCCCAACCTATCCCCAGGAGGAGGAAATGACAACCCACTCCAGTATCCCAACCTAGGGATCAAACCCGCATCTCCAGTGGCTCCTGCATTGCAGGCAGATTCTTTACCACAGAGCCACCAGGGAAGCCCCCTGCATGTGTATATATATATACATAAAGGGTGTTGGTATTTAACACAAATCAAATACTTGTTTGGAGTATTAGTATATTTCCCTTATATTTCAAGGCCAGAATGAGAATGTTTACAGTCCTGTGTGCTGAAGGGCTCCATGGAGCTCATGAACACATAACTCAGAGGCAAGTGCGTTTGATTGAGAAAGCATATTTGCCTCTTGTGAACAGTTTCTTTTGACCCCCAAGGGCACCACACTCCATTAGTGAGATATAAACTCCATGGAGCTCTGATCTGTCCCTGATACAGTGTCCACACCCCACTCTAGGGAAGGAGGCTGCCCAGCACAATAGGAAAAAGGATGCCTTTTTTTGAGATCTGGAAGTTGTTACCAAGCTTTTATAAATTCTGTTCTCCTCCACAATTCAGACATCAGAAGGAAAATCATAGCAGGTAACCTCCGGCTGTATTCTCTTTGGAGCTCAAGACCCAGCGAAGTTCCTAGGGTGCGATTTGAGTAATCACACCCAACTGTAGGCGGCCCTGGAGGTAACTGGGAACTCTGGGACTGTGTCGGGGTGAAGGGGCAGATGAGTCTCACAGCATCCTTCCAACTTTAGATTTCAGGAGACAAATAAACCATTTTTCCTTGAATTACCTTGGCATATTTGGTATTTACAATTGCAAAGGCCTGAGCCTTGCTATTTGTGCAATTTGGCCTGGAAATGGAGACCTCAGCAGCTCTAGGGTCAGCTGTGTGTAAGCATCGCGCTCTGCATACCTCATTTCTTCCTGTAATTCACTGCTGTCAGCTCAGTGTTATTCATGGGAGCTAACGCAGGCAGCGGCCAGGACGAGCGCAGTGAGCCAAATTGTCCATTTGAATCTATTTAGCATCTAATACGGAGAAGTAAAGAAACTGAGGGAAGGGGGGAAGGAAGATGAGATGCTCTGGTGGAAACCTGCTAAACACTGAGAGTATTTGGCAGGAGAACCTCAAATAAATCCTCAGTGGTCTGCACCTCACAAGGAGATACTTTGGTCCCTGGAAACCTTGGTGGGGGGGTGAGATATAGGGTAGAAAAGCAAGTCAGTTCTCAGGGAATGTGGTGAAAGCACAGGCATCCCCAGAGTCCTTACACAAACCACCATTCCATGCAGCACTCAAGTCAGCAATCCACAAATCTCTCATCTGCAGACTGGCTGCAGAACTGCAGACTTAGCGGGGGTCATATAGGATGCCATTGCTGGACCCAGACAGATGCTCCACAGCCCTACTGCTGGCCATGCTGCCTCCAAGACCAGCCAGCTCTACCACCATTCTCCCTCATGCCGTTCACACCACTGAATCCAGAGACACATCAGCTACATGAGTAGGTTAGACGATTGCCAATTTTCCTGAAGCACAGGTAACCGTACATCCTTGCAGTTAATATAGCAGTAGCAGTAATAACACTAATACTTAATGAATTCTATATTCTCCTCTTCATATAACCAAATATAAATTACTTTATTAAATACTCATTAAAACCCTTATTTTCTAGAACCTGTCCTTGAGGTTCTAAACTGATTGGGAAGGCTGTAGAGTAGAGTAGACCAGTAGAATTGATAGAGTAGACCAGTAGAACTGACCCTGCATTAGAGCAGTTTAATGAGGAAGTGAACATTAACTAGTTTTCCAATAAAAAACTAGTTAAAATTAACTAGTTTTCCATATTTAGTAGCAGCCATATTTTAAAAATCCTAAAGGAAATCAATTCTGAATATTCATTGGAAGGACTGATGCTGAAGCTGAAATTCCAATACTTTGGCCACCTGATGTGAAGAGCCAACTCATCGGAAAAGATTCTGATTCTGGGAAAGATTGAAAGCGAAAGGAGAAGGGGATGGCAGAGAATGAGATGTTAGACAGCGTTACCAACTTAATGGATGTGAATCGAGCAAACGCTGAGAGACGGTGAAGGACCAGGGAGCCTGGTGTGCTGCGGTCCATGGGGTCACAAAGATGTAGCAACGGAACAACAACAAAAACAAATAATTTAAAAACTAAAAACAAAGAAGTGAAATTAATGTTACTATACCTTATTTGGTCCAATATCTAAAATATTATCATTTCAACACGTAATCAATATAGAAGTGAAGTGAAGTCGCTCAGTTGTGTCTGACTCTTTGCGACCCCATGGACTGTAGCCTATCAGGCTCTTCGGTCCATGGGATTTTCCAGGCAAGAGTGCTGGAGTGGGGTGCCATTTCCTTCTCCAATATAGAATTATCAGCAAATACTTTGCATTCTTTTTTCAGTATTTTCTACTATATGCTATAGTTACACTCCTTTCAATTTAGGTCATCTTCAAGGGCAGGTAGACTTTTACACTTTACAAAGATAATTGCACTGGGTGTAACATTTTAAATGGACAGATTTTTTTTTTCCCTTTACTGCACACACACACACACACACACAATGTTATTTTATTGTATTTTGGCTTGTATAGTTTCAGACAAGAGATCTGCTATTATTTTTATTGTTGGTCTTATGGATATAATGTTTTCCTCCCACCTGGTTACTTTAGGAATTTTTCTTTGTACCTGGTTGTGAAATCTGTGATTTGAGTATCATACATCTTCATGTGATCTTCCTTCTGATTCTCCTGCTTAGTTAGGGCTCATTGATGTTATAGGACTTCTGGGTTTGTAGTTTTAACCAAATCTGTAAAATGTTTGGTCATTTATGTTTTCAAATATTTTTCTCTTTCCTTCTAAATCCTTCCCTTCTGGGGCTCACATGTTAGACCATTTCATACTGTACCGTGCTTCACCGAATCTCCTTTATTATCAGTCTTTGTATCCTCTGGGTGCTTACTTGTAGCTTTTATGTTGCTTTATCTCCAAATCTACTTTTCTTTTGTAGTGTCAAATATGCAACCATTCCCAGCTAGTGCAATTTTCATTTCAAATCTTGTATTTTTCATGCCTAGAATTTCCAGTTGGTTTTTTTTATCTCCCATACCCCCATCATGATCACATTTTCTTTAAACACTTGAACATATTTATAATACTTGCTTTAATATTCATGACTGCTATTTCTATCATTTCTGTCATCATTTCTCAATGATTACATATATTGATTAATTTTTCTTCTAGTGAGTTATATTTTTCTGTTTCTGTACATGTATAGTAATTTTTTATTGGATGTCAGACATTGTGAATTTTGCTTTTTAGTTCCCCAGATTTTGTATTCCTTTAATGAGTGTTGGCTTTTTCCTGTAAGGCAGTTAAACTACTTATAGAGTAGCTCAATCCCTTTAAGCCCTATTTTTTAAGCTTGTCTAGGATGGGGTTTGAGGAACTTAGTGTACTCAAAGGATGGTTTAGTCCCATTTCTAAGAGTTGACACTTCTGAGATCTCTATTAACTGACCCATCTATTCAACGAGATTTTCCACTCTGGGTAGTGGGAAATGGGGTGATTTCCAAGCCCTGTGCAAGCTGTAAGGAATTGTTTATCTTACAAGTTCTCTATAGTTGTTCTTTTCTGGCAATTGTTTCTTGCCTGGAGTCAAGTGTGGCCACACACACATTTAGATTGGTATTCAGCCAAAGATTCAGCTCAGCTTTCTGGAGTTCTTTCACAGTTTAACTCATTCTTTTATGGTATTTTGTTCAACAAATTCTAGCTGACTGAGTCTTCCTGAACTCTGAGCTATGACTCATAAACTCAAGAGACCACTAGGCTCTATTTGAGTTCCTCCATCCTATACTGTCCTATACTGTGGTCTAGAATTTACTTCCAGGCAGGTCAGAGGGCTCATCAGACTTGCCTTCATTGTTTCTCTTTTCTCAGATGTCATAGTCTGGTGCTGCCTATTGTCCAGTGTCTAAAAGCAGACGTCTCATATATTTTGCCCAGCTTTTTAAAACTGCATAATTAACAAAAGTCCCCTTCATGGATAAATACAGAAGATTTTCTTTTAACTCAAGCTCCTTTTAACTTATTCCAGAAATATCACCTAAATTATTGTTTTAATATGGTAATTAAATTGTTATTACAGTACTCTTGCCTGGAAAATCCCATGGATGGAGGAGCCTGGAAGGCCACAGTCCATGGGGTTGCTGAGGGTCAGGCACAACTGAGCGACTTCACTTTCACTTTTCACTTTCATGCATTGGAGAAGGAAATGGCAACCCACTCCAGTGTTCTTGCCTGGAGAATCCCAGGGATGGGGGAGCCTGGTGGGCTTCCGTCTATGGGGTCGCACAGAGTTGGACACAACTGAAGCAACTTAGCAGCAGCAGCAGCACACATATCAAAATAAGTATATATACTAAAATAATGTCGTAATTATTAAGAGGAAAGTGTGAATTTGAATACCAATTGCAATCAACTTGAGGTTCACTAGGGCCATAACTACCATACTTTGGGAAACTCTACATAACAATTTTTTAAGTTTTTAAGACAAAGTCAACATTTATACAATAGTGCATGCATGCTAAATTGCTTCAGTTGTGCCCAACTCTTTGCGACCTTATGGACTGTAGCCTGCCAGGCTCTTCTGTCCATGGAATTCTCCAGGCAAGAATACTGGAATGGATTGTCATACCCTCCTCCAGGGCAACCTGCTGACCCAGAAATTGAACCTGCATCTCCTGCATTGGGGCAGGCACTCAGCCTGCTTTATGGTCCAACTCTCACACCCATACATGACTACTGGAAAAACCATAGCTTTGACTAGACGGACCTTTGTTGGCAAAGTGATATCTCTGCTTTTTAATACACTGACTAAGTTTGTCATAGCTTTCCTTCCAGGGAGCAAGCATCTTTTAATTTCATGGCTGCAGTTACCGTCCACAGTAATTTTGGAGTCCAAGAAAAGAAAATATGTCACTGTTTCCACTTTTCCCACATCTATTGCTATAAAGTGATGGGACTAGATGCCATGGTCTTATTTTTTGAATGTTGAGTTTTAAGACAGCTTTTTCACTCTCCTCCTTCACTATCATCAAATGGCTCTTTAGTTCCTCTTTGCTTTCTGCCATTAGATTGATAATCTGCATATCTGAGGTTGTTGATATTTCTTCTGACAATCTTGATTCCAGCTTGGGATTCATCCAGCCCAGTATTTTGCACAATGCACTCTGCATAAAAGTTAAATAAACAGGGTGACCATATACAGACTTGATGCACTCTTCCTTGGGAAGGGCATTATTCTGCTTACCACAGATACCTCTCTAGAATTTCTTCTATTGATACTACTTGGATTTCCTATCATTCATTTTGTTGCAAAGCAATGTTTTAAAAACTAGAGTAGTATCCATCACTATCTATTTTGCAAACTGGTGGTTCTTCCCTACATTATCAATGTCCCTCTTGAAGTAATAAATTTTATAGACTGTATAATGATGAGTTTGGTGATGCTAATTGCCATTTTTTGTGCTTTTTGTTATGTGTCATGCAAAATGACAAGCATCATGAATGTTTATAGGTAGTATACATAATCTAATTCAATTCTCATGGTACCCCCATGAGATAGACAGGGTGTAATTATCATCTTAAGGATGAGGAAGCACCTTAAATATTTATTAAATGATCATTGGGCTTCCCTGGTGGCTCAGTGGTAAAGAATACACCTGCCAATGCAGGAGACACAGGTTTAATCCCTGATCTGGAAGATTCCACATTCCATGGTGCAGCTAAGCCCTCATGCCACAACTATTGAGCCTGTGCTCCAGCATGTGGGAGCCACAACTGCTGAAGCCCTCAAGCCCTAGAACCCACGCTCCACAACAAGAGATGCCACTGCAATGAGAGTCCTGCTCACCACCACTAGAGAGCAGCCCCCACTCGCCACAACTAGGGAAAAGTTTGCACAGCAATGAAGACCCAGCAGAGCCAAAAATTAAAATAAATAAATAAATAAGTGATCACTAGTATTACTATGCCAAATGAAATCTTAGAAAACAGTCAGGTCAGTTCAGTTCAGTTGCTCAGTCATGTTCGACCCTTTGTAACCCCATGGACTGCAGCATACCAGGCTTCCCTGTCCATAACCAACTCCCGGAGCTTACTCAAATTTGTGTCCATTGAGTCAATGATGCCATCCAACCATCTCATCTTCTGTCGTCCCCTTCTCTGCCCACCTTCAATCTTTCCCAGCATCAGGGTCTTTTCCAATGAGTCAGTTCTTCCCATCAGGTGGCAAAAGTATTGGAGTTTCAACTTCAGCATCAGTCCTTCCAATGAATATTCAGGACTTATTTCCTTTAGGATGGACTGGCTGGATCTCCTTGCAGTCCAAGGGACTCGCAACAGTCCTCTCCAACACCACAGTTCAAAAGCATCGGTTCTTCATTGGTCAGCTTTCTTTATAGTCCAGCTCTCACATTCACATCTTAGAAAACAAGTTATTTTTAAAAACTGAATTCTAAACATCACCATTGATTCACAATTTTGTCTTCCTAACTATAAAATATTAATGATCACAAAATAAATAGGTAATTTTCTCAAAGTTATACTGACTTGCATTCCTATCTGATAGACATTAGAGCTTTTTGCCTATTTCTTTTTCGGGGCTCTAGCTCATTCTTTCTGATGCCCTGCTTCTCAGACCTTCCTCTTTACTTGAGATTTCTTATTTTGAGTTCACCTCTCAAACTGTCTCTTTTGCTCCAGTAACCTCACCCAAATATCCTTTAGTTGTATGTATTATGAATATAATATTACCTCTTTTTCCTTCTAACAAGTAACAGTCATTAGCTTTTTGTTGATTGAAAATCACTTGAACCCTCTACTTTGATAATACTTGACTTCCCTTCAAATCTCATACAATAAAATGTCCCAGATCTGCCTGTCATTTCATTTTACATCTTAGTGAGAGCTTTTTTTTTGCCTTGAAGCTCAAGAAGGAGAGAAAAATAATCTTTTTAGTTTAATTTAAATAATCTTTTCCCACTTGGGACGGCATTTTTCAAAGTAGAGATGTTCTGTAGAAGTGAATTTTGCTATTACAATGTGAGAGTATGCAACATATATCAAAGATGCCCCAAAATCCACAGGCAATTAGAAAATTCTGCAGCCACTGGAGCAAAAACTCGACATCAACCACAGGCCCAGTTGGTCAAGTAAAGAGTGTCAGGACGTGCAGCCCAGAGCCCATTTACTCATTTTTCTTTTCCCTGAAGCTTTTACCAAACACCTGATTTATTACAAAAAGAACTCTTCAGGCCAGAAATCACAGAACAGTCACCATGTCCTCCTTCAAGGGGGTTATGACCCAACAGCTGCCAAACTCAGTTCATAGGAAAGCCCTGAGGCAGTGGGTGGGGTGGGAAAGGACAAGTACAAACAGTCCTATGGAAGTTCTTGAGCTATTAATATTTGTGTGATTTCTAAGGAACTGGACATGGAACAACAGACTGGTTCCAAATAGGAAAAGGAGTATGTCACAGCTGTATATTGTCACCCTGCTTATTTAACTTATATGCTAAGTATATCATGAGAAATGCTGGCTGGAAGAAGCACAAGCTGGAATCAAGATTGCCAGGAGAAATATCAATAACCTCAGATATGCAGATGACACTACCCTTATGGCAGAAAGTGAAGAGTAACTCGTTGGAAGAAAAGTTATGACCTACCTAGATAGCATATTCAAAAGCAGAGACATTACTTTGCCAACAAAGGTCCGTCTAGTCAAGGCTATGGTTTTTCCAGTGGTCATGTATGGATGTGAGAGTTGGACTGTGAAGAAAGCTGAGTGCCGAAGAATTGATACTTTTGAACTGTAGTGTTGGAGAAGACTCTTGAGAGTCCCTTGGACTGCAAGGAGATCCAACCAGTCCATCCTAAAGGAGATCAGTCCTGGGTGTTCATTGGAAGGACTGATGCTAAAGCTGAAACTCCAATACTTTGGCCACCTCATGCGAAGAGCTGACTCATTGGAAAAGACCCTGATGCTAGGAGGTATTGGGGGCAGGAGAAGGGGATGACAGAGGATGAGATGGCTGGATGGCATCACCAACTCAATGGACATGCTGCTGCTGCTGCTGCTGCTGCTAAGTCACTTAAGTCGTGTCTGACTCTGTGCGACCCCATAGATGGCAGCCCACCAGGCTCCCCCATCCCTGGGATTCTCCAGGCAAGAACATTGGAGTGGGTTGCCATTTCCTTCTCCAATGCATGAAAGTGAAAAGTGAAAGTAAAGTCGCTCAGTCATGTCCGACTCTTAGCGACCCCATGGACTGCAGCCTACCAGGCTCCTCCATCCATGGGACTTTCCAGGCAAGAGTACTGGAGTGGGGTGCCATTGCCTTCTCCGACCAAAGGTCTAGCTTTGGTAAATTAAGCAGAGTTGTATTTGACAGCAGACTGGTAAACTGTGATATCAAGGAGCACTATTTTAATCTAGGGCCCAGCTAGGTTCTAAAATAATGGGGCCCAGGACTATGGAGAAATGACCACCAAGTTCAACACCATTCACTTGGCACTGGTTTCTGTATAGAATGTTTCAAACTCAGTTCTTTATGACATGGACCAGATTAGTCAAATGCTCAAGGCACAGTTAATCTTTAAGCTAGGCCTCAGAAGTTCAGGTATTGCCTGAAGATTCTTCATGAGTTTGTGTAAATTCCGGGAGTTGGTGATGGACAGGGAGGCCTGGAGTACTGTGATTCATGGGGTTGCAAAGAGTCAGACATGACTGAGCAACTGAACTGAACTGACTGAAGGTACTATAAATGCAGAAGAACAATTCAGGCTTAACTTTTATAATACTTCTTTAAACTAGATGAGATATGGTTTGAGTCACCCAACAAATGGCCAGTGGCCCCCAGACTTGGTACCTTAATTACTGTGATCTTACCTCTTAGCCTGAACACCTGAGGACTCCCACGTTGCATTGGGTAGGAGAATCATTTTCACCTAATTATTTTTGAGCCATATCTACAGATGGTTTAAATTGTGGTAACTTTGGGACAATGATAATGTTTAAGATCAGAGGAGACTTGCTGTTTGTGTACAAGAGGGAAGATTAGCTTATCCTTGTATAAGGGCAACATTTTTCAACAGAGTATGTGACAAGTATGGTTTTCTTCCATTAAAAGGAAAAAGAAGATCTGTCCTAGGCAACAGCTCACAGAAAGTCTGCTGAGGTAGGAGGAAGGATATACAAAACCAGGGAGGTTGAGACTCTACTGGCCACTCTATCAGAGGCAGAGAAAGTTGCCAACTACAGGAGAAGAGTTGGGCCCGATGAAGTCGCAAGCGTGTTTACAGCGGCTTAGTGGAAAGCCTGGGAGATGGAGACAGTCCTGGAGCACCAGGCTGATGAAGGCAGAGGTCTTGCTGTCGCCAGATAGGAAAGCTCTCTGGCCCACTCCAGCCTGTGTTGCGCAGTATCCTCTTGAAGTTGTTTGCCCAGATCTTTATGGTATTTTCTTCCAATAGCCAAATATAAAATTCTAGTCTTCATCTTTATTGCTTGGAAGATGGCTATTCTGCGCTTCCCATCACTTATACATTACTAGTCTTGATGGTGTTCTACAGGCCAGTGAGGTTCTGTTTTTGTTTATTCTCTTTTTTTTTTCCTACTCCACAGATTTTATTATCTCTATAGACCTGTCTTCTAGGTTATTAATTTTTTGTTTTCAGTTCAAATCTGTCTTTAAGACCCTTTACTTGTTTTTTTCTATTATTAATATTGTTCAACTCCAGAATTTCTATCTAGTTCTTTTTAAATAATTTCTATATTTTTGCTAGTATCCTGACTTTACTGATACCTTGGTATTTGGTTAGATGTTATTGTCACGCTTTTCTTTAGTTCTTTAGATATGGTTTCCTTTAATTCTTTGGCAATATTTATAATAGCTGATTTTAAATATTTTTCAACTAAGTCTTTGAGGGACATTTTCTATTGCCTGCCTGTTTTACCTTGGGCTCTGTTCTTGGCCAGTTTATTCTAACTTTAGCAAGACTCTTGCTTAATCAGTTTACTGAAAATCACCCCTGATATCATATCACCCTGGCCTGCCTAAAGTCCTAAGTCAGTTTAGCCAAGAATTACCTACCTCTTAGTGATTCTGTTGTAGCCATGTGTTCTAGGAAACAAACTCACTCAGAAGGACCATGCAGATAGTGGAGTGCAGTTTACTACACTGGCGGGCCCGAGGCAGAGTCTCCTCTTAGCCAGGGACCCCGGCCAAGTTTTGTGAAAACATTATATACCCTAAGTGTACGTGCCCAAACCCACCTCCCCAAATTCCCTGAAACTAGTCTGAACAAAGGAAAAGAAAGATACAATCAAAGTTAACCCGTGATTCGTATGCCTGTGGTCATACCCCAATAAGCATAATAGAATGTATGATTCTATTCAGTTACACATGTAATTAGGGTTTTCTTTTAGGCAAAGAAGAGTCTAGGTACAAGCCTTGGGGCTCTTCCTTCCGGGGGCCTGGTTTTCCAGTTGGTATGTCGTTTCCATAGATACTCGGCACATAGCTCAAAGTCCACAGTCTGGCCCAGGATGGAGTCGTGCTTTCAAGATGGAGCCTGTTCTGTCTGTTTCCTCCTTCGGCTCCATGCATGGACACTGCCTCCACCTTGATCCTTAGCTATAAATCCCCACTTTTCCATACTGTATTCACAGTTGAGTCTGATCTCTTTCCCCTAACACAAAACTCTACCATTGTAACACCCCTTAAATAAAGTCTTTCTTGCTATCTTTAGCAAGTGTCATGATAATTTTTATTTAACAGGAACAGTCTAAAGAGTTACATACATCAGGCAATAGCTGTACATGACTGCTTTATAGCTGTCTCTGTGAGGAAAATTTGTTCTTTCTCCTGGTCACCTCTTGTTCTGCCATTGCCTCATAAAATATGAGCATGAAACATAAGTATCCAAAACCATGAGGTGGTGATTCAGCAAAATAGGGAATATAGTTAAACTGCACTTTGCTGTATCTGCCTTGACTCCAACAATTGTTCACATGCAGAGAACACATATGCCTGGCACCACAAGTCACTTTCCCTCCAATATCCTTCAGGGACTACCGAGAGCAATGAAAATGTACAGGGCAAAAGACATTTTCAAAATAGATGAACTTCAAATTAGACATTAGTGTGCCTCTAAGTAGTATGAAAATGAAATTATCCAGAAAGCAATTTGCAACTTTAGTGAGCTCCAGAATACATAATAAATTCTATGCATTGGCAAACTTCAGTGCAAGGTTTTTGGAAAGATAATATTTAGGAACAGCAAAACTACTGGGCTGCTTGGCTTAGAGTTCTTAAACTGCTTTAAAGATGACCCAAGCACTCTCCATTCCTGCAGACAATTTAACATACAATTCAATGCTATGTGTGAAAAGCCTTCCCTCTCCTCCTCCAGCCAAACTCATATGAAGGAATATGGAAATAGCCCAGAGTATCTCCTCAGGGGCAAAAGGAAAACATTTGTAAATGTTTTTCCACCACCCAAGTTAGATGAGATTCTCACTGGGGCTGCTTGTAGGGGGAAAAAAAAGGAGAGAACAATTATTCTGTCCAAGGCTAAGAAAGGAACACATCAAAATGGGTGCCTTCTCTCCATTTCACTCCTGGAAACCTTAAAGCTACAAGAAATGCTGCCAGATATTTATTCCACGAATGAAATATAGATGAGATTGTGTTGTCCTAAAGCACTCCACCAGCCTCCTTTCTTAATACACAGAATATCCAAGCAAGAATACTGGAGTGGGTTGCCATGCCCTCCTCCAGGGGCATGGCACACACATACCTACTCATGTGTGTGCACACACACATATACACAGACAGATCTAACATGACAGATGTATTGGTTACTTTTCCCCAAAACTACGATATGATATAGAGGTTGGGAAGATGTCTGGCTATTTCTTATTGAATATTGAGGTATAAAGGAAAAACTGTGGCATGTCTTTGAACAAAAATTTTTTTAATCTTTATTTGTTAAACATTTAGTATGTACAGTATGTAACTGGCAGTGTCAAATTACAAAGGCACAGTATTTTCCTTTTAGGAGCCTGTTACTTTAGTTGGGATAGAGGGACATGGAAGGAAAATGTGTTAAACATCCAACTAATTGGAACACAAAAGCCAACGATCTCAAGGCCATTAGAAAACTGTGAAACATGAAGAGGTTTGTCAGATGCTCTATTCCTCCTCTGGCCATAATCAATTTTGAACCCAGTGCTGGCATCCTCCTACTGACCACCTTCCTTGACCACCAGACAGACTCTCCTTCTTCCAAGGGTGGCTTTCCCAGTAAAGCAAGACTTTTCACCCTCCTGCTTCATCTCTGGATAAAATAGGACCAATATTTTGAGTTGTCTGTCTGTACTCAGAGGAAGCTATGTACCTGGCCAGAAAAGTGAGAATTTTCTGTTTATCAATCTTATTGCATGAAGATCAAATAGTTTAGGGAGCATTGCCCTAAATTATTTGGGGCTTCCCCTGTGGTTCAGCAGCATAGAATCTGCCTGCAATGCAGGAGTTGCAGGAGACACGGGTTCTATCCCTGGGTCGGGAAGATCCCCTGGAGGAGGGCATGGCAACCCACTCCAGTATTCTTGCTTGGAGAATCCCATGGACAGAACAGCCTGACAGGCTACAGTCCAGAGGGTCACAAAGAGTCAGACACTGAAGTGACCTAGCATACATGCATGCCCTAGACAATTAAGTTAGTCCTAGCTCAGCAGTTCTAAAATGGTGAGCAAGAACTGGAGTTCAGCCAAGGACTAGAATTTCTCTGAGACTTTATTTTGGTCCTTGTATAAGAAATTTCCTCTGCCTGCTCTGGAAAAAGTCAATTCAAATAATATTTTAAATAGTAATGGAATAAGCAATTAATTCTACGCTAGAATCAGTTCAGTTCAGTTCAGTGGCTCAGAGGTGTCCTACTCTTTGCAGCCCCATGGACTGCTGCACATCAGGCTTCCCTGTCTATCGCCAACTCCTGGAGCTTGTTCAAGCTCAAGTCCATCAAGTCGGTGATGCCATCCAAACACCTCATCTTCTGCCATCCCCTTCCTTCCTGCCTTTAATCTTTCCCAGCATCAGGGTCTTTTCTAAGGAGTCAGTTCTTCGCATCAGGTGGCCAAAGTATTGGAGTTTCAGCTTCAGCATCAGTCCTTCCAGTGAATATTCAGGACTTTAGGATGCACTGGTTGGATCTCCTAGCAGTCCAAGGGACTCTCAAGAGTCTTCTCCAACACCCCAGTTCAAAAGCATCAATTCTTCACATGAAATTATAAAATAAATAGCCCTTAAACATCATATTTTCAATAAAAGATGAAGCATTTAAAAAAGTAAAGCATAAAGTAGCATATAGAATATGGTACCAAGAAAACACATAAAGCCAATATATTTTACAGGGTGTTAAGATTACAGGAGCTCTTTATATTCTTTTTCATTATAGTCTACTTTTTCCAAAGTATGTATATGTTAATTTTGTGATCAGAAGCCAAAAACACTTAACAAAAAGAAAAGAGAGAAACATGGTTTGGGATGAGCTATCTACTACTTACAAAAGAGTTAACTAAAGCATAAATATGTTCATAAATTTACAATGAAATACATATAATAACACAAAGGAAGATATCACACATCTAGAATAAACCATTTACTTTCCCTAAAATATTAGCAAAACACTTAGTTAAGGAGACCCCAAGTAGCATCTGAATTTGAATATTTTCCCAAGTCCACCTCCTATGGTATATCCTTTCTCTTTCTGATTGTGATCCACCCTGGTGCATGAGGAATCATAAAAAATCTGGTCACTTCTTTGAATCAGAGCTGTAGAACCAATTAAGAAAAATTTAGATTGCCATTGTGCAAACCTACAATTTTCAAAATAAATACATTCTTCAGCCACAAATATATATAGGAAGCAAAGTGTCTGTTAACAGACAAAAGAATTTTCCCAGGGACAAAAGTGTATTACTTGTGAATACACTTTGGTGGATGCATTTGATTATGAAAATGAGTCACTGGTCATTTATTCATTTATTTTTTGTGCTGGAGATTGAGCAAGTTCCTGGTTATAAAGTGGAAAACAAAAATGATGCAAGCCCTGTTTTAATGAAGAGTCTACTTTGAGAGATAAACATGAAGAAACAAACTGTAATTGCCTACTGTGGGGAATTGCGTGAAACCCTCAATGGCTTCATTTGAATATGGTTCCAGGCAGAGAGATTAGACTGATTATTGTTCTCTGTGATGAACATAACTCTTTGGAGTCAAAGACAAGCAAACTATGGACACAGAGATGGAGGCTTTAGGAGGTCACACATGGTGCTTAAGTCCACCAGCATGGTGGGAGGCAGGGCCCAGGGGAGAAGACCAGCACTGAAAGTTTCTCAGGGATGGACATGTCTGTAGGACATTTAAGAATAGGGAAGTCTACTTTCAGGTCTGAGTTGTTTAGTGTACTTTTCTCAGATATCATCCTCTACACATAGCCTTCAGGTGGCACCACCTTGAAGAATAAAGGGATCGTAGTAACATCCAAAGAAGCATCATCACGCAAAAAGAGAACGGACGCTGGAAATCAGGGCCATCTGTGAGACAGAAAGTCAGGCAACCCCAAATGCTCAGCCTAGAGAATTGGAAGACACATACATCATTGTGTGTGGCCAGGGTGGAGGCTGACTGTGACTGGAGTCAGGAGGAGACACAAATAGACTGAGGCACCCATGAAGTCTCCAAACACACTTAAAACTAGAGACCCCTTCCCCTTCCTCTCAGCCAGGGCCCTCCTCCATGCCTCCTTGGTATTGCCTTAGACTGCTCCCCACTCTTGATATCTGTAAAGCCTGCACCTCAGTTCTTTCCATTATGTCATGGTAATAAGTGGGCTTCTGTGCTCATTTTTCAGGCCATTTTGTGGCAGCAGTGGGAGTCAGGCTGTTCCTTCTGTGTTTCACTTGCTTTGCTTCTTAGAAGAGGTTTCTTGGTTTCATTATCTTTTTCACATGTCTACTTGTTTCTAAAATACTGTGAGATGTAAGAGAATTTGCATCTTTATATTAATTTTTCCCTTTATGCATCCTTTATTAACTCAATATAACATTTTCATGCTTTTAGCTTCTGGTTAAAGGTAATACATTTTGTATCTCAATGTTTTTCAAGTGATACAACCCTGTGCTTCTCACTGACTCTGAGTTGCTTCCCTCCTTGTTCCTTTGACTTTCTTCTATTCATACGTGCTCAACATGAGATGGAGAAGAAGGGGGCTCTTAGACCACTTTCCAAATTTCCAAATATCTTACAGATTTCTCTTTCTTTTTTTTTTTAATTTTATTTTATTTTTAAACTTTACATAACTGTATTAGTTTTGCCAAATATCAAAATAAATCTGCCACAGGTATACATGTGTTCCCCATCTCTTTCTAGTTTAGTCTGTTATTCCATATGTGCACTATTTTAGTTCACTGACTTTCAACTTCCTTATCTTACCAACCAACCTAATAGTCTACCCTCTTTCAAGACAACTGACTCCCCTGTTACATAATACTCTGAATGTTCTCAATTCCTCTCAACATTGTCTATTTAACATTCTTCCCAGTTACCTGCTATGATTTCTCAACTTTTACTATATTTTATTAACTTTTTCATAGACTTTTCTAATTTAAAATTTTTATTTACAATATCTTTGGGTCCATACCCATTTTCCAAACAAGATGGAGTAAGAGGAGCTAGATTTAGCCTTCACATTATAACAAAATTTTTGAAAAAAGACAAATTATATGAACTAACAATGTTTAGATACTGGGCAGGAGGCATCCTAGGGCAAAAGCTCTAAGTCTGTAATTGCTCCACGTTGCCAAACGTCTTAAAGATGCTAGATGTTTTGAGCTACAGTGGAGGAAGGAAAAAACCAGGAAGAGCATGGCAGTCTCCATGAGCTTAGGAGACAGAGCTGGGAGCTCCAGCTGACCAAGACAGCTAGAGTTTTCTGGTAAGAGTGCTTTACAGAGATCAGAGATCAGCAGAGCCCCCAGAGATCAGCAGATAGACACTTAAGTCTTTAGCTAAGGCTGATCAGCTCACCTGGGTTAAAATGATCAGAGACCAGCATTGAAACCATGTTTCCCTCGGTCAAAGTAAAAAACTCATGTAATACATGGGGGATTAAGTAGAATATTCAGAAGCAAAGGGACAAAATTAGCTCCAAAGACCAACCTAACAAAATTTAAAGCAAATTCTAAACAGTCAAATGGCTCAGTGATAAAGAATCTGCCTGCCAACGCAGGAGACAGAGGAGACACAGGTTTGACCCCTGGGTTGGAAAGATCCCCTGGACAAGGAAATGGCAACCCACTTCAATACTTCTGTCTGGGAAATCCCATGGACAGAGAACCCTGGTGGGCTACAGTTCATGGGGTTTCAAAAAAGTCAGACATATTCATTTCAGTTCAGTTGCTCAGTCGTGTCAGACTCTTTGCGACCCCATGAATCGCTGCATGCCAGGCCTCCCTGTCTACCACCAACTCCCAGAGTTCACTCAGACTCACATCCATCGAGTCAGTGATGCCATCCAGCCATCTCATCCTCTGTCATCCCCTTCTCCTCCTGCCCCCAATCCCTCCCAGCATCAGAGACTTCTTCAATGAGTCAACTCTTCGCATGAGGTGGCCAAAGGACTGGAGTTTCAGCTTTAGCATCATTCCTTCCAAAGAAATCCCAAGGCTGATCTCCTTCAGAATGGACTGGTTGGATCTCCTTGCAGTTCAAGGGACTCTCAAGAGTCTTCTCCAACACCACAGTTCAAAAGCATCAATTCTTCGGCACTCAGCTTTCTTCACCGTCCAACTCTCACATCCATACATGACTACTGGAAAAACCATAGCCTTGACTAGACAGACCTTTGTTGAAAAAGTAATGTCTCTGCTTTTTAATATGCTATCTAGGTTGGTCATAACTTTCCTTCCAAGGAGTAAGCGTCTTTTAATTTCATGGCTGCAATCACCATCTGCAGTGATTTTGGAGCCCAGAAAAATAAAGTCTAACACTGTTTCCACTGTTTCCCCATCTAGTTGCCATGAAGTGATGGGACCAGATGCCATGACATGAGTGAATAACTAAACAAAACCATTTCCACATAACTGAACTGCATTTCAGAACAAAGCTCAAGAATAATTTTAATGTACTTCTTATTTTTAAAGAATTATAGATTCACATGCAGTTGTAAAAAATAAGATAGAACCTGGGTACCCTTTATGCAGTTTCTTCCGATGGTGACATGAGGCAAAGCTATAGCACAAAATGACAACCAGAATATTGACCTTGATGAAATCTACTAATCTTATTCAGAATCCCCAGTTTTACCTGTATTCATTTCTCTGTGTGTGTGCATGACTTGAGTTCTGTGAACTTTTATCATAAGGGTAGGTTCGTGTACCCACAACAGCTTACACATAAAGTAATTGCAGCTCCACAAGGACCTGCCTTGTGTCTTTTTTGTAAGCGTGTCGGTCTCCCTTCTGCACTCCTCCTTCCTGTCCCTAACTTCTGGCAACCACCAACTGATTCTCCATTTCTATAATTTTGCCATTTCAAAACGTTATAGAAATAGAATCATATAGTATGTAGCCATCAGAATTGGTTTTTCTATTCAGCATAATTTTCTGGAGATTCAACCAAGTTGTAGCAGATATCCACAGATTGTGTACGTGTGTCTGTGTGTGTGTGTGTGCATGTTTGGGTTTTTTTCTTTAACTGACAAGCCATGCTGAGTGGTGTCAGATCACTGCTCTTCCCCGAGTTCACAGTGCTGCTGCTCTGTGTATATTTTCTCTGTGTGTGTATTTGCTAATTTTTATTAATTCAAGTTTTTCATTAGATAAATTTGACTTTCTTTTCTGAAATTCAAGTTTGTCCCTTACTTTGTGGGGTGATTTTGTTAAAGTTAGTGGATTACTACTCAGCCACAAAAAGAAACAAAATAGTGTAATTTGCAGGGATGTGGATAGAACTAGAGACTGTCAGAGAGAGTGAAGTAAACCAGGAAAAGTAAAAACAAATATCATATAATATCACTTAGATGTGAAATCTAGAAATATGATGCTGCTGCTGCTGCTAAGTCACTTCAGTCATGTCTGACTCTGTGAGACCCCATAGATGGCAGCCCACCAGGCTCCCCCGTCCCTGGGATTCTCCAGGCAAGAACACTGGAGTGGGTTGCCATGTCCCTCTACAGTGCATGAAAGTGAAGAGTGAAAGTGAAGTCGCTCAGTCGTGTCCAACTCTTCGCGACCCCGTGGATTACAGCCTACCAGGCTTCTCCGTCCATGGGATTTTCCAGGCAAGAGGACTGGAGTGGGGTGCCATCACCTTCCCCAAGAAATATGATGCAGATGATCTTATTTGCAAAGCAGAAGTAGAGATCCAGATGTAGATAGACATATGCGTAACAGGAGGAAAAGGGGGAGGGGATGAATTGAAAGAATAGGATTGATGTATATACACTACCACTCACTACTATGTATAAAATAGATAACTAATAAGAACCTACTATGCAGCCCAGGGAACTCTACTCGGTGCTCTGTGGTAACCTAAATGGGAAGAAAATCAAAAACCGAGGGGATACACTGACATGTGTAAGGATGGCTGATTCAGAGTTTGCTGTACAACAGAAACCAACACAACATTGTAAAGCAGCTATACTTCAAAAAATTCATTAAAAACACATTTATATGTCAAGCTATAAAAAATAGTGTCATTTGATAGACATAATTGTTTATGATAAAGTTGACATATATGTATTCAATGCATATTTCTTTTCTCCTCTTAAACAGTTCATTATAATTTTTTTTTAAAGTAGCTATTTTGTGAAGATATGTGATCCAGAAAGGAAAGGTATCATGGGAAGGCTTATTTGAAGCTATTTAGAGCAGAAACAGATGGTCTCACTCTCTCTTTCTCCAACTGAGTCATACGTTCAAACTTCTTCTTTGAAAGGTTAGGGAATACTAATTTTTAAAAATGCTAAGTGAAGAATCAGGTTCTTATTTTTTCAAATATTTTGGACAAATCACATATGTTTAAAATTTGTTCTTGTGTTTATCTGTTTTGCAAGAGAAGGCATCATCTTACACAGTGTTTATAATCAAAAGCAAATCATTTGTAATCTAAAACAAATCATTTGTTGTTTTTTTTTTTTAAAGGAAGTGTGCAAAAACAATGCTTTTGGTCTTTTGCAATTCTCACTGTGCTTTCTCGTTATTGAGTAGTAGTCGGTGGCATGGCTGCACCAATGTTTTTCAGCGCTCACCCACAGAAAGGCATCTGGGTTGTTTCCAGTTTTGAGCTACTGTGAGTGAAGCTGCTATGAACATCCTTATAGACTATTTTCATGAGAATGTAGATTTTTATTTCCTGGGGAGAAAATCCCGAGAGACAACTGCTGCTGAGTCATACAGAGATGGCATTTAATTTTCCAAGAAACTGTTTTCCAAAACCATTTCACACCCCTCCCAGCAATGTTAGAGTGATGCAGAGCACCAGCTTTTGGTGGGTTATCACTTTTCTTTTAGCCATTCTATGGGTGATATCTCACTGGGGTTTTAATTGGCATATCCCTTATGGCCAAATATGTTGAACCTCTTTTCATGTGCTTGTTTTCTGTATATAAAAGATTACTCAGTGAAATCCATTTTTCTGATTGGATTCATTGATTTTTTTAACTGTTTCATTTGAAAGTTCCTTATATATTCTAGATAATAATATTCCATTAAGTATGTAGTTAGCAAGTATTTTCTCCCATTTTACAGCTTGCCTTTTCATCTTAATATGGCAAAAGTTTTCAATTTTGATCAGGGGCTATTTTCAATTTTTTCTCTCATGGATTGTGCCTCTGATGTCAAGTCTAGTAACTCCCTACCTCTAAATCCCAAAGATTTTCTCATATATTGAATGCTAATAACTTCACAGTTTTGTGTTTAACGTTTAAGTGTATGATCTGTTCTAAGCTAATCTTTGTAAAAAATGTGAGGTTCAGGTGAGTATCCAGTTGTTTCAGCACCCTTTATTGAAAAAGTTATACTCCTGAATTGAATTCGTTTTTAATCTTTATAAAAGTCAATTGGGCATATTTGTGTGGAACTTTCTCTGGTTATCTGTATTTTGTTCTGTTGATTTATTCCTCTGCCAATGTCATTGTCCTGATTACTGAAGCTACAAGGAAGCCTTAGTATCAAGTCAACTACTTTCTCCACTTTCTTATTCTTTTAAAAGTGTTTTAGCCACCCCACACCTTTGCCTTACCACATAAATATTAGAATTAGTTTATCAGTGTCTACAAACTAGCTTGCTGTATTTTGATTGGGGTTGTGTTGAATCTGGACCTTGGCTCAGATGGTAAAGAATCCACCTGCAATGCAGGAGACCTGGATTCAATCCCCAGGTTGGGAAGATCCCGTGGGGAAGAGCATGGCAACCCACTCCAATATTCTTGCCTGGAGAACCCCATGGACAGAGGAGCCTCGCGGGTGGCGTCACAGAGAGTCGGACAGAGCCGAGCGGCCAAGCACAGCAGTGTTGAATCTCATCTATAAGTCAATCTGGGAAGGAATGACACGTCACCAACACTGGATTTTTCAGGCCATGAGCGTGGAGCAGCTTTCCATTTCTCTGGATCTTTTTAAGCCTTTTGTAGTGTCCTGCATGCATATAGCGCCTGTTCGTTTTTTAGATTTATACCTCAGTGCTGCATTTTCTGTGCTAGTGTATTGATTTTTTAAAAATTCAAATTCCTACTGTTTGTTGTTAGCAGAATGCTTCTGTCATGAACGAATGTGGGATTTTGTTAAAAGACATATTTTTTTGCCAAAAGTTCTACTTTAAATACTGTAAATATTATAAATATGTTTTATGTAACAAAGGTAAGACACAACCTGGCCCCTTAAATGTTTGAAGCTGGAACAAACGTTTCCTACTCGTCAGTCCCAGTCGTGCTGGCTCTGGTTGATGCTCTCTGCACAGTTCAGATACACGGAAAGGGTAATTGTGCGGAATGTGGGTACATCGCATCCACAGAGGATGGATGTAGAAATCCGTCAAACGTGTATAGGGCCATTGCTCAGATAATCTAAAAAAACGCCATGTAAACTTCTGGTAATTTACAATCGATAAATTATAGATCATTTTACTGTAGGGGTCACAGGAGAAAGGGGGCATTTTGCAGTCCTCAAAATCATCATGGGACAGGTCCTGTGGAATTTAATCCCATCTCCAGCGTACAGTTTAAAGAGTTAGCAGACATTTGGTGCTGACAAATATGTCCATAAGACATTTGGTCAAATTTCAAGAACCTTTTGGCATAGACAAATGTCTTCAAGGACATTTGGACAGGACCAAATGGTCCTGTAAATACCAAGAACTTTTTGGCATGAACTGAATGTCTCATGAACATTTGGACGGGAGCAAATGGTCCTGTAAATACCAAGAAGGCTATGGTGTGAACCAAACGTCTTACGGGCATTTTGGATGGGACAAAATGACCTTGCAAATATCAGGGAACTCTGAGCATGGACCAAATGTCTTATGGACATTTTGGACAAGACCAAATGTCCTGCGAGAAATTTGAGGATAAGATGTCCTGTGCCTGTGTGTACACACATATGGAAGGGGTGTTCATGAGGAGAGAAGAAAGGTTTATTTCATCACTTTATGACACCATCTAAGTCATTTTTATAAAATCTATCTTCATGTTTCAGAGCCACGGAGAAAAGATCCATTGTTTTTGTCAATGTGTTTTCCAAGGACTATAGGCCCTTCATCTACAAGAGCGGGTATGTTTCTAATGGGTTGGTAGAAAACAGCACTCATATCCAAACACACGGTCAGTGATATATTTGTCATGCGACTTGGCCTTGCAGTTGGAGTTGAAAGCTGCTGCTGTCAAAGGAAATGTTTAGATGACTCAGCCAAGAAGGTGGTTTATTAGTTTTGGCAGCAGACAACAGGTGAATATGTCTTGGAGGAGAGAGGTTTTATACAATCTAAGAGAGATTGTTTATACGATCTGCCCAGCCATGGCCATGGTTATTTAGATTGATGAATTGGACAATATTTCATTTCTCATGAGCCTGATGACCTCTGCTGATGGGTTGATGTTGCCACTATTTGTTTAACACAATTGGACTAAAGTTCTCACTTCACCAATATACTGTTCAGCTCCCCTAGGAGCAACATCTAGGGTCTCGGGCATCTGTATGTTCTGTGCCATTTTGGCAGGAGCCTGCAGAAAATTCCTCCTGCACCTTTTTAATGAGCTGGGAAGTCTAAATGGCTGCAGCTACTCAGCTATAAAGTGTGTTTTATCACAAGAGCTTGCTGATGTGTGGGAGTATATCACAGCATGGTGAATATCAAATCCCCAGGGACACTGGGTATACTCTGTATGAACCATAAGGAAGCCCTTATCCATTCTGAGACCCCAGTTTGATTCCTGGGTTGGGAAGATCCCCTGGAGAAGAGATAGGCTACACACTCCAGTATTCTTGGGCTTGCCTGCTGGCTCAGTTGGTAAAGAATCCACCTGCAATGTAGGAGACCTGGGTTTAATCCCTGGGTTGGGAAGATCCCCTGGAGAAGGGAACAGCTACTCACTCTAGTGTTCTGGCCTGGAAAATTCCATGGATTGTATAGTCCATGGGTTTGCAAAGAGTCGGACATGACTGAGCGATTTTCACTCTCACTTTTATCCACTCTGATGGGAGAGACAGGTGGATCTGTGTGACAAGTCTGTGTGCCACTGCTGCGTCGCTTCAGTCGTGTCCGACTCTGTGCGACCCCATAGACGGCAGCCCACAGGCTCCCCCGTCCCTGGGATTCTCCAGGCAAGAACACTGGAGTGGGTTGCCATTTCCTTCTCCAATGCATGAAAGTGAAAAGTGAAAGTGAAGTCACTTAGTCGTGTCCGACTCTAGCGACCCCATGGACTGCAGCCCACCAGGCTCCTCCGTCCCTGGGATTCTCCAGGCAAGAGTACTGGAGTGGGGTGCCATTGCCTTCTCCGGTGACAAGTTTACTAGTATGCAAAACACAATCACACAGACAAACACTAAAACAAACCAATGGGTCTATCTGAGAAGCCACGTGGTACATTTAAAAGGTATTTCCACGCAACATGGACCATCTGCTACCAACATTTACTAGCATTGTGACTTTGAAAGTCTCCTACTCTTAGGGAAACTTGTTTTCAGCCTGATACATAAAGACATTTGAAGAGTTGGCCTCTAAGCTATAATTGAGGCCTGATAACTAAGATAACTTTTTAAAATTTGAAGCAAATTTCTTTCATCATGGAAAAACATAAAGTCATCACAAGAAAAAGAAGTTTTCAGTGGAGAAGTAGTACGCATCAGAAGACAAGAGGTCTTAGAGGTCTTCGTGTGTTGCAGAACGAAAATAAGGCTGAGGAACGGCTGCCCCCTTCTTCCCTGAACCCAAGCCCAGGGCACGTCACTGAAACGCTCTTAAGTTCAGTGTCTGCATCAGGGAAACTGGAGCCACACACCTGCCTCACCTTGACAGGAGGGGCTAATGACCCATGAGTGAAGACACGCTATGACAAAGAGAAAATATTGAACGTGTATTCTTCGTAGCATCAAAAGAGAGTTTGTTCAATTCAGCCCATAGAGACTCCACATCCCAGTTTCCATCATTACTGGGACCATTGTGTATAAAAATAGTCATTCTAATCCCAGGAATAGTAATTCTAACAGCTCCATTTATTGTCTGCCAGATACTAAAGTGAAAGTATTTCAGTCATGTTTGACACTTTGTGACCCCATGACTGCAGCCCACCAGGCTCCTCTGTCTATGGGATTCTCCAGGCAAGAACACTGGAGTGAGTTGCCATTCCCTTCTCCAGGGGATCTTCCTGACCCAAGAATCAAACCCTTGCGGTGCACCTCCTGCATTGCAGGTGGATTCTTTACCTTCTAAGCCACTGGGGAAGTCCACCAGGTACCAGGCATGGTGCCAAATGTTTAAATGCTTTGTCTCATTTAATTCTCCCAACTCGGCAAGGACTGTGTCATCAACCACACCTCACATCTGGGTGCTTAAGGTTTAAGCAGTAAAATGCATGTGTCAGTTCCCACAACTGACCAGGGTGGAAGCCTGAACTCCAGCACAGCGCTTCACACAGAAGCAAGGCTGATCAGATTCTCCAAACTGAAAAACACTACCCAAGAGTAAGAAAACTTTACAAACTCTTGAACTCAACTTTGGATATCTTTTAATATTTTTTAGCACATCCCATTACGTACACAACCCCTCTCCCAGATGCATGTCTCTAGGCAATGGCCCACCTGAGGAGGGATGTGGACAGGTGGTGCGAGGCAGGACAGCCTTGACTTACCTTCCTCTCTCATTTTTCCTCCACAGCAATCTGTGACATAAAAAGGGCACGATTCTAATCCTAGTTTTAGAGATGGAAAAACTCAGGCTTAGAAAGTCTCCGTTTGATGTCTCGTCTCTCCTTTCCTAAAGAGTCATCCTGCTGCCAGTTTCTGTTCTATGTGAAATATTTTTATTTTGAGGGTTTGGAATAAGACTTAAGTTATCTAATGAACCCCTGCTGATTCTTCCACTGCACTGACTTCACTGTTATCGTTTTCAATGACCCTTTCAAGGGAGAAAGTACATTTTTTTTTAAATGAACCAGATTAGTTTAGTCATTTCCATTATTCATTTTCAAGTATTCATTTTCAGATTAGCTCAGTCACTTCTGTTATTCATTTTCCACCCTACAGCTGTATGGGCTTTCCAGGGGGCACTAGTGGTAAAGAACCCGCCTGCCAATGCAGGAGACTCAAGAGACATGGGTTCAGTCCCTGGGTGGGGAAGATCTCCTGGAGCAGGAAATGGCAACCCACTCCAGTGTTCTTGCCTGGAAAATTCCATGGACAGAGGAGCCTGGTGGGCTACAGTCCATGGAGCTGAAAAGAGTCAGGCATGACCGAGCGCACACACAAGCAAAGTATGCACATCACTTTTTTCTGAACTTCTGAGTAAGTTTCTCCTCTGAGGACAGTTCTCTAGTTGGACAAGATGTGCGGCTGTAACCGTTTCTCTTTCCTAGACACTGATCAGTCCCAGTCACTCTCCCTACGTGAGGAGGGTCTCCTGGCCTTGTTCCTGCCTAGTGGCTCGTTCTAGACATGAGTGCCTCCCTGCCAAGTAGTCTGTACAGTGAAGGATAGCATCCACTGTGCTTTACACACGACATGACTGTGTACCATACACACGTGCACATATAGAAGGCTGCTTTACCGTTAAATGAGCAGTATTTTCAGTCTTAACAATGTTTCATGTATACGTGTATTTACATATACATGTAGTCATGTATTATACCATGACCGTGGCAATCTTGCATGAATCCACGTCGGTCATGCTCACAGGGAGGGCTTGAAACGCTGATCCAGGTCTTGGCTGAATGCCTGTGACGGTTCTAGAATGCAAGAGCATGGGAGGCCATCTTGCTCTCTCCCCATCTCTCCCTGCCTCCCTGGTGAAGCTGTCATGAGATTTTCTCATCTCCTCCCAAGTTCTGATGAAGTAGGAAGGCTTCAGGCTCCCCCCTCAGGGTATAGCAGCAGAATAAAAAGCCCCTGAGCTAGAGCTGGTCCTCAGCAAAGGGAGTCTTATCACGCAAGTTGCAGTGGTCTCTCCACTTCCGTTTGGGTGTCACCCTGGGAAGGAGCCTCGGGGAGCTGGCACCTTTGGTACCTTCTGATGTTAGTGTAGGCAATAAGCTGTCTTTATCTGACAATGATTGTGTCCCTTTACCAGTTGAATCTATCAGACCTTAACCTTCGCGTTACGCTTCACAATGTGTGTGTTGTGTGTGCATGGATGTGACTGCACATGTGTGTGTGTGTGTTTTAAATTAAAAAGAGACACTGTCACACCTCATCCTTCTCTATGCCCAGTCCTTGTTCCTTAAGCTATTCCTTTCACCTTTTCTGGCTTTAGTTTATCTCTTCATATATCTAAAAACATGAAAATATTTCCATTCCTTCTTTTGCAGGGCTAGTGTTCACAATGAATGTGATGACTCAGCTGTCTTCATACACCCCTTCCACTTTTGGTCACATGAGCCTTTTTCAAACCTCGCTGTTTATTTATCAAATACTTTCGTAGCCCTTACCATTGCCAGCTACTCTCTAAGGGCTTTTTAAATACTTGCTTATTCCATCTTCATAATGACTTTGAGGTGAACACCATTGCTAACTATATTTTACAGATGAGAAAGGAAAGGCGCAGAGTCTAACTTCTCTCCTCAGGGTAATAAAGCAGTGACTGCGGAGCTGGGGTTTGAACTTAGCTGCTGACGGCAGGGAGGCGCGACGGCGCCCACCCCAGTGCTCCCGCCTGGAGGGGCCCACGGGCGAGGCGCCTGGTGCGCTGCCGTCCATGGGGCCGCTGACGGTCGGACAGGACTGAGCGGCTTCACGTTCACTTTTCACTTTCATGCATTGGAGAAGGCAATGGCAATCCACTCCAGTGCTCTCGCCTGGAGAATCCCACGGGCGGAGGAGCCTGGTGGGCTGCAGTCCGTGGGGTCGCTAAGGGTCGGACAGGACTGAGCGACTTCACGTTCACTTTTCACTTTCATGCATTGGAGAAGGAAATGGCAATCCACTCCAGTGTTCTTGCCTGGAGAATCCCAGGGATGGGGGAGCTTGGTGGGCTGCCGTCTGTGGGGTCGCACAGAGTCGGACACGACTGAAGCGACTTAGCAGCAGCAGCAGCAGCAGCTGACAGCGGACTGTAGACTTGAAGACACTCGTCTCTGTCACCTCTCTGCGTTGCTCCATCAGGTTATTTGTTCATTTAAATAATACCTGTGTGTTACTATTGCTTGTCCTGTTTCCCCTCATGAAAGATAAAAATATTAGGCTCTTTTTCTCTCATTTCTACTTTCCAATTTCTGTGAGTTTTATGTTGTCAAGGTTTTAATAGTTTCTGTTTTGCTTTATGATGATAATTACATTTTCCATACTTTGTCTATGGTTGAATTCAAAAGTTAAGAAAGAATATTTACATTGTTATTACTAAAAATATTGTTCATTTCATGGTAAAGTGGTCTGCTAGAATTATATCTCTGTATGGTCTCATGATACCATCCCTGGACAGCACATTTTCATAGCCCTGAGATAAAATATATTTGGTTTTCTTATTCTGCATCAATTGCTTGAAATACGGCACATTTGACTTTGTTTCACATTTGGGCCACAGTTTTCAAGCTCTCTGTTTTTCTTGGATTTTCTAATTGTCTTTCTTGTTTTTCCTTTGTAAGAAAAATAATATGCCTTCAACATACCTTCAATTTCATCCAAATCCTCAATTATAATGTCTATGGCATGAAATACTCTATTTTTTCTCCGGAGAGATCCTTTCTGGAGTTTTTTAATTTGCTGCTACAATCTCAAAGCCTGCTGTCTTGGTAAGCTGCAGACCTGTCATCCCAAGACTTTTATTTACTACATCTCTGGGTCTCCAGGCTGTTCTGAAGATCCCATTTCTGTTTTTGCTTCTTTGTTTCTGGGCTTCTCATTTTGTTGGAGTATATTCTTCAAGCAACATTAGTCACCAACTTTTCCCTCAGTTCTCTCTGTACATGATTGTTGTTCAGATGTTTTCTCTGTCTCACATGTTTTGTCTTATATCATCTGCCTTTTTGTCTTTTTTCTACTACATCCTGAGATTTACTCTTTCTTCCAACATTTTTTTGCATTTTAAAAAGCGTTTTATTTTGAGATCATTGTAGATTCATGTGCAGTTGTAAGTAATACTAGAGATCTTATGTATACTTTACCAGTTTCTCACTTATGATAATATCTTGCATAATTATCATACAATAGAACTATCAGGAAATTGACGTTAATAAAATCTATCAACCATAAAAGTACTTCACCAGCTTGATATGTACTCGTTTTGTTTATGTATGTACGCCATTAGTTCTGTGCAGTTTTACTGTATGTGCGGATTTACATGACCACTGCCGCAACCAAGACAAAGAACAGTTCCATCACAAGATCCTGGATACTATCCTTTACAAGCTCATGCGTGCGTGCGTGCGTGCATACTGGGTTGCTCAGTCATATCTGACTCTGTGACCCCGTGGACTGTAGTATACCAGGCTCTTCTGTTCATGGAATTTCCCAAGAGAGGATACTGGAATGTGTTGCCATTTCCTACTCCAGGGAATCTTCCCAACCCAAGGATCAGAACTGTATCTCTTGTGTCTCCTGCATTGTTAGGCATATTATTTACCAACACCTTCTTTTCCCTCCCCACCTAGCACCTGACAAGCACTAATCTGTTTTCCATCACTATACTTTTAAATATAGCATTTCAATAAATAATATAGTACTCTTAAAACACTTTTTAAGTAAGACTATACTTTTCCACAGTTTATTGTGATCCACACAGTCAAAGGCTTTGGCATAGTCAATAAAGCAGAAATAGATGTTTTTCTGGAACTCTCTTGCTTTTTCTATGATCCAGCAAATGTTGGCAATTTGATCTCTGGTTCCTCTGCCTTTCCTAAAATCAGCTTGAACATCTGGAAGTTCACAGTTCACGTATTGCTGAAGCCTGGCTTGGAGAATTTTGAGCATTACTTTACTAGCGTGTGAGTTGAGTGCAATTGTGCGGTAGTTTGAGCATTCTTTGGCATTGCCTTTCTTTGGGATTGGAATGAAAACTGACATTTTCCAGTCCTGTGGCCACTGCTGAGTTTTCCAAATTTGCTGGCATATTGAGTGCAGCACTTTCACAGCATCATCTTTCAGGATTTGAAATAGCTCAATTGAAATTCCATCACCTCCACTAGCTTTGTTCGTAGTGATGCTTTCTAAGGCCCACTTGACTTCACATTCCAGGATGTCTGTGAACTCCAGGAGTTGGTGATGGTCAGGGAGGCCAGGCGTGCTGCGATTCATGGGGTCGCAAAGAGTCGGACACGACTGAGTGACTCAACTGAACCGAATACAGTATGTAACCTATGATGACCTTTTTTGTTCATTTAAAAAAACCCAATTGTGTGGATCAATAGCTCTTTTTTATTGCTTTTTATTCCATGGCATGGATGAATCACAGTTTACCTGACCATCCACTGAAGGACATATTTCCAATGTGGACTGTTACTACAAAGTTTCTAAGAATATTCAGGGACAGATATTTGTATGTTTCCATTTCTTTGGGATAAATGCCTAAAAAGAAATTACTGGACCATGTGATAAGTGTGTTTTTCACTTTTGTTACAAACTTCTGGTTCTAGAGTGACTATATCATTTTATAGCCCCACCAGCAATGTATGAGTGATCTGGTTTTTCCACATCCTTGTCAGCACTTGGTGTTGGTACTTTTTTATTTTACCCATTTTAAATATTTGGTATATAGTGATATCTCATTGTGATTTTGATATACACTTTTCTAATGTCCAATGGTTTAAATATCACTTAATGCTTTTATTTGTCATTTGAATTTGCTTTGCAGTAAAATATTTATTTATGTGTTTTACCCAGTTTATAATCTGATTATTTCATTTTTACTGCTGAGTTTTTGAGTTCTTTTAGTTCAGTTCAGTCTCTCAGTCTTGTCCAACTCTTTGTGACCCCATGGACTGCAGCACGCTAGGCTTACCTGTCCATCACCAACTCCCAGAGCTTGCTCAAACTCATGCCTATCGAGTCAGGGTTCTTTATATAGTCTAAACACAAGTCTTTATTCTGTGTATACTCTAGATAGAAGTCTTTGTTCGATATGCAGTTTGCAAATACTTTCTCCCAGTTTTTAGCTTGTCTTTTCATCCTCTTCAAAGAGTCACAGAGCAAAAGATTTTAGTTTTGATGATGTCTAGTTTATCAATTTCTCCTTTTAGAGATCCTGCCTACTCTAAGAATTCCTCACCTAGCCCAATGATCATTCACCCAGTGAAGGAAGGATCTTTGAATTGTTTCCAGTTTGAGGCTACTACTAATAAAGCATTATCAAAAAAGTTTTACAAATAAATATGTGATGCATTTTGAGTTCATCTTTGTGTAAGGTATAAGGTTTAGGTCAAGGTAAATTTTGTTTATTTATTTTTTTGCCTATGAATCCCTGGCTGTCCCGACACCATTTATTCATTTATTGAAAAGATGCTATTTCCTCCATTGAATTGTCTTTTCACATTGATCAGAAATCAGCTGGGCGTGTTTGTGTGGGTCTATCTGTGGGTTTTCCATTCGGTTTCACTATTCTATTTCAGAGTGTGCCCTCAGTCATGACCTTCATTAGTCTCTCATATCAAGATGAGGCGGGCATTCTGGTTTCAGTCGCACTGACATGGTCACTGAGGCTCAGAGGGTTTTGGTGATGTGGCCTTAACATATGGCCAATAAAGAAGAGATGTTCTGTTCTAATGCTTACCTCATGCTCATTCTGCAGCCTGTAAATGCCTATTACCCTCCGCAATTTCACTAAGTCCTCCCTTTAATAATGAAGCAATACTTCCAAGCTCATTCTATAAGCCCAGCATTACCCTGAGACCTAAATCAGTCAAGGACACTACAAGGAAAGAAAACTAGAGGACAATATCCCTAAAGTACATGGATGCAAAATACTAGAAAACTAATTCAACAGCATATTAAAAGGATCATACACCATGACACAAGGCTGGTTCACTATAACACAAATCAGTAAATGTGACATGCATCAGATATAGAATTAAGAATGAAAATTATATAATCATCTCTATAAATGCAGAAAAAAACATTTGACAGAGTTCAACATCCTTGCACGATAAAAGCTGTCAACAAATTAAGTATGAAAAAAAATGTACCTCAACACAATGAAGTCCATATCTGACAAGTACACAGCTAACATCATAATGATGACAAGCTAAAAGTTTTTTCTCTACAATCAGAAACAAGACAAGGATGCCCACTCTAATACTATATGATCTCATTTGTATGTGGAATCTAAGAAAGTCAAACTCACAGGGCCAGAGGACACCAGTGGTTGCCAGGGCTGGGGCCAGTAGGATGGTGGTGGCAGAGAAAGCGAGATGATGGTAACAGGGTACAAGCGTCCAGTTACAAGATGAGTGAGTTCTGAGGATCTAACCTACAACGCTGTGATTATAGTTAACAATGCTACATTGCATTCTTAAAATTTATTAAGAGAGCAGGTCTTAAGTGTTCCCATTACACTCAAAAAAGTAACTGTGTGAGGTGATAGATGTATTACTTAACTCAAAAGTGGTAATCATTTCACAATGTATCGATATATATATCTCAAATCGTCACTCTATACAGCTTTAAAGAATCACATTGTGTAACCAAAATGCATACAGTGACATTTGCAATCACACTTCAGTAAAGCTGGGGAAAAACAATGAACTCACCATCAAAACTAAAACAGAAGAAACGAAGAGACAAGGATAAGATGCCACAGTCGACCTTGAACATGGAACCAAGCATGATCTCTTACGTTTGCCACGTAAAGTTTGAGCAGCAGCAGTCTCACAGTTCTCAGCCTTATTGCTGGTCACTTATTGTTCCAAAACACATCCAGGTATTTCACCTGAATCAGGACCTCAGCGTCCCCATGTCAATGAGTCTGATATCCAGGCTGCTGTTGTAAAGAGATGCCTGTCAGTAAGCGCTTTGGAGGGGACAAGGCACAGTGTATTCAGCCCACAACCTTCCCTCAAGCCCCTGTGGAGAAGCTCTGGAAGGAAGGGAACTGTGTCAGTGAGCACCGTGTGGATAAGTCAGCATGAACCACGGCTACTTTCGCAGTGATCAGTACGGACTATGCAGACAGCTGCAAGGAAGAGGTCTCCCAGCTGGGATTTATTTTCTGCTGCATCTCCCTTGGTATACTCTAAAAACAAAACATAAGCAATGTTCACTGTAGGGAAGAATAGCAGACACATGAGAGAATTTTCTTTTTTGTTGCTCAAATCTGATGACAATTGATTTAAATCATGCTTTTCTATTGATTAATGTTATCTTCCATTTGGAAGTATTGACCTAACTTCATCCTCTTGATTAAATAGAAAACATGAAATTTGAAATTTTTTTGTTAATAAACACAGAATCTAAAAATAAGAAACTCTCAAGAAATGAAACTGTGTGTTTTATCTGAATTATAACTGGAAAAACTATGAGTGACTTACAGATTGCTTTAATCTAGACATTAGCTAGTGTTCTCTGGCTTATCCACATTTTTAAGTTTCTTGAAGCAGGACATATGAAATGAATGCTAGTCACATATTATGCATTCTAACCTTGGAATGCCTATAAATTTGTGCAAATGAATGTTTTACATATTTACTTTTGCAATCTGAAAAGGGCTAAAATATATGAGCTGCTTAATGCTCATTTAGTTAGGAATGCTATAAGTATTACAGTTCAGAAATTTCTGCAAGATTTTTTCTTAAATTGCCTGGCAGTTCCTGATTCACACCATGGGGCCAGATTTCAAGCTGGGCAGGGTGCTGAACCCATCCCCCTGTCATAATAGCCAACCATGGCGTGTGGCTCCCTGTGATCACTAAACCCTGGACCTGCATTTCACATGCCACTTTGAAATTTTCCGCAAGCCTGACTTTACGATGAGAGATACAGTCCAGATTTTCAGTTCTGAAGTGAATTTCCTTATATATTTACAAAGAGCATTGCCAAGAAGCTGAGCTCTAATGAAATGTCCTCCTTCAGGGCCAGTCTTGCTTTGCGAAATGTCCACTGGAAGGATGCGCTCAAAGGAATTCAGACATCGTTCCATCTCTGGATCCTCTCCAGCTAGTGCACAGACCCGTTTGGCACCAGTTGTATCCCAGCTTTCCCACAAGGCTCTGGAAGAGCTCCAGAACCTCATTTAGGCTCTGCTTTTGCATATGGATCTGAGCACCAGGAAGGAATCATGGAAGACACCGGCCTTGGGAAACCTGGGGGAGAAGGAGGGGACACGTGCCTTCGCCACGTTGGTTTACAGAGTGACCTGGGAAGCCAGGTCTGAGGCAGGGACCTCGTCCCGGGCCCCCAGGAGGGAAGAGCCAGATGTTCAGCCGAGGCTCTCAGGTGCTGGTATTCAGGGACTCCATGCAGCCAGAGACCCAGAAACTGAACATGATCATCAGAGAAAACAAGGAAGAGAATATGCGTATCTATGTGCACATAATCTAAAATAGAGACTAAGAGAAAGAGGGGATGATTATTCTTCAAGAGCCAGTGAGTTGATACATGGAAAGCTACCTGAGTTTTAATTCCTCAGTACCAGACTATGGCAATGATCTTCAGCAAGTCTCTTACAACCTCTATACCTCAGTTCTCCTTTCTGTACAAAGAAGGCACTGGATAAAGCAGTCCTTTAGATAACTTCTAGTTCTTTCATTTATTTGGACTTAAGAATATTGGAAGAGGGGCTTCCCTGGGGACTCATTGGAAAAGAATCCACCTGCCAATGCAGGAGACACAGGCTCAGTCCCTGGGTCAGGAAGGTCCCCTGGAGAAGGAATGGCAGCCCACGCCAGTATTTTTGCCTGGGAAATCCCACGGACAGAAGGCTGGTGGGCTACAGTCCATGGGGTCACAAAAGAGTCAGACATGACTCAGCAACTGAACAACAAGAAGAAGAACGCTGGAAAAGAGTCCTGCTTCCAATGGCTTTTCAATTACAGATCCTCAGCAGTTCACAGGTCACCATAAGCAGAAATGATACAAGTGATACAGAGGTAGTAATATATCCAAAACAGATATTCACTTTCCTTTTATGGAACGTAAATTGTAGCTCTCAAGCCTTCTTTTACACACATTTGCAATTGCAAAATATAGGTTAAATGATAAGAACACAATAAAATTCAGTTAATAATTGGAAAACCCATAGCTACTTCCCAATCAATTAAAAAATTTGAATATTCCAGAAAATGAGCAAAAAATTTGAACTGGGAAGTTACCAAATATGCAAATAGTCAATTAACAAATAAATGTTTTAATAGCTCTAACATAAGTGTGAATTCATAAAATAACATATCCTGGTCATCAGTGAAGTAAATCAGCCAAATACAGGTAGAACTATAAATTAGTTCTGTTTTTAATTTCTATAGGGAAATTAAGTAATAGAAAGCAAGAATATCACATGTACACACTGCTGTTTATGAAATGGATAACCAACAAGGCCCTACTGTATAGCACAGGAATATAAAGCAAGCATCTCAGGTGTACACACTGCTGTATTTGAAACGGATAACCTGCAAGGTCCTACTATGTAACACGGGGAAATCTGCTTAATGTCATGTAGCAGCCTGGACGGGAGGGAAGTTCGGGGGAGAACTGGAGGCATGCACCCGTCTGGCTGAGTCCCTTTGCTGGTCCCTGAAACTATCACAGCGTTGTCAACTGGCTGTATGCCAACATAAAATTAGCAGTTTAAAACCAAAGAGCTTTAAATGTAATAAGTCCTTTGAGTCAGAAATTCCACTCCTCAAAATACCTTCTGAAGAAACAATCAGAAGTGTCCATAATAAGTATGGAGTAACGTTCACTGAAGCACTGTGTACAATATTCAATGTTAAAAAAAATTTAAATCACTAAATTTATTTTGATACATCCAAACGCTGCCATTATTGATTTGAACACACCTAGCAATATTGATGGATAAGGCAATGGCACCCCACTCCAGTACTCTTGCCTGGAAAATCCCATGGACAGAGGAGCCTGGTGGGCTGCAGTCTATGGGGTCGCATAGAGTCGGTCACGACTGAGCGACTTCACGTTCACTTTTCACTTTTATGCATTGGAGAAGGAAATGGCAACCCACTCCAGTGTTCTTGCCTGGAGAATCCCAGGGACGGGGGAGCCTGGTGGGCTGCCGTCTCTGGGGTCGCACAGAGTCAGACACGACTGACGTGCCTTAGCAGCAGCAGCAATATTGAAAATGCTACAATGTAAAATGGAAACAGAGGATATATAGCATGAGTCCAGTTCCATAATCCAGTGCTACAACTGGTCCTCCATATGCATGGGGAAATAGGTTCCAAGACCCCTGTGGATCCCAAAGTCCACGGATGCTTAAGGCCCTTATAGTATAAAATGGCATAGTACTGTCAGCCCTCCCTATTCATGGGTTTAAGGGGTAGGAAAGCTGAGTGTACAAAAATAGATTAATGTGTAGTTTTATTTTGCTTTACTTTACTCTCTTTTCCAAATCCCCAGCAATGAATGTGCATTACTCGATCATCATAAAAATAAATATTATTTTTAAAATGAATCAACATTGAAAAATCCTTCCATAATATCGACTCCATCTTAGCATGCCCTTATTCTATGACTGAGCAATTCCACTCCTAGGCAGATACAACAATGCATACATATGTTCACCAAATTTTATATCTTACAGCATTCATAGCAGCACTATTTATAACACCCCCAAACTGGAAGCTGTCCCAAATGGCCATTAGCAATAGAACAAGTTGATAAATAGTGGAATATTCCCACAATAGAGTACCATAAACAAAAAGAATGAATGATGCTTAGCTACACACAATGATGCAGATGAATCTCACAAAATCATGTGACATGAAGTGAAAGAAGCCAGACATAAATAGCATATACTTAATGATTCCATTTATACAAAGTATGAAAACTGGCCAGATTAACTAAGTCATTGGATACTCTAGGGAAGTATTTGGGGAAACAGAGTGCAATGGCTTCAGGGTGTGGTCAGGTTGTGTTTCCATCTGAAGTTGCACAGTCCCTGGAAATCCATCCAAATGTACCTCTGTGCCCTTTTCTGTGTATCTATTATACTTAAGGAGAAGGTTTAAGTATAGATTAATGAAACATTTAGCTAATACGGTGGAGGAAGTAGGAAAGATGGGAAGGCGAAGAAAGGAGCGAGATGAATGCAAGCCTGGGTACCCGAGAGGAGAATATCTTTTCCAAGTGATAGAGAGAGAGGCTGGGGATAGGGCGTGGGAAGGAGGGGAGGAGCTGGCCCGCTGTTGTCCTGCGGTTTGCACAAGAGCCTCGACAAAGGGCCGTGACCTCTCAGCCCCTCTCCTCCGGTAACTCACACCACTTCATTGACACCCTTTTCACCTTTGCCATTCCCTGGATCTGGAAGACTTGTTTTCTCAAATCTGTCTTTGGCTAACTCCATTCAAGTCCTCAAAGCATTCAAGTACCGCCTTCTCCAAAGGGCCATTCACTGACCACTTATTCAAAATAAATAACCTCCCTCCAACCACACTCTCAGCCACTAGTCCCTCCTCCTGTTTTATTTGACCTCATAAGAAATATTGCCATGTGTAATTAAATTGTATACACACAGTAAAGAAGAAATGTAGATGGATATTGAAATATAGGTTTAGATACAGATACAGACATTTGTTTGCTCCGCTAAAATAATAGCTTTGCAGGGACAGGCACTTTACCTTCTCCCATTTTTCTCTCCCTAATGACTTCCATCGTTTCCAAAATATCAAAGTACATGTTGAAGGACTATTGTTCCCTTGGGCCCCACTTCTCATACAATGTGGCCACACTTGTGAAGGTGCCGATGTCATGTAAATGGAAATAGCCTTTCTTGGTGAGCCTGTCTGCTCTCTGTGCCTTGCCCTCCTTGGGAGCCCAGCGGTATTCTGAGCAAAGGGTGAGGCCATGGTTGCAGCTTCCCAGGATAATTGGAAACAGACCCAGCAACTGCACACGCTGAAGTTAGGAAAGTGGGTGTTTGGAGAATGATGAACACTAAGTGCCTTTGTGTTTTTGTTGAGCAATCTGAGTTGCTGGACACATGTCATGCAAAGGGTCAGCATCATACTTCTCAGGAACTCCACTTGAGAAATAGTAGATGAACGGAGGTCAAGATAATCTGAGTCCATATGGACCTCTCTAAACAGGGGACTGGAGTAAAATCTTATGAAGTGTTCTCACGGGCTTGTGTGTAGTCAGTGTTCAAAAATTCCCAGAGTGTTTGGCTCACATGTGATTTCCTTGTTTCTGTATCGAATTACAACAGCATGGGGGCAGCCATCCGAGGTGCTCATTACAGCTGGGGGAGCCCAATGCGTCTGTTCCAGTTCTGGGAGATAATATTAAAATTTACCTACACGTTGGCTTGTGGCTCAAGTAAGTACCTCATTTGACATTTGTCACAATTCATTGAGTTGGACAGGGCTTTATAAGCGTTCCCTTTTGCAGATGCGGAACCTGAAATTCAGAAGTGGGGGCTCAGTTGCTTAGTGTCGCCCCCGCTAGGACAGTTGCCCCGTGTGCTGGATACACTTATCAGGTCATCGCCTGTCGAGATCAAAGCACTAGTAGGTGGTGCGATTGAACCTCAAATATTTCTGCTTTAGGAAAACAATGAAGTCCTTACTATTTAGCATGTTTTTCCTTTTCTTATCTAGTCTTTCCTTCCATTTCATAATCTGGTCCCTAGACTTTGTGTATTTGTATTTTGAGACTTCTTACAGTTCCCCTGAGTCTGAATCACTTTAAAACAAGACAAAACAGGATGAAAAGAGCAGACAGAGAATCTCACTTTTCAGTAAAATCTCAGCCTCATTCTTAGTAAGTATATCTGGTTGCCATTTGTTTTCATGGCTTTGCCAAATAATTATAGGGCTAACAACTTGGTCTTTCCTGGTAGCTCAGATGGTAAAGAATCTGCTTGTGATGCAGGAGACCTGGGTTCAATCCTTGGGTTGGGAAGATCCCCTGGAGAGGGGAATGGCAACCCACTCCAGTATTCTTGCTAGAGAATTCCATGGACAGACCATGGGGTCACAAAGAGCCAGACACGACTGAGCGGCTAACACTGCACTACATACATAACAGCCTGAAGCTAATAAAGTCTCCCAAATCACCTAAAAATTTCACTAGGCATCATGAATTTAGGGAGTGTTTGACTTCATAATGCCCTCCTAGGTTCTTTGACTGTGTCTATAGACACTCAACACTTTCATGACCAGTTTACTTATAAGGTCAATTCTTTCCTTCTGTCTTATTTGACTATCAAATGTTCTAACTGTGCAAACAGGCAAAGTTATTTTCTAGACATTCCTGTTAAAAAGCCACCGTGAACCCCTCTAAGTTCGCCCTGTGACCCGTGTTATCCTCTGACTGTCTCAGGCCTGCCCGGCTCTGGGCTAATCCAATCTAGAGCTCATCTAGGACCATCAGGGGCTGAGGTTATAAAAGCCCCCGTGAGCTGGTGAGCTCCTTGACACCAGCAGAAGCGCTGGATTCGGTCTTGCTGTCCTGAGCTCTGTGTCCATCGCCTTTCTTCCATGTTGCGCAGATTTCACCTTGGGCCTGTTTGTCCAGCTCTTATGCTTTCGTTTCTAGATTAGAGTCAAATCCCCCAGTGATATTAGAACTCTCTCTTGACTTGTGAGGTCATCTTATCAGGTCTCGGGGTGCCTTTCCAACGCTGACCTTCTCTACATCCTGGGCCCAGTTCCCTCCACTGTAGGTCAGATTATGGAAATACAGCTTTCCCGCGAGCCCATTGCCGAAGCCCAGAGGTTCCTGATGCTGTCGTTTGCACACGCATCATCTAAATAAAGCTCATGAGACACCAACACCACTCCGGGCCACCATGCCCTCTTCAAAACTGTGATACGAACTATTGGGTATCTCCTCTGTGGGTAGGAGACAGATCCACACCCAGAAATGTTCTCTTAATTCCAGATGTACTTTCTCCAGCTTGCTCCTCAAACCCAGCAGGCCTCGTGGGTAAACCTATATTTCTCAGAGCATCTGCATCCTCCCCATTCTTCTTCCGCCTGTGGAAACCCTATCGTAAAGCCCCATACCAAATTTACGTCTTTCAGGATGCTGCTGGATCCTTCGGCTGCCCTGACAGTGCATACTCCTTGAGCGGTGACTTTACCCTCCTTGTACTGCAGTCACTTTGCATAACCATCTCACTTAAGGATAAGGACTCCTGCCTATCCAGTGATGTTCTGCGTTTGCCTTATCTTGGTATTTCTGGCCAATGCACTGATATTTGGCCTGCCTAATCTTCCAGTGCAAAGCAATTAGAGGACATGGAATTTGTATAGAAAAGTCCTCACGTTGACTAAAAGTGATGTTTTGGGGACTTCCCTGATGGTTCAGTGGTTAAGAATTTCCCTGTCAATGCAGATGATATGGGTTCAATCCCTGGTCAGAAGACTACAATCTCACACACCTCTGAGCCACTAACCCCACACGCTGCAATAAAGATCCCACACACCACAACTAAGACCCAAGGCAGTCAAATAAATTAATAAGTAAATATATTTAAGTGTTGGTTTGAAAGTTCTAACTAACTAAGGGTGTTTTTAGTTAGTTCTAACTAACTAGTTCTTAGTTCTAACTAAGGGTGTTCTTAGTTAGTGTGACTGCTATAACAAGTACCATGGATCAGGCGGCTTAAACAACAGGAATTTATTTCTCAGAGTTCTGCAGGTTAAGGAGTCCAAGATTAAAGCACTGACAGATCCAGAAACGGGTGAGCACCTACCTCCTGGTTTGCAGGTGGCCATCTTTTCACTGTATCTTCACATGGTGGAGAGCAAAGAGAGAGATTCGCTGTCTCCTCTTCTTCCTATAAGAGCATTAATCTCTTATTTTACAGGGACTACACCCTCATGACCTAATTGCCCCCCACAGGCCTGACTCCAATACCATCACTTTGGTGATTAGGCTCCAACATATGAATTTGGGAAGGGTAGAGGGTAAGGACACAGCCCATGGCACATGACTCGCAGGCACTCTAGGTGTCAATATGCCCTGGAGAACCACGTGGAGGTGGGGGCGGAGGGGGGCTGCCCATTAAGCCGTGTGGCCAGGACGTCTTGGGAGGCTGAGTGCAGAAAGCATTTAGCACAGGGCTTACTCTGCATTCTCTCCCTCACTGGGTCCTGTGAATGCGGCAATGTACAGCTCATGGTCTCACAGATACTATAGGACACATCAATGACTCTCACTATGATACCATATGTGTAAAAATAGAGGAACTTTAGGATATACTTGGGGCATAGAGGGAGAAAAAGCATTTAGTCCAACCTGGAAGTTCGGGAGTACTCTCTGGAAGAAGTGACACCAAAAGTGAGTTCTGGACTTCATTGTTGGTCTAGTGGTTAAGAATCCACTGGCCAATACAGAGGACTCAGGTTCAATCCCTGGTCCAGGAAGATTCCACATCCTGCTGCTGCTGCTGCTAAGTTGCTTCAGTCGTGCCCGACTCTGTGCAACCCCATAGACAGCTGTCCACCAGGCTCCCCCGTCCCTGGGATTCTCCAGGCAAGGATACTGGAGTGGGTTGCCATTTCCTTCTCCAATGCGTGCATGTAGGCTAAGTCACTTCAGTCGTGTCCAACTCTGTGCAACCCCATGGACAGCAGCCCACCAGGCTCCTCCATCCACAGGATTCTCCAGGCAAGAACACTGGAGTGGGTCGCCATTTCATTCTCCAGTTCCACATGCTGTGGGACAACAAAGCCCATGCACCATAACAATTGGGCCGGTGCGCCTAGAGCTCTGCAACGAGAAGACACTGCAAAGAGAAACCCATGCACCACCCTGGAAAATAGCCCCCACTCATTACAACTAGAAAAAGTCCATGCGCAACAACGAAGACCCAGCACAGACCAAAAAAAAATTTTTTTTTTGCTTAAAAGTAAGTTTTCCCAGGATGACTAAAAGTGGAACAAAAAAAGAAAAGCAAGAGGGGCATTGTGAAAAGAGATATCGCCAGCTTGTCATGGGTTGAACTGTGCTGCTCCGAAACATATCTGTTGGAATCCTAACCTAGTATTTCAGAATGCAACTATCTGGAGATGGGATCTCTGCAAAAGTAATAAGTTAAAGTGAAGTCATTAGAGTGAGCCCAATGCAGATATGCCCAATATCCGTACAAGAAGAGGACATTTGGACATAGAGAGCCATAGGGAGAATGCCATATGAACATGAAAATGGCCATCTGTTGGTCAAGGACGTGGGACCTGGAAAAGACGCTCCGAAACAGTTCTCAGAAGGAAGCCAGCCTGTCAGCACTTTGATTTCAGAGTTTCAGTCTCTGAAGCTGTGACATACCACATTCCTGTCGCTTCAGTCACTCGGTTGTGACACCCAGCAAACTAATTCACAGTATGAGCCATTTGAGATGACTATCAAAAGTCAGGTACCCAATCCTAGACCCCACCAAACTGGCCAGGTCCCATTTATCCATCTCATGCCCATCAGCTTGTTCCCTGGACAGGTTCTGATGCTCACCAGCCCCACCTTGCTTCGTCTGAGTCTGAAGAATTGGTGAACACTCTCTCACCACTGTCAGCATTCAATCATTCCTCATCAGAGCTCTTTCCTTATGACCCATCTTCGTTACGTACTCACATAAACAGCAGCAGTGCAGGGGAAAGCACTTAGCACCTTGTACACAATATTCTGATGAAGAATATCCAGCTTTAAAGCTTATTCCCTGAAGCCAGATCTTGTTCTTGAGAAAGATGAGGAAGTCAGGATGTTGGACTTCATTATCTATGGACTTTGGCCCACTAATCTTATCTTCTATTATCTTTAGAAAGCTGGAAATGAATAAACAAACACATGCCTGTTCCTACTTAGAGCTGGAAAGTTGGTGTCTATAAAACAGCCCATCAGCAATCCTTCTTTTACTCTGAGATACTTCAGAAGCAGTGAGGCATTTCTTCATCATTAAATCAAACTGCTCAGTTCTACCCCCTGGGTCTGCAGGCCACAACAATAGACGCTCCGAAGAGGAACTGCTCCTTTGCCCTAATTCTATGCTGGATCCATCCCCATTGTGCATGTCAACAATCCATCAACAGGGGACACGGTCTGTTGATGAAAAGAATGGGCTAAATGGATGCCACTCATTTAAGTAAGTCCCATGATGGGCGTGCCCACTGTGACTATGTGCGGTTCCACCCAGCACAGCCCATCTTCAAATTGAGATGCCTGTAGGCTTCGTAACGAGAGGTACCCTTTGTTCTTCCAACACCCTACACTAACTCACCCAGGCTGGCCCAGTTACTTCATGTTCCTGACCCTAACACTGCTTACCCCTCTTTTTTCTGTTCCTAACCCCATTAGGAACAGTGGGGCCAGTTTTGTTTGGCTGCTGATGTAGGTCTTTCCAGTTCAGCCCCTAAGCCTCAGAAACCTCTGCCTTTCCTGCCCTGCCACCTAGAACGGGACCCCAGCTCATATAGCAGCAACAGCCTTCTTGGCCATGCCTTTCCCCAGGGAGGGTTGACCACTGGACACTCCCCCATGACTCCAGGAACATCCCATTACTAAGGAAATGTGATTTGACTAGTAATTCTTTTTTTTTTTTTTACAACAGATTTTACATATCTTTTAAGAAGCTATTGCTTTCATTTTGTTCTTTAAATATTACCTTTTCAATGAGAAAAGGAATATAGGGAAACACTTGTGTGCTACATCTCCACACCTGAATATAATCCTTCATCAATGATTTATCATGCATATATATGAATTTTTAGCATGTTGTCCATTAGGAAGCTATTAGTCACATATAGCCTTTCAAATGTACACGATTTCAAATTAAATAAAATTTGATATTCAGCTCCTTAGTCATACTTGCCACATTTCAATTTACTGTTCAAAGTGACATGTGACTAGTGGCTGCCATATTAGTAGAGATTGATGCTGGAGGGGCAGCAAGGGGCACTGGAGCAGCAGGCTGCCGAGAGGAGATACCCCACGTCCAAGGTCAGAGAAACCCCAGTAAGATAGGCGCTGAGAGACGGCATCAGAAGGCAGACAGACAGAAACCACCATCACAGAAAACTAACCATCTAACTAAAAACTAACTAATCACATGGACCACAGCCTTGTCTAACTCAATGAAACTATGAGTCATGCCGTGTAGGGCCACCCAAGACAGACAGGTCATGGTGGAGAGTTTTGACAGAATGTGGTCCACTGGAGAAGGGAATGGCAAACCACTTCAGTATTCTTGCCTTGAAAACCCCATGAACAGTATGAAAAGGCAAAAAGATAGGACAATGAAAGGTAAACTCGAAAGGTCAGTAGGTGCCCAATATGCTGCTGGAGATCAGTGGAGAAATAACTCCAGAAAGAATGTAGAGATGGAGCCAAAACAAAAACAATACTCAGTTGTGGATGTCATTGGTGATGGAAGCAAGATCCAATGCTGTAAAGAGCAATATTGCATAGGAACTTGGAATGTTAGGTCCATGAATCAAAAAAATTGAAGTAGTCAAACAAGAGATGGCAAGAGTGAACGTTGACATTTTAGGAATCAGTGAACTAAATGGAATGGAATGGATGAATTTAACTCAGATGATCATCATATCTACTACTGTGGGCAGGAATCCCTCAGAAGAAATGGAGTAGCCATCACAGTAAAAAGCAAAAAACAAACAAAAAAAAAAACCCTCTGAAATGCAGTACTTGGATTCAATCTCGAAAACGACAGAATGATCTCTGTTCGTTTCCAAGGCAAACCATTCAATATCATAGTAATCCAACTCTATGCCCCAACCAGTAATGCTAAAGAAGCTGAAGTTGAATGGTTCTATAAAGACCTACAAGACCTTTTAGAAATAACACCCCCCAAAAGATATCCTTTTCATCATAAGGGACCGGAATGCAAACGGAGGAAGTCAAGAAACCCCTGGAGTAACAGGCAAATTTGGCCTTGGAGTACAAAATGAAGCAGGGCAAAGGCTAATAGAGTTTTGCCAAGAGAACACACTGGTCATAGCAAACACCCTCTTCCAACAACACAAGAGAAAACTCTACACATGAACATCACCAGATGGTCAACACTGAAATCAGATTGATTATCTTCTTTGCAGCCAAAGATGGAGAAGCTCTATACAGTCAGCAAAAACAAGACCGGGAGCTGACTGTGGCTCAGATCATGAACTCCTTATTGCCAAATTCAGAATTAAATTGAAGAAAGAAGGGAAAACCACTAGACCATTCAGGTATGACCTAAATCAAATCCCTTATGATTATACAGTGGAAGTGAGAAATAGATCTAAGGGACTAAATCTGATAAACAGAGTGCCTGATGAACTATGGATGGAAGTTCATGACATTATACAGAAGACAGAGATCAAGACCATCCCCAAGAAAAAGAAATGCAAAAAAGCAAAATGGCTGTCTGAGGAGACCTTACAAATAGCTGTGAAAAGAAGAGAAGTGAAAAGCAAAGGAGAAAAGGAAAGATATACCCATTTGAATTTGAATGCAGAGTTCCAAAGAATAGCATGGAAAGATAAGAAAGCCTTCCTCAATGATCAGTGCAAAAAAATAGAGGAAAACAATAGAATGAGAAAGACTAGAGATCTCTTCAAGAAAATTAGAGATACCAAGGAAACATTTCATGGAAGCATGGGCTCAATAAAGGACAGAAATGGTATGGACCTAACAGAAGCAGAAGATATTAAAAAGAGGTGGCAAGAATACACAGAAGAACTGTACAAAAAAGATCTTCATGACCCAGATGATCCCGATGGTGTGATCACTCACCCAGAGCCAGACATCCTGGAATGTGAAGTCAAGTGGGCCTTAGGAAGCATCACTACGAACAAAGCTAGTGGAGATGATGGAATTCCAGTTGAGCTATTTCAAATCCTAAAAGATGATGCTGTGAAAGTGCTTCACTCAATATGCCAGCAAATTTGGAAATCTCAGCAGTGGCCACAGGACTGGAAAAGGTCTGTTTTCATTCCAGTCCCAAAGAAAGGCAATGCCAAAGAATGCTCAAACTACTGCACAATTGCACTCATCTCACACGCTAGTAAAGTAATGCTCAAAATTCTCTAAGCCAAGCTTCAACAATACCTGAACTGTGAACTTTCAGGTGTTCAAGTTGGATTTAGAAAAGGCAGAGGAGCCAGAGACCAAATTGCCAACATCTGCTGGATCATGGAAAAAGCAAGAGAGTTCCAGAAAAACATCTATTTCTGCTTTATTGACTATGCCAAAGCCTTTGACTGTGTGGATCACAATAAACTGTGGGAAATTCTGAAAGAGATGGGAATACCAGACCACCTGACCTGTCTCTTGAGAAATTTTATGCAAGTCAGAAAGCAACAGATAGAACTGGACATGGAACAACAGGCTGTTTCCAAATAGGAAAAGGAGTATGTCAAGGCTGTATATTGTCACCCTGCTTATTTAACTTCTATGCAGAGTACATCATGAGAAATGCTGGGCTGGATGAAGCACAGGCTGGAATCAAGATTGCCAGGAGAAATATCAATAACCTCAGATATGCAGATGACACCACCCTTATGGCAGAAAGTGAAGATGAACTAAAAAGCCTCTTGATGAAAGTGAAAGAGGAGAATGAAAAAGTTGGCTTAAAACTCAATATTCAGGAAACTAAGATCATGGCATCCGGTCCCACCACTTCACGGCAAATAGATGGGGAAACAGTGGAAACTGTGGCTGACTTTATTTTGGAGGGCTCCAAAATCACTGCAGATGGTGACTGCAGCCATGAAATTAAGACGCTTACTTCTTGGAAGGAGAGTTATGACCAACCTAGATACCATATTCAAAAGCAGAGACATTACTTTGCCAACAAAGTAGTTGGCATGTAGTCAAGGCTATGTTTTTTCCAGTGGTCATGTATGGATGGGAGTTGGACTGTAAAGAAAGCTGCTGCTGCACTGAAGAATTGATGCTTTTGGACTGTGGTGTTGGAGAAGACTCTTGAGAGTCCCTTGGATTGCAAGGAGATCCAGCCAGTCCATCCTAAAGGAGATCAGTCCTGGTGTTCATTGGAAGGACTGATGTTGAAGCTGAAACTCCAGTACTTTGGCCACCTGATGGGAAGAACTGACTCATTGGAAAAGTCCCTGATGCTGGGAAAAATTGAGGGCGGGAGGAGAAGGGGACAACAGAGGATGAGATGGTTGGATGGCATCACCGACTCAATGGACATGAGTTTGAGTAAATTCCGGGAGTTGGTGATGGACAGGGAGGCCTGGCGTGCTGCAGTCCATGGGGTCGCAAAGAGTTGGACACGACTGAGCGACTGAACTGAACTGATAGGAAATTCGTATCATTGAAAATTCTGTTGGACAGCACTGCATCTGTAAAAATATTTGTCTCTGTGCTTATGTGATGTGTACCTGTTTTTCTTTTTACATAAATCTCTGGCATGGCACATATTGTGTTGTAGCTATTTTGTCACTAGGTAATATCTGACAGAGCTTTTAGTGCCGCTGTGTATAATGTCCATGTCCTTTTACCCCCTGCGATTTCTATACTGATGGAGTTTCGATTGTTCCATTTTTATTTTATTTAATGTTTGCAATTACAACCGATGTCACAGCTAACATCCTTGTACATCCCTGTACCTGTCTTTGCATGAATCTAAGTGATTATTTTCCTAGGAGAGTTAACAAGAATGTCTAAGAAGTAGAATTCTGAGTCAAAATTTATGTCCATTTCAGATATTACCATTGCTAACAATTGCCCTTTAAAGCGGCTATATCAGAGTGTGCAGTTGCTTTAATCCCTTCCTTGTCATTACTAATTTTATCAAACTTTAAAAATTTCACCACACTCATGGTTTTAAATGATATCACTACTGCTTTAAATGGATACTTCTAGGTAAGAATTGACTATCAGTCATTACATGTTGCTGACAATTTTATTTCCTTTACTGTGAACAGCCACTTTAAATATTTTGATGATTTTTCTATTTGTGTTTGTCATTTATTGAATAAAGGTTTTCATATATTTAGGATATTGGTCTTATGCCTATTACATATGTTTTAATATTTACTTATAACTTTTTCAACTTTCTGAGGTAATATCTATACTTTTGCAACATTTTAAAAATGTTTTTGATTTTACAGTTTTAAATGTGTCATCATATTCGTCAGTCTTTATGAGTTTAGTATGCATTTCTTATTTTAGGTCTTTTTACTCCTAAATCATAAACATCCTCTCTCCTAAATTATTTTTAACTTTTAAAATTACTATTGTTTAATTCTATAACCCATCTGGAACTTATTTTTATGAATGATACAAGAGGTAGAGAGCTAACCTTTTTTTTAATGTTTGTAGCTAAAAGTTCCCACACAATTATATTAGATAGCCCATTTCCCTCAATTGACTTTAAATCTTCTTATTTTTCTATATTAACTAACCCACATCTATGTGAAAATGCCTATACATTCTATACTTTAATAAGTTCTGTCTATTCTTGAACATTGTTTTATTAAAACATTTTTTTCTTCATATTAAATTATGATAGACAATAAGGAAAATGGTTACTTCTGTTCCTTCAAATTACTTTGAAGATAGGAATAAGAATTAGAATTTTACAATTCATAAAAAGACACTGTAACATTCCATGAGTTTGAATTGAAATTATAGACTTCTTAAGAAGATATTATATATTCACACTATTGAGTTTTTCCCTCACTGAAAATGGTTTACCTCTTCATGTATTTAGCTTTATTATTTATGCATAACTATATTTTTATTTATAAAGAATTTTATTCATAAAGATCTATATTCTTGCTAGAGCTATTCCTAACTGTTGTATAGGTTTTATTATTACTGGAAATCAATTATATGGCATATTTGTTAGCTGGTTGCTACAGACATATTGAAATACCACCGATATATATTTTCTCTGTTAGATAGGGACCATAAGTGGGTTATTAGGGCTGATGGCAAGTGTGGTACCCACAGATTTTACCCACAGTTTCTAAATCATTATATTCCAACTTGGGGCGTAGCACTGTACTGTGGTCATTTATGGTAAATATTTAAGATAAATATTACATTTTGCAAATGCCCCATTCTCACAATGAACTGTGTCCAGACTGATGTCTCAGCTGTATTTTTAAGAATTATTTCTCTGCTTGCTGAAAAGTGGTTTCCGCAGGATGCAATATAGGAAAGGATCCACTTCCTTGTGAAGTGGGCCGCTTATCTGAAGTGATGTTGTGTGGAATCCCCATAGGCGGATCTAACCATCTAAACCTTGGGTGGCAACGTCTTTTCTGAAGGCAGAGAAGGCAAACCTACACCCAGGATGCATGTTGGTCACGGTCAGGGTGATGCCAGGCCCCTGCCAGAGTGAGGCGTCAGGGCTGATGGAATCAGCTTGCCACCAGGTGGCTAGAAGGCTTTGTGATGGAGGGTGCTGATACCACATTGTAGTTCGGTGTTAGTCCGTTCCAAGTAGCTTCGCATTAGATGGATCAGACCTGGCAGGTAGGAGCCCCTACTTTTGAGCAAGCCCATTCCTCCAGAAGCTCCATCCTTGTTACCATAGCAACTGTGCTCATGTACCAGTTGTGCCAGCACTAGGGTTGCCAAAGACGTAAGCTGCCTGAAATCAGCTGGCTGAGCCATTCTCACCACTTGGCTGTTTGTGCCGTTTCTATTGTGAGTGCTCTCAGTGGACATTAACATGTGATACAAAAGTCTTCACACTTTCCTTTTCCATTGTTCCATACACATGCACGTTCCTCACACTTTCTCGTTTCCAGTTTTTCAAGCTTTCTCCATCAAGGGCCTTGACCAACAAGCTAAAAAACTCGAAATGCTCGTGAGTTTACTTTTAATCTTGCTTAGAATGTTTTCTCTTTCTGCACATAATTACGCAATAAGGTGTATGCTTGCATGCCAAATTGCTTCAGTCGTGTCCAACTCTTTGCAACCCTATGGGCTGTAGCCTACCAGGCTCCTCTGTCCATGGGATTCTCCAGGCAAGAACACTGGGGTGGATTGTCACGCCCTCTTCCAAGGGATCTTCCCAACCCAGGGATAGAACCTATGTCTCTTATATCTCCTGCATTGGCAGGCATGTTCTTTACCAATAATGCCACCCTTGAGCAGCCCATGCAATAAGGTACAGTGCCCAAACTGCACATTCCGAGGCTCTTCTCTCATCACTGTCTTTCAAGACTACTCTGTGTGTGTGCAGGCTAAGTGGGGCTTTAATGCATCGTACAAGGGATTGTGACTGTTCACTTAGGTATCTGCCTTCAGTCTTCTGGCTTGTTTCGATTGCATACATTAAGCAATACACTTGCTAGCTACTATATATCTTGTCTCTAGAGTACCATTATCCATTAGCCATATCTCTTTTTGCTATTTAGAGCCCCAGGGCCACTCTGATCTTCCTGATCATTATAATACGGGTGCCTACTTTGACTCTGATGTCATCGGACCAGCTGCCGGCTGGCCTCTAATGTTTTGTAAATCTATAATCACCATCATTACTAGGCATCACAGTTCCCTAGCAGCATCTTCTATCATCAGCCTGGCCTGTAAAGGACAGCCATCACTGATGCTAGAACCAGAACATTCCTTACATCTTTGGGATAGAGTCATAGAGTTAAAAAAAATTGTTCATAGGCTTAAAATGAATTCTATAATGTGGTGCAAGTGTAGGAAATTATGAATAAGCTTACCAGTGCATATAAAGAATGCAATTTTAACATTTGTCTTTAAAATTCACTTTCAATTCAAATGTTTTCTGGGGAAATTCCCTCATGTGACGTGTCTGTTATAATGGAACAGAAATCTAAAGGAAATTGGGATTTCCTCTACGTACATTTGACAAGAACATTCTGTACTTAACCTGTGTTTTCTAAAAGTTCTCCAATTATAAAAAAATTATCTCTAATTGTAATAACTCTTAATAGAAGGAGTTATAATAATAGCTAACCTTTGTTGAACATTTGCTATGTGTCAGCACTGGGCTAGGTATTTTAATTGCATTATTTGAGAGAAATGAAGGAAGCTGCAGAATGAGAGATGGGGTGGAGTAAACCATCACCTGAGGACCAGCTGACTTTATACAGAGAACAAGCATCTCTGTAACCTCTCAAATGAGAGGGTGGGGATTAGAGTAAGGACCCCATTAGAAAGCACAAATCACACTGAGTAACAGGAGACCTTTTTAAGACCCAGGTCCTCTGGAAGGCTGATTTATTTCCATTTATTAAATGCAGCTTTCCCTTCTGGAGATGCTGTGTAGGGAGTCTGTACACGTGGAATCTGTTTTTCCTCTGCATCTATTACATATAATACCTTAGGAAAAGAGCCAGCTTTTCTGACACGGGAGGGCACATATAAGGTAGTGTGCCTAAATTCCAAGTTAGGTGGGACCTTTGAAATTCACTCTGAAGGGCTCTGGGTGCATTTCCAAAAACCCAGACAGCCCTCAGAGCAGCAAAAACTAAGGCGAGGAAGAGAACGGTGTGTGGGACTGAGTGGCAGAGGGAATAGTTTTCAATATAGTTAATGTCCTCTTGAGCAATGCCAGGTAAACCAGTGACTTGGGATCTATAATTCTGGAATTATAGTCCCCTCTTGCTCTGCTCCTTCAAAATACAACTTCCAACTCCTGGAAACAGTAGGATAAAGAAGCAATTTTCCTGCAACCCATATCACATTGCTGCTGTCTAACAGGCTGAGAAAAGTGAGAAAGGCTCTCCTTTCTTTGGAGGCAGGACATTTCAAAAGAGCCACCGGCCTACCTTAAGGTAAAGGCAAACTGAAAGATGGCTGCACGCCACGGTTTAAGAATCCAAACAGGAGACAGATTAGGAGGAGCACAATTCCACAGCAAACAGAGAGAGAACTTTCACATGTGCGTGCCTGCTGAGTTGCTTCAGTCATATCTGACTCTTTGTGATCCTACAGACCGTAGCCCACCAGGCTCCTATGTCCATGGGATTCTCCAGGCAAGAATACTAGAGTGGGTTGCCATTTCTTCCTCCAGGGGATCTTCCCGACCCAGAGAATGAACCCAGATCTCTTATGTCTCCTATTTGGCATAGGGACGACAGAGGATGAGATGGTTGGATGGCATCACAACTCGATGGATCTGAGTTTGAGCAAGCTCCGGGAATTGGTGATGGACAGGGAGGCCTGGCTGTGTTGCAGTCCATGAAATCACAAAGAGTCAGACACGACTGAGCGACTGAACTGAACTGATATTGGCAGGCGGGTTTGTTACCACAGTGCCACCAGAGCACATGGCAGACCAGCCTGAGCTCAAGGAGCCATACCTTGAATCTACCTAGGGCAGATCCCAAGCGATCTGCCCTAGACTTCTATGCCTGCCATAACACATTGCCATGAACAACACAAACTCGTCATCTTACTGTACTGTAGGGTGGAAGTCTGACACGGGTCTCACTGGGCTAAAATCCAGGTGTCAGCAGGACTGCGTTCCTCCTGGAGGCTCTAACAGGTCTATTTCTTGCTTGGATCCATTTTCCAGATTCTGGAGGATGCCCCTGGCTAGAGGCCCCTTCCTCCATCTTCAAAGTTTATAATATTTCACTTTTGATGCCTTTTCCCTGATCCTGTTCCTATCATCACATCTTTTTCCCTGGCCACAGCCATGAGGCTCTCCAATTTTAGGGCTCCTGTGATGACACCTCCCCATCTCAAGACCCTGTCACATCTGAAACGTCCTTTGCTCATGAAGATGATATATGCACAGGCTCTCAGAAGTAGGACACGCACATGTCTGAGGGCATTATTGTGCCCACCATATCACCCAATGTGACATACTATAAAAAGTTCATGATGTGAATGAAAAGTGAGATAGTTACATCTTAAAACAAATAACTCTGTGCCTTCGTTTTATTTACATATGAATTAAAGATATCCATTGCATGGTCAGGGTTCATGTAATGTTTCCTTATGCAGTACATTATCTAGATTCATCTGTCTGAGGAGGGATCTCCTGGGTTTCTCGTACAAACGGACCACTTTTGTAAAGCGGGCCGTGTAAGGGTGCAGCAAGAAGATGCAGGGGGTCCTGGGAAGCAGAAGCCAGGGAATGGCAGGCTTGGCTTCCTGCAGGGGCTGAGAGGCAGGCAAGCCAGATTGGGGTGGAAGCTCAGGACGGAGACACAGGGATTGGAGCCCCAGGGGAGGGGCAAAAATGAGGTGCAAATATTAATGCATATATATGGAATCTAGAAAAATGGTATTGATGAACCTATTTGTGGGGCAGGAATGGAGAGGCAGATATAGAGAATGGACGTATGGACACATTAGGGCCAGGAAAGAGTGAGGCGAATGGAGAAAGTAGCATCAACATGTATACGCTGCCATATGTAAACTAGATAGCTGGTGAGAGGCGGCTGTATGACACAGGGAGCCCAGCCTGATGTTCTGTGATGACATAGACGGGTAGGTTGTGGGGAGGGGAGGGAGGCTCAAGAGGGAGGTGATATATGCATAATTGCGGCTGATTTGTGTTGTTGCTAGTAAAGTCATGCTCAAAATCCTCCAAGCCAGGCTTCAGCAATATGTGAACCATGAACTTCCTGATGTTCAAGCTGGTTTTAGAAAAGGCAGAGGAACCAGAGATCAAATTGCCAACATCAGCTGGATCATCAAAAAAGCAAAAGAGTTCCAGAAAAACATCTATTTCTACTTTATTGACTATGCCAAAGCCTTTGACTGTGTGGATCACAATAAACTGTGGAAAATTCTGAAAGAGATAGGAATACCAGACCACCTGACCTGCCTCTTGAGAAATCTGTATGCAGGTCAGGAAGCAACAGTTAGAACTGGACATGGAACAACAGACTGTTTCCAAATAGGAAAAGGAGTACGTCAAGCCTGTATATTGTCACCCTGCTTATTTAACTTATACCCAGAGTACATCATGAGAAATTCTGAGCTGGAAGAAGCACAAGCTGGAATCAAGATTGCCGGGAGAAATATCAATACCTCAGATATGCAGATGACACCACCCTTATGGCAGAAAGTGAAGAGGAACTAAAAAGCCTCTTGATGCAAGTGAAAGAGGAGAGTGAAAAAGTTGGCTTAAAGCTCAACATTCAGAAAAGTAAGACCATGGCATCTGGTCCCATCACTTCATGGCAAATAAATGGGGAAACAGTGTTAGACTTTATTTTGGGGGGCTGCAAAGTCACTGCACATGGTGATTGCAGCCATGAAATTAAAAGACACTTACTCCTTGGAAGGAAAGTTATGATCAACCTAGACAGCATATGAAAAGCAGAGACATTACTTTGCCAACAAAGGTCTGTCTAGTCAAGGCTATGGTTTTTCCAGTGGTCATGTATCGATGTGAGAGTTGGACTGTGAAGAAGGCTGAGCGCCAAAGAATTGATGCTTTTGAACTGTGGTGTTGGAGAAGACTCTTGAGAGTCCCTTGGACTGCAAGGAGATCCAACCAGTCCATCCTAAAGGAGATCAGTCCTGGGATTTCTTTGGAAGGAATGATGGTAAAGCTGAAACTCCAGTACTTTGGCCACCTCATGTGAAGAGTTGACTCATTGGAAAAGACTCTGATGCTGGGAGGGATTGGGGGCAGGAGGAGAACGGGATGACAGAGGATGAGATGGCTGGATGGCATCACTGACTCGATGGACATGAGTCTGAGTGAACTCTGGGAATTGGTGACGGACAGGGAGGCCTGGCGTGCTGCGATTCACCGTGTCGCGGAGTCGGACACGACTGAGTGACTGAACTGAACTGATGGCAGAAACCAACGCAACATTGTAAAGCAATTTTCCTCCAATTAAAAAATAAATTTTAAAAAAGAGATGAGCTCCCGGCAGAGTAGGAGTCCCTCACACTTGCACTCCTTCTTTCCCAACCTCTGCCCCATCTAGGTGGGTTCCAGCTCTGGTAACCGCAGTGTTTTACCCTGTCTTTTCTCAGGAGAGTCTTCTTTCCCCAGACTTTCATGCTCTCTCCCTAGACTATTAGGAAGGTAGGAAAAGCGTGTTACTTCCCTGAGATCTGGAAAAACATGGGCTCAATTGTAGCTTATATTTCTCTTTTGAAAAAAAAAAAAAAGCAATCCAGGTCTATTGGCCCCCAAATGCATATTTCAAACACGATTAGAACAGGTTTTTTTCTAAAGTAACTCCTTTTACTGTAAATTACAGACAATTCAATATTCCACCCCTAAAGAATTTCATATGAATCTGTAAACACATTCTGTAAGCATTTTTCTACAAAACCACATCCATATTTCCAACTTAGCAGAGTTAATAATAATTCCTTCACACCAACTAATACCCAGATCAAGTCCATATTTATTTACTGTCCAAAAATAGTCTTGGTGGGTTTGTTACTACCATGTTTCAATCCATGGCTGCGTGCTGTGTTGCACCTTGAATAAAAGACCAGAATTTGTGAGGAATCTGGTTCACATAGCACTTGGCTTCCTGGAGATACTTTGGAATTTCTTGGAGACTATATTTAATCCCTTACAACACTAAAGGGCTCAAATTTGAGCCATGAATATTTTTCAAAAAACAATTCAATAATGACATGTTTCCAGTGAGTTGATCACTGATGGACAATCAATTCTGAACATTTTCATTAACTCTTCTTCAAATCCTTCCACAGCACTGAGCATTGTGAGTAGCCACCCCAATTTCTAGTGGCAAAGGTTTTGTCTGGAGATCTTCTATATTTCACCTCAGAACTCAGAAAGCATCTATGCGTATGAGGAAAAAAGGACATCTTGAGTGCTTTGGGTAAGTTTATAAGTGCCAGCCAACATAAGATCCTGGACCAGCTTATGGCACATCAGAGAAGGTAGAGGATAGGGAGGGTGATAGACTTTGAGACAAGTTTGTTCCAGGGTCCAGGGCTCTGAAGGATCTGAAGTAGCAACTTTCTCTGAAGTACTCCAAAGTTAGGGTAATTTGACATGTCCATTGCAAACAGAACATGACAACATCATTTACTGTTAAACCCTTTTATACAAGCTGGTCTCCCAACAAAAGAGGAATTCTGGGCTAACCTGAGGAGTCATTTCACCAGATATAAGATTTTGGGGTGGGAATCAAGGCTGCTGATAACAAGCCAAACCTTGCTCTTTGGTCAAATAGTTCTTTGTTTATGGTGCCCAGCTGGCAGCTAAGATGAAAACCAGGAAACATTTTGCCCATCAGTGAGGCTGGAAAACATCTGAACAGATACTACTCAACTGAGCAGAACCACAGAAAGGGTATTTCTGTGATTGACATGTTCCACCAAAACTGCCTCCAAAGAATGGATATTTTTTCAGAGCTCACCAATCTGTCTGAGGCTGGTACTTATGGGCCTTTGGGTAACTCTTTCCATGCCCAGATCTGATTACCCTGACCCAGTGGTAAGCATGGTGGGAGGCTTGCTACAAAAAGATAAAGAGATCAGATCATGAGGATGAGCAAGTGAGCTCAGTAGCAGAAAATAACACAGAGCACCCACGGATAGTGTTCTCAGAGCACTGGGCTCCTCACAGTGGGGAGAGGTAGGGGAACTAGGGCCAGAAGGGCCACAGGTCACAGGAGGCACCAGAGGCGGGATGCAGGGAGTGTGTTAGAATGAGACAGCTGACGGAGAAGCTGGGACCAGACTCACTTTCCTGGATCATCCCTGCCAGATTTCATTAGTGCTTTAAGTTTGGGGAACAGAAGGAAGAGGAATTGAAACCGAGAGAGGCAAAGCCAAAGAATGCTCAAACTATTGCACAATTGCACTCGTCTCACACGCTAGCAAAGTAATGCTCAAAATTCTCCAAGCCAGGCTTCAACAGTACATGAACCGAGAACTTCCAGATGTTCAAGCTGGATTTAGAAAAAGCAGAGGAACCAGAGATAAAATTGCCAACATCTGTTGGATCATAGAAAGAGCAAGAGAATTCCAGAAAAACGTCTACTTCTGCTTCATTGACTATGCCAAAGCCTTTGACTATATGGATCACAATAAACTGTTGAAAATTCTTAAAGAGATAGGAATACCAGACCACTTCTTGCAAAACATGTATTCAGGTTAAGAAGCAACAGTTAGAACCAGACATGGAACAAGGGACTGGTTCCAAATTGGGAAAGGAGTATGTTAAGGCTGTATATTGTCACACTGCTTATTTAACTTATATGTAGACTACATCATGAGAAATGCTGGGCTGGATGAAGCACAAGCTGGAATCAAGATTTCCAGGAGAAATATAAATAACCTCAGATACGCAGGTGACACCACCCTTATGGCAGAAAGCAAAGAACTAAAGCTCCTCTTGATGAAGTGAAAGAGGAGAGTGAAAAATGTTGGCTTAAAACTCAACATTCAAAAAACTAATATCATGGCATCCGGTCCCATCACTTCATGGCAAATAGATTGGGAAACAATGAAAACAGTGAGAAACTTTATTTTCTTGGGCTTCAAAATCACTGCAGATGGTGACTGCAGCCATTAAATTAAGATGCTTGCTCCTTGGAAGAAAAGCTATGACATACCTAGACAGCATATTAAAAAACAGAGACATTACTTTGCCAACAAAGTTCCATCTAGTCAAAGCTATGGTTTTTCCAGTAGTCATGTGTGAATGTGAGAGTTGATTCCCATCCAAAAACCTTTCTTTCCATAAAGAAAGCTGAGCACCAAATAATTGATGCTTTTGAACTGTGGTGTCAGAGAAGACTCTTGAATATCCCTTGGACTGCAACATCAAACCAGTCAATCCTAAAGGAAATCAGTCCTGAATATTCATTGGAAGAACTGATGCTGAAGTTGAAGCTCCAAAACTTTGGCCACCTGATGCAAAGAGCTGACTTATTTGAAAAGATCCTGATGCTGGGAAAGATTGAAGGCATGAGGAAAAGGGGACGACAGAGGACAAGATGGATGGATGACATCACTGACTCAATGCACATGAGTTTGAGCAAGCTCTGGGAGATGGTGAAGGACAGGAAAGCCTGGCATGCTGCAGTCCATGGGCTTGCAAAGAGTCAGACACGACTGAGCAACAGAACAACAAAGAGGGTGAGGCAGCAGTTTGGAAGGGTAAGATCACGGGCAATCTGGGTCCCTCCTATCTCTGGCTAACAGCCTTGGAGGCAGGTCATTGACTCTCCTAAGCTTTAACTTTAGGAAGAAAACAATTTGTCTGCCTACCCCAGTTCAGTTCAGTTGCTTAGTCATGTCCGACTCTTTGTGACCCCGTGGAATGTAGCATGCTAAGCCTCCCTGTCCAACACCAACTCCCGGAGTTTACTCTAACTCATGTCCATTGAGTGGTGATGCCATCCAACCATATCATCTGTTAGCCCCTTCTCCTCCTGCCTTCAATCTTTCCCAGCATCAGGGTCTTTTCCAATGAGTCATCTCTTTGCATCAGGTGGCATAAGTTTTGGAGCTTCAACTTTAGCATCAGTCCTTCCAATGAATATTCAGGACTGATTTCCTTTAGGATTGACTGGTTGGATCTCCTTGCAGTCCAAGGCACTCTCAAGAGTCTTCTCCAATCTAGTGCTATAAGCATTGATCAGCTTCCCGGAGCTACGATGGCCACACTGCAAATCTAGGTCCTCACAACGGGATGCGGTTCCAGAGATATTGGGAACATCCCAGCTATTTTTCTTTTTTTTGGCCTCATTCTACTCAATGCATCCACTCCAAGTATACACATGCTGCCACACATACACGCCATTTGTACATAATTCACCTGTGTTTCCCTTCAACATGCATTAAGTTTGACTAACTCAACAGACTTTTGTAAAAGTGAAAAACAAATATTTTGTCTAGTTACAGTTGCAAAATCAATATGTATAAATGAATATGTAAAGATAAGAGAGATATTTTACAAAGTAAGAATGTAATCAGAAGTAAATACTTGGGGAATGCAGAAGAAAAAGAAAAAGTAGTGCCAAAAATTTATTCTAATTGAATATTTGTAGCTCATTTCCAGCTGGCAAAAGATGCCACCAATAAAGAGATGAGAGATAGAACATGACTCTCCACTGAAATTGGACATCACTCACAAAATCTGTTTCTTATATACTCACAAGCTATGTTAGTTCAGATCTCCATTTTTCTTGAAATTTAGAAATTGTCTACACATATAAAGGCTTGAAATGCTTGTCATTTGAATTAGTAAAGTTTTTACTTTCCAGAAAAGTCTCCACTGTTCCTTCATGTCAGGCTTTGAAGTGAAAATTTCCTCTGGGTGCCAATTAAGACCAAAGAGACAATATTTTCAACAGCCAACTTAACAAAAATTTAAATGAAGTTACCTCAAGATAGTTCTAAACCTTGCCAGCTCTGTTATAAATTGGTATAATCTGGAAAGTAACCTGAAATATCCATCAAGAGTCTTAAACACCCCATTTATTTTTAGTACATTATTTCTACTTCTAGGAACCTAGAAACTTGGACAAATATACATGAATAATACTTTCATATCCATATGATTAAATTTTCACCTACTCTAATGATAAATTAGGTCTATATTTATTCAAAGAGAATGATGCTTGTTATATTTTGATGTGAGAGAAAAATAATTTTCAAAAACCTGCAAATACTGAGCTCCTTATGCTACAGATACATGTGTGGGTTTGTGTTTGTAAGTATATCTCATTCATACATATAAGTAGTGAACAATGAAAATGAACTGGAAACAAAATTCCATAAGCATGTCTACTAAAACTGCAAATAATTCCACTTATTTTGGTGCTTTCAATTATTTGAGATCTCAGACTATTTGTTACAGCTATAATTAAAAATAATAAAGCTATTTTCATTTGAATGCACTTATGGTTAAAAATTCAGAAAATAAATGAGAAATACAAAAATAAAAATCACCAGGACTGTCCCCAAGTGGAGATAAGATCTGTATGTATTTTCTGCTTTTCACTCCAGATTTAGATGGATTCAAAATAAATATGTATTTATTTCATAGAGAGTCATATAGATAGTCAAATGTCAATATATAATACTTCAGTCTGAATTTTTATTTTGATTGATGCATAACAGTTCATCAAACTGACCTGACTTCTATTATTCATGCAAAGATTCTCTTCTTGTTAAATATTTTTGTTTGCAAATATTTTGCTACTCTGATAACACAGTGGGAATCTTTGCACATATATGTTTGGATAAGATAATAGAAAAATTGATAAGCTAAAGTACATATGCATTTAAAACTATATATTTGTATTTATATATATTTGTATATATAAATAATCAAATATACTGTATAATCATATATAAATAAACAATTGATGAACTGAAGTGCATGCACACTTAATAAATAAATAGATATATATATATAATCATCAATTATTTTTCAGAACGTTTACATCAATTTGTAGCCCCATGTTGAGAATAACAATGATAATTATGATAAGATTAGTTAATGCTATGTAACAATTACTACATGCCAGGAACTTTTCTAAGAATTTTGCATGGTGATTCTCATTCTGCCAAGAACTCTTTGAGGATTATTAGTCCCATTATACAGATGATATACTGAAGCACAGAGATGGTGACGGCCAGTGACTAGATATCAAATCCAGGTGGATCTGCTCATGTCACCCTGAGCACTCTGCTTTGAGGCCTGCCTAATAATACACTGTTTCTTTTTTTCCTCTTTGAACTTTTAACTTTATATTGGGCTACAGTTAATTAACAATGTGGTGAGAGTTTCAGGGGAACAAGGGAAGGGACTCAGCCATTCATGTATGTGCATGTGTCCATCCTCCCGCAGAACCCCTCCCATCCAGTCTGCCACATAACGTTTAGCGATTTCCCTGTGCTGAGCAATAGATCGTTGCTGGTTATCCGTTTTAAATGCAGCTCACTGTGTCTCTTGCATATTGTATTTTTTTTCTCTAGGTTTGTTCTTTGCTTCTAAACCGCACGTATGGTAGACTGACTTCTATAGAAATTTCACTTTTTATGTAGTCATATTTATCATTTTTTTCATTTGTGGTTTCTGCTCAGATCATCTGTGGAATTTATTTTCTACATATTTGACTCAAATGTGTTTTTAGAAACAGTTGTTTTAGTCTATCTGAAATATAAGTGCGAGTTGTGAGATAAGAATCCTACTTCTCTCAAGTGGCAAAGTAGTAAGCCCAATTATCACTTTATAAGTAGAAGAAATAAATGTTCTTGTAAAATGAATAACAACAAAGACCCAGAGGAGTGTGAAGCCAACACGGGGAAGAAATTGTAAGGAAACGGTCTCCTCTTTAAAACCCAAACCCCGTGCTCTAAACAACGCAAGGAAGACATGCTCCAGAATGAGAAGTCTTGCTGATGACAGTGATGAGAAATTACCCCTCTATATCCTGTACCCTGAATCTTTCTTCTCCCTGGAGCCTTCATCTAACTCCAATTTAAACCTCAGACATTCACCCCCCACAGCATATGGGACATCCATTTAATTTTTTTGATAGCAGACCCTTTAAAACCTTTGTTTGGTTTGTACCACGGACTTGAGTCACATTTTCACTGAGAACTTATTAAAAACCAGAAAGACGCTGTGGGCAGTATAGAGTAGCACAGTTCTGCTCCTGTCCTCAGATCTTGCTCATTCCCATGAGAAGGCCTGGCACCCTGGTACGTGGCTATCTGGCCTGGGGAACTAGCCCACACTTGCTCTCATGGCCACTGTTTAACTCTTGGCCCAGTCCCTGAGGCTGCTTTCCTGTCCCCCAGCTTTGTCTTTCCCTGTCAATGTTCAAAAGACCAAGAGTGGGCTCTTGTGTGTGTGGCTCATCTCAGCAGAGCCTGGAGAACCAACCGGGCTTTATGTGGATGAGACATTGCACAGGGACTTCCCTGGCTAAGTGGCTAAGCTTAAGTGGCTAAACTAAGTGGCTAAGTGGTCTAGTGGCTAAGACTCCACACTTTCACCACAATGGACGTGGGTCCCATCTCTGGTCGCTGGTCAGGAAGCTAAAACTGCATGCTGCACAGTGTGGCCAAAATAGCAGAGAAAGAGAGAAAGAGAGACACTGCATTCCCTGTAGGTAGAAGCCAGCCAGCAGCTGGGGCCCACGGTAACTGTCTAGGCCTTTGCTTGACAGCATTACATTCCACATTTATTTGCAACTACACATTTGTTTCCTATCACTTTCCCCTTTTGACCCACTTCAATTCAAAATTTACCACTCATTTTGTCTTATCCCATTATCTCTAGCAAGTCTTGACTCATTATCATAGTTCGTGGATGCCCAGGAATATCCCATTAGGCGACTTAAAATGTACAGGCACTTTTAGAACTAAGCCCTAGTGTCTTAGGGACACTTAAGTTTCCCTTAAAAAAGCAATGAGACAAACTCTTTATAGTTAAATGTCCTTCGTATACTAGGCATTTTAAATATCATTTCATTTAATAATCCTACAGTTTCTCTGAGGCAGGTGTTATTTCCATTTTACAGATGATGGATACTAAGTTCAGAAAGGTTAAGTAACTTTAAGATCCAAGATCATTGTTGTTCTTTAATTGCTAAGGTGTGCTTGACTCTTTGCCAGAGGATGGATTATAAGCTGCCAGTCTCCTCTGTCCATGGGATTTCCCGGGCAAGAATACTGGAGTGGGTTGCCATTTCCTTTTCCAGGGGATTTTTCCCAACCCAGGGATCAAACCCATGTCTCCTGCATTGGCAGGGGGATTCTTTACCTGAGCCACCAGGGAAGCCCAGTCCAAGATCACTCAGCTTATAAATGTGGAATAGGATACAGACCAGACATGTCTTTCTCTAAAGTTAATGTTCCTTCTACTATGTTGCCTCCTTGAATCTCAACTATGGGAGCACGTCTAGATTTCATTTGTGGTGAGGAAGGGAAAGGTCTTGAGAATCACTAGCTGTTATTATGACGTAGCGTGAAGTCTCATCTCCTCATCCTTAAAGGACAGTTTATTCTTTCTGTTTATTGGGCCATTTATAGCTGTTTCATGTCTTCAGAGCTTCAGCAAGAGTTTTAAATCACTTGAATTTTAAACACAGGACTGTGTTTAAGTCCAATTCACTTAAGGGGGATTGACAAGTAGGAAAGAGCAATCCCTGCCCGGGGGACGAGTAGAAGGGCCCCTTCCTTGAAGTATACAGTTCAGAGTAGACTAAACTGGACATCAGAGGACCAGGCTCCAGTCCAGACCCTGCTGCAAGAAGCCCTTGTAAATCCAAGGCTTCCTGAGCCTCAATATCCTTCTCAGTTAAATGGAGAGGGTTTGACCATTTGGAGGATGATGAGTAGATTTTAATTCCCAGGCCAATTTTATACACATGGCCATAGCTCCCTGGAACACTGTGTTGGGAAGGATTCTATGGCTTAAGGCAAGGAGTCTGCTAATTCCTGAAGTCCACCCAATTTGGACCCAGAAGATCAGAATGCTGGCATCTTCAATCTTCTAGATCCAAGAAACCACTAAGTTCCCTTTAAGTTATGACACATGTGGCCATGTTAATCTACCCCTTTGCTCTTGTCTGAATTTAACAGCCTCACAAACAGAAGTCCACCTGGACAGTCATGAATATAGGACATCACAGGACATGAAAACGTGGAGACTCATAAGAGCTGGTCTTCACTGGGGAGGTGCAGGAAAGTTAAAAGGAGAAATGCTTTCAGACCCCCTTCTCTAGAGGAGAGAGCTGTTTTGGAGGGATGGTGCAGTAGGAGCCTAGTGGGCTGTGGTCCATGGGTTCGCTAGGAGTCGGACATGACTGAGCGACTTCACTTTCACTTTTCAATGTCATGCATTGGAGAAGGAAATGGCAACCCACTCCAGTGTTCTTGCCTGGAGAATCCCAGGGACGGGGGAGCCTGGTGGGCTGCCGTCTATGGGGTCGCACAAAGTCGGACACGACTGAAGTGACTTAGCAGCAGCAGCAGCAGCAGTATTTGAAGCTAAGAATACACTTGTCTTAGGAATGTTGATTTTCTTCAGGAGTTCAAAAAAATGTAAAGCCTTGGGCTTTCACATTAAAATAAATAGATCTTACAGGGTTGGGAAAAAAAACATGTTTACATGATTTTTTAAACTAAGGCAGAAAACTTCAAGGAAATGCAGTGCTTTTCTAACCTGCTCTGCTCCCAAGAGCCTGTGTGACCTGCTCTTTTTCTGCTAGCTTTCCTCCTGTGGGAAACTTGGAAGGTACCCATAGAAAGAGTAACAGGAAAGTGATGACCAAACAGTTCAATCAGGAAAAGAGAAGCCGATGGAGGCCCCAGGATCCCGTCTCTACTTGGGAACACCAACACATGACACTAGAGCCAGGCTGACCTCAGGAAGCTCCAGGGAAAAGTCTGACCCCCAGCTGGGGCCGGGGAGATGCTGTAGCATGAACTCTGCTGAGCAGTCTCCCTCAAATGGGGCCATTGTGCTGATGGAAAAGGTAGGGAAGAAACATCTTTTGTCTCCAGCCTGCATAAATGCATGGCTATTCATTAACTATAGTCTCCATCTTCCAAACAGCCTTCAGGTCATCATATTCATTTGGCAAGTATTTATCAAACATCTATTATACTATGTACCAAGCATGATACAAATTCAATAATCTACTTAATATCCTACTGGTATCTCAGATCCATGACTGCCTTGAACCTGGTCTTCTTTTGTCTGTCCATCTGAGTAAACACCACCATCATCACCCCATGATCTTAGCCAAAAGTCAGGCATCATTCTCCTCCCTACCCCCACCCCACTCCACCCCAGTTCACTCTTTATCACCGAGTCAATCTCTAAGCCCTGTCCATTTTAGGACAACTCAGAATTGAGTCAGAAAGAGCCCTTTAGTTGTCTTCTCACTGTGTTTTTGGAACTAAGACTCAGTCAGTCAACAGCTGCCACTGCTGCTAAGTAGCTTCAGTCATGTTCGCCTCTGTGCGACCCCATAGACAGCAGCCCACCAGGCTCCCCCATCCCTGGGATTCTCCAGGCAAGAACACTGGAGTGGGCTGCCATTTCCTTCTCCAATGCATGAAAGTGAAAAGTGAAGGTGAAGTCGTTCAGTCAGGTCCAACTCTTAGCTACCTCATGGACTGCAGCCTACCAGGCTCCTCCATCCGTGGGATTTTCCAGGCAAGAATAAGGGAGTGGGGTGCCATTGCCTTCTCCACAGTCGACAGCATCTACTTCCTATTCTGGAAGCATAAACCTCCGATACTTTCCTGTGGGCTTGGCAAGCAAGTCATCCTTTTCCCAATTTGCCCCAGAGCCAACAAGGCCAAGTTCCTCTGGGCAGCAGCAGTGGAGTTCAGCCCCTGTGAGCATGGCCCATGTTGCTGAGGCTGCAGGGCAAGTGGGGCCCTTAGGTGGCGCAGGTATGGCCACAGAAGTTACACCAAACCAACTCTGGGTATTGATTTTGGCCAACGTCCTGCCTGGCGCCTAGCTTCCCTGGTGCCTGATCAATGTCTAGACACTGTTTCATGGTCTTCCTAGTGGTGCTTCGAATTATCCAGCAGCCTTTCCACAAATCCCTTTTCTTGGTGTGATAAGCCAGAGTCAGTTTCTGTTGCATGCAAACAAAGATTTTGCTCAAACGAGTATCAGAGTGCTGGGTCTCTTCTCCTGGTGAAGAGAAGGGAGGGGACAGAGCCCCAGATGACACCTTGGGGTGTGGTCTTAGCAGTAAGGACCAAGACAAACAAAGCACTGGCCAGGACTCTGCAGCAACAGATGCAGCTCAGCAGAGAAATGTGAAATCTGGACAAATATTCACAGTGAAGCCAGAGAGTGGGGATCTGATCTGAACTGAGTCTTCAGAAGTCCCATGGAATTGGGATGAGACATAAGTGACCATAGCAGTGAATGGTTAGTGGAAACACTGGACCGAGGAACTGAGAACAGAGGCAGGGCAGCCCAGAGAATCCTGTAGATGCTCCTGGGTCAAAACCATGGGGTCAGAAACTAGTACGGCTGCCCTCACATCCGTGGTTGCTTTGGCTCCTCCATGTCTGAATTCACTCTCCTTTGCCCCTCAGCTCTCCATGGGGCTTGAGCCTCTGATTGTCCACGTGTGTGAGTTCTCAATCGCTTCAGTTGTGTCCGACTCTGCGAACCTATGGACTCTTGCCCACCATGCTCCTCTGTCCATGGAATTCTCCAGGAAAGAATACTGGAGTGGGTTGCCATTTCCTCCTTGAAGGAATCTTCTTGACCCAGAGGTTGAGCCTGCATCTTCCACGTCTCCGGCACTGGTGTGCGGGTTCTTTATCACGAGTGCCATCTGGGAAGCCCACGCACAGGCTCAGTCTCTCCCTGACCTGGCACACGGTTATCTCCGATTATGTGGTTATTTCAGTGATGTCAGTTTCTCCCACTGGATTCCAAGATGCAAGCGGAGAGAAACCATGTCTGCAAGGACTCACCACCATGTCCCCAGGGCAAACCAAAAACACAAACCCAATAACGACTTGTTTAATTATTATCTAAGAGAGGAAAACTCACTCATTATAATAATTAATGTAGTCTTAATATTGCATCCTCACAACTCAATGAGGTAGTCATTGTTGCCTCTGTCTCACACTTGAGAAATCTCACACAGATGAAGTGATGTCATAGGCCCATATATGAACTTGACCCAGGTCTCTCCTCACTCATGTCTTACAGTCTTTTGCCAGCCCCTGCACTCAGATGCAAATTAATGGAAAGGGCCCAGGACTTGTAATAGGTACCACTCCTTTCTACCCATTCAACATTGGAGGAAGTCTCTCTCTCTCTCATGTTCTAATCCATGGCCAAGGAAGTCAGGCAGAAACAGGGGGTGAGTCTGGTGACAGGTGCTCCCCACAGTCCTCTTTTGCGTGATGAGCATGCTGTTTCCATTTAATTTGAAAGCCCTAGGGCAAGTCGTATCCAACTGTATGTGATACACAGCCCACCAGGCTCCTCTGTCCATGGGATTCTCCAGACAAGAATACTGGAGTCAGTTGCGTGCCTTCCTCCAGAGGATCTTCCAGATCCATGGATTGAACCCATGTCTCTTACATCCCCTGCACTGGGGAGGGGGGGGTGTTCTCTACCCCTAGCACCACCTGGGAAGCCCCCAGGGCAAGCAAGAGCTTTACAAGTTTCAAGTTGCTCACCCCAATCAAGCCTCCATTTTAAACTGTAAGGACCCAGTTCAAGCTTTCATGTCATCTGCTTGGAGTTTGTAAGCTTTTAAACCTGAACTCTTGGGCCAGCTACCACTGTATCCTAATTATACATGACTCCACCGATGTTCTCATCCCTTTCCTCCCTGACATCTCTCGATGAGCCCAGGGTCTGCTAGAACCCGGCCATCAGGTCCAACAAGAAGCCAGTGTTACAGGACTGCTGTCCTCTCCTCTTGTCAGTATATCTAAGGGTTATTTTGAGTATTTTCAGGATAAGCACCCAAAGATGTGAGACCCTCAGGAAAAAAAAAAAAAAAGACGCCTACAATAACACCTCATATTATTCAGAGCAATTCAAACCATATGTTTCTGCTTCTTTTACTGATTCTTTTACAAGTAAACCGTTAAAATGCACTCCTCTAAGAGCTGTTTGATGTCCCAAGAGCTCCCAAACATTTTACAAGCTCTTTTCCTTAGAACCAAAGGATGTGTTCAACTTACCTAAAAGACTGTGGAAGGCACCCAAATCTGAAGGATTCCTTCACAACCTTTGAATTGGATGCAATAAATTGCCTGCCTCTAACTCTCCATGACAGATAAAATTTGTAACTGTCCTTGTGAAACCACTGATTTGGTTTCTTGGAGCATTAGAAAGAATGTCTTTGGAGGGAGCCAAGACCGTAGGAGAATTGTGACATTTGTAAATGTGGCCTTTCTGATGCCAAGTCCCTTCCTCTCAGCTGGAAGTTGCTACGGAGCAGGCGGAAAACAATTCAAGTCCAACTTTCATAACCTGCTCGTCTCCAGGATCTCCTTCTCATATTTTCTTCTGAAGACTTGTTTAACAAACAAGTGGAACTTCTTTTTCTGTTCTAGCCAGCAGATAATGACCTTCTTGCCTCTGTGCTGGGCTGTGCTTAGCTGTTCGGTTGTGTCCGACTCTGCAACTCCATGGACTGTAGCCGGCCAGGCTTCTCTGTCCTTGGCATTCTCCAGGCAAGAACACTACAGTGGGTTGCAGGTGGATTACCATCTGAGCCACCAGGAAAGCCCAAGAATACTGGAGTGGGTAACCTATCCCTTATTCAGGGGACCTTCCGAGAATCGAAACAGGGTCTCCTGCTTTGCAGGTGGATTCCTTACCAGCTGAGCTACCAGGGAAGCCCCGTCTCACCTCACACAGTAGATCTGAGTCCAGCAGAGAGCAAAGATCTATTATATCTTCATCAGCCTGCCCTATCTTATTGAGACTCAGTGTGTGGCTTCCTTTTGGCTCTTGCAAAGAACCTTATTATAATTCTACCTCCACTTTCTAGGGCTTTTCACAGACATATTTCTCTCTCAGGTATTAATTTTTTTTCAGACAAAAAAATACAATAGTAGCTTAAACATCTCACTTTGTCCAGAGATTTAGTCTTTGAAAATTCTCCATGAATCCTATTTTGTATGTTTTACTGAGGTGTAATTGACATATTATACTAGTTTTGGGTGCATGACGTAATGATTTGATGTTTGTTTGTATTGTGAAGTGATCAACACAGCAAATCTAGTTAACATCCGTCACCATACACTATTACAGATTCTTTTCTTGTGATAAGAACTTTTAAGACCTACTCCCTTAGCAACTTTCAAATACACAACACAGTGTTATTCACTGTGGTCACCATACTGAGCAGGACATTCCCATGACTTATTTATTTTATAATGGTAACCTGTGAATTCTCTTATGCCTTACATATTATTCTAACAACAGCCCTGGGACCACTGTCTCAGCAATCCATCATCCAGGTAAGATAAGTGAGGCTCCAGGGGAAATTAAGGACAAAGCTGAGACTCAGGGTCCCGGGTTTAAAAACCACTGCACCTTCTACTCTGGGGGTCTTAAGCACAAAATACTTAATCGAGCTTCACAGACAATCTACCCTATGAATATCTATGATTGAATCAGCAAAAAAAAAAAAAAAAAAGGAGCAAATTTCTAGCACTAAGGAAACCAGAGAGGATTTCAGCTAGTTAGATGCCTAGCTGAGAGACGGGCTTCTAACTAGCCTATTTTAAGATTAGCCCAATGGGAGAACTATCCTTTCCAGAGAGCTGATGAAAACCTTTAAGACCAAAGGGAGAATACAAGTAAGACTGAGCAGGCTCATTCTACTTTAAGAAAATACAAACTAGTCAAATTAAGAGACTTCTAGAACTGCATTATTGTGTATAGAAAAAAAATAGCCTTGGGCACCTGGATCTTTTCACAGTGGAAGAACTGTTTAGAGAAAAGTCAACTCTTGGCTGTAATTACTGGTTATCCAATACTTTGCAAAAGCCCTCGATGTTTGCAATGCCAGAGTGATTCGATGTGAAATATAGCTTCGGTCATGCCTTGGTACAGATGACAAAGAACATGGGTGCTCTTCTGGCTCCAGCCACACTCCTGCCTTCCTCTATGTCCAGAGCATAGGGAGAGGGTGACTTAGTGAACTGGGCAGTTCCAGGTCCTTGAAGATCCAAGAAAGTGTCCTTCTGAGCCTCGTGACCAGCATGCTCACAGAACACACTGAGCCCTTTTATAAAAGTCCCACCAGCTTCAGCTTAATATTCATTCATCCAGTCTAATGTCTCTCGGCAAAGAAGAGAAGCATTACACGCGAGGAGTCCTGCTTTCTGCCCATCATCTGTCAAAACTGCCCTCTTCACCTCCAGCCACGGGCTCATACTCTCCTTGAAATTCTTAAGCGAAATGTCACTTTAAAAAAATGTAAAGGACTTGTTGACATCCTTAATGTGATGATCACTGCCTCAGATTATCAGAAGTTCGATACCACCTGTGCCAGTCCAGAGGGGCCACCCAGCTCATGACCAGTGTCTCATGAAAGGGAGTCTCAGAAGCTATTTCTTTGTCCACGGCCTCAGCCCTGAGCCTCTTTCATCTAGCACCACGTTTTCGTCCAGTTCTCTATCCCCTATCATCCAGTCTTATCACAGTTTTCTTACATAGGACTTAGTGCTACCTTCCTGCCTAACACCTTCTCAACACACATGCACACACACAGGGCTTCTCTGAATCCGTCCTCTGTTGTATGTCCATAAATACTCACAGTGTATTATTTTGGTGATGCTTGTTGTTTAGAGAAAGCCCTCACTGGTTCATCTGGGGATCAGATGAAACCCTTGGCCAGAGCGTCTTTTTCTGAGATGGTGTTCCTGTGTGCATGTCCTCACACTCATGGCTGGTCCCTAAACATCCTCAACATTGCGTGTTATTCACAAGCACAGGTTTAGGAGTTGGAGGAACTTGTGTCTCGATCGTGCCAGCACTGCATCATGCCTGTGAGACCTTGAACAATTTCTCAGTCCTCTGGCCCAATTTTGGTTTAACTCAAAGACAACTTGCCTGTTCAAAGTGTTGCTGGCAAGGATTAGATGAACTTAGCTTTGCCATTTTTTTTCCTTCTGTGCCGTCAGCCTCCTGTGCACACATTCAATGCAGCGCTGCCCAGGAGCAGCACTTGGTGACTTCTCTTCTCACTGCATGGTCTGGTTCCAAGCGATGCCACCCAGGTCCTTAGCATCACTTCCCACCTGCAATCAGATGACGCACACATGTGTACCTCCAGCCAGGCCCCTTCTCTGAGCTCTGAATGTGGATATTGCATAACCAACTTGACGCTTCTTCCTAAGTGACCCAGGAACTGTCAAATCAGCACATCCAAGATTAAAGGAAACATCCAGACTTCCCTGTGGTCCAGTGTTTAGGAATTTGCCTGCCAATGCAGGGGGCATGGGTTCAATCTCTGATCCAGGGAGATTCCACATGCGGCAGTGCAACTAAGTCCGTGAACCACACCTACTCAGCTGGCACTCTAGAGCCCTCAAGTCACAGCTACTGAAGCCGCATGCCTAGAGCCTGTGCTCCGCAGTGAGGAGTGGCCTCTTGCTGCAACTAGAGAAAGCTGTGTGCAGCAATGAAGACCCAGCACAGCCCAAAATTAAAAATTTAAAAAAAAAAAGAGCAAGGAGGCATCCCCCTTTAAAAGAGGGAGGGGCAACATCCCCCACCCTGCTAATCAACGTTCTCTTTCTCCATGAAGGGCAGCACCACCCACCCACCTCTGCAAGGCACAGGCCTCCTCTCATCACCTGACTTGCCCACTGCCTCTCCAGACACAGCCATCACCACGTGTCACCTGCCTACCTGCAACAGCAAAGGAACTCCTGGGCTATAAAGTTGCACCCAGCTCCTCACACATCTATTGATTTATTGATGACTTCATCCACTCATTCTCTTGATAAATATTAATCAAGTGCCTTCTAGTACATTGTTGATTTCTGTTGCCTTGATTCTTAGTAGGTTTAAACACATAACTGAAACGTAAATTACATTTAGATAGCATCTTTTTTAATATAAATTTATTTATTTAATTGGAGGCTAATTACTTTACAATATTGTATTGGTTTTGCCATAGATAGCATCTTATAGTCTCCAAAGGGTTTTCTCATTTCTCATAAAAACACAGTGGAGTAGGAAAACAGAGATCAATAGACCCATATTCATATAGGCCAACAGAATCCAACTCACTCAGGGCTACGGCACAAAATCCCATTGAGGCTAGGATGGAACCCAGACAGCAGGTCTCTTGTTCATTGTACTTCCAACTCTACTCTGCTCTTTCCACCAGCTCACCAGGTGCCACCTTAACTGATTCCCCCTCAGAACCTTGGCTGGTGGTTCCCAAATTTGGCAAACAACAGAATCACAAAGCCTTTGTTAAAGAGGAGGGTGCTGGCCCTGCCTGCAGAGTTTCCAACCCAGCAGGTCGAGGGCGAGCCTGAGAACCTGCATTTCTAACAAGCTCCTGATGCTGTGGTTCCGGGGACCAAGAGGCTGAAAACCACTGATGGGGGCTGACTCGTCCACCTGTGTTCTTGTGCCCATTTCTTGTCACCTTCTTTGAGAAGAAACTTGGACCTACCTGTGTTTTCTGCCTTGACTCACCTTTGAGCAGAGACAGCTGTCTTCCATTAGAAGGACCATCCCTTATTTCTTGACATTGACAAGAAGACCTGCAACTGTGGCCATATGGAGGGGCTGCTTGGTTCTTTAAGCTTTGGCATCCGGTCCCATCACTTCATGGGAAATAGATGGGGAAACAGTGCAAACAGTGTCAGACTTTATTTTGGGGGGCTCCAAAATCACTGCAGATGGTGAGAGCAGCCATGAAATTAAAAGATGCTTACTCCTTGGAAGGAAAGTTATGACCAACCTAGATAGCATATTGAAAAGCAGAGACATTACTTTGCCAACAAAGGTCCATCTAGTCAAGGCTATGGTTTTTCCTGTGGTCATGTATGGATGTGAGAGTTGGACTGTGAAGAAGGCTGAGTACCGAAGAACTGATGCTTTTGAACTGTGGTGTTGGAGAAGACTCTTGAGAGTCCCTTGGACTGCAAGGAGATCCAACCAGTCCATTCTGAAGGAGATCAGCCCTGGGTGTTCTTTGGAAGGAATGATGCTCAAGCTGAAACTCCAGTCCTTTGGCCACCTCATGCGAAGAGTTGACTGATTGGAAAAGACTCTGGTGCTGGGAGGGATTGGGGGCAGGAGGAGGAGGGGACGACAGAGGATGAGATGGCTGGATGGCATCACTGACTCGATGGACATGAGTCTGAGTGAACTCCGGGAGTTGGTGATGGACAGGGAGGCCTGGCGTGCTGCGATTCATGGGATCGCAAAGAGTTGGACACGACTGAGCAACTGAACTGAACTGAACTGAAAGAGGTTTGCCACATGGGTGCTTGTCAAACCATTACAAGCACTGAGGCTCTGTTATAGCCTTGCTGCCTTTCAGAATTGTTCAAAACATGGCTAAGGAAAGCAAAGTTTATGGGGAATTTAGAGACTCTTGTTCATCCATTTCTCCAAATATCCCCAAAGACTCATTACTTTATTGAGGCAAACCAGCTGATATCCCCTGCCTGGTCCCACCTGGCCCCATAGTGTATCCTCCTCCATACAAAGCCCTGAGAGACACTGGTTTAGTGGCCTGTGCATTGGGCCGGACCATCACGCACACCCAGGGCCCTGCAGGAAACGTCCTGTGAGAGCACTGTGTGAAGCAGCCTCATCGCTGTCCCCAGGGGAGTGTCCCTTCTGATTTGTTCCCAGCATCACTGTGCTTCACGAGTGGACGGCATGGCTTTGCCTCACAGACATTGCAGCCCTTATATTAATGACTCTCTCTTATATTAATCACCTCTCTCTTGGCCACTAGGGGACTTGGCACCAGCTCTGTGACCCTCCCTGGAGGTCTAGGGAACACCCGCCTATTTTTCCTTGTTTCATTATCACACTTATTTGGAATGTGTGGTGTTTTGTTATGCTATATGACAATATTTGACCCTTCCTGAAGCATGACAGATATGGGAAGATGGATGGAAATGTGGACCGACAGCTGAATAGGCAGAGTGAAAATGTACTGGAGGGCTCAGTGACAAACACTCTTCCCACAAGACAAGACACAGCTCAGCACAGTGATGGTGAATGTAAATGTCTAGGCCAGCATCTAGAGGGCAGACCATCTGATTTCGTTTCTGACCTTCAAGATGTCATGTGTGAAGGGGTTTTAAATGTTACAGGCCCCAAATGTGCCATTTTTTCTAGTTAAATTAGCCCCAAAGTATTCATCACTCAGTTGTGTTTGACTCTTTTCAACCCCCTGGACTGTATGTAGCCTCCCAGGCTTCTCTGTCCATGGAATTTCCCAGGCCAGAATACTGGAATGGGTTGACATTTCCTTCTCTAGGGGATCTTCCCAATCCAGGGATCAAACCTGGGTCTCCTGCATGGCAGGCAAATTCTTTACCATCTGAGCCACCAAGGAAGTCCCAAATTAACCTAATAAATTAATTAATACATAAAGGAACCCAAAACTGGCTCTGAGCTTTGTGAACTAATATTTTCTGGTAGTATTGTAATCAGTATGATGTTTTCCAAAATAAATTTGCAAAATGTATTAAATTAAATGTGAAGGTTTGTACTGGCCTTAATATCTAACATAAATATGAAAAAATAAATATTCACATGTAGCTCATCATAGCAGTACTTCTTGTAACATGGTGAAAAAGCTAATAATGACATATGCTATATGAAATATTGAGTTTCCTTGGTAGCTCAGTGGTGAAGAATCCACCTGCCAAGCAGGAGACAAAGATTCGATCTCTGGGTCAGGAAGGTCCCCTGGGGAAGAGAATAGCAACCCACTTCAGTATTCTTGCCTGGGAAATCCCATGAACAGAGGAGCCTAGAGGGCTACAGTCCATGGGATTGCAAAAGAGTCAGACACAACTTAGCAGCTAAACAACAGCAACATATGAAATATTAGGGAGTAACCAAGTATTGATCGATAAAACTATACCGCAATGTGAAAAATATAATTTAATATTAAGTAAAATCAGTCATAAAGCTAATTGTCAGACATAAGATCAACTATGATAAGAAATATTCTCAGAAGAAATGACAACAGCGTTTATGGTAATGAGATTTAGAATAATTTCATCTTGCCTCTATTTTCCTAAACATTTTATTATGTGGTCATATTACTTTAGTAAAGTAAAGTATATGAAACAAATTTTCAAACTTTACCATTGAGAGTGAAAACTCAAGTTGTTCAAGAGCATAAACAGGCAGCCCAACAGGCCCAGGCTCAGAGCACATGCAGAGATGCCAGAAGTGAACAGAAATAAACAAAAGCACAAACGTGGCTCCTGCATGGGCAGTGGCTGCCAGACCCACAGGAGGGTCGGGGGAAATGAGCGCCCAGTGTGCCAGAATCTCCAAGTGTCCATGCATCAAACTCGATACACCAGCTGTTGGTCTCAAGCTCTTATTGTCATAGGCCATAATCTCGGAGAACGCTTGGCTCCTCCTACTAGGCTGTGGTCTAAACATTTGCTGGCTGGGCTTCTCCACTAAACACAGATGCCAGCCCACAAGTGAAGGAGAATTACATATTTGAATGTGAAGCAGAATTTGTCTCATTTCGGGTGGCTTTGATTTTCCAAATCTTGGGATGATAAATATGACTGAATACGAAGCATTATCTCAGAACCACATCCAGGGATGTGGGTCGTGGGCAGGGGCCTCCTCTTTCCCTCTTAGCTCTTCTTCTGCAAATGAAACTTTGAGACCAAATAATCCTAGAAATACCATATGCTACAGGGAACACAGACATCCCTAGGTTCTCAACGACTTTCATGGACTCCTCCCTTTAAATATTTTCTCCTACTTCTCACCAGTGGGGTAACTTCTGATATGTTCTGTTTTAAAGGGAAGCTTTCTGCTCTGTGGAAAACTCAAAGTTGTGAATTGGCATTCCTGGACCATCCGGAGTGGGCTGGATGCTGCAGAATCTCCCAGGCCCAGCAAAAGCCATCGATAGAAGACAAATCAGGGAGCCAAGATTCCTCATCAAGACCCCATATCTGATGAGCATCATAAACTTGGGAGCTCTAGGAAGCCCAAGTCGAAGATGAACTGGCAATGGCTGTGTTTTCCAAGGGGAATGCCCTCCCCTGAAATTAGAGAGTTGGCAGCTCCATCAGTCAGTATGGTCCTGGTACTGACCTAAGAAGAAATGGGCAGAATTTATCCACCATGACTTTCTCAGCCACAGCTAGGCGCCATGGACCTATTTCACTCAGTATTCATGCATGTCCTTTGCAATCTGAGATTAATGCTCCAGGTGAGAGGTTCTGAAAGCAACATATCACAAGCTTTTGCCATCTCATTCTTATGTCTCCTATAATCCTCAGACTCCCATCCGCAGAAGTCAGGCACCAGCAACCCACATTGTCTGTGAAGTAGTTAATACTTAAACCAGGTCAAAGGATGCATATTGTTCTTAGCTTTAACAACCTGAAAGGGACTTCCCTGACCATCTGGTAGTTAAGATTCTGAGCTCAGAGTGCAGAGGACACGGGTTCAATCCCTGGTCAGGCAACTAAGTTCCTGCATGTGGCATGGCATGGCCAAAAAATAAATAAACAAATAAAAGTTTAAAAATAAAGACCTGCAAGATTCAGCTTTACATCCTGCCTGCATGCCGCAGGTCCCTGTATCCCCAAACAAACCAGGCAGCCTTAATGAAATTTCTGGGCAGAAGAACACAATTTGTGTTTTAATTCTCAGTTTTCTGGAGGGAAAGTAACTTTTCCCATTGTCCCCAGTGAAGTCACCAAAAACTCTCCTGTTTTTTTTTCTGAGCTCCATCTTTCCAGCCTCTTCATCATCTTTGGGACCATTCCCAAGAAGGCCTCTGGCTTCTCTAAATCTCTCTTAAAAGCCTTCCTTTTGTGCTAAATGAAAGCAAGCTGACACATTCCCTGGACCCAGAAGTCTCTAGCTTTGCGTGGCCTGCAATTTTTCAAGAATGAAAAAAAAAAACCAAAAAAAAAAAACAATAAAAAACGCATGTCTTTGAGGAATGAGTCAGAGGCATTAAAGTAACTCCCTGCGCAGGGGACTGTCTCCACAGGCTTGATACCTTGGCCCTGCTCTAGACATTTCTCATACCGGGAAGAGGTCTGAAATGTTAATGCCTTGGGACCCTGCCACAGTTTACAAAAAGCGCCTTCTCCTTCAAAAGCTTCTGTGTTAACCAAAAGTGATTAAAACCAGGTCCTTGCCAAGGGTGTTCTTTCACAGTTCTGAACAAGTAAGGAAAAGCAGAGATGATTATCCGGCCAGCCCAGCAGAGATTTGCTCCTTTCTATAAAAATATACATGCTGACAAAACAACAGCTGTAGATTTACAATTTGTCTGATTTGATCACCTTTCAGCACAGGAAAACCTGGCTTGTACACCCCATTAGAGGGGCTTCTGTGGGGACTATCATGCGAGACAAGGCCCAGCCTGGGACCCAGACCAGAGATCAAGCTCGGACATCACCTGAAACATCATCCCTGAGATTCAGCTGGAATGTCCCAGGAGCCCAGGAAAGGTCCCTTGGTTTCTGTGTCCCTGCAGCTTCATGGTTGACTCTTTCGCAGCACGTTGTGGGGTGTGTGGTGATGTGCGCATCTGCCCACCTCAGGCAACGGCTCCTGAGCTCCTTGTTATTTCAGTGGGAGCCCATTAAGCTTTATCTGAATCGCTAAGGGCTTTTCCCTGGAAAGCCAAGAGAGCTTCTCTTCCTTTTAAACAGACATAAAATGGGAAGAATCGGTACCTTCGTTTTCATCCAGACAAAGCAGTGCTCACCAGGCTACTGACAACATCATCTCAGGCAGACCATGGAGATGTTGCAGGCTCATTTCCAGAAACAACAACAAAGCAAGCAACACAGCAAACCGAAAAGAAGCCGCAAGAAGTGCTTGGTCCCTCAGCACCGTGAAGCTCTGTTACACTCTACTGCAGTCTATTCAGTGTGCAACGTAGGATCAGGTTTTTTTTTAAAGTGTACATATCTCCATTAAAATATATTTTATTGCTAAAAATGTTAACAACCATCTGAGTCCTTGGTAAGTCATAATCTTTTTACAATAGTAACATCGAAGATCACAAATCAGCATCGCAAGCATAATAATGAAAAAGTTTGCAATAATGTGAGAAATACCAAAATGGGACACAGAGACATGAAGTGAGTAAATGCTGTGGGAAAAAATGGTGCTGATAGACTTTCTTGATGCAGGGTTGTCACAAACCTCCAATTTAAAACAAACAAAAAAAGAAAAACAGCTGTTTGGTTTGGTTGGGGATATAGAGCCCTGGGGCATGCAGGCAGGGTGGAAGGCTGAATCTTGCAGGTGTTTATTTTTTTATTTTTATTAATTTTATTTTTTATCATGCCGTGCCACATGCAGGATCTTATTTCCCCCACCAGGGACTGAACCCGTGCCCCCTGCACTGGGAGCTCAGGGTCTTAACCACTGGATGGCAAGGATGCAGGTCTTTAAAAACAGGAACAGTGTATGAAATGCAATGAAGAAAAGCTCAGGAAAACGAGGTGCGCCTGTAACTGTAAGACGATCCAAAGGCGCTTCTCCTTAAGGGCAGAATCCAACTACAAGGTCCCAGGTCATGGATACCAAAGATGCAAGAACGCCAAGACAGTGGATGCTCTTACCCGGCACCTCCACCCATCCACTAGTACCCACCCTCTTTCCCAGAGACAGCCTTAGGAAAGGATCTGTTCAGCTGTCCACCATGCAGAAATCGAAACCATGCAAGCTAAAACAACGAGGTGCTATTACCAGTCTATAAAATTAACAAAGTTTTAATAATGAGTTTTCATAAGGCCATGTTCTAATAAATACTCTCTTACACTACTTTGTGTGTGCTGGGGGTGCGGGAGATATATTGGTGCACATTTTCCAAAAATCAGAATATATTCAAGGATCTTAGAGATACAAACAAAGATACGTGCTTTAACATGTCCACTGAAGCTTTATTTTCAAATAAAGAAATTTAAAACAAACTCAGCTATGAAATAGATGTGGAGATGCACCAGTATACACTAAGGAAATGTGGAAATTTCACCATCTCAACACAACTGAGCTTTATTTCTTGCTTAAAGTCTAATATATGCTGAACATCTCCAGGCAGCCCTCCCCCAGCAGAGACTCTTAGATCCATGCGGCTTTCACTTGCCCTCTGCCGTCCGCCGTTACTGTTGAGGGGACAGAAAGGCCTGGAGAGCATCCTGGGTTTTTTCTTTAATTATTTATTATTTTTGGCCGTGAGGGGTCTTGATTGCTGAGCATGGGCTTCTTCTAGCTGCGGCACGCAGAGGCTGCTCTGCGTGCGGGCGTCTCACGGCGGTGGCTTCTCTCGTGGAGCCCAGGCTCCAGGCATGCGCGCTTCCGCCGTGGCGGCGCGTGGCTCTGCAGCGCTGGCTCAGTAATCGTGGCGCAAGGGCTTAGTCGCTCTGCGGCATGCAGGATCTTCCCAGATCAGGGACAGAGCCCGTGTCCCCTGCACTGGCGAGTGGATCCCTAACCACTGGACCACCAGGGAAGCCCCTGGAGAACATACTTTTCTGAGAGAGCAGCGTAGCTCTCCCTCATCGGCACTTGCCGTGTTTCACTAAGCCCTTCAACAGAGTCATGTCACAGGTTCTCCACAACAGTTCCTGTCTCTGAGCACCAAGGAAATGTGTGTTTCCAGATCTCCTCTGCAGTCTGATTGGACCAACAGGTTGAAACTCTGGACAATGGACATGGGCACTTGGCACTTTGTGCCTAGGACGGCACTCCAGGTTTATTCGTCTTTGGCCAGTTTTGCCTTGAGTTCCGTGACTTTTCATTTTCCCCGTTTATTCCTTTGTAGTATGTGTCCCCAAATGGGAATATAAAGCTTCATGAGGAGAGGAGTTTGGTCTGCGTTGTTCACTGCAGAATTTCTGAACTAGACTATGTTTACATGTGTGTGGGTGTGGGTGAGGGGAACACAGTGGAAGGAAGAGGTGGAGAGAAATAAATAATAAATAAGTAAATTTTCCACACACTGTGCTTAACCACTGAATGGGGACACATACAATTGCTCTAAGGATAAAGTTCTGGTCAAGGACACAAATCCTAGCATGAGACAGCTCAGAGAAGAATCAGGGAAAAGGGCATTTTTCTCATGTGAAGCTTGCCTGATTTCTATCCTTCTGTATGGGTGTCCCACTCACAGCTCTGTGATCATCCAGGTAGCACCAAAAGGCTAGTGACTTCCTGGGTGTGGGGAAAAGCACCCTGGCCTGGGGGCCAGGAGACCCCGGGCCAGTCACAGCTGTGCCCTGGGTCTGAGATTTTCCTACTGTGAAATTAGAGGGCCAGTACCTTAAAACACTAAGAAATTCTAAAATTCTTCAGGAACTGAATTCAATATGCATAAGTGAGATATTTCTATTTGAAAAATGGACTCCAAGCAGATTTGTTGCATGAAAGCATGTTTTGATAGCATTCTCTTGGTATTAGCATACAACAGAGAAATGATCGCCATGTCAGACCAGCAAGACTGATATCAAGAACCCTTTGTTGAGGCTAGAATACTGTTCTATGTGATTTTTCTAATCTTGGATTGCTGACACCAACTTATCAAGTGGGCCACTGGGGCATGGAAGGCCTAAGCAAGTGTTCAGAGTAAGAGGGGGTACACGCCCAGCTAATACTCAACCCTTTATAAAATCTTGACCTAACTTGAGTGAATATTGGACTCGAGAGGCATAGCCTTTTGGGAGGTCATGCTGCTTCAGAAGAAAATAAAGAAGTGCCACAAGTCTTTGTTCTTCTTCACCAAACTGTGGCCTAAATACCAGGGCCCTTTAGAAGACAAGAATGACGGACAAGTACCAGGTGGAAACAATTAACCCCAAATTCTATCCACCCAAATGGCTCTGGCCTAGACACTCCATCTCCATTCCCCAAACCATTATGATGGATAAAGAAGGCCAGTCCCCCAAAGACAGACATTTGAGATTCTCTGAGATTCTAGGTCATGCCCTCATGTCACCTTTTAAAAAGAAGCAGCTTGAAGCAGGAGGACCTTCTTTGAAATTCTGCTCCCTGTCCCAAGTGGATTCTGCAGACTCCTTTTGGGCTATTCATTTAATATGAAGCAAAAGCAAATGATGATGGTGTGAGGTTTTAGTGCTTCCATTCGCTTAAATGACAGGGATTATCATCCTACCCAGAGGAGAGAGCTATATTCAGACATCCCTAGAGTCAACATGGCCATCTCCTCGGCATCTGGCCTCCACAACCTGGTTTTCCAATGTCCTTTCAGAGAGGCATAATAATGGGGCCTGCTCCAAGGAACCGATTGAGAAAGCACAGCTTCTGTATTCCTAGATGAACTCTGCCCCAGGACCTCAAAATACTCAGAGGAACAATAGAAAGAACTCTGCACTTATTAGCTGTGGGCACCTTAAAATGAGAAGCCACTTGAGTGCAATGGTAATGCAGAGTAGAATATCCACATTAGACAAACCAGAGCACTGGGAAGGGAAATAAAATTGTACCTGACTAGATCAACAGGAAGAAAAAAATCTAGACCAAGTGATTTTTATTACAAAGGTGGTAAACAAAATGGAAGAAATTAATTGCTCAGTATCTACATTTGAAGTCAGTGTGTATGGGCTGAATTTCCTTATCCAAATGTAAAGATATCCAGATAGCATAAGATTAAAATTGTGCATCAAACCATCTAGAAAACATCAAAAGCAAAATTATGGAGGACCACAACCTCCACAATGATGGAGGAAATATACTTCCTATTCCTCCTGCTGAGAAGTAGAGAGGAAAAGGCAGACTGACCAGGGACCTCAGAACCCAAGCCAGGATGTGGTGGTGAGTTCCTTGGATTTTCTTTTGAATTTATATATTCTAGACTAGGTGCCAGAGAAGACAGCTACCTGAAAAAGCCACCAGGTACAGAAAACAAGGGCTTGCCAAGAAAAGACTTCTTTTAAACAAGTGAAGAAGCAGAGTTAGGGTAGCCTCACAAGACTGAAAAGATTTGGCAATAACCGTTCTACTCCAGCCAGACAGCACAGAAACAACCGCAGCCCCACCTAACCCCCCACCCTGCCAACCCCCCCACCCCCCCCCGCCAACCCCCCCACCCCCCCCGCCGCCCACTGGACGGGCAGAGACGTCCACTCTCACCAGTACGTGATAAGGCACCACCACACGAACAAGAACACAGGCAGCGCCCGTGAGGACACGTCCTGCTAAACCCGCGTCCTGTGTCAGTACGGTGGTGATTATTCTGCGAGGGGTGTGTATGAGTGTTTGTATCACTGTTGTTCAGTCTCTAAGTCATTGTCCAACCCTTTTATGACCCTGTGAACTGAAACACTGCCAGGCTTCTCTGCCCATGGAATCTCCAGGCAAGGATACTGGAGAGCCTTGCCATTTCCTTCCCAGGGGATCTTCCCATCCCAGGGATTGAACCCAAGTCTCCTGCATTAGCAGGCGGATTCTTTACCACTGAGCCACCGGGGATGCCAAGCGTATGTGTGCATGCACTGTTTGTACGTACTTATAAGTTTTTGACTCATTTTTTTCACTTAGTAGATTTTGCTCATCCTCCCTCTGCATAGATGTAGATTAACTCATCCTGCCTCATCTGCCAAGTGAACTAGGAGTTCACTGCAGGGCTGAGTCATCAGGTTGGTGTTTCCTGGTTTATGGTGTAGGCCAGAGTCAGCCAAGGTTCCCTGTGCCCCTGCTCACAGGGGTTCAGAGCTTGCAGGCACATCTTCCTCATCCACACACAGGCTGAGCAAGATGAAGCTCAGCAGGCCATTAGCAGGGTCCCCAAAGTCCTTCCCTCCGACCCTGCTTTCTGCACATTGAATGGATTGCAGGCTCTCTGCGGCAGCCTATCCCTTCCCTCTGAGATCCTGAAAATCTGGAAATCGCTGGCTCCAATGCCATCGGCTTCCTATCATCCATTCAAAACTTCCTTTATGTCTCAGGGCCATTTACGGAATCACTTTCCATCTTCCAACTGCTTTGCAGACATTTCCTTAATTTCTCCACTTCAAAGATAAACACATGGGCCCAACTTGAAAACATGAAACTGGAAAATGTGGATTCTCAAATCATCAAGGGAAGACAGAAGAGCTTGTTCAAAGACAGACCCAGGGAAGGGCTTGATGTAGCCAGAGAATCTTAGGAACATAAATGGAAAGAGCAGAGGGCGGTGGGAAGATTTGTTTAATAAGCATTTACAGAGCGCCTTCCAGGTGCCAGGTTTCTGCAAAGTCGCAGGGGAGGAAGTGAAAGGGCCAGCCAGGGGCCAGAAGGTGCAGGACTTTGCCAGATCCACATGACATTTCTTCTGTGGTATTAGGGTCTTCTTATCATGTGACGGTTGAAGTCCCTAACCAGACCCTGTAGTATCACTGGGAGCAGGCACCATACTGGTCCAGCTTCATGGAGTGAGAGGGGCAGCCACAGAAATGAAGCCCTTGGCCAGAAGAAAGAGTTCAAATGAGTGCAAAGTTCCAGTAAAACCCGATTTTTAAAATATTTTTAAAAATTTTTCTTCCAGTTTTATTGAGATATAATTAACATACAGCACCACAAAGGTTTAAGGTGTACAGCATAATGATTTGACTTCCATATCTCATGAAATGATTACCATAATACATTTAGTGAACATTCTTCATCTCTTACGGACACAAAAGAACAGGAAAAGAAAAAAAAATAATATTTTCCTTGTGATGAGCACTCTTACAAAATGCTCTAATAACTTTCATATAAAACATATGGCAGTATTAATTATATTAATCATAGTGTATATTACATCCCTAATATTTATTTATCTTATAACTAGAAGTTTGTACCTTTTGATCACCTCTGTCATCATACAAAGATATTACATTATTATTAATTATATTCTCCACACTGCATATTTCATTCCTGGGACTCATCAGTAAAACTCAATTTTTAAATAAAGTTATCAGATCAGAAATCCAAACAGTGAGCACTTAAGAGCAAGGAGGTATATAAAATAAGGAATTGCTGCGCTCGGCACTTTTTTTGAATGGATGAGAGTTATGGCCATTGTGCTTTCAGTGCCTGGGAAGGGTTATAAATAGCCAGGGGGAAGAAGGGATTTTTCCATATGCTCTATCAAACACACTCACACACACACACACAGACTTAAACTCTTGATTTTTCAGACATTCCAAATTTTAAAACAAATAAGTTATTGGAATAGAAACATGAAGTGTGCCAAGTTTTCACCAGCAACCAAAGGAGCCAAAAGTATGAACATGTGAAACTTCAGGACACAAACCAGGAGTCTGACCCTTGGTGGAGAGAGCGGGTCCCCCTCAGAGCCAGGCACAGGGAGGACCGGCATGCGAGGGTGGGTTCCCACGTAGGAGCCTTGCTTCGGTAATTGGACAGAACAACTGGATTGTGAATATCCACCCTTCGTGGTGCTCCCAGACGGCTCCTTCCATGGAAGGGTCCAGCCCAGCTTGGGGAGAGGAAGTTCTGGAAAGTTGGCGAGCATGCTTATTCCCATTTAGACTGGTCTCTGGGACCTGAGGGGTGGGAGTCAGACCAGGAGGGACACGTGCCCCTTTACAGCCAGTCTTAGGAGCCTTCTCCAAAGGAGGGCAAGGATGGCCAGAGTTAGAGCCCAAGGTCCCTGGAAGTGAAAGTGAAGTCGTTCAGTCGTGTCTGACTCTTTGCGACCCCGTGGACTGTAGCCCACCAGGCTCCTCCGTCCATGGGATTCTCCAGGCAAGAGAACTGGAAGGGAAGACAGAAGGCCAGTCTGGATGGCTGCTGTGACGTGTGCCCTTGCTTCACCTTCAGGCTGTTCCTCCTGCCGCTGTCTGCTCCAGACGACCATTCTGCAAGCTTGGTGACTCTGATCTGGCCTGAGACCCACTGATTCACAGAGTTCTCCAACTGGAGAAAATGCACAGGAGAAGGAGACCTAGTCAGAGGGAATACCAGGTCAGGGATTGACTTTGGTTTTAGTCTAAACCACAGACAAGGAAAATCAGAGCTTTCTTTCATTCAGGCTACCCATCTAGGAAAAAAAAAAGTCAAGTTGGGGGCATTCCTTGGTGGTCCACGAGAACATCCTTTGATCCCTGGTCAGGAAACTAAGATCCTCCAAGCTTCACAGGGCAACCAAAAAAAAAAAAAAAAAAATAGTGAATAGGATTCAAGTTGGGAGCAATAGTTTTTTATAAAAAACCGAGCTGGGAGATATTTCAAGGTTACACAGTTATGAGGACTTCCACCTACGCATGATTCATTCTTGTCCTGGAAATGATCAAAGGAAATCTGCTTATAAACAACAATGCCACAAGAATAAAACCAGGAGGACAATTGGGAAAGAGGTGTTCTCATGCCCAGGGGCTGCTTTGCCATGCTTGGAGGGCATTTGCAGCAGAATAAGCAATAGAAATATGTATTTACCATTCATTCATCTATTTATTCTTTAATCAAATGCTATTTTCTGAGTTTGTTGGGAACTGAGGGCAAGGGGAGAGACAGAAATGAATCCATTTACCAAATGTATACTGAGCACCTATTGCACATAATAACTGTGTGCTTACTGCGTGTCATCACTTGGATTCTGGTCACATAAGGGGACTCTCTATGTTCCAGGGGGTAAAGGTGCGCCTGTGTTTGTTAAATTTTGTCTATACCCCAACTTTGGTGTACCTCATGTAGGTTTAGCCCACAATCACTCCCATAAGGTTGATAAGGTTATGATGCTGTGGAATAACAAAGACACTGCTGTGCTGTGATGGCTAGAACAGTTTGTAAGACAGGAACTTCCTGCGACAGAGAACAAATGGTGTGTTACTTCACAACAAATGGAGAAAATGTTGTAATCTGTTCAATTAGCAAAGCATAGCCCCAGTTACGGTGTAATTTGGAATTCTAGGTCAGCTGAGTTTCACACTATTTATGGATTTATGCCTGCCAAAGAGATGATTTTCAACTTGAAATGTGATCCAGTGTTTGACTTTGGAACTGGTGTTCTAACACAGCTTATTCAGTTCTCATGGCCATATATTAATGTTAGTTAGATTTAGAAATCTGAGGGACAAAAGCAGTCATAAGATATTTTAAAATGCAACCCTATTTCTAAGCCACTAGCCTCTGATGCTACGTACTTTGCTTGGTGCCCAGATGGGGAGCACACTTTTATTGGCCTGCATGCTCCCAGCTGCGTGTTCATAATGGGTACACGCTTCGGTATATGCCAGCCTTATCCTGGCACTGTTTTTGGATGGACTATTTCCAGTGAAAACAATTGCTTCCCAAGGAGTTTGAAGTGAAGTACCCAATTAGGAACAGAAATTTGCAGTGATTGATAGATTCCCAGCTTTAAGAAATAAACTAATCATCAATTCCAAGCTGCCTGAAAAGAAGCTACTCCAGAATAAGAAACCACAACCAGGAAATGATAACCCATTACCAAGAGCAGTCCTTAAAAATCAAAGGAAATATGAGACTAAAAAAGCTGCAAAGCAGGAAGTGACTAGAACCAAGACTTGGCACATACCCCTGACTCCCAGAGCACCCCACAGAATACTGTGTCTCAATTAACATCTGGAGACTGTGAGACAGGCGAAAAATTCAAGATCCTAAAGGAGACCCAAAAGCAACTGAACCTTGAAAGAATAAGCAGCAACTGAAATGTGACTAGAAAAACAATAAGTTGGAGAAAATTCAAAAAGATATCACCGTTCTCCAGGAGCTGGAAGGTGTGGAATTGGCTATGTTAAATATTTAGAGAAGGCAAGCTGTTAGCATAAACCAGGAAACACATCCTGTGTACTAAACCCGGTGGAGCAGCCTGAACATCACCAGGCCACCACAGACCCACCATGTACTGCTTATCTATAATGCAACCGTTTAGCCAAGCTCTGACATACATGTGAAAATAAAAAGTGTTAGTCACTCAGCCATGTCTGCCTCTGTCCGTGGCATTCTCCAGGCAAGAATACTGGAGTGGGTAGCCATTCCTTTCTCCAGGGGATATTCCCAACCCAGAGATGGAACCTGGGTCTCCTGCATTGCAGGCAGACTCTTTACTATCTGAGCCACCAGGGAAGCCCTTAGTTAACAATGCCCACTAAAGCAACTTTCTCTACCTTTCAACACATGTTGAAGAAAAGAGATATCAGTTTCTTAGCTAAGCTCAAGACATTAAAAATCAAGTATCATTTTTACTCAGTATAATTTACCATATATGGGGAAAGACATTTTAAATTTAAATAAGTGTAACCCATTTGACTGCTTTCAGTTCAGTTCAGTCGCTCAGTCGTGTCCGACTCTTTGCGATCCCATGAATTGCAGCACGCCAGGCCTCCCTGTCCATCACCAACTCCCGGAGTTCACTCAGACTCACGTCCATCAAGTCAGTGATGCCATCCAGCCATCTTATCCTCTGTCGTCCCCTCCTCCTCCTGCCCCCAATCCCTCCCAGCATCAGAGTCTTTTCCAATGAGTCAACTCTTCGCATGAGGTGGCCAAAATACTGGAGTTTCAGCTTGAGCATCATTCCTTCCAAAGAAATCCCAGGGCTGATCTCCTTCAGAATGGACTGGTTGGATCTCCTTGCAGTCCAAGGGACTCTCAAGAGTCTTCTCCAACACCACAGTTCAAAAGCATCAATTCTTAGGTGCTCAGCCTTCTTCACAGTCCAACTCTCACATCCATACATGACAACAGGAAAAACCATAGCCTTGACTAGACGGACCTTTGTTGGCAAAGTAATGTCTCTGCTTTTCAATATGCCATCTAGGTTGGTCATAACTTTCCTTCCAAGGAGTAAGCGTCTTTTAATTTCATGGCTGCAGTCACCATCTGCAGTGATTTTGGAGCCCCCAAAAATAAAGTCTGACACTGTTTCCACTGTTTCCCCATCTATTTGCCATGAAGTGATGGGACCGGATGCCATGATCTTCGTTTTCTGAATGTTGACTGCTTTAAAATAGTGCAAAACAAGCCAGGTGGACAAAAGCTTGCTTCTCTAACTTGAGAATGAATGTTTTCTCCTAAACCTGTACTAACTCACTAAGTTGATCAGCATAACCTCAGAGTAATTTTGTAGAAAAGTGAATTGCTTTATAGCACACTTCTTTTGAGAATCCTTAAAGTTTTAATTTTTAAACCAAGACTCAGGCTTTGCTCTATCCAGTGAGGAACCCCAGAAGAGCCTGAATACATGGGTGTCATTTCCCCCTCACAAAGGGAGTTTCAGCAACCTTTTTAGTGGCCTTGAATGGTCAGAGATAGAGCTGGACACATAATACTGGTATGTGGAAGTCCCCATTCATTTATGCATATGTATTTCACACCTCCCATGAGCTAAGCTTTGTCTAGACATAGTCAAGATATAATACAATGTACCATGCGGAGTCTGGCAGGAAGGAGATTAATATGTTAAAGTTTTTAGCAGTTAAAAGAACTTAAAAGGGCTAAGAAATGCACACACACACACAAAAGAGAACATGGAGGAAAAAACACAAGGTGGCTGGAAGGGCGTCCCCAGAGAAACTGCTTTGAGAAACCAGAGGGAGGGAACCACTCGGCCCCGACTGGCTGGGACACTGGAGAGGGAAGCCCGGGAAGTCGGGTTTCCTCCAGCTCTGAATCCATGGAGATGTTGTAACAGAGAGGCTCTGCAGAAGCAGGGCTCTGTGAAGCATCCACTGGAGGCAGCTGATGACTGAAGTTTGTGGGGAGGGTACCATCTGCCCACTGAGCGGTAGGTCTTCCCGGGTTTTTCTCCGTTTTCAGTTTGTATCTTGAATCCAAATTTGAGTTGCTTGCCCTGTTGCAGGACACAGAATTTCTTTTTGAAACTTTATGCAGCTGATCCTAGGTACCACACATGCTGTACCTCAATTCTGGAGACCATGCTTCTTCCCATGTGGGTGGCAGGATGCTATCCTTAAACCGTATAATGTGGAAAGCAGGCTGATGAGGGGGTGTGCTCCTGCCGTCATGCTCTTTATTTCTGCATTGATCATGACCAGGCAGACAGAATGCCCATGCCCCAGGACACCCTCAGACTGAGGTTATTGGGAAGGAGATGCTTACCTAGAGAGGTAGGAATCTCTCCTAAAGGGAAAAGGCAATTCTCCTAGAAAAATAAAGGCTCTCAAGGCAAAAATTTCTTGCCATTGCCCAGGGAGGGATAATAGAAATAAAAGGCTTCATTTCCTTCCTGCATATCTTAGTAGAAGCCACCCAAGCCAGCCAGGGCACTGGTTTCCCAGCACAGAGCCTCTGATGAGGTGAGCCAGGCACCGCCTGGAAAGCAAAGGGCAGCCTCTACTGAAGGGAAACAGACCTTCCCATGAGTCCTCAAGACAGTGCTGGAATTCCTCCTCACACTGCTGTAGCCCTGTGACCCACATCCTTCCCTTAATTCCTTGGCTGAGGAAACGGCAGGAAAAGGTTTCGCTTCCCTCTGCTCCTGGAAAACCATTTGAAGTCTGGTTCCTGTCATCCTTGCAGCCAGGTCCTCTCTCTGGGAGAAACTGATTGAGTAGGGTGACCAAGAGATTTATTCTCAGGCCTGAAACCAGAGACCAAGGAAGGCTCTGGGAAAGCAAAGGAGAATAAGAATCACGTTGAACTTCAAAAGTTCTTTTTGTGGTTGGTAGGGGGATGAAGGAGGGAAGAAGAGAAAAGGAAGATGTTTCTGCCTTGCTTCTGCTCCACTCCAGCTAGGAAACCATAAAGTGTTCCATCCTGCCCAACACCTGCCTCAGCAGGCTCGGGATATTGATGGGAATGCAGTGACCCAGGTAGCATATTTATCATTCACACTGTCTTAGAATCAACTTCATATGATCCCGGGCCTCCTTGGAATCTGCTCTCTATCCATTCTGTAATCAGAAGCTGTCATTTTGTTCACATACAGTTTACTAAGTTATTTCACATTTGTTCACTCAAATCAGTTTCCAAGGTGGGGAAAGCACCAGGGGGGACTCTGGGCTCTAACAGTGAACAAGAGACAGATGGCCGTGTCCTCAGGGAGCTGCCAGCCTAGTACAGAGACAGGCATGAAAAAAGGTCTGAAGTCCAGGATGTTGTGATGAATGTGAAGAACACAAATAGAACCTGAGGTGCAATGTGTTAGTAATTCTATAAATGCAAGCGGGTGCGATTCCTAAATTAAAGGTCAGAAAGGGAAATAGAAGGAGTGCATTAATCCCTGGATACAGGGTCATCTTTGGAGGGACGACAAGGTTTGGAAACTGGGCTTTTGTGCGTGGAAGAGCATTGAAGAGTTTCACTGCAGGTTGGTGGGATGACTGACTGCCAACGATATTACTGACCCTGAAATGCCAGGACATGTAGTCCTTTTCTCTGAGTGGTTCAGTTGTTCCATGAAAAACCCCACGATTTCCCATGTTGACAGTGGAGGTCTAAGGATGTCTCTAAATCTGTTAGCAACTAACTTAATTTTCCTTTTCTCACCCCATTTTATTTGCTTGATGTCTTCAAATACAGAACCTCTTTGTTCCCATTTCTTTAGCAAAAGAAATCTCAAGCATTCACTTTGGGTGACAGAGGTGGCTATATAGATTATGGCACCAAGTGCAAAATTAAAATGGGTCTTCCCTTGTTTAAAAGCCGGAAAAAATGTTAAAAGTTCTTAAATATAAAGCTTTTCCCTTCTTCCATGATCTGACCTCTCCTGAAATCATTTAGAACTATACATTCAAGTTTGTATTAATTGTCATTAATTATTTTAAAAATAAATACTTATTTAGAATTAATTATTTTTTGGCTGACCACTATTCCCTATATTCCAAGTCTTCTTCAAATTTAATTATCAATATTTTTGCTTTATTTTGCTGGAATAGATTCTCCAAATTTTCTGGTAAGGCTTCTCACTGGTAAACTTCCAGAGTTCTTAAAAGGCTTTAAGAAACTATTTTTCCCTAGTATTTATTTGTTTTTATATTGCTTGGGATAGAATTGCAATTTAAAAATCACATGGCAACAATTTTGAAGATATTACTCTATTGCTTTCAGAAATCCTCTCTTGCTTTTAAGAAGTACAGTTCCAATCTGTTCTTATTCCTTTATAAAGAAATTACATTCTCTTTTGTTTTGCTTTATTAGCCTTTAGGAAACTTTTTTCCTGCAATATGACCGCAGTGTGTACACGTGATTTGTGTGTTACATTTGACCTACCTAACACCCAGTGGGCTATTTAGATTCAAGGACTCATGTCTTCGTTTCTGAAAATTTTGTCCTCTGTTATTTATTCCTCCCTTCACTTCTCTGCTTTTTTTTTCCCCTCTTACAAATTGAATTGGGCAGAATTTGGAATAATATTATAAGTCTCTCTGTCTCACTATGCTCCTTTAATACGTTCCATTTCCTTGTCTTTGGGGCTATATTTTGGAAGAATTCTTTGTTGACCTCTTCCAGCTTACAAATTCAATTTTCAGCTACATTAATTTGGCTCTTTAACCCACTTTTTTATTTCATTGACTTTATTCTCTTTTCTCCACATCTCTGAGTTTTGAAATAATTTATTTAGAAAATACTCTCATCCATTTTTACATTATTATATCATTTACTAACATTAATTATATTCTAAGGAATGTTTTGGTGCTTTTAAAGTTTATTTCCTGAGGCAATATCTTTTTCATGTTATTTTTAATTTCCATGTACTTTCAAAGTAATTTTACATATCATTCTAAAGATGCTGAGTTTCTTCCAGTGTTTTTAGGTTCTTTACATTTGTTTCCTTGACTGTGAAATAGATGCATACATATTACTGCTGAGTTAGATTTGCCAGATATATAGATATAGATACAAGCTGGATTTAGAAAAGGCAGAGGAATCAGAGATCAAATTGCCGACATCCATTGGATCATCAAAAAAGCAAGAAAGTTCCACCAAAACATCTACTGCTTTATTGATTATGCAAAGCCTTTAACTGTGTGGATCTCAACAAACTGGAAAATTCTTAAAGAGATGGGAATACCAGACTACCTTACCTGCCTCCTGAGAAATCTGTATGCAGGTCAAGAAGCAAGTTAGAACTGGACCTGGAACAACAGACTGGTTCCAAATCGGGAAAGGAGTATGTCAAGGCTATATATTGTCACCCTGCTTATTTAACTTATATGCAGCGTACATCATGAGAAATGATGGGCTGGATGAAGCACGAACTGGAATCAAGATTTCTGGGAGAAATATCAATAATCTCAGATAGGCAGATGACACCACCCTTATGGCAGAAAGTGAAGAAGAACTAAAGAGCCTCTTAATGAAAGTGAAAGAGGAGAGCAAAAAAGTTGGCTTAAAACTCAACATTCAGAAAACTAAGATCATGGTATCCAGTCCCATCACTTCATGGCAAATAGATGGGGAAACAATGAAAACAGTGAGAGACTTTATTTTGGGGGGCTCCAAAATCACTACAGATGGTGACTGCAGCCTTGAAATTAAAAGATGCTTGTTCCTTGGAAGAAAAGCTTCCCTAATCAACCTAGACAGCATATTCAAAAGCAGAGACATTACTTTGCCAACAAAGGTCCATCTAGTCAAGGCTATGGTTTTTCCAGTAGTCATGTATGGATGTGAGAGTTGGACTATAAAGAAAGCTGACTGCAGAAGAATTGATGCTTTTGAACTGTGGTGTTGGAGAAGACTCTTGAGAGTCCTTTGGACTGCAAGGAGATCCAACCAGTCAATCCTAAAGGAAATCAGTCCTGAATATTCATTGGAAGGACTGATGCTGAAGCTGAAACTCCAATACTTTGGTCACCTGATGCAAAAAACTGACTCAAAGAAAAGACTCTGGTGCTGGGAAACATTGAAGGTGGGAGGATAAGGGGACAACAGAGGATGAGATGGTTGCATGGCATCACTAACTCAACAGACATGAGTTTGAGGAAGCTCCGGGAGTTGGTGAAGGACAGAGAAGCCTGGCCTGCTGCAGTCCATGGGATAGCAAAGAGTTGCACACAACTGAGTGACTGAACTGAACTGAACTGAACATATAGATATAGATAGATACATATTGAAGGAATGGCACATGTCTTCCCAGGAAGACAGTCTATTCTGGTATTTAACATTTCATGTATTTTGGGTGATCAACTAACCAGCAATGCCAATTACTAACTATCTGACTTTGAGTAAATTATTTGTCTTCTCTGATACTCAACTTTCTAATCATAAAAATGGGTACAGCATAAAAATAAGATTAGGATTAAGTATAACCTTGCCTGGCAATAGTAAAGTGAGGGAAGTCACTCAGTCGTGTCCGACTCTTTGCAACCCAATGGACTGTAGCTACCAGGCTCCTCTGTCCATGGGATTTTCCAGGCAAGAGTACTGGAGTGGGGTGCCATCTCCTTCTCCAGGGGATCTTCCTGACCCAGGGGTCAAAGCCGGGTCTCCTGCGTTGCAAGCAGACACTTTACCATCTGAGACACAAACGATGACTGGAGTTTCGGTTGGTTCAAGTCAGAACCCAGGAGCGGGAAAAGTTGACATCCAAAGAACTGAGTCACTTACAGTCGAACTGGTAACGCGATGATGGAGGAAATATTTTGATAAATAGGAGATGTCCAAGTACCCTTCTCACTGTCCTCATTGAAACCTGCCACTCCACTCCATCTCGTATCCTGAAATGCCGGGTGGGAGAAGCCCTGAGGAGCACCATGCAGCCCCAGGCCTGGCAGGAGGAGAGTCTATAACCATTGGGTGTTGCGGCTTTCTGCTGAGGAGAGGAACCCAGAGCATGCCCTGGGATTTCCATCCTCCTGGCCCATTTGTTCTGTGTTTTTGTCTTGATTTCCACTGGTAGCTTTTGAGGACAGCAGAGCATCTTCTTTCCTCCCAAGAAATAAGCAAGGCAAACTCATAGCCAAAATCAGCAGCTGCTGGTGTGCTTAACTGGGAAAATATCTCCCAGAGCTGCCAAGGCTATATGATAGAAGGGGATCGAAGAAGCTTGAGGTTCTCTTCCCAAGACATAAAGTAAGTTTCATTACCAAAATAATCACATCGCTCACTTCCACACAGGAGACCCCCAGGGGTCTCAGAGACACTGTCCAACTACTTGTGGTGGGCTGCATTGGCCCATAAATAAATCTCGAATTGTTTCTGCTTGCCTGTTTTTTCTACATTGCCCAACATCTCCTTGAAATGGAATTCCCAGGACTTCCTGATAGCAGGAGAAGCCCTGCACCCAGCCATGAGTACATCGTTTTCTAGATTAGCCATCATTTCTCCCCACCCCAGCTCTAAAATCAACGTGTGAGTACAGGCTTGGTGCCAATCTGTGGACACCGGGCTTGTCCAAGCATGGAGAAGGGGCATAGTGCTGAGAAGATGGGCTGGTGAGCTCGGATGTTAATCAATACTACCGGATAGCAGCCAGCTCCTCAGTTACGATCCTGGCAAAGGAAAAGCTAACTGGGGCAGGGGCAGCCATTCCCACCAACATCCTCACATTCCAGTCCTGCTCTCTTCCCTCCACCTCACCCTGGAGGATTTAGTTAGGCTAAATCGCACCCCGCCCCAACCGCCACCACCACCACCCCGCCGCCTGGACTTCCCTCTCCAGCCAAAGGGCCAAGAGGAAGGATGACTGCAGCGTGGGAGCAGACTTACATCTCTCCAAGTGTTGGAAGGAGCGGATGGGTCCAGCTGAGAGCCCTTCTTCTGAAGTGCTTCCAGCCCAGCCCATCTGGAGAGAGCAGGTCTGCGAACAGAAGTGAACAAGGGTCAGAAGGGAAGGGATAGCCTCTGGAGCTAAGGCCAGGGCTGGACCCTTGCACCTCCAGACCAGCTTTTACTGGAGATTAGCCTGGCATTGGGTCAAGAATAAGATCCTAAACTGCAGCTGAGGACTGAGCATCCAGGCTGAGCCACACAGCAAATCAGGCCAGCTGCCATATCACTGCCCTGGCTGGATTCTCCTCTCCCCAGGCCAGCTTGTTCCCAGTGCTGTGGGACTGTCCTTCCTACTATAATCTCAACCCCATTTCCAGAATTAGGCCTTATCCAGGTCTGTCTGAGCTTGCCAATTGGTGCTAGTGATAAAGAACTCGCCTGCCAGTGCAGGAGACTTAAAGAGACACGGGTTCGAACCCTGGGTCGGGAAGATCCCCTGGAGGAAGGCATGGCAACTCACTCCAGTATTCTTGCCTGGAAAATTCCATGGACAGAGGAAACTGATGGTTTCATAGGATTGGCAAGAGTTAGACACAACTGAAGCAACTTAGCACGCACACACAGGTCTCTCTCCTCTTAGGGAAGGGCTTTTCCTGACCACGTTCAGGGCTTTGTATGGTACCAGTGATTACTTCAGGATTGCAGCTATCAAATTTCTCTTTGATCCTTCCATTCAGGTATCCCCTGCCTCCCACACCGGGACAGTTTTGACAGCTTCCCAGACTGGACCTGGGTTTCCACTTGCTCTCAAGAGGCATGGAGCAGAGGAAAGTGCTTTCACTAATACCATTGCCACTGCCTTACCGTCTCAAGCCAGCAATGGCCTTCTCTCAGCCTGAGTAAGTCACCCGTGAGCCTCACCTCCAATATTATCTCCTCCAGGAATCCTTTCTTGCCTCCTCTCCACTTGGTTTAGGAGTCTGCCCTCCCACCCTGTATGCTCCTTCCCTCCGTCTTACACTAACTGACTTCCTCTGTGATCTTGTCTGTGTTCAACCCTGGCCCAAGAGCCCTCAGATGATAGGGACCATGTCTATCCTGTCCTTTTTAATGTGATGTTCCCTCACTCGTAGCTGGCACAGCAGAGGGCAAGTAGATAGTATATCCCAATAGATATATTCTATTTCTCTGGAATTGAACTTGCCAAAGATGTAGGTAAGACTATTCAAGATTAAAGGAGGCTAAACCCAATGTCTGAGTCTGGTTTGGATCCTGGACCAGAAAAGGGGCATTTGTGAGACAATTGGTGAGGTTGGCATGATGTCTATAGAGCAGATGAGTGCCACATCAAGGTAATTTCATGATTTTGATCTTTGTATTCAGGTCATAGTAGATATAGAGCTTTCCAGGTGGCTCAGTGGTAAAGAATCCACTTGCCAATGTAGGGGACGTGGGTTCGATCCCTGGGTTGGAAAGATGACAGATCCCCTGGAGAAGGAAATGGCAACTGACTCCAGTATTCTTGCCTAGGGAAGCTCATGAATAGAGGAGCCTGGCAGGCTGCAATCAGTGGGGTCGCAAAAGAGTTGGACACGATTGAGCAACTAAGCAACATATTAGACATAACATCTGGGTTGAGCAAAAAGTACAGGAATTCTTTGTACAATTTTTGCACACTTTTATAATATAAAATCATATTAAAACATATAAATGTTAGCTGCTCAGTCATGTCTGACTCTTTGCAACCCCATGAACTGTAGCTTGCCAGGCTCATCTGTTCATGGGATTCTCCAGGCAAGAATACTGGAGTGGATTGCCATGCCCTCCTCCAGGGGATCTTCCTGACCCAGAGATCAAATCCAGGTCTCCCACATTGCAGGCAGGTTCTTAATATATTACTACATATAAATTACATTAAAATATAAATTTACAAATGTAAGCAAAGAAAAAGTATAGATTAATTGGAAAGAATGAGATCCAACCTCAGGATTCCCTCTGAACTTGATTTTCTTGGTAAATTCAACATCAGTTTTTCTTTACTTCTGCTCTTCCCTTTCCTATAAAAAACAGAAACTGCATGTTTAAGGCATGGGAGAAGACCCTTATTTCTGAGTGTCTGCCTGAAAAGGCTGTAGGTGCATATGATGAAATATTGTGTTGGTCCCCAAAGTGCTTCTCAGTGACATCAAACCAGTACACCAGTTCCAGATGAATTTCTTATCAGTGGGCAGACAAGGGCAGTTCCAACCCACTGTCCTGCACATCTGTCAGCTGGATGGGGGCAGGGCAAATGATTCCACTGGACTTGAGCAAACACTGGAGCTGCTTCCTACAGACCAGCCTAAATTTTAACCTGCTGAGAAGGATGACGCCTGAGATGTTCATGGGAACGGGCTTCACATACAGGGACGAACACCAGGAAAGAGAAAACCCCACACAGCATTCTATAGTCCAGCCGCTGACTCAGCGCTCCAACCCCTGCTTTTCATCCTCAGGCCAACCCAACATGGGTCACCCTCACCCTTGTCTTCAGGGCATGGATGGGACTGTCTGAGTCGGGATTGGAGCCTCCCTTCAGATGTTAGGAATGCAGGAGGGGCTGCAGGTGAAACTCCAGGCTGGTTCATCAGCTTGAGACTTAAAGCTGAACAAACATCCCCTGCCGGCCCAGGCCAGGCCCAGCGCCCTCGGCAAGCTCAGCATGGTTTTGCCGCTCTCCTTCCGTGCCTCGGAGCCTCAGCATCACTGAGGCGCCATAGCCTCTCGCTCCTAAACTGCAGACACTCGTGCTCGGAGGCAGGAGACCCAGCGTGTACGCATCTGACTCCTGGAGAAGTGGCTCCGGCCTCGGCTCAGGTACCCAGGGTGACATGGTGACTGCTTTCCCACAAGGCTCCTCCTGGGCTTGCTAAAGCAGAATGAAATGAAATCTGTCCCCTGCAACTTCTACCTACAGATCAAAGTTCTACCCTATAGTGACTGCTCAGAACCCGTTTGTTTTCTCTACCGCACTGTAGCTTTTTAAACATCTGGAGACAGACATCATTTTTCTCCCAAGTCTTCTATTTTTTTCAGACTAGACAGCCCTATTGGATTCCACAGCGTTTCCACACATCTCTATACAACACGGTTTCTAGATTCCCTGAGATGTTAACCTATCTCCTGCATTTATTTTCAAGGTTCTTCCTCTAATGCAAAGGACAACTAGAATACCAAGTTCCAGACCAAGTAGCCAGCACAGAGGACAGGAGAACTCTCTGTTCCTCTGACCCATACTCCGTTCCTCCACGAACACAGTCCAAGTGTTCCTTCTTAGCGACGCGTGGTGACGCTGGCTCCCACTGAAGCCGTATGACGGCTAAACTCCAAAACATTCGCCATCTGATATTTACCCAATTAACTTTCGAATGAAAGATATCTCATGTTAGCACTGTTTATTTTGTCTCTGCACTTAACACAAATTTAGCTCCTACTCCTGGGCCTCCTGAAGGCACTGGAAGACCTTCCTAAAGAAATGCGCCATGGTGGGCCCAGGTATGTTGCCTGAGATGGGAGAACACATCAGAAGGCAAAGCTCTCCAGATAAGGCCTCACTTATTCCTAGTAAAACAGAGCAAAGACGGCCCTAAAGCACTGAGATGTGGCAATGAAGCCATAGGAAGCCAGTGGGCTCCAGAGGGGATGCAAGGGTATGTGAGGGACTCTGAAGGCAAGCGGTAGCCCCAGAAGCATGAGCACTTGGTAGCCAAAAGGGAACCGGCAGGTCCGTGGGCCTGGACAAGGGCCTGGGTGACACAGACCTCTTTCTCCACCTCCATCCACAGTAGCTAAGACAAAGGCTTCAGGCTGGCTTAGCTACTTCTAGAAGAAAGATTGTTAAAGAGATTGAATGTACACCTCACAAAGGGTCTGATTTACTGCTCCTGAAAAAAAGGGCCGAACCTTTTTCATCTTGACAATATCCAGACTCCCAGAGGGGCATCCATTTGTTTCAATGAAGACAATAATCTCTCTGCTGTGCCACAGTCTGCAGGAGGCAACGCCACTCAGGAAGGCAGCACCAGGAAAACACTTCCTGCAAAGACAAAAGACACATTAAATTGATCCCTAACAAACACATTTCAACTGCAGCGAGCTGTCAGAAAGAAAGGCAATGTGCTGGCTTTTCTCTCAGCACGTAAAGGAAGTCCTTAAAGTGGAGCACTGGGATTTTACCAGCCAAAGCATCGGCAGCAAAAATGACGAGGTAATCTTGACCTCCTTCAGGATCCCACAGATTTTCGAAGTGTCCATGCACATGAGTGGGGTCAGCTGTGGCCAAGTGGTTCCATCGATAAACCACCCATGGATTAGATGGTTGCTAGTCTGAGGTTAACTGTAGGCGCTTCTAGATGGTAATAACCCCTAGGTGGTCTGTTATACCCTGTGGGCCCAGGAGGTGTGCAGGCTCCCTCATGAGCAGCCCTCATCTTGTGTCGGCCCAAAGGCATGGTATTTGGCAGATATTTTACCCCATTTCTGGTTTGAAGTTGCGGCAATTTGTTGTTTCATTAAAGTTGCTCATTTTCTCCACTTCCCCTTCTTAGATTTTATTGTTATTTTAGTAGTATTCAAAGCATCTTTAAATCACAAAGCTCAGTGTCTAGAGACTACTATTTAATTAACAGGAAAATTCACAGTATACTTAACATTAAATGAATGTATACTAATTAAAAATAAATGGCCTTAATGAAAGGTAGAGTTTCCAAACCATTCTGAGAGTAAAACACAAACAAAAACAAAAAAAGGGTCAAAATTTAAGAAATGTTGCAAAATTTGAGAAGAGAGTAAAACAGCAATAATAGCTGAGGGAGAATTTACTCCAGGCCAAGTGCTATTATAAACACTTTATGCTAATATTAATATCAGTATATTAAATAGCATTCATATTTGATCATTTGAATTTTCACAGTTCCATGAGTTATAAATTTTGAAGCAGATGAACCTTAGACTCAGGGAAAGTAAGTGGCTTTCTCATGGGGTTCCTCTAGCAGCTTTAGGAGGCGGAATTTGAGCCCAGGGCCCACACCCTTAGCTACGATGCCCTACTGCTCTTCCCTGGACACAGTCTGTTAAACACAAGCCGTAAAATCAGGCTACAGAAATAAGACCAAAGGCGTAACTGGCTACAGTGACTATTGCCGGGCAGACCTTCTCCCTCAGCTCAGGTCAGCGACAGCCACCCCCTGGCACAGAACACTCCTCCTTATCTACACCTTCTGGAAGAAGCATCTATGCTCAGGGCTGAGTTAAAGGAGAATATCTGGCCTCCTTCCCTGAGAGAAGGAAGGAATATATGTGTGGACAAGGATCCAGGCCTGCATCTCTAGAAGACAGGTCCTCAGAATAAAGAGGAAACTGGCCAAACTCTGATCATTAAGGAGTGGAAGGGAGAGGGGAAGGGGGACAAAAAATCCTTTCTCTTCTGGAGTATGGAAAGTTTGTTTTTTTTTAATATGTGAATTAAAAAAAAAAAAAAATTGGCTCAATTGACCTACCTCCTCCCAAAGGCCGAGAAAACATAAATATGAATGTGGACTGTTTTAACTGCTGTGTAGCAAATTTAAAGTTTTATAACTCACAGAATGTCAGAGGCAAAAAGGTAAAGGCCATCAGGTGTGCCCCTTCCTTTGATACCTGAAGCCTGAGCGGGGGAAGCCTCATCCATGGTGACGCCACCAAGGTGAGCCCCAGACATGAGCACAGCGCCCAGAGCTGAGCCAGGGACCTGCTGGGAAGGTAGAAACCTCCAGGCTTCGTGAGGGTCACGATAAACCAAAACATCAGCCTTGATGCCCCGAAATCTCTGACTGGTACCACTCGTGTGGAAATATTAAGGAGCAGAAGTAAAAATGGTAGCCTCGGGAGCCACAGACAAAGGAAGGCTGACTGCCCAGAGCAACGAGACAAGCTCATAGAACTCTTTCATGTGTATCACGGTGCTCATATTTCCATCCACAGAGTCGTCTTTCACAATTTCGATGAGCCAAGCTCCTGCCTTCGCTGGTCTTCAGCCCAGTCCAGCTCCGCGTTCACACAGAGTCGTGCCTCCCACCGCCCACGGTTGCACATCCCTCCCACCAGCGTTTCACGCACGAGGGTGGTGACTCTCACGCAGTCTTCATTAGCGCCTGGACCACTGGCACCCCCAGGAATACTGGCTGAATGGACTAATAGAAACTCTCACCATCTAGGGTAAGAATGCTGCTGCTAAGTCGCTTCAGTCATGTCCAACCCTGTGAGACCCCATAGATGACAGCCCACCAGGCTCCCCTGTCCCTGGGATTCTCCAGGCAAGAACACTGGAGTGGGTTGCCATTTCCTTCTCCAATGCATGAAAGTGAAAAGTGAAAGTGAAGTCGCTCAGTCATGTCTGACTCTTCGCGATCCCATGGACTGCAGCCTACCAGACTCCTCCGTCCATGGGATTTTCCAGGCAAGAGTACGGGAGAGGGGTGCCATTGCCTTCTCCGAGGTAAGAATAGTATTCCCATTTTTGGACCAAAAAACTGAGGCTCTGGTTTTTTCCTCATCCTAAGTGTAAGAACTAGGATTTGGTTCCAAAGCTTCTAAGTGTCTTCTAAGCTTCTGATACGCTACATGCTCAATACAAAGTTAGATCGTAAGGTGGAAAGTACTGCCTTCACCATTTTTAAATTTTTTTTTAAATTGAAGTATAGTTGATGTACAATATTATATGTTATAGGTATATAATATAGTGGGTCACAATTATTTTCTTTTGAACTTCTTGTTTTGTATTGGGTAAAAGACACTTACTCCTTGGAAGAAAAGTTATGACCAACCTAGATAGCATATTGAAAAGCAGAGACATTACTTTGCCAACAAAGGTCCGTCTAGTCAAGGCTATGGTTTTTCCTGTGGTCATGTATGGATGTGAGAGTTGGACTGTGAAGAAGGCTGAGCACCAAAGAATTGATGCTTTTGAACTGTGGTGTTGAAGAAGACTCTTGAGAGTCCCTTGGACTGCAAGGAGATCCAACCAGTCCATTCTGAAGGAGATCAGCCCTGGGATTTCTTTGGAAGGAATGATGCTCAAGCTGAAACTCCAGTATTTTGGCCACCTCATGCGAAGAGTTGACTCATTGGAAAAGACTCTGATGCTGGGAGGGATTGGGGGCAGGAGGAGAAGGGGACGACAGAGGATGAGATGGCTGGATGGCATCTCTGACTCGATGGACGTGAGTCTGAGTGAACTCCGGGAGTTGGTGATGGACAGGGAGGCCTGGCGTGCTGTGATTCATGGGGTCGCAGAGTCAGACACGACTGAGCGACTGAACTGAACTAAACTGATAGCCGATTAACAATGTTGGCGATTCACAATTTTTAAAGGTTACACTCCTTTCATAGTTGTTGTGAAACATTAGCTCTATTTCCTATGTTGTAAATATGTGTCCTTGTAGCTTATTGTGTGCACTAGTTTGTGCCTCTTAATCCCCTGCTCCTACCACGCCCCTCCCTGCTTTCCTCTCTCCCCTGGTAACCACTAGTGTGTTCCCTTTATCTGTAAGTCTGTTTCCTTTTTGTTGTATTTACTAGTTTATTTCATAGATTCCACATCTAAGTGATATCATACTGTATTTGTCTTTCTCTGTTTGACTTGTTTCACTTAGCAAAATACTTTACAGTCCATCCTTGTTCTTGTAAATGAAAAAATTTACTTTTTACAGCTGGGGAGCATTTCATTATACAGACACACACACACCACATCTTTACCCATTCACCTGTGGATGGACACTTAGCTTGCTTCCATATCTTGGCAATTGTAAAGGAAGAGTTATTGATCAATTCGCTAAAAATCAATTTGCCAAAAGCCAATTTATAAGGCATATCAGATGAATATCTTAAACACAGTGAAGAAGGTTGTTGCAGCTGCTTTGCTGATAAAAGCAGAGGCAGGGGTGGACGCCTTGGCCAAGGCAGTGCCGTGTAGAAGGTCAGGTCATAGATCCATGACAGGCGCATGATGGCAAACTGTATATAAGGGGAAAGCCACCCACTCATACGTAAAATGATGAGTGCAGAAGCAGAGAGAACTAAACTTTGCGGCAAAATCCACAATAAATCAGAGAGCAGGTCATTCTGTGATTTAGAATTCCATCACTTGATTCTCAATGAACTAGCCATTGGCAAAATATTTTTCAGTGAACTCTGCTGCTTCCCACAAAAGGCCCTAAGAGAGATCTATACCCTTGGCTACCTGAACATTCACTTTGGTCACCTATCCACGTGTAGGAAATTTAAAGACAACCGAACTTAGCTTTCCACAGTCATCTCTTTCCTTACCCCGCAGCTCAGCTCTTTTGAAAAGAAGGCTGATGTCATTTCCTTGATAGATTCCAATCCTTTTTCCTGTCCATTTCCAACTTCACTAAAACATCCTTTCTTTGGGTTGCTTTCTCCCTCATTCTCTTGTTCTCATCCTCACTCTCCTGCTAATTCTTGTTCTTTCTTCCTATAAACAAGGATATAAATTACCACTTAGCTTGAGATCTGTAGTGTATGCCTGGTCTTTATGGAGACAGCTGCTCCATAATGGATCGCCTTTGTGGAAAAGTGCAGTCCCTGTAATTAGGAGCACTTTGATGGAGAACTCAAGCTCTATAACTCAGGAGATCATAAGCATTTCTTCTCTGGTGAAGTTCAGTTTAATGCAAAAGAAACATGTGTTTCCTGTCCCTTATTCTAAATCGATTGAGCCATTTGTCTAATTTAAACACTCTATAAATTACATACATCCTCCAAAGATAGGGACAACGTTGACATACTTGATATATGTTTTTTCATATGGCTTGAATCCATCACTGTCTTCCACAAGGCCCCTTAGCTTTATCCTGAGAGGACGGAGGCCCCATAACTCTCTGATCTACTCCATTTTCTCTGACACCCCTTAGGATTCTTGTTCAGACAATTTGGCCAAAGAGTTATGGTCGACCTTCAGTAGGCGTGGATTGAAGGGAAGACTAGTGCTGCATCCCTCACTATCCTGCAATTTAGTAGCACAATCGCCAAATTCTCTCCCACATCTCTCCTCACTTCGTCCATTATTATAGGAGACTTGATGAGGAAAAAGTCAAAGAAGATAGACTAGGTGTGGGTGCTTGTGGCTTCGCTTGACCTCACTGCACCCCTCTGATTCCTAGGAGGCAGCTTGTGACTAGCACGTGAAAATGGCAGTTCCAGAAATGGGAGCAATGCAGGCATCCCTCAACAGAAGCTGCAACATTTCAAAGAAATGAGTAGACACCCTACTCTCTTATAGCTTCTCATGTGTTTATCCAGAAAACAGAGTTTGGAAAGTTAAAAGCAGCTTTATTCAACTCCCTAACAGGGAGGGGTCTGGATCATTTCATTTCTGCCAATTAGATGACTTTTTACATTTTAATTTGAAATAGAATTGAGTAAATTCTGCAAATGGACTATATACCCCAGTTAAAAGTGAGATTGGCAGAGTACATTTTTTAAAAAATGAATCAAATATGTGTGGTCCATAAGATAGTCACTTCAAATATAACAATACAGACAGATTGAAAGTAAGAGAAGGAGAAGGATTTATCATGCAAACAATAGTTAGAGAAAACAGGAAAAACTTTATTAACATCAGATAAAGTAGATTTTCAGAGCAAACATAATTACCAGAAATGCAGAGAGACAGTGTTTAATGATAAAGAGTTGATCTACCAAAAGGCGTGACAACCCCAAGTGTGTCTGTGCCAAACAATGAAACTGCAAAATATGTAAACAAAAAAGTGATAGACCCGAAAGGAGAGAAACAAATCAGCAGCTACAACTGGAAACTTCAGAACCCATTTCACAGATGATAAAACAACAAGACAGAAGATGGACAAGGACACTGTCGACCAACAGGAATTAATGCGCGTTTATACGACACTTCGCTCAACAGCACAACATGCATTCAAGTGCCTACAGAACACATGCCAAGTACGTACTATCTTCGGCTTTGAAACTGGCTTTGAGAATTAAAAGCACAGAGAACATGTTCTCTGACTACAGTAAAATCAAACTAGAAATCAATGACAGAAAGTTCCCAAGAAAATCTCCAAACACTCAGAAACTAAACAGCACACTTCTAAATAATCATACGAGTCAAAGAGCACATCTCAATGGAGACCAAAACTACACTGAACTAAATGAAAGCAAGCATATAACATCAAAATTTGTGTGCCACAGCTAAAAGCAATGCTGAGGGGGAAATATAGCACTAAACGCGTATATTAGAAAAGAGAAAACTCTGAGTCATTTAAGCTCCCTCACCCCCTAAAGATCCTGGAAAAAGAAGAGCAAAATAAATCCAAAGCAAGTTTCTGGAAGTAATAAAGATAAGAGCAGAAATCAGTGAAATTGAAAACAGAAAATCAGTGGGGAAAACAATGAAACAAAGTGCTTTGGAAAGACTGATGAAATTGACAAATAAATATCTAGCAAGATGGACAAATTAGAAAGAGATAAGACACAAATTTCCAGCATCAGAAATGTAACATTACTATAGACATTTCAGACACATGAGAGGGTAATAAAGAAATACTATGAACAACTCAACACACATAAATTTGGATATTTACATTAAATGGGCCAATTCCTTGAAAAGGACAAATTACCACAGCTTACCCAGGACAAATAAATAGTTTGACTGGCCTATAGCTATTCAGGAAATTTAATATGTAATTTAAAAATCCCCCCCCTCCACCAAGAAATTGCCCGGTACACAAGGTACCACTGGAAAATTCTACCAAATGTTTAAAGAAAAAGCACTAATTCTATACAACTTTTCCAGAAAATCCCTTTTAAAAAAAAGAACCCCTTAGAAGAAATGGAGTAGTCCTCACACTCAAAAAAAGAGTCAGAAATGCAGTACTTGAATGCAATCTCAAAAACGACAGAATGATCTCTGTTCATTTCTAAGGCAAAACATTCAATATCACAGTAATCCAAGTCTATGCCCCAACCTGTAATGCTGAAGAAGCTGAAGTTGAACAGTTTTATGAAAACCTACAAAACCTTCTAGAACTAACACTCAAAAAAGATGTCCTTTTCATCATAGGGGACTGGAATGCAAAAGTAGAAATTCAAGAGATACCTGGAGTAACAGGCAAATTTGGCCTTAGGGTACAAAATGAAGCAGGGCAAAAGCTAATAGAGTTTTGCCAAGAGAACGCACTGGTCATAACAAACACCCTCTTCCAAGAGAAGACTCTACCCATGGACAAGAGAAGACTCTAAACGTGGACATCATCAGATGGTCAATATCAAAATCAGATTGATTATATTCTTTGCAGCCAAAGATGGAGAAGCTCCCAACAAAAACAAGACTGAGAGCTGACTATGGCTCAGATCATGAACTCCTTATTGCCCAATTCAGACTTAAATTGAAGAAAGTAGGGAAAACCACTAGACCATTCAGGTATGACCTAAATCAAATCCCTTACGATTATACAATGGAAGTGAGAAACAGATTCAAGGAATTAGACAGAGTGAAGAACTATGAACGAAAGAACTGAAGAACTATGGACGGAAGTTCATGACATTGTACAGGAGTCAGTGATCAAGACCATCCCCAAGAAAAAGAAGTTCAAAAAGGCAAAATGGTTGTCTGAGGGCTTACAAATAGCTGAGAAAAAAAAAAAAAAAAAAAAAAGAAGTGAATGGCAAAGGAGGAAAGGAAAGATATACCCATTTGAATGCAGAGTTCCAAAGAATAGTAAGGAGAGATAAGAAAGCCTTCCCCAGTGGTCAGTGCAAAGAAATAGAGGAAAACAATAGAATAGGAAAGACTAGAGATCTCTTCAAGAAAATTAGAGATACCAAGGGAACATTTCATGCAAAGATGGGCTCAATAAAGGACAGAAATGGGATGGACCTAACAGAAGCAGAAGATATTAAGAAGAGGTGGCAAGAATACACAGAAGAACTGTACAAAAAAGAGCTTCATGACCCAGATGACCAGGATGGTGTGATCAGTCACCTAGAGCTAGACATCCTGGAATGTGAAGTCAAGTGGGCCTTAGGAAGCATCACTATGAACAAAGTTAGTGGAGGCAATGGAATTCCAGTTGAGCTATTTCAAATTGTAAAAGATGATGCTGTGAAAGTGCTGCACTCAATATGCCAGCAAACTTGGAAAACTCAGCAGTGGCCACAGGACTGGAAAAGGTCAGTTTTCATTCCAATCCCAAAGAAAGGCAATGCCAAAGAATGTTCAAACTACCGCACAATTGCACTCATCTCACACACTAGCAAAGTAATGCTCAAAATTTTCCAAGCAAGGCTTCAACAGTACATGAACTGTGAACTGCCAGAAGTTCAAGCTGGATTTAGAAAAGGCAGAGGAACCACAGATCAAATTGCCAAAATCCACTGGATCATCAAAAAAACAAGAGAGTTCCAGAAAAACATCTATTTCTGCTTTATTGACTACACCAAAGCCTTTGACTATGTGGATCACAACAAACTGTGAAAAGTTCTTCAAGAGATGGGAATATCAGACTACCTTACCTGCCTCCTGAGCAATCTGTATGCAGGTCAAGAAGCACCAGTTAGAATTGGACCTGGAACAACAGGCTGGTTCCAAATCAGGAAAGGAGTACATCAAGGCTGTATATTGTCACCCTGCTTATTTAACTTATATGCAGTGTACACCATGAGAAACACTGAGCTGGAAGAAGCACAAGCTGGAATCAAGATTGTCAGGAGAAATAACAATAATCTCAGATAGACAGATGATACCACCCTTATGGCAGAAAGTGAAGAACTAAAGAGCCTCTTGATGAAAGTGAAAGAGGAGAGTGAAAAAATTGGCTTAAAACTCAACATTCAGAAAACTAAGATCATGGCATCTGGTCCCATCACTTCACGGCAAATAGATGGGGAAACAATGGAAACAGTGACAGACTATCTTTTTGGCTCCAAAATCACTACAGATGGTGACTGCAGCCATGAAATTAAAAGATGCTTACTCCTTGGAAGGAAAGTTATGACCAACCTAGATAGCATATTAAAAAGCAGAGACACTACTTTGCCAACAAAGGTCCATCTAGTCAAAGCTATGGTTTTTCCAGTAGTCATGTATGGATGTGAGAGTTGGACTATAAAGAAAGCTGAGTGCCAAAGAATTGATGCTTTTGAACTGTGGTGTTGGAGAAGACTCTTGGAAGTCCCTTGGACTGCAATGAGATCCGACCAGTCCATCCTAAAGGAGATCATATTCATTGGAAGGACTGAAGCTGAAGCTGAAACTCCAATACTTTGGCCACCTGACGCAAAGAACTGACTCATTGGAAAAGACCCTGATGCTGGGGAAGATTGAAGATGGGAGGAGAAGGGGATGACAGAGGATGAGAGTGTTGGATGGCGTCACTGACTCTATGGACATGAGTTTGTGTAGGCTGCAGGAGTTGGTGACAGACACGGAGGCCTGGCATGCTGCAGTCCATCAGGTCACAAAGAGTCGGACACGACTGAGCGACTGAACTGAAGTAACTGAACTTTCCAGAAAATAGAAGAGGAGAGAAAATATCACTAAAATTTTAAACTTCTATTAAGAGAATGATAAGACAAACTTTAGGGTATGAGAAAAGGGTCACAAATCACATATACAACAAAGGACTAATATCTAGAATATATAAAAAAGCCTCAAAACTCAACAATAACAATAATAATAATAGTTGAATTAAGAAATGCACAAGAGACACAGAGGCATTTTAACAAAGAGGATATACAGATTGCAAATAAGCATGTGAAATTATATTTAAAACCATTACCCTTTAGGGAAATGCAAGTTAAAACCACATGAGATATCACCACATACTCATCAGAATGACTAGAATTAAAAGTAGTAACACCACCAAATGCTGGCTTGGATGCAGAGAAACTGGATCATTCACATATTGCTGGTAGGAATGTAAAATAGTCAAGACACTTTGGAAAACAATTTGGCAATTTCTTAAAAAACTAAAATTTAACTACAATCATGTGCACTCAGGTGTTTCAGTTCAGTTCAGTTCAGTCGCTCAGTCGTGTCCGACTCTTTGCGATCCCATGAATCGCAGCACGCCAGGCCTCCCTGTCCATCACCAACTCCTGGAGTTCACTCAGACTCACATCCATTGAGTCAGTGATGCCATCCAGCCATCTCATCCTCTGTCATCCCCTTCTTCTCCTGCCCCCAATCCCTCCCAGCATCAGAGTCTTTTCCAATGAGTCAACTCTTCGCATGAGGTGGCCAAAGTACTGGAGTTTCAGCTTTAGCATCATTCTTCCAAAGAAATTCCAGGGCTGATCTCCTTCATCATGTCCAACTCTTTACAACCCCATGGACGGTAGCCTGCCAGGCTTCTCTGTCCATGGAATTTTCCAGGCAATAATATAGAAGTAGGTTGCCATTGCCTCTTCAAGATGCAACTACGATATGACCCAGTAATTATGGAGTTGAATTAAATTGATTGATTAAGTGCTGACACCTGAAGCAATGAAGACTAATGTTCACATAAAAACTTGTCCACAATGCAATTAGAGATTATCATACCAAGTGAAGTAAGTCAGAAAGAGAAAGACAAATACTGTATGATATCACTCATATGTGGAATCTAAAATGTGGCACAAATAAGCCTATCTATGAAATAGAGAACTGACTGGCATCTGCCAAGGGGCCATGGGGTTGGGGAAGGGAAGGAGTGGGAGGTTGAGTTAGCAGATGTAAGCTTTTATATATAGAATGGATAAACAGCAAGATCTTACTACACAGTACAGAGAACTATATTCAATACCCTATGATAAACCATAATGGAAAAAGAACATTTGTAAAAGAATGTACATATATGTATGTATATATATATATAACTGAATCACTTTACTGTATAGCAGTAATTAACACAGGATTGTAAATCAACTACACTTCAGTTAAAAAAAAAAAACAACTTGATCACAAATATTTCCAGCAGCTTTTTTCATAACAGCTAAAAACTAGAAACAACCCAGATGTCCTATGGCAGGTAAATGATTAAATACATAAGGTATATCCATACCATGAAATTCTACTCAGCAATAAAAAAAAACTGTTGAGTCACAGAGAGACCTGGAAGAATAGCCAGAAAATTATGAGGAGTGAAAAATGCTAATCTCAAAAGATAACATACTTTATGATTCCATTTATATAACATTCTTGTGATGGAAAAATTATAGAGAACAAAATAGTGGTTTCTGGGGGTAACGGAGGGTGGAGGTGGGAGGGAGTGGGCATGATGGTTAAAAGGCAGCACAAAGCTGTGGTGATGGAAACGCTGCCTTTACTGTATCAGCGTCAGAATTCTGGGTGGGTGTGATATTATGCCACGGATTTATGGTCTGGATGAACCTGGAGAAAGCTGAGTAGTGTGCACACTGTGCATTATCCCTTACAACTTCTTATGAACCTACATTTATCTCAGAATAAAAGTTTAACTAGAAATTTTTGAAGTATTACCTACAGGCAAATGGAAACAGAGCAAAATGAATTAATGAATAAATGAACTCCATTAATTCTTTTCACTACAAGTTGTGTTGCAAGAACTCCTCAGAGTCTATCCTGAATAGAGACTTTCAACTCTACTCAAGTAATCTTCTCCTTATCCTAAAGATGGAGTCAAAGTGGCATTATCACCATCCAGCTCAATAAACTGCAGTTTTATCCAATTCACCTCTTCCTTTTCCAAAGCTCAATCAATTTGTTATCTTATAAATTCTTAAGGCCTGAAGCAAGGAGGCTTTAGACATAATTATTTCACTACTGATCATTAGAATAATCTAACTCAACTCAACAAAACTTTATTGGAAACAAGATTTACTCTTTAGAAATGTTTGTTGAAAACCCCTACCACAATATTATTGCCAAAATGAAAGTGGGACAAAACAGTCTCTCAGCGGCTCAGTTTCCAAACCTAAACTCAGTAAGAGTCCCTTTTGCTTTTGCTTTCATCTAATACCTTGATTCAGGTTTTAGACAAACTGTATATGTGCCCACATGCACAGCACATAGGAAAATGAGTCCCCTCCCACACCCCCTGCTAATGACAAGATTTACTACTGTGAGTCAGGAGTGACCTTCAGAAACGGCTACCCTGTGGGCTAATTAAGCTTAGAAAGAGGAATAAAGCATTAAGTAGGCTGAGGGTCCGCTGTTGCTCTTGGCAGACATTCCACACCATTCTATTCAATGAATCTGTGGACTCCATTACATCTACTCAGGGTCCATTTTGTAGTCCATATAGCCTGTCAATCTCAAACAGAAACAAAATCAGAAATCCTACTAAGGCTTGCCAGGGGATGAAACTCAATGCTTAAAACCCTAGACAGATACCATACCTTCTATGCTCTGTAGATCTGGAGCCTTGATCCACAGTCAAGTATTTTTCCATCTTCTTGAGTTTCCTTTAAAGGTTGTTGGGTTTGTTGTTTTTTTTTCCCCTTCTAGGAATGATCTTTAATCCATCCAGTGGTCCCCTAACGGCTTATTTCCACCCAGAGAAAAGACAGTTCTCTATTTCAAAATGAAGCCATCAAACTTGACAATTTCCATATCTGAGAATTAGACTAGGTTGAGCCCACTGTGTCCTGAGTCAGAGAACTCGACACAGCAGGCGCTGGAAAGCCATCCCCGCCAGGTGATAGGATGTGGTCCTAAGTCTTAGCACCACATATTCTACTGGGCACCCCACCCATCCACTGTTTTGCTCCCAACCACCACCAAATATGTCCAGTCTCTGTGACTGCATTTCTGCTCTGTCTCTGATTTTGTATTCTAGTCCCCATTTGGCTGTGACCCAGATTTTTCTGGCTGTACAAGCCTCTTTTTCTGCAAGGGCTGAAACCTGACTCCTTTACCTCCCAGCCACTGACATCTCAAGATGTTATCATTCACCTGGTTTTCAGTGTTGCCAGTTAAAGATTCCAGCTCATGGTTTCAGAATGCCATGACACGGAAATTCTTGACTTTTCTGCACTCACAGAAAAGAAGGTAATCCTGATTCAGATTCATCTGGGACTAGTCTAGACAATGGGGACAGTTGAGTCAACTAAATTCAATAACAATGTCTTGAGTGCTCACATGCACTTTTCTAGTTCTTGGAATTATAAAGGTTAATATGACACAACTCTTGCCCTCCTGAAACTTCTTGCTAATTGGGTAAACACCTTCAAACACAGATCTTCCATCTCATATGGTAAATAATTTGATAAGATGCAGACTTATGGATCACTGAGAGTAGGACATGGATCCTCCAGAGGAAGGGGAGGGAAGCAGTGTACAGAGGAGAAGTGACATGAGAAGGGCAAAAATGGAGAAAGAGGCTCCCCAGCACTAAAAGGGGCACATCAGGCAGCTTTATGTAAGCAGCAGGTGGGCACGGACCCACTCAGGGCACCCCAGGCAGGAGCAAGCCCTCACAGGGGGCAGCTGTGCGGCAGCCTCAGGGAGACTGGATTCTCAGCCTCAGCAAAGAGCCCCGCCCCTGCCAAGCCTGGCATGGAAGCCCAGTACTGTCTGCCACCAGGGAGGCAGAAAAGAGCTCAAGTGGACTTGGACAAGGAACGAATCAAAGTGTACATGATGAACAAGAAGAATCTTCCCAGATGTTCTGTTGAACGTAAGGTCCCCACAAGCCTTCATGGAATTTTGGGGTGGGTCAATAAACCCTAGAGGTAGAGAAGATAGATTTTTCTGCCAGCCTTAGCAGAAGTGGGGCTTAAAGCCAATTATAATTGATTTTATAAAAATAAAGCACTATGACCACTGAGTGTGTGTGGAAAATAAACACTCTCTACAGTGAGGAGCAGGGAGTCCAGAAGTTGTTCAGAGGCGGGCACATGGTGTAAATGGGGAGTCCAGGGAAACCTTCTTGCAGAAGCTGATGAGTAAACCGAGTCTTGAAGAGTGGCCTGTAGGCTGGCAGGTGGAAAGGCGGCACACAGGAGATCCAAGGAAGATGAGGGCGGCAACTGGAGAGAAGCTCCAGAGAGGGGCACCAGCAGGTCCGCCTGTGGGCCAGGCCTACAGCCCTCTTAGGCTTGGCCTGCGGCTGTTTCCTGGTTACTGTCTGTAAATAGCTCCTAATATCTTGCACGTATTTGTGGGGTCTACTCCAGCCCTCTGTCTCCTCTTCAGGAACTACCCCAGAACTACTAGCCAAAAGAGCACCTCTTTTACTTTGTCATTAATTCAACACTCATAATCTTTTTTCACAGCTGGGATGATAGAACACTGAAACATTGACAGTTATAGCTTAGCTGTAACTAAGCTGTCTTCGTGCAGATGGGAGATTGAAGGCCAGAGAAGGGAAATGACCTACCACTTGTCACACATCTAAGTGTGGGTGGAGATGAACTCTGCATCCAGGTCCCTTAATGGCTAACCTGGTCTCCTTGGTTAGCTGCTTCTCATGACTTACGGATGTGGACAGACCAGTCCCCAGGTTCCCCTCAGCGCTGTGTGTCATGCTCACGGCGCTACAACCACTCCACTGAAAGGGCCACGGGTTTCCAGTGAGAGCTTCTTTGGGGCATCAGCACTGCCATGTTGGGAGTTCATGGGGATGCAGAGAAATGGCCGGAAATGGCACCAAAGCTCTCCCATCTCAGGGAACGAAGATGCCCAGTGTCAGGGGAAGAGAACCATATCTTCTTCAGCAACAGAATTTACCTGCGCAGGGAGAGGACTCCAAGGTGACCTGCTGCTTCTCTTCTTGTTTTAACAACCACATCTCCCTCCCACTCTGCTCATTCTGCTCCCTCCCACTCTGCCCACCAATTCTCTGCTGCTGCCACCTAGGGGCCGTGAGACAGGAAAACCACAGGAGGACTATAAGCCCAGGACAGAAACATGGCTCTTATCACTGAAGAAGCAGTGTGGGCCTGGTGCGGTCCTTTGCATCCCCCTTTTGGACTTGCCTGGCAACCACCAAGTGATGAACAGAAGACCGCATCCATCCCCAGTGGAATCGATCGCAGTGGTACAGTGGCTGACTGCAAACCCATCTTTAGACATGCACTCTTCCTAAGAAGGGGGCCAGGAGAGGCTCAGATTTTTGGGAACCAATAGAAACCTTGTTGATGGAGAAGCCGATAAAAAGGAGAAGAGAGACACATGAGCCACGTGGAGGCGTCCAGTCCTAGGGCCCACACCAGGCAAAAGCTCTCAGCCAATGGTAACTGTGAGCTGAGCTGGAGAAGCCAGCTTAAAGACAGCTGGGGCAGTTCCTTGATTTGGGCTGGAGCCACTCTGGGAAAGCTTCAAAGAAAAGGAAGAAGTGAGCTAGCTGGCACATCTCCAGCTGGAGAGTTTCAGAAATAGGCCTTTCAGATACTCCTCAATTTCGATATTTACGCATTTGCGCTGATCTAGTTTCACGCTAGAATTACCCAGAGATGCTCAGCTATGAAGCTATCTCTAGACTCCTGTTCCGTCACGTGCATAGAGTTACCTGGAAGGAGCGGCGGCAGTAAAATTGAGGAAACAGGGCTGGTAGAGTAGGGCTTTGGGGGAAGCCTGGCCCTCACAGTGCTCTCACACCCTGGTTATACCATTGCCTCTTTAGAGCTGGAAGGGGCTTGGAAAGTGAGGTGGTACTGAAACCTGTTCACAAATACACAAATTCTTTGAAATCCCCCTTAGAGATCAAACCAGTCAATCCTAAAGGAAATAAATCCTGAATATTCATTAGAAGGACTGATGATGAAGCTGAACCTCCGATACTCTGGCCACCTGATACAAAGAGCCAACTCATTGGAAAAGACCCTGATGCTAGGAAAGATTGAAGGCAGGAAGAAAAGTGGATGACAGAGATGGTTGGATATCCTCACTGACCCAATGGACATGAGCTTGACTAAACTCCAGGAAGATAGTCAAGGACAGAGAAAGAGAAGCCTGGCATGCTGCAATCCATAGGGTTGCAAAGAGTCGGACACAACTTAGTGACTAAACAACAACATTGTCAAAAAGTGGCATCTACTCCCTCCCCGAATATGGGTCAGTCTTAGTGACTGACTTCTAACAAATAGAGTACACCAGAAGTAACTTGAAAGGCTAAATCAGAAAAGTCGATATACACCTTCTACCTGTTTCTCTCTCTCTCTTCCCCCCTCCACCTCTCTCCCTTCTCCTCTCTTCCTCTCTGTAAGGATGCTGGCACCTGGCACCCAGAAGCCCAGCAACCACATGGAAAAGCCACAGGTGTGTGTGAGGGAGTGAGCCCTCCAACAGTTGCGGACCTGGGCTGTGCAGTCTCCCCAAACGGTGCCCATAGACGTGGAGCAGATAGGAGCTGAACAAGCTGAGTCAGGGCCAGACTGCGGATTCATGAGTAAACGAAAGGCTGTTGATCGAATCTACTAAGTTTGGCGGTGCTTTATCACACATCAGTAGAGAACTGGACCAGAAAGCTCCCTGTTCGAACTTCTTATTTCTATATTTGGAAATGAAGCCCCAGAGGGCAATACTTGGTCAATGTTGCTCTGAGATGAGATGGAGCTCCTTCTTAGACCCCAGCTTTCTGCCTGCCTGGCCAATGCCATATCCTCTGCCCAACTTGAGGATACCTGGTCTGTGTCTGCTGGCTGAGTACTCCCCAGAGGATATGTGGTCTGTGTTAGCTGGCTGAGCACTCCCAGGAGAAGCAGGAGATGGGGTGGGAAGCATCTCTATCCCACCATGTGGCCTCACCTGAGCAGCATCTGCCTTCTCATATAGATGTGAGACCCTGGGCTGGGCCCAGTCCCCTGCCACAGGCTCCTGGGAATGGGACCTCTTTGTCGGACACTTGGTCCTGCTTGTGTAAAGGACCCTGGAGGCCCAGTAGGGGCTGCAGAGACAGAGGTAGTGCCTTTTACTGGGTGTCTGTCTGCACACTGGGAGGCAGAGAGGATGAAGCTGTCCCCAGCCCTGGAGAGGCTGCCCACATTGGGGGAACCAAAGGTCAGGGGCTGTTCATTGGAGCCCAGAGTCAAGGATCAATACAGGAAAAGTAGCAGTCCAGCCTTATTCACATCTTCTCTGTCTGGGCATGAAAGAAGCATCCAGTTCCCCCCACATACATAAAAAAGCCATCTTACAGAGAGCTTGTCATTGGAAGAAAATGGTGCTGTGCTCCTTGGTGGATGCCGAAGGAATTCACTGGCTACGAGGGATGTAGTGGAGTCAGTGGGGTGGGAGCATCACACAGCAAAGAGGCTGGACCTCTAGGGGCCACTAGGGGCCAGAGGAAAGCCTCCAAACCCAGAGACAGCTCTCGATTTATTATGCATATACTTCAACTTGCATCTTGTTGGCTGGCAGTCCTGGCACCAACCAGTTAATCAGCAACGTTGTGCTGAGTAATCACTGTTTGCCTAGGACACTCTGGGCGCCAGGACCAAGGGGGTTAGGCTCTTTGAGGAGCTGCAGGACCCCCCAGAGGAAAGCTAAAGGTGAGTGTTCACACACAGCATGCTGAGTGCTGAGTCCACTCTGCCCACTCAGGGCAGGGAAACAGGGTCAGAGCTTGCAGGGAGGATCTGCACTTGTAGAAGCAGAGACAGGGGCAAGGGGCTGGGGGTGCTGTGGGCATGAAGGCCTTATTAAAGATGGGGCCACGGGAACTTAGAGACAAGCTGTCAAGCATCCTCTATGTGTGTGGTCCTGGACAGGAGGCACGACTCTTCCACAGACCCTCTTCACCTGGAAAGAAGACCCCCAGATCCGATCCCACTGTCTCACCACCTCCAGGAGGTGAACCCACTTACCTCTGCGGCACAGCAGCCCTCTGAGTGTCCAGTTCATGCTGTGACCCTCCTGTTTCTGTGTATCCACAGATAGTTATTAAGCACACATTCAGCCCTGACACTCCAACCCTGCACCCTGTGTCAGGACCTTCCCCTACCACCCACAGCTCCTCCACAACTGCTCATCACATGTGGACCCCCATCATCCAGCCTTTTCACTGAGCTCACACAGAAGGAGGAAAATGAGGGCAGAAGGGCCTACTGGTAGACTCCTCTTCTAGGATGGGCTGGGGTGAGGCACTGCCATGATTCCCCAGTCCCTCCCTCAGCTGGGGTTCTCAATTCATAGGACTGGACAGGCTCAGGCCACTGAGTCCACTGGCTCCCCGTGGCTCCAGGAGGACCCTGATCCCATAGACACTGGAGGTCAGTGTGGTCTCTGGGCATGAGGTGCTCTTCACAGAAAACAGAGGCTGCCTGACCACAGGGAGTGCGGGTACCCCCTGGTCCTCCAGAGGGGCGAGCATCCCCGATGCTTCTGGGTAATAATTAAGTCAAGGAGTGTCTCCCCTCACCAAGTGGTGAGGGGTGGCCTCATGGGTGCAGGCAGTAGAAGAGATGGAGGGGATGGGGAAGGGGATCCAAGAGCTGGATTTGGCCAGTGCAGGCTCTTCTCTCCAGGCCTCTTCAAGAGCCCATCCTATGCCCAGTGGGAGGAGCTGCCCAGCCTCTTTAGGTGTGCACTGCGGCCTGGGGCTCTGGAATCTTCAGCGAGCCTCCTAACCCTCCTCTATACACTCACTGGCTCCAGGAGTTTGCAGAGCAGGGGATAAAGAGTAGACTCTCCTTCCAGCATGTTAACTTGCCATGATTTGGCATGTCTCGGTGGTCAGCTGGTTGGGCTTACAAGGCTGCCAGGATATGGGGCAACCTCCCTGATCCAGCTCAAAGGCCCAGTTCTTCATGAAATCATCATTTTTTCTTTTATTCTGCTTTGTCACTTATCACATGAGCTTAAAATTATATCATTTTAATGAAAGGTGGGGAGTTCCAGGCAGAGAGACCTGAACCATTTCCTGCATGGCCCCTGTCATTCACCCAGCATTTGCTCCCTGGTCTCCTAGAATCCCACAGCCCACAGGGTGTCAGTGATCTGAGACCCTGCTAGCAGATAAAGAAAAGAAGGGAGATTAAATTTCACCCCAAAGTGAATGGCTTGTCCGTTTAAACCAATGACGACAAAGTTACATTTTACTAGGATTGTTATAGCCCACCTGGGGAATTCAAGAATAAAGGTGGTTCTCTGTCTGTCTGCCTCTCTCTTTTTCCATCTCTATCTTTGATTCCAAAAGCTGTAACCAAATGCACAGCACTCTTCTTCAAAGCCTATCACATTCCCTCTGCTGTGGATCCTACAAAAAAGCCAAGGTTGCACAGGCAAGAAGCTTTTGTGAGGGGGAGAAGGTGGATCCTGGTGGCCCCATGTGTTCACCTGATGCAGGGCTAGCTTTCCTGCCTCACTCAGACCATCCTTCCAGAAAAGACGGGACAGGGAACTGGGGGGGACCAGAAACCCTGAGATTGGGACCTAGGGGCAGAGAACACAGGAGGAAGCTGCCCAGCTCTCCACCCAGGGGACCAAGCTTCTCCCAGAGGGGCCTGTGGGAGGGCAAGAGGGAGACAGAAGCCCAGGGCTGCAGCTGCTGCCACAGAGGAGCCACTGAAGGGAGTGCAGCAGAAGACCGTCGTGGAGCGCGGAGGAGAGCACAGAGCGAGGGGGCAGCCAGGAGAATTCACATGAGAGGGCCCGACATCCAAGGAGCTGGAGGGAAGGGACTGCACTCTGGCCTCCTGACCTTTAAGCCACAGAGAGAGGCAGGCTGGACTGCCCACAGCCCCCCATGGCTCATGCTCAGGCGCAGCCCTGCAGCTCATTATCCGCCCTGCCCCCAGAGGCACCAAATGCCTGCTATTCTCCAATTCCCCATGCTGCCGCCTTCCATATCCTTGACTAAAGCACGCGTTGAAGGCACAGTGACCGCGGGAGAGGGACTGAAGGGAGACCCCTGCTCCTGTCCCCCTCCTCTGTTCTTCCTCCTGTCCCCAGACCCCTTCATCACTGAAGAACCCCAGTTCTTCAATGCCCTGGGGGCTGGAGACAGCATTCCTCCCCTCTCCTCCCTGGTGCAAGCCCACAGCCCTGAGGAGGTAGCTGGCCCATGGATGGGCGTGGCTAGGAGGTCACCACGTGGTCCCCATGGTTTACACCAGGCTCTGCATCTAATTTGCTGTGTGTCTCAGACCTCTCAGACACACCCTCTCACCCTCAGACCTTTAGGTCTAGCTCCTGTACACTGAGGATGTCTGAGCGAACGATCCCAGGGCCAGCATCCACTTCTCTGAGTTGATGACTAGCAGTTGGTTGAATAACTTCTCTAGCAGGAGCAGGTGTGTGTTTTCAGCCTCCTGAACAAGAAGAGGGCATCGGAGGATGAGATGGCTGGACAGCATCACCAATGCAATGAACACGAACGTGAGCAAACTCTGGGAGGTAGTGAGGGACAGGGAGGCCTGGCGTGCTGCAGTCCATGGGGTTGCAGAGAGTTGGACACAACTGGGCGGCTGAAGAAAACAACAAACCTCCCTCACATCTTCCTACTCTTTCCATTTTCACCACCTCATTCCCAGCTGCCTTCCTCCTTGCCGGGACCACTGCAATATTCTCCAGGCTTCCCTTCCTGACCGGCTCCAATTCATTCACTTAAAAGCAAACAATGGCACTTCCCTGATGGTCCAGTGGCTAAGATTCCAGGCTGCCAGGGCAGGGGTCCCACGTTCGATCCCTGGTCAGGGAACTAGATCCCACATACCACAACTAAGAGCTTGCACGCCACAACCAAAAAGACCCCAGGTGCCTCAAGGAAGACCTGGCAAAGCCAAATAAATGAGTAAAATGTTTTTAATTAAATTTTTTAAAAAAGCAAAACTGTATCACTCACCCCCACCAAAAATCCCTTTTTAAACTCCCCTTTATTTTTAAGTTACAGACCCAAATCCTTCCCAGGGCCCAGGAGGCCTTATATGGTCTAAGAGGGCCTCTCAGCCTTCTAATTACCAATTGCCTTCTTCAAGGTCAGGGGCCATGCCTGGTTTTGCTCTTTAAACTATTTCCAGGTTGTGATTTCATCTTGAGTTCTACCAATAGCATTAAAGGCTGAATGCATACCAGCTAAAAGGAGGCCATTGTCTCTCTGGGAGGTAAAGAGAGAGCTCCCTTTGCCCTAGGCATGCCCTGTTAGTCTGATGCCTAAAGTTCCATCGGGGTTTCCCAGGTGGCTCAATGGTAAAGAACCTGCCTGCCAATGCAAGAAATGAAGGTTCGATCTCTGGATTAGGAATATCCCCTGGAGAAGCAGATGGCAACCCACTCCAGTATTCTTGCCTGGGAAATCCCATGGACAGAGGAGCCTGGAGAGCCACACAGTACATGGGGTCCCAAAAAAGTCAGACCCAACTGAACTACTAACAACAACAGCAAAGTTCCATCAAAAACTAGACCAGATCCCTCCCAGGTCCCTTCCAGGTGTACAGAGTCTTTGTTTCAAGAGACACTCATGCAGGCTCCCTTTTCTTGAGCAGCTGTGATGCGAAAAGCACCTTGTTTGGGGTGGACCCTGGATGAGTCTGTGCTCCAGTTGAGACGTGTGGGATCTGGCAACGCCTCTGTTCAGCCAGTCACTGCCATGATCTTCAAGGAACCAGAAGCCGCCAGAGAAACACTGGAGCTATCTGTCTTTCAGCCTTGAGATAACCATGTTACCAGGGGACACAGTTTCCTCAGGGAAAGAACTTGGTCAAGCCAAGAAGATAGTCAGTAGCACAGATGCCCTGGAGGGCTCAGCGCTGCTCCCTCATCTGCAGGGTTGGCATCTGCAAGAGACCTCCTTCCTTGAGTCTACCCGCACCATAGGCATCACCAGGCGGCCACCCATCTTTCCTGGCCCCCTGGAACCAGTCCTGTGGCCAAACGTTCAGGACCTCGTCAGGTTGGCCAAGGGCCTGGGGGCTCTGCCAGCACCAGCTCTGGGCTAGGGAGACAGGCTGGGGCTGAAGATTCAAAGTCAGAATCAGAAGAACCTGCCTGTGAATGAAAAGGAATTGGTGAAATCTGGAGAAGCATGGACACATTTCCTGAGCACTTTGTCTGTGGAAGGAGGTATCTTCTATATAGGAATTTCTCTCTTCTTCATGATCCCACACAAGAGACAGCATGACTTTCCCCACCTTGACAATAGCCCAACAGGGACAGATGGTCTCTGAAGCCAAGCTGGCTCTTTCCACAGAAAGAGCCAACCAGGCTCCTCTGTCCCTGGGATTCTCTAGGCAAGAATACTGGAGAGGGTTGCCATTGCCACCCACCTCCGGGGGGGTCTTCCAGACCCAGGATCAAATGTGCATCTCTTGCGGCTCCTGCGTCGGCAGGTGGGTTCATAACCACTAATGTCTTTTTGTTGCTTCTTGGTCCTAGGTAAACACCTGCCCAAAGAATAAACTCATGAACCAACAGAGCCATCACTTCTTGAAGCTGCGTGGTCTCGGGCAACTGTATCTCACCTCTGAGATCCGCTTCCCTCTTCTCTGCAATGTGCAGGGCTTCCCTACTCCAGGGCCGCTAAGGAAATTAAATGATTCCCACATGGGGCTTGCACTCGACAGGTCACCAAGACACGTCTATTATCCGCTCCCATCCTCACGGGCCCGTTTACCCCTTTACAAACAGAGCCATCAGACAAGAGATGCTCTGCCGGGCCCTTTGGATGCTGCTGTTCACAGGTCTGTAAGAAAGATCCTGGGTGCACCCAGGCCCGCTTGCTGCAAGGAAGCCTGACATGGGTCCTTGTGGACACAGAGGAGCCTTTATTCTGGTGGACTCTTGATCTGCCACTTTGCCTAAGCCCATTGGTGCATGGGGGTGGGGAGGGGGATAAAGAGAAAGGTCTCAAGGAATGTTAGGGAAGGAAGAGAAGCCAAGTGAATGGATTATGTGACCCCGGGCTGCAGCGCTAGAATGACTCTCAAAACATTCTCCTTTATGAGAAACTGGAATGTGAGTCACACTCCACGCTCCCCCAGGGTGGCTTTGCTGAGCAAGACTGCAAATTGTTCAGCTAATTAACTAGTGTTTTGAGCTCAGCCTTAGCCCAGAACCGGCCTGAGGCACAGGATGCTCCTGGGATGGATCTAAGGGAGGGACTGCCCTCTGTGGGCATGAGAGAGAGCTACATGGAGGGGGGTGCCCAGGGAAGGAAAGGGAGGCCCCCAGTCTCTGACGACTCCAGAAAGGGAGCAAGTGGCTCAGTGTTGCCCTGCGAACCAAGAACCCTCCATCTACAACGACTGGGTTCTTCAAACAGTCCTGTAAACCCAGCAGAGCAAGGCTATTTTTTTTACTAAAGTAAAGTGATGTTTATTCTACAAATGGAAAGAATACATATTCAAATGAGACATTCTGCATACCCGATTAACGCGATTTAAAGCGTTGTCTGATGTTTAGCTAAGCGTTGGCAAGAATGCAGAGAATCGGATCTTCTTACACACGTTTTGTTGCCATCACCCAACAGTTTAAATGTTCCCAGTTAAACCACTTTTACTTCTAGTCAGACACCACAGGACATACTTCCATACACAGTCAAAGGCACCTACGCAGCGCACAGGGAGCAGCGGCCACAGAGCCAGGCGCGACTGGGGCAGCTGAGCACCGGCACAAGAATGAGAAAAACGGAACAGCCAAAACGTCTACTGACAAGGAAGAGATTAAGTGCATTGCACTACAGACATGCTAGGGAAGAGCCTTTAAAAAATAGAAGACCTATAAAAATCTCTAAGACACTTAGTTATAAAACAACGTTTCTGGAAAATACAATCGTATAATAGTATTTTATGCAAAACAAGACATTTGTAACCACGTATAAGTGTAAGAAAATGCTTTTCACTTTTGACTGTATATACTTCTGCATTGCGTTAATCTTCAATACAGGGGCTTCCTGGTAGCTTAGTCAGCAAAGAAATCTGCCTGTGAAGCAGGAGACTTGAGTTCTATCTCTGGGTCAGGAAGATCCCCTGGAGAAGGAAATGGCAACCCACTCCAGTCTTCTTGCCTGGAGAATCCCATGAACACAGGAGCCTGGAGGGCTACAGTCCATGGGGTCACAAAGGGTCAAATACGACCGACAGACGAACACTTTCACTTCACCAATCTTCAACACAGAGGGGTGTATTTCTGCTTTACTTCTGTAGTAAATGTATTTTTTAATTAATTTTTATTGAAGTAGACTTGATTTGCCATATTGTGTTAGTTTCTGTGCTACAGCAAAGTGAGCCAGTTACACATATGTCCTCTCTTCTAGATTCTGTTCCCAATAGGTCATTACAGAGTATTACATATGAAGACACTGAAGCTTAAACACTGCCTGCAGTCTGCATGGCTCCGGAGTCTGGGCAGGGAGGCATCGAGTCAGGCTGGCAGCTCCCCGGGCGGGCACCATCCCCACTCCACCACGTTGCCTTCTGGGGACTTGACTATCTCTGGATCAGAGGTTATGCGTAGATTGTGGGGATTCTTCCAGAGGTTTTCACAGAGCTATCATCGGCCTATGCTGGCTTATTAACACATCCCTGGAATCAACAGGGAGTACCAGATGAATCGTGGGGTAGAGTTCATTACGCTGAGCTCACAGCACTGTCTGCAGGGAGATGGCTGCAAACCCACTTCCCAAAGGGGCTGCTCAGCCAGCTAACAGGCACAGGCCTCTTCGGTCTAAAAGGAGAAGTAAGAAGCTAGATAGAAATGTTACTTTTGTGTATCTCTTTCCCATCATTTTTTGTACGCTGCCCTTGCTCCAGTCTGCCTTGCTGGAAGGAGAATCAGGACCAGTGTAGTGGGAACACAAGAAAATCAGATAGTCAACATTCAGCTTGTTGCCCTCCTAAACTGTCTCAAAACTCACATAACAGACAAAAGCTGATTTAGAAGAGTCCAATCCTGGTAAGACAATTCAGGCCTCTAAAGAAGACTCCCCACCCTCGGGGAAGTGGGGATAACTCTGTTCCCGTAACAACAGATTAGAGAGAAGAAAGAGGCCGGCCTAGATCCAGGGAGAGTAGATGAGCATCAGCGCTTGGACTAGAAGGAAGGAGGAGGGGGGCTTGGGGAGAAGGTCACAAAGGGTCAGTATTGAACCTTCCCCCCAGCACCGGGGAGCCACTGATTGGACATCACCTGGGTTGAAAAGCTAAGCCAGCTGTTGCCTTCATTGCTAACATGTGAGGTCCACCCAGGGGAAGCAGTGCCCATGCTGCATGCAGACTTGATAACACCAACTCACGGGGGCTTTGCAGCTCCCCACCCAGACTGTCCCAACCACCAAGCATGTTTCCCCACTCTCACCAGTTCCTTGAGACAAAGTCTACATCCCTGATGCCCAGAGGGCAGAGATGGGGTACAATGGAAAGCCCCCAGCTCTTGAACATGGTGAGACTGCACTGCAGTGACCCTCATCCCTGCCGCTTTATGGTAACATTTTACCCACTCCAGAGTGGAAGTCGTGATGGCTAGGTCCAAGCTTGCTCATCTATAAAATGAAATTCAGTGGTCAGATTATGTTATGTTCAGTTTGACATGTTCAGGCTATGCCATTGCATAGACACCTGCCGCATAGACACTCCAAGAAGACTTATCCTGCCCACTGTCTTTCTAGGGACCGAGGGACCCATTCAGACCACAGGAACTAAAGTCGCAGTCCCAGGACTGGCTAGACTTGGGGCAACAGAGGCACGGAGATCAGAGTAGCAAGGGCTTGCCAATCTGTCTCTGAGCTCCCCCTTCCTGGTGGCTGGGAGGAAGAGGCGGGGAGAGGCTGCCCTGTGTGCTTTCCGTTTACATCATCTCAGATGCCCTTGGCAGCATTCTGAAATATGGTTATAAATGCAGGCTGAATAGATCTTTCCTCAGAATAGGAGTCCTGAGGAGAAACGATAGCAGAATGTGTGAACCACTCTTAACTTGGAGATAACTAGCAAGGCGCCTGTACACACGTGCGGCTCCCCAGATGGCACCAGTGGTAAAGAATCTGCCTCCCAATGCAGACGATGCGAGAGATGTGAGTTCGATCCCTGGGTCTGGAAGATCCCCTGGAGGAGGGCATGGCCACCCACTCCAGTATGCTTGCTTGGAAAATCCCGTGGACAGAGGAGCCTGGTGGGCTATAGTCTATGGGGTCGCAAAGAAACGGACTCGACTGAGAGACTGCACCCCATATTATAGGGCATTCAGGCTTCTCACGGTGTCCCGGAAAAGTCTCTCTCTCTCTCTCTCTCTCTCTCTCTCTCTCTCACACACACACGCACACACACACACACACACACACACACACTGCCAGGTGCTGGCTGGGGAATCACAGAGGGTAAAGTGAGCTGGCACGGCCTGCCAAGGATCCCAAAGCCCACCTGATGGTCACACCTGCTCCTTCACTGGCCCTCAACCCATCTCTGAGAAGCAGATAAGGAAGCAAAGGCTTGGAGCCAGGAGCCGGCCCAACACACGGATGATTCAGGAAGACGCTCTTGAGCTCATTAAGAGGAAAAGTCATTCAGGTACTTCGCAAGTTTGAGGTGAGGTTCTGTGATTCCAGTTGCCTTGATCTCTGACGCTCTGTATGTGTGTGTCTGTCTGCCTGCTTTTACTAAATGCCAGTAAAATCACAGAACACGGAGGCTTCATTTCTAAACTCATTCTCTCAGGGCCAATATCGTCTCAAGTAAATGATAAAGAACAAACAAATGCACAGAATAAACTGGGTTTGTCAGAAGATCTCCGGTATGTTTGTGTCCTTAGCTTCCAGCCTTTGACAGAGTTGGTGCTTGCCTTTTCCTGAGTTCGCAGACAAGCGTGTGCACTCACATACACTCACACTCATGCACACACTCAGCACATCTGTACTGAGCTATATGTGTCCCTGTCTTAGGTATGTTCTTTCCTCCAGAACAACCTTGCCTTCTCTCCAGGCTGATTATCCTTTATGATTAATGAATGGCTCGAAGGCCCATAGATTCCACAGATGGGCCTTTGATATCACTGCACTCAGGATGAGCTTTAGAGCACGCAGATTGGAAAGTGCACGGATGCATCTGCGGGGAAGCATGATGCCCAACCCATCCTCCAGAGCCAGGGGACTGGGGTGCCAGCCATCCAACTCACCAGCTGTGTGACCTGAGCCAGCGCCTTAACCTCTCTGAACCTTAGTCTCTTCATTTGTAGCTGGTGATAATGACAACACCCGTTTCCTAGAGTTGGTGCGGGGGTTAACTGGTCACAACAGACCACGGTTTAGAGCAGCACCTTTCCCGTCATAAGGCAGGAACTCCAGACCTTTCTCCTGCAGGTTCAGACCCCCAGGACCTACGAACCCACCAGCAGCCACACTCCAGACTGAGTCCAGAGCCTTTAGTTGTCTGAGTCTTTTATTTCTTTGTATTTGGGCCCCTGGGAGCTGGTTCCTTTTTAGTTTTTCAACTAAAAGCTCCCCATTGGGCCCATGAACCTTGCCTTTGAACCCCTTCCCATGAGGCTCAGCCCTGACTCCACATCTGCCCTGTTCAGGGGTCCACCCCTCTCCGCCCTGGTTCAGCAGCTGTTTCTCCAAGACAGTTCCCCATCTGCCAAACGAGGCACGCAAATCCGGTTCCGAGGCTCCTGTGGCCTTGCTCCACCCGCTAGATGCAGAAAGAAGCAAACCAGAGCAACCTTCTGAAACGGCTCAGAGACTAACCATATGACACAGTTCGAACTCCACTGGGCAGAGTTTTAGAAACAGTGGCCCCTGGAGAAAGGCAAATTCTCATTGTGCCAAAAGGGGGAAATGATCCCACCCACCGCATATGCATCACGCACGTGGCCCATTTGAGCATGTGGAGACTCACAGGCATATGATGGGCTGTGGGACCTGAACGCCCCCTGCCCCAGGATATGCTCTGGGCTTCACCCCGGTGTCCCGGCCACAGGGCTAGTCAGCTTGGCACTGTGACTCTCGATACCAGTCACACCCTAAAACTTCTGCAACTTTTTAAAAGATGAGCCTATTTCTATTTTGCTCTTAAAATCTTTAATGGCTTTCAACTTTTTTTTTAAGATTTCACGTGGATCATTTTAAAAGTCTTTATTGAATTTGTTACAATATTGTTTCTGTTTTTTGTTTGGTATTGGGGCCAAAACCAGGTTGGGATCTTAGGTCCCCAACCAGGAACAGAATCCACACCCCTGCACTGGAAGATGAAGTCTTGACCACTGGACTGCCAGGGAGATCCCTCAGCTTTTTAAAACATATTAGTCTTTGCTGTTGTTGCTGCTCAATCGCTCAATAGTGTCCAACTCTTTGTGACCCCATGGACTGCAGCACACCAGGCTTCCCTTCACCATCTCCTGAAGCTTGCTCAAAGTCATGTCCATTGAGTCGGTAATGCCATCCAATCATCTCATCCTCTGTCATCCCCTTCTCCTCCTGCCTTCTATCTTTCTCAGCATCAGGGTCTTTTCCAATGAGTCAGTTCTTCGCATCAGGTGGCCAAAGTATTGGAGTTTCAGCTTCAGCATCAGTCCTTCCAATGAATATTCATGGTTGATTTCCTTTAGGATTCACTGGTTTGATCTCCTTGCACTCCAAGGGACTCTCAAGAGTCTTCTCCAACACCAGTTTGCAAGCATCAACTCTTCAGCATTCTTAATAACAAAAATATCACTAACAAAAATAATAATAACTAGAAATCATTGAAACCTACATGCCCAGCACTGTGCTAAGAATTTATCTCACCTTGTTTGCTGTTTTATGAGCATATTAACCAGGTAGTATTGCCAACCCACTGTGCAGAGGAGGAAGCTGCGACCTGGAGATACGTGCACAGCTGGCTAGAGGCAAAGGACACAAGGCCAGCTCCTCCTCCCAAACTGTTTTTTCTGGATGGTCAGTTGTCAGCAGTGTCTCCTTGTCTCTGCTACACCGTTCTCTGCTTTTCAGGGACACACATGGAGCCACAGATTCACTGGCCCACTGGGTAGAGGTTAGACTCAGTTGGTGAGCACAGGAGCTGGGTTCTGGGGCAGAGGTGGAGGCACGGCGTGTGTCTTGTCTTATAGCTGCCTTGATGGGCACCGCTCTGTCTGCCTCCTCCAGCTTCTCCTGAAAGTCTCCCTCTGGGTGCCCCAAGTTGGTGACACCTGCAGGCCGGCAGCTCTCAGGCCTCCCGGTGTCCTGACCACACCTGCTTTGGGATGCAGGCTCCAGGGTCACTGCTGATGATGGGCTGGATATCCCTCAGCAGAAGTTCACAGGCACCAGCAGGCCATCCATGCTCCTTCCCACATACCTTTTGCAGGAGCTGTCTGCTTACCCCAGGCTCCTCCCTGCTGCCCACCCTGTGCTCCCCACCTGCAGGCTTCTCACTCATTTCTCCAGTGAGTCTTTCCTGACCCCAGCATCCAGGTAGGCCTCCAGGTTTCACGCCACCTACTTCCCATGCATCCATCCTCCTGCCTGATGTCAAGCTCTGTAAACACAGCGGTGATGTTTGTTTCACACACCAGTATACCGCCACAGGGTTTATAAATATATTTGCATTAATGAATAAATAAATAAATGTTGAACAGGCTTTGAGGTTATGATGTCATGGATATGGGGAAAGAGAGGAAGAGAATCTGTGTCTCTCAAACACAGTTTGATCAAGAATGCACATTGGCACTGCCTCTGATCTGGGTGGGCTCCAGGAGGTGAACGGTGAGTCCAGCAGGAGCTCAGCTCCAGGAGGGGGAATGCCCGCTGGCCTCTGTGAGGTTGCATTCTGTTGAGGTGACTAGCGGCACCCGCCTCCCTTTGTCCTCTAGGTCTGTCCTTATGCCTGGAGCAAAGGCAGCGACAGGAAGGAGCCCACTCCCAGACCTCAGGAAGACTGACGCTGCACTCAGCAGATGACTCGTGCGAGTTCCAGAACCTTCAACAAGAAGAGCCGATCCATCTCAGTTTCTTGAACAGACTACATAAAGAATGAGTTTACAGCGCTTAACCGTTTTTCTATATTTCATCAAGGTCTAGTAAAGCAAACTCTTTTTCACTAAGCACAGTAACTGTTCCACCTTGTCATCACCACGAGCCTGAAGAAACGGAGCCTGACCGGCCAAGCCCATTGAGGCTGGAACCAGACTTTAGCCGTGAAAGCTGTAAACACGTTTTAAACCCCAAACCACTCTGTAACAGTCAGGCTGGCAGGGACGGCAGGTCCGGCTCTTGCACACCGCGCCCGCGCTGGCCCCAGGCCGCCCTCTCAGCGCAGCGCCCGGCCCGGGGGCTCTGTAAACTGCTGTCCTCGCGGCAGCGGTTCCGGGGCTTCCTCTCAGCCCACCATCCAAAAAGCAAGGTTGTGAGGCAACAAAGCTTAAAGCTAAGAAATCACCAGGAGTGGACTCACAAGCAGCGACAAAATAGGAGCCAAAACAAGATCAAGCAAGTGAAAGGAGCCTCGGCGGGGAAAGCCGCCATGTTTCCCCAAACAATACTGGACCTCTGCTGCCCTCTAGTGGACACTAGTCACATCACACCCTCTGCCGAGAGCGCAGAAGCCTAGAGCGGCCTGGAACTGAACTTCCAGATGCTCAAGCTGGTTTTAGAAAAGGCAGAGGAACCAGAGATCAAATTGCCAGCATCCGCTGGATCATGGAAAAAGCAAGAGAGTTCCAGAAAAACATCTATTTCTGCTTTATTGACTATGCCAAAGCCTTTGACTGTGTGGATCACAATAAATTGTCGAAAATTCTGAAAGAGATGGGAATACCAGACCACCTGATCTGCCTCTTGAGAAATTTGTATGCAGGTCAGGAAGCAACAGTTAGAACTGGACATGGGACAACAGACTGGTTCCAAATACAAAAAGGAGTACGTCAAGGCTGTATGTTGTCACCCTGCTTACTTAACTTCTATGCAGAGTACATCATGAGAAACGCTGGGCTGTAAGAAGCACAAGCTGAAATCAAGATTGCCGGGAGAAGTATCAACAACCTCAGATATGCAGATGACACCACCCTTATGGCAGAAAGTAAAGAGGAACTAAAAAGCCTCTTGATGAAAGTGAAAGAAGAGAGTGAAAAAATTGGCTTAAAGCTCAACATTCAGAAAACGAAGAGCATGGCATCTGGTCCCATCACTTCATGGGAAATAGATGGGGAAACAGTGGAAACAGCGTCAGACTTTATTTTTTTGGGCTCCAAAATCACTGCAGATGGTGACAGCAGCCATGAAATTAAAAGACGCTTACTCCTTGGAAGGAAAGTTATGACCAACCTAGATAGCATATTGAAAAGCAGAGACATTACTTTGCCAACAAAGGTCCGTCTAGTCAAGGCTATGGTTTTTCCAGTGGTCATGTATGGATGTGAGAGTTGGACTGTGAAGAAGGCTGAGCGCCGAAGAATTGATGCTTTTGAACTGTGGTGTTGGAGAAGACTCTTGAGAGTTCCTTGGACTGCAAGGAGGTCCAACCAGTCCATTCTGAAGGAGATCAGCCTTGGGATTTCTTTGGAAGGAATGATGCTGAAGCTGAAACTCCAGTCCTTTGGCCACCTCATGAGAAGAGTTGACTCATTGGAAAAGACTCTGATGCTGGGAGGGATTGGGGGAGGGAGGAGAACGGGACGACAGAGGATGAGATGGCTGGATGGCATCACTGACTTGATGGACGTGAGTCTGAGTGAACTCCGGGAGTTGGTGATGGACAGGGAGGCCTGGCGTGCTGGGATTCATGGGGTCGCAAAGAGTCAGACACGACTGAGCGACTGAACTGAACTGAGCTGAAGGAGAAAACACATCTCAACCCATTCTAGGAATCCGGTATTGTGCAGACAGGGACATTATAAGAAAAGGAAACTACAAACCAATGATAGCCCTATGAACACAAAAGAAAAAAAATAATACAATGAAAAAAAGTAATTTTAAGTCAAACAAATCTTTAACGAATCAAATCTTACAACATAAAAATATAATCTGTCCTGACCAAGTGAAGTATATTTCAGGAATGCAAGGTTAGTTTTTATTTAAAAAACCAATCAGTATAATTCACCATACTTTTACATTTAATTTCAAAAAACCATAAGCATCTCAATAGACGTAGTCAAATTATTTTCAAAAGTCCAACTTCCATTCCTCATAATAACTCTAAGAAAACCATACATGGAAGGAACTTCCTCAATCCGTAGAGGATCTCTCCGATAAACCTACTGTTCGTATTACAGTTAGTAGTGGAAGGCTCAATGTTTTCCCCCTAAGATCAAGATCAAGACAAGGATGTCCGTTCTTATAACTTCTCATTTCTTTGGAGGTTCTAGGAAATGCAACAAGGTAAGAGAAATAGATTACATTACAATAAACCCAGGATCAACCAGAGAACATTTACCTAAACTCCCAGCTCATTGTAACGTCTTTCTAGTTTACCTCCAATGTTGGAAGCAACAAGCTAAAATAGTAATAGCTCCCATTCCCTGAAAGCCAACCACAAGCTTGACATAAATTGGCGCTTTGGATATGCTACCTAGACGCTTCATTAAAGCCACAAAAGGGAAAAATAACCTTAGTGACCTTGTTTCACTGATGAGGAAAATGTGACTCACGTATGTTAAGCGGCTTGCCTGCGGTGTTTAGTGAATAGTAATGGTGGGGATTCCAATTTAGATCCATCTGGTTTTAAAGTCCTCACTGAAAGCTAGAATTTTTTTCAATAAAGAAGCTTCCAAGGAATGACCCAAAATCAAATGGTTTCTGCCAAATCTACCCACAAAAGTTTAAGCTCCTAGTTAATATTTTAAATCCTGGATCACTATTAAATTTCATGCCTGTAGTAACTCCTGCCTAATAAAATGGCTGTCTGGACTCTTAGAGTGAGGAAGACTGCCACCGAGTTTGGGCTAAGAGAGAAAGACTGCACTGGATTCTAAGGCAGTCTGTGTTGGTTAGGATTCTCCAGAGAAATAGAACTGATAGGCTGGACAGATAGAGAAAATGAGAGAGAGGAAGAGAAGGGAAGGGAAAGGGGCAGAGGAGGGGAGGAGAGAAGAGATTTTTAAGAAACTAGTTCACATGATTGTGGGTGCTGTCAAGTTCGAAATTCACAAGGCAGGCTGGCGGAGGAGAAACCCTGGCAGGAGCTCATGCTGCAGTTGTGCTCCAGAGGCAGAATTCCTTCCTACCCAGGGGACATGCGTGTTGTGTGCCAAGTCTCTTCAGTCGTGTCCGACTCTTTGCAAACCCATGGACTGTAGCCTGCCAGGATCCTCTGTCCATGGGATTCTCCAGGCATGAATACTGGAGTGGGTTGCCATGCCCTTCTCCAGGGGATCTTCCCAACCCAGGGATTGAACCCACATCTCTTGAGCCTCCTGCTTTGGCAGCAGGGTTCTTTACCACTGGCACCACCTGGGAAGCCTGGGGCTGTAAGCCCTTCTAGTGATTGGATGAGACCCACACACATTATGAAGAGTGCAGAGAGTGAAGAGGAACTAAAGAGCCTCTGGGTGAAGGTGAAAGAGGAGGGTGAAAGGGCTGGCTTGAAATTCAACATTCAGAAAACTAAGACCATGGCCTCCGGTCCCATCACTTCACGGCAAATAGAGAGGAATAAAGTGAAAGCACTGAGATTTTCTTGGGCTCCAAAATCGCTGCAGACGGTGACTGCAGCCGTGAAAGTCAAAGACGCTGGCTCCTTGGAAGGAAAGTTATGACAAACCTAAACAGCATATTAAAAGCAGAGACGTCACTTTGCCAACAAAGGTCTGTATAGTCAAAGCTATGGTTTTTCCAGTAGTCAAGTACAGATGTGAGAGTTGGACCATAAAGAAGGCAAAGAGCCAAAGAACTGATGCTTTCAAACTGTGGTGCTGGGGAAGACTCTTGAGAGTCCCTTGGACTGCAAGGAGAGCCAACCAGTCCATCCTAAAGGAAATCAACCCTGAATATTCACTGGGAGGACTGATCCTGAAGCCAAAATTCCGATACTTTGGCCACCTGATGCGAAAAGCCAACTCACTAGAAAAGACCAACACTGGGAAAGATTGAAGGCAGGAGGAGAAGGGGTGACAGAGGATGAGAGGGTTAGATGGCATCACTGACTCAATGGATATTAATCTGAGCAAGCTCTGGGAGATAGTGGAGGACAAGAAGTCTGGTGTTCTACAGTCCACAGGGTTACAAAGAGTCAGACTCAACTTAGCGACTGAACAACAACAGTCTTATCTACCCAAAGTCTACTGATTGAAATAACTTTCACAGCAAAACCTAGATTCATTTTTAACCAAACAACTAAGCACCGTGGCTCAGCCAAGCTGCCACATAAAAGTAACTATCGCAGTTATTATCAGAAAGACAGGGTGCTCTAGAGCAGTGGGTCTCAGACTTTAGCCTGCTTGGGAATCATTTGGCGGGCTTGTGAAAACACAGACCTAGTAACTCTTCCACACTTTTACATCTCTTGAATCTGTTCAAGACAGACGTTCAGGCAGCGCTGCTGGAGGGGGAAGTGGGGAAATTCCCCATGAGTTGGGGGAGTCCAAGCTGTAGGACTTTTGGTAGGACTTTCATAGAGAGGATTCAGGGAGCAGCTAGACACTCCTTTCACCCTGTGAAGTTCTACGAAACCCTGAATTCCATCCCAAATTCCCGCGATGAAGCTTAAAAGGAAGAAACAAACTTTAAAGAAATAGCAGGTGCCATTGTTAGTATAATCATTATGAATATCCACTATAAAAATAATACTCATCGTGTTTATGCATCTTTCAGGCAGAAATCCAAAACCAGGTCATTAAAGTAAGGTCTCAGTAAGTAAATGAATAAACAAACACACAAATAAAAGTCTACAGCTTCAGCAAAACTGTCCCAATTTGTATAATCTGGAACTGAATGTCACATTTAATTCTGCCAAGCCTTGGCAGGGCCCCTGGCAGGGAACTGCCTGCATTCCATCAAGAAAAGCTGCTTTGGGTGCTAGGGAACCAGGAGTCTTGGTGGTTGGTCGTTTAGTTGCTACATTGAGTGCAACTCTTTTGAGCCCATGGACTGTAGCCCACCAGGTTCCTCTGTCCATGGGATTTCCTGAGCAGGCATACTAGCGTGGGTAGCCATTTCCTTCGCCAGGGGATCTTCCTCACCCAGGGATCAAACCTGGGCCTCCTGCATTGCAGGCAGATTCCTTACTGACTGAGCACCAAGGAAGCCCCCAGTCTTAGTGGGGTCTGACTAGGGTGGCTGGAAGGTAGTGTTCCTTAGGCTGGGCTCATACAGCATGAGTGAAATAAGAGTCACTGGCAAGTCTCAAAGGCAGCTCCCCACCCCCACTCTCAGCCCGGCCCCCACTTGTCCCTCAGCCGATGTTACTAGTGGAAACACGGCCAGCTTATGCGCAAAACAGAGCTACATGTCTTCCCCGTGAAGCTATGATTCCCATTGTATCCAGTGATCAAAGACTCAAAAACCCAACTCTAGGATTCACACTCTCTTTCTTATTATTAATGAATGAACATTTCCTTAAACTTGGAGGCAGAAGATCCGAGTTTAAAAACAGGCTCTGCTCTTGGAGGAATCTGTGATTTGGAGAGGTCAAATCACCCATTTGAACCTTTATTTCTTGGTCAGGAAATAGGACTGACATTCCTGTCTCTGTGTGCCCCACAGGGGGCTTTGCAAGGCATTATCAAGATGGAACTTCTCACACTGTTCAATACACATGGGGCATGTGATCCAAAGAAATCTTCAGACCCAGCTGGCATGGGTGATGTAATATGTCACAAAGGTAAAAATATGGCATAAAGTGTTCATAACCATTCCTCTATCTCACTTTCAGTGGCCGAGTGAATGGGGAAAGAAAGGATCCTGAACTGTGTGGGATGGGAGACACAGAGAGGCCCTGCAGCTGGGGGAGTCGCCCCTGACCCAGCGGGGCTGTGCGCCCCACCACTGCGGCAGCACCTCCAGGGGCACAGAGCTCATCGCTTGTTCCCTACTCTCACCCACATTTGGCCCACCCAGCATGTGCAGTGAGTTCTGCAGGGCGATCAGCTTGCTCTTGTTTTCTATGTCTACTGACGTTAAGGGAGCGCTTGGTCCAGTAACTGCAAGGACCTGTGAGCACTTCTGCTGTTTGCTGCTGCTGCTGCTGCTCCTGCTGCTGCTGCTCTGCCCGCTGCAGTTCCTGGTCATCTTCCAGGTGGAAAGGCTTTGCTCGAATTGCCACCCCCAGTGAGCGCATGGCCGCCAGGGTCGCTGCTCCCGGCTCCAGTCCCCAGAGCTGCAGCTCTCCTGCATGGAAAGGAGACCCTGCCCAGCTGATGCCCTGTGTCTTCAAATCTAGGTTCATTTTTGTATTCAAGGACATACGAAAAGTTGGTCCTTAGAAAGGATCACTCCAAAAGAAAGAAAAGCATACAATTCCCTGATTAATCGGAGCAATAGTCAAAGAACTCCCTGAAACCCCAGTGAGGCCTGATTTATGAGTTTTAGGAGAGACGTCGTCTATCTGACTATGAGAAACAAAGAAACTGGGGAACGCTGGAGTGTTTGTTTGGGCTGGGCCAAGAAGCAGAAAATATCTAAATGAAAACACAACCATCTGAACTTGGCGTTTCTAATGGATCTAATGGCTCGTTTATATTCAAACCACTGACTCCTAATTAGGAAACAAGCAGCGAATTCCAGGGAACGAGGTCCCTTGTCTTTGAGAATGGTTCAGGGATTTCCGGATGGCATGTTGAAAGGTATGACTGTGGACGCAGGTCTGGGGATGGGAGAAAACAAGTGTGCTTGGAAGTCAAATGAGATGCCCCACAGCAAGGTTTGAGTTCCTAGCAGCAGCAGAAAAACAAAACAAGCCCTTGTGATCCCACTGGGTTGAGAAAACAGCCAAGTCACAGGACCCACTCCTGCAAGCCCTGGAGCAATCAACAGCTGGAAAATGTACTGCAACTTGGGAGGGAGCAGCCTGGTGACATTGAAAGCCCAGCTTGGGGGAGTTAGGGTGCCCCCACCATTTCCATGTTGCACACTTAACTGAAGAGAAGGAACATCTGGGAGGAGCCCGGGCACATCTGAGTCGGGTGGGGACAGCTGCCTTCGACAGTGCTCTCCTGCCCAGCACTAACACCCTGACCCGAGCAGCCGCGCCGTTCGCCTCCCTGGGCCTGAGATAGGGGATCACGTTCAGAGAGGCTGCGGTGAGATGCAGAGGAGAGCACGCGGGCTGTGGGAGCAGACACCCTGCGTCCAGATCCCAGGTCCCAGCAGCGCCACATCTAGTTGTGTGGTGCTGAGGGCGGCTCTTGAGCTCCAAGTCTAATTGACCTCCTCTATGAGGTGGTCAGGGGATACCCACCTTGCAGAGGACTGACGACAGCCTCGCGCTTCAAGACTTAGCTGTCTGTACCCTCTTCGGTCCCTGGTTGCTCTCTCGGCTGATCTCAGGGCCCTGCTTCCCTGCGGGCACTAAAGACAGGGCAGTGACTCACTCCTCCTGCCCTACTTATGCCCAGCGTGGCCCCCGGCAAGTGTCCTTAGACAATCACTTCCTAACCACCCGAGGCCCCAAATCCCCCGACCAGAGCTCCAGAGGCCCCTTTCTGCAGCTCAAGGAGTTTCCCCAGGAGCCATCTCCCAGCCTCAAACCTCTGACACCTGGCTGGTTTCCTGGGTTCTGACCACAGTCTCAAGTCTCGGAGATCCTCTCTTTCCACTCTCCTCCCCTTTTCCCCTTTCTTTTGCATTTATCTTTTTGCCTTCTTTGTCTCCTCTCTCTCTTCCCTGTCTCCCTCCCTCCCTCTTCCTCCCTGCCTCCCTTCATCGTCTTCTTCTTGTTCGCAGTGATGACTGATTTGCCTGGCCCTCTGAGCTTTGATTTTATTTTTCCTCCCAAGGACACACTCATCACCTCATTCTTTGCTTCCGAATCCTCCACTCAGGGCCTGGGTGCCTTCAGCCATGCCCCACTCCCTCCCCCAGACAAGATCTGAAAGGTGGCAACCGTGGCGGGCCTCTGATTTGCAAACATAAAGGAGGGAGACGTGGTTTGTTCTCTTGGGTGAGACCCTGGACATCTGCCTGCCCCAGGCCTGCTCCGCGAGCCCGCCCTTCCACGCCGTGGGCACGCCCACACCCCTCCTATGCATCTTCTTCTGTTTAAGTTACCAGAATGGGTCTCTGTTGCTTCCAACCACAGAACTCTCACCACATGAGTGAGAGAGGGCAAGACACCCAGGACAACAAGGAGCACAGGGCTACGGGCCGCAGGGCACCCTGTCTGAGGCTGTTCCAGGTGGTACAGTGAGAACCGATGACTGCCTGAGCTGAAGCAGGAGCAGCTGACTGTGCTGAGAAGGGGTTGGACCAAAGGCTATTAAGAAGGCCAGGAAATGGACTTCCCTGATGGTACCGTGGTTAAGGCCACTTCCAATAATGGAATTTGGGCTCCATCCCTGGTTGGGAAAATAACATCCCATGCGCTGTGTGGCTCAACCAAAAAAAAAAAAAAAGATAACCAAACAGTCTTTTACAAATCCAATTAAAAATGAAAAAATAAAGAAGGCAACCAGGAAGGAACTGGGTGTGGACGATGAGCCCACCACCAGGCTCCCGGTCAGGGCTTTAGACAGAAGTTGAGCAAAGGAAACAAGTGTGAACTGTGAAAACTTCAGCTACTACTTGCTCTTGCCTCCAAGTCCATGTGGATTCACAATTTCTCTCCCTAGATTTGCAGATTTAAGGCCAACATAAGGAAAGTCTTGTTAAATGAAGGTTTGTTCTGATGCCAGGGCCCAGGAGCCAGAAAGGCTCATTGATGTCCAGGGATATTTTCTTCCTTGCTGTCTGCCTAAAGCTGGAAGACTTCTCTGGGTCTGGGGGACTACACAGTTCCCAGGGCCATGAGCAGCACAGGGAATCTGGGAAGACACAGAACACGTGATAAAGCAGACAACACCTATTTCTTCAACCACTGGAAAACAGCCATTGACCAGACCAAGGGGAAGCTGCTGACGCTGGAGGTGCTTAACAGGTGGGATTAGACAAGGTCACCTTTGTAATGACTGAGTGTGCACCCCCTCTTCAAAGCTACAGTGAAGACCAAAGAAAATGGAGGCATGTGACTCAGGGTGAGCCTGGGCACCCCCACAAAGACAGCTGGGAAGTGGTCTTTCGGTAACCAGTGCTAAGTTACTTCAGTCATGTCGGGCCCTATGAACCATAGCCCGCCGGGCTCCTCTGTCCATGGGATTCTCCAGGCAAGAATACTGGAGTAGATTGCCATTTCCTCCTCCAGGGGATCGTCCTCACCCAAGAATCGACTGAACCTACATTGCTTACATCTCCTGCATTGGCGGGTGGGTTCTTTCCCACTAGTACCACCTGGGTGACCAGGGACCAGCCCAAAAGTGAGCTGCCAATGGATTCTGTAATACTGAGACCAAGAAGACCCCCAAATCACATCATCATCTGAACAATGGGGCTAAGGGAGACTCTGAACCAAGAGGAGGGCTGCATTTGCAACACTGGGCTTCTGTACAGTCAGATCACATGGCAGGTGCCCACTCGCCTGGCCTTTGACATCGGGGCCCTAGCTTCAGCTTTCGCAGGCTCCGCCTTCTCTCCTTCGGGCTGTTGATGCGCAAAGTGTTGACAGAGCTCTGATGAATGGTCAAGGCTCGTGGATCAGAACTTCTGTTTCCCATCTCTCTCGCTCTCTTTCCTTCTTCTCCAGAAGTGAGGCATTGCCCCGCAACCTGCCTCCCCACACACAGCAGCAAAAGTCCAAGGAGGTGGCATTCTCCTCCTGCCGGTGGCCAGCTGGACTCATGCAGCTGTTGCGCCTCTGCAGGACTGAGGCCCTCCCCTCCTAACTTGTGGTGAAAAGAGAGGCTGTGTGGGGCCACTTCTTATAAAACCACATGGAGCTGGGCATTCTCTGCTGCTTGGCTCCGCACAGTCTGTGCTTATGCAGCCGGGTGGTCTCAAGGCCTCAGGAGCTCCCCAGAGGTTTTCATGAACCATGGCAAGGACTGTCTTCACAGGTTAGTGCTATTACCCAGATATCCTCGTGATAAAGTCAGCTTCAGAGCCCAAACTGCAATGCACTCCAGGTTCGACCACACAGTATGGAAGAAAAAGTCTTAGACGCTTGGGGAAAACATCACTTCTGATAAAGATGAAGCTAGAAAAGAGTCCCAACAACATCAATGGATATTTTGATTATGTACAACTAACAATGAGAGACAAAAATTGTATCCCTCTTTTCCCATTCTTAGTATTTTTAAATGTACAAAATATAATAAAATTCATAAAATGTCCCTAATCATGACTCCACTGCCATGAGTCTTGTTCACTGATGTTTCTATCTCCATTAAAGTACTCTTCCAAGACTTCTCCATGTCATTTCCCTCAACTCACAGTTGACAATTTATGCTGTCTGCTTCCCCTTCTGCGCTCCCTGACACATTCTGGAATTCAGTCCTGGTTAGAGTCTGTCCTGAGAAGCCTGATAAATAGTGTCTGGCGAATCCCCAGAGATGTCACGATTCTGCTGTTTTAACACAAGCAGCAGCGCATTCACATGGCTCAGAGGAGGGCAGTCTCGTGACTCTTCGGCTCTAATGCCAGCAGGTCCCACCGTTTACAGGGCAATCTGGTACAACATGCCACCAAAACTGGAGCAGCAGCGGCAGGGGCAGACAAGAGTCAGCCTGAATGGGGTTTTTACTGACGTCACGTACATCCTTCCAGCACCAGATCTCTGATTGGTTGATACCAACTGGGGGTCCAACAATCCAATTCAATTCTGACACCAACAACCCAAAATTGATGCTGATCCCACATGTCAAGGGATGTCAAGGGACATCCCACAAGACTGTCCCCACATTAGATGCCAGCTGCAAATGAAGTCCCCAGACCCACCCTTCTACCTGGCTAACTATAGATCGGGGTCCCCCTGACACCCTCAAATACAATTTTATTTAAAAAGATACAAATGGATAACTGATCAGAAGAGAAGCATAGGCAAGGTGTGGGGTGGAGGCTGTGCTGAGCTCCCACACCGTCTCTGGGTGTGCTGCCTTCCCTGTGCCCGGATGTGTTCACCAACCCAGAAGCTCTTTTAACCTCATTTCTTCAGATGTTTTTTTCTTTTTTTTTTCTCTTCAGAGTTTTTAATCCAACTTATTTTTTTAATGTGGGTATGATTGATTAAATTGTGGTCATCACTGATTGAAGTTAATCCCAGACCCTCTCCCCTACTCAAAGGTCAGAAGGTGAGGTCAGGAATTTACTCCTGTAATCACGTGGTTGATTCCTCTGGCAATCAGTCACCATCCTGAGGCTCTCTGGAGCCAAGAATCAATTATTATTATTTATCAATCATAAACTCAGGGGTGGCCAAAAGGGGCTTGTTATGAATAATAAGATACTCCTACCACTATGGGGCTTCCCTGGTAGCTTAGACAGTAAAGAATCTGCCTGCAATGTGGGAGACCTGGGTTCGATCCTTGGGTTGGGACGATCCCCTGTAGGAGGGGATGGCAACCCACTCCAGTATTCTTGCCTGGAGAATCCCCATGGACAGAGGAGCCTGGTGGGCTACAGTCCATGAGGTTGCAAAGAGTTGGACACAACAGAGTGACTAACCACTTCTACCACTAAGGAAATTTCTAAGGTTTTAGGAGCCCTGTGCCAGGAACCAGGGACAAAGATCAAGTCTATTTTTTATTGTAAACACAGTCAGAGCCGGGCTTGAATACCTACACTGTCAGGTATCACCTGAGCAAAGTACTCTCTATGACCATTGGGTTCCTGGTCTGTAAACACTCCCAAAAAGAAGAAAAGTGTTAGTCACTTAGATGTGAATAGCTCCGACCCCATGGACTGTAGCCCGCCAAGGTCCTCTGTCCATGGAATTCCCCAGGCAAGAATACTTGAGCGGGCAGCCATTCCCTTCTCTACAGTATCTTCCTGATCCAGGGGCCAAACCTGGGTCTATTGCTTTGCAGGCAGATATTTTACCATCTGAACCACCAAAGAAGCCCAAACACCCCCAAGACATCCTCAAACTTAAGGGTAGGGTAGGCTGTGAGCTTCAGGAAGAAAATGTGAAAATGCCAAACAAGCACAAGTTAAAACTCTCCACGATGGCATTCTGTTTCGCACCCCGTGCTGCGATGTGCTGTGCTTAGTCACGCAGTCATGACTGACTGTTTGCAGCCCTCCAGACTCCTGTATCCATGGGGATTCTCCAGGCAAGAATACTGGAGCGGGTTGCCATGCCCTTCTCCAGGAGATCTTCCCAACCCAGGGATCAAACCCAGGTCTCCCATGTTGCAGGCAGATTCTTTACTGTCTGAGCCACCAGGGAAGCCCACTTCCCATAGTGTGACTAAAATCGGACCCATCCAGATTTCTCCTCCAAAGCTGTAAGTGTAGATTGCCACACCCACTAGAAAGAATTGTTTGTTAGTTTCTGTTAAGTTAAAGATACATCTACCCCATGACTCAGCAATTCCATTCACAGGTGTTGACCACAAGAAATAAATACCTGTTATCTTCAGAAGAGAACTGTACTTAAATGTTCATTGTAGCTTTCTATAATGAGAGTTCCAGAAAAACGTCTATTTCTGCTTTATTGACTATGCCAAAGCCTTTGACTGTGTGGATCACAATAAACTGTGGAAAATTCTTCAGGAGATGGGAATACCAGACCACATGACCTGCCTCTTGAGAAATTTGTATGCAGATCAGGAAGCAACAGTTAGAACTGAACATGGAACAACAGACTGGTTCCAAATACAAAAAGGAGTATGTCAAGGCTGTATATTGTCACCTTGCTTATTTAACGTATATGCAGAGTACATCATGAGAAATGCTGGGCTGGAAGAAGCACAAGCTGAAATCAAGATTGCCAGGAGAAATATCAATAACCTCAGATATGCAGATGACACCACCCTTATGGCAGAAAGTGAAGAGGAACTAAAAAGCCTCTTGATGAAGGTGAAAGAGGAGAGTGAAAAAGTTGGCTTAAAACTCAACATTCAGAAAACGAAGATCATGGCATCTGGTCCCATCACTTCATGGCAAATAGATGGGGAAACAGTGGAAACAGTGTCAGACTTTATTTTGGGGGGCTCCAAAATCACTGCAGATGGTGGCTGCAGCCATGAAATTAAAAGACGCTTACTCCTTGGAAGGAAAGTTATGACCAACCTAGATAGCTTATTCAAAAGCAGAGACATTACTTTGCCAACAAAGGTCCATCTAGTCAAGGCTATGGTTTTTCCAGTGGTCATGTATGGATGTGAGAGTTGGACTCTGAAGAAAGCTGAGCATCAAAGAATTGATGCTTTTGAACTGTGGTGTTGGAGAAGACTCTTGAGAGTCCCTTGGACTGCAAGGAGATCCAACCAGTCCATTCTGAAGGAGATCAGTCCTGGGATTTCTTTGGAAGGAATGATGCTAAAGCTGAAACTCCAGTCCTTTGGCCACCTCATGCAAAGTGTTGACTCATTGGAAAAGACTCTGATGCTGGGAGGGATTGGGGGCAGGAGGAGAAGGGGACGACAGAGGATGAGATGGCTGGATGGCATCACTGACTCGATGGACGTGAGTCTGAGTGAACTCCGGGAGCTGGTGATGGACAGGGAGGCCTGGTGTGCTGTGATTCATGAGGTCGCGAAGAGTTGGACACAACTGAGTGACTGAACTGAACTGTAGCTTTCTTTCTAATAGAAAAAAAAAAATCTGGAAGTAACAGGTAGTTGAATAAATGAGTTCTGGTATAATAAAAATGGATATAAAAATCCAAATAGATGAATCTTAAATTTTTAAGAAGCCAGACACAAAAAGATACATACCTTATGAGTCCAGAAAAATCAAAACTAATCTCTACAGGCAAATTGATCTTTAGGGACAATCTCTACAAACACAGTGGTTGCTGGTTGAGTGGAGGAGGTGAAGGGAGCTCTGCTGAGAACTGAAAATGTTCTATCCTTTGTTTTAGGTGATGGTTACATAAATACATTTGACAATCAAAATTCTCCGAACTGAAAGCTTAAAATCTTCCATTTTACTGTATATTGGCTGTGCCTCAATTTAAAGAAATCTTTTACAGCTCTGTCTATGAGGATCATGGACCTAGGAACTGAATGGAGTTCTTTCTCTGGGTGGGAAGAGGGTGTGCTCAGTCAATAAGTCGTGTCTGACTCTTTGTGGCCTCAAGGACTAGAGCCCACCAGGCTCCTCTGTCCATGGGAATTCTCCAGACAAGAATACTAGAGTGGGGTACCATTTCCTTCTCCGGGGGATCATCCCAACCCAGGGATCAAACCCCCATCTCTTGATCTCCTGCACTGGCAGGTGGATTCTTTACCACTAGCGCCACCTGGGAAGCCTAGGAAGAGGGGGACTGGGCTATAAACTACAAAGTGGGGCCCATGTCTAACCCTGTATCTCCAACCCTCAGTCCCAGAGTTGAATTCTTTGCCAGAGACTTGCTAAGGGTGTGTTCCCATGCAGACTCTGGATGGGACACCTCTGGTGCCGCCAGCGCTTACCTCCATCTGCATCCAAATCCAGTACAGCTTTACCAAGTGTGCACAAGCCCCTCCTTGTGAGATAAGGAAGTGGTTTCCGTTCAGAGATTTTGTTTTCCTGGGCTCCAAAATCACTGCAGGTGGTGACTGCAGCCAGAAAATTAAAAGACGCTTGCTCCTAGGAAGGAAAGCTATGGCAAACCTAGACAGCATATTAAAAAGCAGAAACATCACTTTGCCAACCAAGGTCAGTCTAGTCAAAGCTACGGTTTTTCTAGTAGTCATGTATGGATGTGAGTTGGACCATAAAGGAGGCTAAGCACTGAAGAATTTTGGTGCTAGAGAAGACTCTTGTCCCTTGGACAGCAAAGAGATCGAACCAGTCAATCCTAAAGGAAATCAACTCTGAATATTCATTGTAAGGACTGATGCTGAAGCTGGAGCTCCAATGCTTGGTTACCTGATTAGAAGAGCTTACTCACTGGAAAAGAGCCTGATGCTGGAAAAGATTGAAGGCAAGAGGAGAAGGGGTGACAGAGGATGAGACGGTTGGAAAGCATCACTGAGTCAATGGACATGAGCTTGCACAAACTCCGTGTCCGTGTCCACAAAGAGTCGGACATGACATGACAACTGAACAACAATCCTGCTTGAGCTCTCTGAGTGGGTATGAAGGTCACTGGCCTGTTCTGACTCTGTGAACAGCACAGCAACCCTGGATAGACTTCAGAAGAAGACAGGTGGTGGAGGGACCCTGGATAGACTTCAGGAGAAGACGGGTGGCGGAGGGACAGGCCACTCCCTCCCTCTTCCTCTTCTTCTGCTCATCAGTCTCCCTGGCCTCCTCTAACACCCTGCACTCCCAGGAAGCAGTGTACCTAGCATGTACATCAAACACCTTGCTGTGCTCACGCTTCTTTTGTTTGGCTAGTTTTCATTTTTACTTTTAATACAGTTTCCAGTTATGTGCTGCAATCAATGCAAGTAGTCTTGTGGGGGCTGGTTATTCAATTTTCAGGTAGTTTAAGAGCTCGTCATTAAACAAAACCATCAAGGAAATAAATTATATAGTCAAATGTAATAAATATTCAAGGCTTCTCATGGCCTAATTAACACACTCCGTCTTACTCTCGCCTCTGCTCTTGAAATCACTTAGTGCGCAGGTAATAGCGGCTGTTGTGCCTCTTCCCAGCACTGCGGTCGGTAACATCTTGCCGGCAGATTGAAATCACCCACTGTGGGAGTATCTACACTACAGAAATTGGCAAATGCTACAAATAAGTTCTGTCCTACTGAAAAGCTGTTTTTAATCATTTACCTGCTGGCCACACTATGGCCCCAGAGCCCTGTGTCCCTGCAGTAACTGTTGATCTTTATGTTGCAGAGTGGTGTGGTCCCTTCTGTGTCTCTGAATGGCCCTGTGGCTGTAGTGTGGCATCTGGAGTGTCAGGAGGAGGTACATGAGGCAGGGCGTTCAGCTGGCAGTCAGTGGCACGCATCAGAGGGCAATCAGGCAGCCCTGGGGTCGGCCACAGCCACAGGGGTGGTGGGAAGTGGGCAGATGAGGGCACTGCTGGGAAGTGGGCACAGCAGGGCTCATGCTGACCCAGGGAGGACTGAAGGGAAACTAGAGCCCCGTCCGCTCCAAGGTTCCGAACTGAGCCGTGGATGGACACTGTTGTCATAGAAGGAGATTAAACTGGGGACCAGGACTGAGAAAAGAGGAGTTCCTTTGAGGTAGGAGATGGATGGGCTCCAGGTTAGACATTTACAACTGGCCACCTGTTTGCACACACGTTTGGGACAAGGAAGACACATGTGCAGAAAGATTCCTTGGGATCTAAAGTGAAGTGCAGTGAAGTCGCTCAGTCGTGTCCAACTCTTTGTGACCCCATGGACTGTAGCCTACTAGGCTCTTCTCTCCATGGGATTCTCCAGGCAAGAATACTGTAGTGGGTTGCCATTTCCTTCTCCAGGGGATCTTCCCAACCCAGGGATCGAACCCAGGTCTCCTGCATTGCAGGCAGAAGCTTTAACCTCGAGCCACCAGGGAAGCCTCAAGGGGATAAAGCCAGGCCCTAATGAGTCTTGCTCCTCCTGGAAGCCTTCACGTCAAGATCGATTTTGGCTGAGGGGTGTGTGCCACCTCAGGGGAAGAGGGTACTGGGACAAATAGCCAGGGGTTACAGAGCAAGGTGATTAGCCTGAGGGAAGACAAAGGCCCGGAGAACTGACCCCTTATAAAGGATTGAAACTTCACAAAGGCACAACTCTCTCTGAGTTCACCCGAGGCCCTTTCCACATGTACTTTTCTTTTCAATAAGCTTTTTGCTTTACCCTTCACCTTCTGCCTCCTCACCTGAATTCATTCTTGACTCAACAGGCAAGGACTAGGGACTCAGACACTAACTGTTGTCTGGCCTTGGCCCCTATGGTCCAGGAGTGTCAGGAGCAGGAGCTCCACCCGTGGCAAAGGTCATGAGGAAGGAGGCTCGGCATACTCAAAGGCAGGATCGAGCCTCAGGAGTCCCCCTGGAAATTCTCGAGCACCTACCCCCAAAACCAGAGTCTGCCTACTTTCTGCTTTGTGCTCTCACCTACACCTCTGACTTTATGGGGGGCTGTCCCCCACTACCTCTCTCTGAAAAAAGAGTTAACTTACAGCTCCAGTTAATAATTCCTGGGTGTGACAGTGTTTCAACCTACAAACTCCTTTGGAAGTCCTCTAGCCTGCCTGAATAGGTTTTTCCGGGCACATGTGATTGCTCAGAGTCTCCCAACTGTGAGAGGCATGAGATGTTCTAAACTGTCTAAATACAGATTCCTTTGAGCAGTTAAAAGATTGATTAGAAATTGTATTGGTGAAGGGTTTTTCACTTGCTGGGCCAATGTTTGCTGCTAAGTCTCCATATCCCTTACCTGCTGTGTCCCTGGCAGTGTATTGATTAATATAATTGGTGTAAGTAGTAGCTTTAATGTTTGTAACCTTGGACCCTTGAGTTAATTCCTTTCTTGTTATAGCCCACTACACCTTTGCCCTATAGGAATGCAACTTTATCTAATGCTTTTGGAGGGTGGTGCCTGACTTTAGAATAATCACCTTTAGAGAAAAATAAGTTTCTTAAAATGTTAACAGGCCTCTTGGTCAGAAGATGATGCAAATCACCTAAGCTTTTGCATATGATAAGTTTGCAGGAAGAAAGCCTGGCTTACTGCATGACTCTACCCCTTCCCCCATTATCCTCTATGCATAACTTAAGGTATAAAAACTACTTTGGAAAATAAAGTGTGGGCCTTGTTCACTGAAGCTTGGTCTCCCCGTGTCGTTCTTTCTCTCACCTTCTGGCTGAATTATTCAGCCTCTTTTCTCCACTGAATTTCCTCACTGAGCTATCCTTATTTCAGCCTCTTTTCTCCACTGAATTTCCTCACTGAGCTATCCTTATTTAACCACTCTTCATATCCTTAATTAACGTTTAATTAAGCAATTGTTTCCTGATCCTCACCAACGCCATCCCCACTTCGAACTCCCTGGATCCACTGGGGCTGGACCCCAGCACAGGAGTTAGAACTCCCGTTTCAGAAGACTAAGTTCTTCCTTCCAGCTACTGCTTGCTGCTTCTTGCTGTAAACTGCCTGCTTACTACTGCGTGCATCCAAAATCACCTTTGAGCTGTTTTAAAACAGAACCAATGACAACTCACTCTGGTATTCTTGCCTGGAGAATCCCATGGACAGGGCAGCCTGGTAAACCACAGTCTATGGAGTTGCAAAGAGTCGGACACGGCTAAGAAACTAAAGAGCAGCAGCAACAGAAACGGGTGGCACCCGTGACCCTGAACCCAGGTGTCCGCCAAGCAGAGCTTGGAGGAAAGGTGTTCGAGTCCTTTGCTAACAGATCATTTCCCCTTGCTCAGCGTGTTTTCACCTTGTTTTACAACCTGAGTGTCAGAGCTGGAAGAATGCTTGTGACCCTCAGACCCTCTCACCTCATTGAACAGATGAGATCATTAGGAGGTAAGCAGATCCCAAACCTGTCCCTCCCAGGCCAGCCCTACCACCCCAAAACACCCCAAAACTGGGGGTTGGATGGGGTCTGTGATCAGCCTTTTCCTGTTCAGCAGGGGACGATGTGATTTGCCATTAACTTTGACAGGACAGGCCCCTGTGTTGGAGACAGGAGTGAAAGTGAAGATAAAGCCTCAGCCCTGGGGAGCTACAAGCATGAGAAGAAGCGCAGATGGGAGAAGAAAGCCAGGGCGGGGGCTGAAGGCAGAGCCAGCTTTCACCTCCTGCCCAGAGAGCCCCAGGCCCTGGCTCTCAGCCGCCCTGAGAAGGACAGGGAGAGCTTCCACTCTGGCCCAGAACTGGGAGGCAGAAGAGCCTGAATACAGCAGGAGCAAAGCAAAAGAAGAGGGCTCCCCTGTGTAGGTATCGAGGGGAACTGGGGCAGGGTCAGGAGAGGGGAAGCAGGAGGCTAGGAAGAATTCCAGCTCTTGAAGTGGGCGACTCCAAGAGGGAGGCCCTGCAGCCATCAGGAGGGCGCTGTTGCTCAGAGGGCAGCTCTCCAGAGGATGTTTATCCTGGTTTGGAGCATGAAAGATTTCATACTCAGGGGGTCCCTACTCGCCCACCCAGACAGAGCACAGGCAGCAGAATCAGAAGGATGAGAGGCACTTGCTCTTGTTCCCTGCCCTCTCAGACGACTGTTACTGTACCTTCACTTGGTCTCAGCGTCCATGGGCGCTAGGCATCACTGCAGGCATAGGGAATACCAGGGTGAGTGACCCCACAAAGTCCCTGCCCTGAGAGAATGCATATCCCAGTGGAGGCGAGACAGTACACGGGCCTACAAATGAGAAGACGTATGTCTGTGTTCGGAAGAAACAAAAGGAGAATAACAGACCTGGCGGATTCCCTGCGCTCTGTTCACTCACCTGTAAAGTGGGACTCATGTCTCCCCGCTAGGGCCATGCTGCAGCACAGGTGGGGAGTGCTGGGGTCCACGCCCCCCAAGGGGAGGCGGGTCAAGTGAGGCGAATTCAACCCCTGTTGCTCTGGCTTTTTTTGTTGTGATCAGTATGTACAAAACTCACCACGGTAAGCACTTTCATGTGGCATCAGGTACATTCACAGTGTTGTACACCCATCAGCACCATCCATCCCCAGAATTTTTTCATCATCCCACAGAAACTGAAACCATTAAACAACTCCACACTCCTCCTGCGCCCAGCCCCTGGCAATCTCCAGTTCACTGTCTCTATGAATTTGTTTGTTTTAGGGCCTCATGAGAGTGGAATCAATCATAGAGTTCGCCCTTTCATGTCTAACATTTCCCTTAGCTTCACCTAGAAGAGGAATCACTGGATCATACAGTAACTCTGTGTTTGGCTTTTTGAGGGAGCTCTCTTTTCCAAAGTGAGAGCACCATTTTCCATTCCTATCATCAGTGCACAAGGGCTCCAGGTTCTCTACATACAGCCTATGCCTATTATTTTCCTTTGTTTTCTAGTAATAGCCATTCAAGTGAGTGTGCGGTGGTCTTTTGCTCTCTTTTACATTATGGCAATAAATACTGTCAGATTGTTCCCTGCACACATGCTCACAGCATGCCTGCTCCGTGCATCAGTCATTTATAGTTTGTCCAGGGCTGTGTGCACCAGTCTCTACACTCTGCACTTTACGGGTAATTTAAGGCATTGCCAAAGGCAATCCCAAATGCATAACTGTCTCTACGTTCCCTTCCACAGAAAAAGAGGTAAAGAGGACTGGCAGCCTGTGTAGACAGCTTGCTATTGTGTCACTGTCAGGCCCAGGGTGTGTAAGAGCCAGTTCCAGCTCTCTGCTCCCCCCTCGCCCCACCACTCCTGCACACAGTAAACCCAGTGCCCGGGAGGAAGGCAAGGACAAGGGCAGCTCACCCAGGCTTTGCACTCATATTTATGGTGCTCTATTTCAAAACAACTGGAACCGATGTGAGAGGGTAAGGAACAGGCCAAATATAGAGCCTTGAAACAGACAGACTCTCCAGGTCCCCCAGATCTGAGCCTCCGTGATCCTCAAGCTCAAACAATAAATAACACGTGTCCTGGAGCAGAACACACAAGTGTAATTTATATCTCAAAATCCAAGCAAGTTCCAAACAGCAGCCAAGCCTACAGATATAAATCCCAACTCATTCATAAGCTGACATTCCATGGTCTGAAAAAATACAATGAGCAAGAAGGTGCTTTCCTGGGTAAGAGTACACACGGCCAGGTCTTGAACTCCCAGGGAGGAGCGCTTCCAGGGGCTTTGTCAAGAACAAGGCAGTGACCAAGGGGAAATGTCCATGTCCTTGGCTACAGATCGTCTTCACATTCAGCAGGTTTTCATCTCGTTTCACAGTCTCAGGGTAACAAAGCTGGGGGACGCTGACGACCCTCAGACCCTCTCACCTCATCACATGGATGAGATCACTGAGGCCCAGCTTTCTACGAGGTAAGCAGCCCCAAGCCTGTCGCTCGCAGGCCAGCCTCTCGGCTTCAATACATCCTCCAACATCTCTTAAGGGCAGCACCCCCCCTTGCTCAAATGGGCAACTCTGAGATCATTGTTGACAAATCTGTTTTGTTTTTCTTTCAAACTGACATTTGATACCCAGCTGATTCTTTTATCAAGAGAAAAACACTGACATGCCAAGGGGTGGGCGCGAACATGAGACCGCTTCACTGGAAGCATGGAATACATCATTACGCTATGGCGGGCCCCAAAGGAGAAAAGCCAAATGCTAATCATAAAGCAACTGGAAATTGAAACTCCCACTGTGAGATAGGAGAAACTTTCTCAGAATAAGGCAAAGCCAGCTCCCTAGAGGTACACACACACCCAAAAGCTCCGGGACCAGAGAAACAGAGCCAGCCCATGGGGAGACCCACAGCTGTCCTGAGGGGCAGCTGCTCCTCTGCTCCTGAGTGACCTGTGCTCAGGGTTCCCTCCCAGCTCTCATACTGGGGTGTCCCAGAGCCTTTCTTCTGCTACAGGTTTCCTTGGTTTGGACAAGAATAAGAGCCAGTTTAACAGAGGACAAATAAATATTCGCCGAGTACTGCCCCATGCCAGGGCTGGGCTGGGGGCTTCATGTCTCAAAATTAAAAGGTGAGGACCTCCCTCCCTACAGAGGGAGGTTGGAGCTGAATCTCGAGACCACACACAGCTGGCAGAAACAGCTCTGTGCCCATTAGACCCGGCCTCCAACCCTGGCTGATTTCTAATGCCAAAAAGCCCAGGCTGATCTCCTTGGGTTTAGGGCACTGAGGCAGGCTGCTCATTTTGTTGTTGCTGTTGTTCTTTTCTTTCCCAATTGATTCTAATGTGCAGTCAGGATTGGGCTTTCCTGGTGGCTCAGATGGTAAAGAACCTGCCTGCAATGCGAGAGACCAAGGTTTGATCCTTGAGTCAGGAAGATCCCCTAGAGAAGGGAATGGCTACCCACTCCAGTATTCTTGCCTGGAGAATTCTACAGTCTACGGGGTTGCAAAGAGTCAGATATGCCTAAGCAGCTAACACTTTAGCGTTAAGATAGACAGCCACGGTCAGACCAGCAGTTCTCCATGTTACCTGCACATTAACGTTACCCAAGAAGCTTAAAAAAAAGGTGCTGAGCCTGAGTCCCTCCCACCCCCAACCTCCCTGTGATCTGCTTGAATTGACATGAGGTGACCTGGGCATCAGGATGTGTAAAAGCTCCTCAAGATGATTCCTCTGTGCAGTCAAGTATAAGATCCAATGTTTTAGGTGGTACTTAGGGGAAAAGAGTCTGGGTTTCTCAACAAGTCCAAGGATCCCATTAGCTGGGTGCTTAACCCTATTCTCCAGGATCAAAGTCTCTGGTTTCACCTGTTCCTCAGACACCCTTTCACACAGAGAACCCTGCAGCCAGCACTGCAGAGCTTCAGCCAGCCTGTGTCCTTGCCCGGAGCCCCGTCTGAGGCTCTTCCCCGCACCTCAGTTCCCACATCCCCATGTCGCGAGCACAGCTGGCATCCCAGAGACCCTGCAGAGGCTTTTCAGTTCCTCCTAGCCAATTTTCTGGGTTGTGTTACTTATTCAAGGCATCAGCAGCATGACTGCTGAGGAGATGAAGCACAGTCCTCCAAGGAGTCCCCAGAGTGACTGAGAAGCACTGGCATCCTAAGAAGCCCTCACTGGCCATCATGCACAAGGCAGAGAGAGTCCAGCCCAGGTGCACAGCAAGGCTGGAAGGAAGGCTGAGCTGGAGCCCAGGTCTCAGCAGAGCCACCCGCAGGGCTTATTAAGCCAGCCTGGAAAGAGGCTTGAGGATCACATGGTGAGGCATGTGGTGGATATCATCTTCAAGAGGAGGAAGGGGCCTGGCCCCACCCGGCCTCCTTCCCAGCCAGGGACAGAGCCCCCCGAAGCCAGCAAGGAGTTTCCTGTCCCCTGGCCAAGCATGGCTGATGTGGCCCAGCAAGTCTCAGACAGGCATGTCAGTGGCTGTGGGTGATGTGGGGCTGGGTCCGTTCAGGGCAGTGTCCTCTCTCACCAAGGCCTCCACACCTGTGACTTCAAGTGCTTCCTGGAAACCACTTCTCCTAAGGAGTCTCCCTGGACAAGACCAGCCCTCTCATTTCTCTCCCAGGGCACTCAGATCATGCAGCTCTTCTAATTGTTAACTGTATACAACTTCATTCTCTTCTGTACCACCTAGCAGTGGGCCTTCCATATATAGGCTTTCTGTATATTTTATTGACTGGTACATAATTCCAGTATACTTTTAGATTAAAGAATCAATTATTTAGCAACATGCATACTGTGGTGAAAAAATGTTTTTCTGTACATGCTTAACTATATAACTTGAAGGATTTACTGTAGTATGTTAGATTAAACAATCTGGAAGGAGGTACTTTCTTAATTTTTATCCCTATTTCTTTTTTCAAAATGCATTTTTATTTTTGTCCAAGTAAAAAAAAGTAACCAGGCTTAATTCAATTCAGTTCAGTTCAGTCGCTCAGTCATGTCTGATTCTTTGCGACCCCATGGACTGCAGCACACCAGGCTTCCCTGTCCATCACCAACTCCTGGAGCTTGCTCAGACTCACGTCCATCGAGTCGGTGATGCCATCCAACCATCTCATCCTCTGTCATCCCCTTCTCCTCCTGCCTTCTATCTTTCCCAGTACCAGGGTCTTTTCCAATGAGTCAGTTCTTCGCATCAGGTGGCCAGAGGACTGGAGTTTCAGCTTCAGCATCAGTCTTTCCAATGAATATTCAGGAGTGATTTCCTTTAAGATGGACTGGTCGGATCTCCTTGCAGTCCAAGGAATTCTCAAGAGTCTTCTCCAATACACAGTTTGAAAGCATCAATTTTAAAAAAGATTTACTGAGCACAGCCCTGCCTATCAGAACAAGACCCAGTTTCCCCCCAGGTCAGTCTCTCCGCATCAGGAAGCTTCCATAAGCCTCTTATCCTTACCCATCAGAGGACAGACAGAATGAAAACCACAATCACAGAAAACTAATCAAATTGATCACATGGACCACAGCCTTGTCTAATACAATGAAACTATGAGCCATGCCGGGTAGGGCCACTCAAGACGGATAGGTCATAGTAGAAAGTTCTGACAAAACATGGCCCACTGCAGAGGGGACTGGCAAACCACTTCAGTATTCTTGCCTTGAGAACCTCATGAACAGTATGAAAAGGCCAAAAGGTATGACACTGAAAGATGAACTCCCCAGGCTGGTAGGTGCCCAGTATGCTATCAGAGAAGAGTGTAGAAATAACTCCATAAAGAATGAAAAGACAGCCAAAGTGGAAACAGCTCCTGGCTGTAGATGTGACTGGTGATGAAAGTAAAGCCCAATGCTGTAAAACACCCAGCTTAGTAAGGGCACGAAATAATCAGAGCCTTAGAGCTGCAGATAAAAGCGATAGCAACAATCAGCGATTTGTTTCTCTGATTCCTCTCCCCGATTCCACTGCCCATAGACAAATGCTGTCAACTCTTCTAGAAAATTCTTCTGATAGACACTTTCGAAGTTTTGGGAATATTCTTGTTGCAGCTTCTCATCAGTCAGCTGTAGACATGAACTTCTGGCATCCTCATCACCGCCTCTCCTCCCAGCTTCCTAAAATATGATCATTCCGGACACTTGTTTTCTTCATTTCTGAGAAATCCTCCTGTGCCGTTTCTTCAGTACTCTTTCCCCTTTGGTCTGTATTTCTGGAACTTCTATAGAGAAGTAGATACACCTTAGCCTTTCTCCTTTATTTCTCTGTCTCTCTCTTTTGTTCTATTGATTTTAGATTCCGACTGGTCTATCATTTCGTTCCGTTATTTCATTTGATTCTGTTTTCTTTTCTTTTCAGAATTCTGTGCTCTGGCTATTTTTCCATTGTGCTCTGTCCTTGTTTCGTGGATGTATCATCTTCCCACAGATCTTTTAAGATGGTAATCATCAGGCTTACTGGTTTCCGCCTCCGGCACTGTCCACACCTTCCCTCTGTGTATTTTCTTTCTATTTGTCTTGGGCCCTCTCTGTCACATTGGAGCCTTCCCCAGATAACCCATGGCCCTGTGTGGTCCTCATATCTCGGACAAGGTCCTGCAACCCTGACTGGGAGTTTTCTGTGGAGATTTCAGGGGCTTGTGGGTTCCACCAGTAGACCATTAGATTTTTGGTCCCCTGAAAGTTAGTGCCCAGACCTTCTCTGAGGCTGTTCGTACTCTCCAGAAGGAGCCCTCCAGCTGCCTGTCTGGGGGGTATAGGTCTGCCTGCTGCTGTTCTAGAGTCAGGGAGGAGAAAAGAGCTGAAGGGCCCACAGCTCAGCACAAATCTGACTAATCCCTGTCTTCTGTCCTCCGCTTTGCCTAGCCTTCCAGGGCCTTCCATCGCCACCATCCAGTTCATCTGGAGAAGAGGCCTCTGGTTTCTGTTGCATGGAGAAACGGGAGAAGGGCAGGGCAGAATGGAGGGAAGGGGGTGCCCAGATGATAGGGGAAGGACCCACGAGTCCAACTGCTCAGTTTACAGAATTTCAACTACCTACCCGCCTTTGGGCCCACTCCTGAGCCCTGCTCTTTGGTTCTTGGTGTCTCTGCATGTTGAGCCCCTCAGGGATTTGCAGGGTAAAAGATACACTGTTGACAGGAAAAACCCACTGCAGGCAAGTAGCTCGAACCCTTCCATGTTCTGAAAAGTCAGCCACCATGACTCCATCCTTCACTTGAATCCCCCTCTCTGCTCTTACCTTGTGTTCTTGCAGTGAACACCTTTTTTAAACATTCATTTATTTGGCTGAGCCTTGAAGGATCTTTTAGTTGTGGCTAATGGGATCTAGTTCCCTGACCAGGGATGGAATCTGGGTCCGCTGCATTGGGAGCATAGAGTCTTAGCCACTTAACCACCAGGGAAATCCCAGAATGAACACTTCTGAAATTCTCACACTCTACTTTGATGGGAGCAGGAGCTGCAGAGATCAAAAACAATTCATTCATCAGCCAGGCTCTAATCACATGGACTTTCAAGGATGAGTATGATGGTGATGAGGAGGAGAGGCTGTTGCAAAAGCAAACATGCAGAGAGAACAGCACAAGGAGGCAACGTGGAAGTGTGTGTCTGGTGGGGCTGAGGCTAAGAGCCCAGACTGTCCGGAGAAAGAGAGGAAGGGAGGGGCCAAAGACTCAAGAGATGGCATGAGGCAGCTTACAGAAGGCCTGAGATGCTGGCCTGAGGAGTTTCGACGTTATTCGTTAGGCAGTAGAAAATCTTTGAGGGTATTAAGCAAAGTCATAGCTTGTAAGATCTGCAATCTCCACCAACAACTCAGGCACAGGATGGAGGCTGGAAGACCAGACAATGACAATTATCTGAGCAAAAAAGAGTGAAAGCTGAGCTCAAACAGGGCTAGGAGCAGCAGACACGAGGATGAGATGAGAAGCAATCATGGTGTAAAACTGGAAGAACTGGAGACAGAGGGAGGGGGGTTCTCAAAACAGATGTGCTAGCTTTGGTGACTAGCGTGATAATGAGGCTAGTAGCCAGGATGTAAAAATCAGGGCACAGGAAAATAATGGGGTGGAAATACTAAGTTCAACTTGGGACATAGCAAGTTTGACACATAGGTGACCAATATACAGGCGGAAGTTTACCTAAGGAAAGGAGGCTTGGGCCAGAGGCCCTCCCAGGGATTAATCTCATACTGGTAACACTCAAGCTATGAAATTAGAGAGAATGGAGAGGGGATGAGAGAGAAGAGGGTTCCAAAGAATGTATTAGTTAATTCTTGGTGAGTAAAAGATTACCCTAAAACTTAGCAACTTGAAACAACACACTCAGCTGGGTGAGTCTAGCTGGAACCTCTTAAGATTATGGTCAAGCTGACAGCTGGGGCCACAGTCATCCATCTGAAGGTTCAGCTGGGGCGGGGGATTTGCTTCTAGGCTCACTCATGTGGCTGCTGTGGAGGAGGTGCTGGTTCCCCAACATGTGGCCTCTCAGTGGATCTCCTCAAGACACAGCAACTGTCTTCCCTGAGATAGAGAAAGTGGCCAAGGCAGTGTCTCTTATCACCTAGCCTCAGGCTGACGCACTACCACTTCTGCCATATCCAGTCACACAGACCGACCCTCCCGACGCAGGAGGACACACTCCAAGGCGTGACTACCAGGAGGGGAGATCGCTGAAACCGTTCGGAGGCTACCAACCACAGATCACCCCAGGGAAACAGAAAAGAGGACTCAGCCAAGGACACATAAGAAAAAGAAAGTACACAAGCCCTAACGCAGGAAGGAGGATTGCCAAAGGCTGACGTCACAGGGAGCATTTCCAGTAGGAAGGATGTTAATAGCTTCAAAAGCTGAAAAAATCCAAGAGGTGGAGCTGATAGAACACAGCCATTAGGCCGCTGGATCTGGTGGCCCGCTGCCAGGCCGACACAGTGGCAGTGACATGCACCCGGCTGGGAGCCACATTTTAGTAGGTGGACAAGGAAACAAAACGCAAAGAAGTAGTGGGAGGGGGTGGTCATTTGAGGCCACTCTCAAAAGCCTAGGTGGTGCAGGGAGGAAGGACTGCATGTGGTTTGCAGGGGGAAGTAGTGCCTCATAGGATAGCTTTGTTCTTGGCTGTAGACGAGTAGGTGGGAAAGGCGGAGGCAAAGAGGAAGATACAGGTCCGAGGTCCCAGGGGACTCGTGAGTGACAGCACGGGTGTGAGGATTAACCCTTGCACCTCCACTGGAAGGAAAGAACAGGTGAGGGGGAGGATACAGGTGAGCGGGAGGATGCCGTTAAGAGGAATGCAAGGGTTCAGGGGTGCAAGTCTGAGGGCCTGTTTTCTTCGGCAGACGCTGAAATGAGGGGCGAGGTGACAGGGCAACTGACGAGGTCAAAGGCTTAGATCAGCTCCAGACTTGTCTCCAGGCCCAGGCGCTCTCGGGAGTTATGCCCTGAGCCTCCTAGTGCTTTGCTGAGGCTTCTGCAGTCTTGACAGATGAAGGTCCGTGTACACCCGCATTTCATCTTCCCCTGACTTCTCATGCTCCCCAGGGCCATCCCGAGCATCTGGAATTTGTGTGCTGCTATTATTGGTGCACAATTTATGGCTACCCTGCACGATGGGGAGTCCTGAGAAGCACCCCTTTATAGCAACACACAGACGCTCTCGACGAGACCCAGGGTGAGCTGCAGTCCAGCACCGGAGGCATTCATTCCCATGCACTGTCACTGGGAGGACAGTGTGGACAGCTTCACCATACCCACCACTGCTGCCTGGGATCCAGGAGCAGCGAGGAATTAACACCCATCTTCCACCCAAAGCCCTCCTGAATGCTCTGCCCAAGGGTACTGGGATGGTCTCCTCTCATCCGCGGCAACTGTAAAACCAGACAGGGCGACAGAAGGGGTCCAAGCCGAGACAAGCAGACTAAAATTCCCCTCACTTCTGTTCTCTGTAGGCTTCAGCAAATGCACTTAACCCAACATGACTCCGCTTCCTTGTCTGCAAAATGTGAATAATAATAATAAGATTGTGTATATAGCATTTTGGAGAAGGCGATGGCAACCCACTCCAGTACTCTTGCCTGGAAAGTCCCATGGATGGAGGAGCCTGGTAGGCTGCAGCCCATGGGGTCGCGAAGAGTTGGACATGACTGAGTGACTTCCCTTTCACTTTTCACTTTCATGCATTGGAGAAGAGATGGCAACCCACTCCAGTGTTCTTGCCTGGAGAATCCCAGGGATGGGGGAGCCTGGTGGGCTGCTGTCTATGGGATCACACAGAGTCCTACACAACTGAAGTGACAGCAGGGATATAGCATTTAGCCCAGTCCCTGGAATACTGTTCATACTAAGCAAATGCTCGTTATAATTATAATAATCATTGACATCATCACTGGTTTTCACAGCCCTGGAGTCAGGACTCGGATTATGGTAAATTCCTTTCTTTTTGTTTGGCCGTGCCATATGGCACGTGGGATCTTAGTTCCCCAAACAGGGATCAAACCTGCACACAGTCTTAACCCCTGGACCCCCAGGGAAACCCCACGGTAACTTTCTGGAGTCAACTAGCCTTCCTATGGCCGCAACACACAGGGGCTCTGGTTGGTGCAGCATGAAATGAAACAATATGGTAAGCAAAGCCCTGGCTGAGCCCTGTCGTCTCAGATAGCAGCCTCTCCTTTCACCCTGGTTCTCCATGATGGCAGGGCCAGGCTGTGCCCCAGTCTGGGGTATCATTGGTTCAGTGCGTAGGACCCCATGTTAATGAGCCTACATAGGGTGGGCCATGGTGCAATCACTTTGTTCACTTATGCATTAGCCTCCATTTCCTGGCATCTGCTCTGGACAGGCCCTTCTGACACAGCACTTCTGATCCCCTAGTAAGACCCATTTTACAGATAAGGAAGTCAAGAGAATAAGGAATGTTCCAGGCCACACAGCTGTTAGGGGCAGAAATGAGTTTGGAAACTATCCTGGCTAGTCCCCACAGTGATTCTCTTCCCTGGCCACGCATTCAGAGCCCATGGTAGGTGGGCAGAAGAGGAACTAGGTGAGGCAGGAAGCCCCAGCTCTCTTCCTTTGAATCCTAGGAGATGCCCCAGTCACTTCTCACAGTCCCTGTCTTGATTCTTTCAGGCATCACAGCCACCAGCCCCTGGGTCTGAATCCTCCAGTCAGTGCTTGAAAACTTCCCACTCTGTCACCTCCCCCCACCAAGTAGTCACGTGGCTCCAAGGAGCCCATTATCTCCTGCAGCAATTCATCCTACCAATGGGGGAAGGATGGTGAGAACACCTTCCCCTACTTGGAGCTAAAAGCTTCCCCACATAATTTCCATCTGCTAGTGCGAGCTTAGACTCTCCAGGATGCAATAACAGGCAAAACAATGTTTTCTCTTTGCGAGATCCGGGTCACACCATTGTCAGGAGCAGCGGGGTCCCTAGCACAATGCTCCTTAGACCTCTGTAATCTGAGACTCCCTTTTTGTTGCTCCCTGTACTTTTCCACACTGTTTATGCTCGTTCCTCAGCAGTCCTTGTTTCTGTCCCGCCCCCTTCTTGGCTTTTCATAGGCTCCCTGGGCGGTCCCACTATTTCCCCAGGAATTGCCCCTTCTCCTTGTCCTACGGGTCCATTTGTGACTACCAGGTCAGACTCGGATGTCTCTGCCTTCTCAGCCAACTTCTATTTTAGTGTCTCCGACCCCTGGCTCCTGGCAATCTTTTCTCTAAATTCAGAGTTCTAATCTGGCCCAACCAGATTTCTCCCTAAACCATAACCCTCTCCTCCATCCCTCTAAAGGACCAAGACCCAGTGAAGAAGGGAACCTTGAGGGATGGAAGAACATTCCTAATGCTCAGTGCCATTAATTTCCAGTCTCTCCCAATCTAAGCCCAGCTCACAAACAAAGAGCTTCCCAAAAAAAAGGCTTGGAGAGCCATGAAACCTAAGTCAACCGGCTACCAACAAGGAACAGGTAAATTCAGCAGCTCCATAAGGACGTTCGACGCCCTGCTCTGCTGGGTCTGCCCTTTGCCTCATCCCCTCATCACCAGCGAGCTGCCCAGCCAACACAGGCATATCCAAAGGGAGAGAATGAAGCCCTTCCACCCCTGGGTTAAAGTGAGGGGCACTTTCCCAGCAGCTCATCAGTACATGCCCCTTCCAGGCTATTTGACCAGACTTGGCTTCCATATTCGTTCCTCAGCATCTATGAAGAGGAGGCTGTAACCGGGACCAGTGGGCTGAACAGACCCCACCAAGGCCTGGAAGGACTCCATGTCTTCTGAGCATGGAGGCACCAGATTTACAACATCACTGCTATTATCAAGGAAGAAGCAAGATGTGCTGTGGGGCCAGCCAGAGCTTCCCAAGCTGCTCAGGGAGAACAGGCTCCTCAAGCACATGAGCCTCAGGGTGCTGACCCCAGCCCCCAGCACCTCCACCTGTGCAATTCAGCATGTGCCACAGAGATCCAGGTATCACAGCAGAGAGCCATGCAAGTGCCAAGACCTCTTTAGATTGGGAAGTTTGGAGTTGTCTGCCACTAAAACACACAGTCAAGCAACAAAAAAAATTAATATATATGTAAAATCATACTTTTTTTTAACCTCGGTCTTAAAGATCACATGAACACAGAGGTTCTTAAACTCATTCAAAGTGGGAAAGGAGTGTGAAAAATACGAGTTCTTTATGAAATCTTGGTCAAGTTAATCAAGTTAAAATAATTTAATAGAAAGAATATTTCTTATATGAGGGTACATACATTTTCAACAAAGAGAAAAGCAAAGCAGACTCTGCCTGAGTTTTCTATTGTTACTAGGATTTGGTCTGGGTTTTGGTTTTTTGTTGTTGTTTTTTTGGAGTATAGTTGCTTTATAATGTTGTGTTAGTTTCTGCTGTACAGCAAAGTGAGTCCGCTCTACAAACACATATATCTCCTTTTTTGTTGTTGTTGTTGGATTTCCTTCCAATTTAGGTCACCACAGACCATTGGTTTGAGGATTTTTTTTCCTCCTAATTTAGTGGTTGTTTTTGTTGTCTATCCCACAGGGGCAGAGGCATAAAATATTTCAGGAAAATGTCTGGAAGGAAAATGAAGACTTGATAGAATTTGATCTATGTCAGTTAGTAAATTAAAAATTAGTAAAAGCCCACCATTGTCCAGTTTTAGAAGACTGTCTCCTCCAAGCCTCCCTCAGAACATGTTTTGAGGACCATCAATCCAGGCAAACACTCTAATTTGTTTTCTGCAAAAGTTACCAAGGCACACGCATATCTTTGGGCTTCCCCAAGGTCACTCAGTTAATTATTGACATAGAAACTCACCTCCCAAAGAATCATAGTAATTTCCCACATCACCTGTCGGGGATACATATCAGGGATGAAGAAAATTCTGTGTGTGGCATGGGCCTGAGCTAAGCATGTCTGGTCAGAGTCCAAACATGCCACAGACTTGAAAGCTTTCTAATCCACCTATGTGCAGAAGAATAGAAGCTTGGGACTCCTTTTAAAAGTTGTTTCTGGGATTTAAAGACATATGCCTCTCTCCCATACACACACACAAACACAAAGCTGCCTGCACATAGTCAGCACCAGACACTGACTCTCAGACCCTCAGGCTTGAGGCCCAGGTGTGACTCTCTCTGGGCCCTTCTGCTGCCCAGTAAGGAACAGCCTGGGCTGGCTCCTCCGCTGACTCCCTCCTCCCAGCCAGAAACAGTTAATTGCCAGCTCTAGGCTGCCTCCAGCCCAGCCCTAATCGGCCTGATCTCCAGCGGCCACGCTGGGGCCGCGGCAGCTCCAGACCAGGCCCTGGCTGTGCTGAGCGGTGAGGGCATTCTTCCAAGGTAATGATTAAGCCGAGCACCTGGCAAGCTGGGAAGGTGAGCACTATTCACACCTCGGCCAGGCTGAGGTGGCCTGGACTGGTTTGGGAAGGCAGGGCCCCAGGGTGCACAAGCCCAGAGCTGGCAGCCACAGCCTCCCGCTGCACACAGGCAACCTGGAGCCTCTCGGGCCAGAGCTTCCACTGCCCGCCCTGCTGGGACCCTGCCTCGCCCGGGCACCATGAAGCAGCAGGTGTTCTGGACGGGGCTGGAATACACCTGCCGGCTCCTGGGCATCACCACCGCTGCAGGTAAGACCCTGCCTCCCACTCCGGCCCCCGAGCACGGGGCACAGCACACAGGGCTGCCCAAGGGGCTGGCGCCGGCCATGGAGGTGGGCAGAAACACCTGGCCACATCTTCACCTTCTTCCCTCAAACCCCAGAAATGGCTCTTCAGGGCAGGGGCAGATGCAGTTGGGTGAGCCTGGGGCTGGGATCCAGGGGCACGGTACAGAATCTCGGCTTGGCCACCCGCCATCCATGTGACTTTGGGAACCCTCAGCATTGTCATCTATGAAATGAGTTGAGGGAGCGGCCCCCCTTCCTGGGGACTGTTGCAAGGTGGATGGGGGAGACCTGAAGGTGAAAGTGTAAAGGGCCGGGCAAAGGTAAGAACGGGATTCTCACTGTATGGGCATGGAAATGGTCAACGGAGTGCACCTTGTTTTATTCTAACCACAACCCACTTCACAGAGGGAAGCTACACTCGGAGATCCCAGGCTTCCCTTAAAGCACCACGGGTTTGGGAAAGAAACAGTTCCCCTTGCAGGGCTGCTCTTCCCCACCCAACCCGATCTGGGGGCTGCTTGGCTTGCTGGGAGGACAGATGGTTATAGAAGAACCTGAGTAGCTGTGACTCTGAGCTCTGCCTGCTCACTTCCCCAACTCAAACCCGGTCCTGAACCCAGTGCCCCCTGCGTGGTCAGGACCTTTGCTGGGAAAGTGAGCAAGCAGCACTCTGAACCCCTAGCTCTGGGCCCCACTGAACATTAAAGACCAGGAAGAGACACCCACTGCTGATCAAGTCCTTGCCTTCCCACTACTGCTCACAGTCTCACTGCTGATCAAGTCCTTGCCTTCCCACTACTACTCACAGTCTCACTGCTGATCAAGTCCTTGCCTTCCCGCTACTCCTCACAGTCTCACTGCTGATCAAGTCCTTGCCTTCCCACTACTACTCACAGTCTCACTGCTGATCAAGTCCTTGCCTTCCCGCTACTCCTCACAGTCTCACTGCTGATCAAGTCCTTGCCTTCCCACTACTACTCACAGTCTCACTGCTGATCAAGTCCTTGCCTTCCCGCTACTGCTCACAGTCTCACTGCTGATCGAGTCCTTGCCTTCCCACTACTACTCACAGTCTTAAGCATGCATCTTGGCAAATGGGAAACGGCCCCCAGCTGATCTCAAACAGTGCTAGTTCCCAGCCCTGTCACTCACCAATGCATGACCTGGGGAAAGCCACCTGGGTGCTCTGGGGTCGTGCTTTCTGGTCTTTATGATAAAGATTACTGGACCTGCTGGCCAGGTGTTTTGGAAGATCAAGGATGCATGAACTGAGCATAGATAAGTGGAACTGAGGATGTAAGCCTCTTGAGAGAAGCCCTAGGACGTACTTCAGAGCTCCAAGGGGATCTGTGTCATCCCCAAGGTAATATGCTAGCAAACAGACTTTCTCACATGTAACCCTGAGTTAGCACAGGGAGGGCTGTCGTCAATGGGCTAATCCCACCCATCCTGTTACAAAACAGAGCACTGAAGTTCAAATAGGGGTAGTGACCTTGCTCAAGGTCATGCTACAAGCAAGGGGGACAGCAGACCTAGAACCCTGACGCCTCAACTTTTTAAAAGGCCAGGACTCTGGCCAAAGAGCTCCTTCTTCCCAGGGTAAGAAGCCCCATGCCCCAGGGGCACTAGAGGGTCCAGAATTGCTCTGCTGAGGGTTCTGGGTAAATGCACAAATGGAGGCCTCAGCTCCAACCTCTACTGGAACCGCCATGAGGCCTGGACCTGGAGGAAAGAGCCCCAGGCCACCTTCCCACCCAGCCTGCGGGGGGGGGGGAGGCTGGAACCGCCATGAGGCCTGGACCTGGGGGAAAGAGCCCCAGGCTGCCTTCCCACCCAGACTGGGGGAGGGATGGCCTGGACCTGGAGGAAAGAGCCCCAGGCCACCTTCCCACCCAGACTGGGGGAGGGATGGCCTGGACCTGGAGGAAAGAGCCCCAGGCCACCTTCCCACCCAGCGTAGGGGAGGGAGGCTGGAACCGCCATGAGGCCTGGACCTGGAGGAAGGAGCCCCAGGCCACCTTCCCACCCAGCCTGGGGGAGGGATGGCCTGCACCTGGAGGAAAGAGCCCCAGGCCGCCTTCCCACCCAGCCTGGGGGAGGGATGGCCTGGACCTGGAGGAAAGAGCCCCAGGCCGCCTTCCCACCCAGCCTGGGGGAGGGAGGTTAACCCAAGGGTTTCTGTGTCTGGGGCCCAACCCTCTACCACCGCTGGTCTGGTGGAGACCCTGCCATCCTCTAAGTCTGGGTTTCCTAATATGTGAAACGCACCCCTTTCATCTGTCAGAAATCACAGTGACATTTCTCCCTGTCTTACTCTGCCTGGAGGGGAGGCCTGGCTCCTGTTGGGAAGCTGTTTTAAGAGGTTTATAAACTTCTAATGGATTAGCTGCAGACAGTTTAAAAGTCTGATTTATCTCAGCCAGTGGAAGGGTCTGCAGCTACACACATATAGCACCCACACACACACACACACACCACACACACATGTACAAACTGCGCCTCTGAACCACAACCCTTATCTCTTGCAGAAAGCCACGGTTAATGCAGAGGATGGGCCTCCCGCTTGGTTTTGATATAGGGTCCAGGTTAAATATAGGCCACCATATTGCTTGCTAATGTCCAGGCTTTCCAGAAATGGTGTTTTGGGGCTTTCTAGAGTGCTAGGAGCAGGTGGGAAGCTAGAAAGAGGGGTGTTAGTCATCTTAGGAAAATCTCAAGTTTCTTTCAGCATGCCTGAACTGCTGACCTATTTCCAATGTGTAAGATCTGCAAATTCCTTATTCCCTTAAGCCTTTTTTTTTTTTTTCTTGAAATCCTCTGTTGAGAGGTCCAGGCCTTGTGAATAGGGCCATTGCTGCTAGAGGGGAGATCAGACTTGAGACAGAGGCTGTCACTTTGCAGAAACCCTGGGAAACCTAAAGTAGCCCTGGTCCCCCTGTGCGAGGAGCCTGAGTTTCCTGGAAACTAGGAAAAGCGTGTGACCCAGGTCACCCGGACTGTCACCTGCAGGGACCAGGCAGCTCCTGATCCAGCAGCCCCTCCTGGGTTTCCCTTTCCCTCTGCAGAAGGATCTGAGGCTGTCAGCAGCTCAGAAGGTCCCCAGCCCTGGGGACACACACCAGGGTGGCAAGCCCAGCAGCTGTGGCCAATGCATGCCTTGTGCAGGGCTTCTTGGCTAAGCTCGCCTCTTATTCCCCATTCAGCCCGTCTAAATGAAGCTCCACTAGGCTGTCCGGGGCCCCACAGGCCACTGCTGCCCCACCCCCGGCCAGCCCCACAACTGCACAGAGTGTTGCCACTGCCAAACAAGGGCACCCAGGCTTCGCAGATTTCACCCCAGACAGGAGCATTTTTAAAATCAGAAAATGAGACTGTTTTACCTTTGGATCAGTCGTAAGTTTCCCAGATCATCACAGACCCACTTCTCCCCATTTACCATACGCTTGGCTAGCATCATTCATTGGTACCCCTTCCCTGGCCATGGAAGGCACTGGGAGTCCCTCCTTTGCTGAGATATGGCACCAGGCACACAGCACATGTGACTAGTTGAGGCCACCCTATCAGCCTAGTGCCCCCACCACCGGTCCATCCTGACCGGGCACAGCCTCAGGCAGGTGCGGTCGCGGCAAAAGTGGATAGAGTTACACTGAAACAAAGGGAGGTTGACCAAACACTTCCTAACTCTAAAGACTGGCCTTCTTTTTATCTGCAACATTATATGATCGATTTTATGCAATGAAAGATTTGTTCAATTCTATAGCACTTTACAACTTTCAAAAGTTTCACACACATGATTTCATATAATTCCACAGTAACCCTTTGTGTTTCTTTTGCCTACTCCTCTATTGCCCTTCTGTCTCCCCACTGGTGGCCATCCATTCGTTCTCTATGTTTGTAAAGTCACTGATATGTAAGCCAACTACTCACGCTCTGTCTTTGAATGATTACCAAGCATGTTTGACCAGCACCACCATGACTATCTCCAGCCAAACTCCCTCCTGGACTTCATCTGGGGACAGACAAATCTGCACACATTTCCAGAGGGAATTATCACAGTAGGACCTTCCATGTATGGGTGCAGAGATACCTGACTGACAACAAACTTGAAAGTCAATTATTAATTAAAGTCACTGCCGCAGACCTACCAGTGTCCATGAGGACCCAGCGCTGAGCTAAATCTCATTTGACAAATGAGGAAATGAAGGATTAGAATGTTCAGGTAATTTGGGAGAGGTTAAACAGCCAGTGAACAGCAGGTCTGGTCTTCCCAGGTGGCGCAGTGGTAAAGAATCCGCCTGTAATTCAGGAAACATGGGTTTGATCCCTGGCTCAGGAAGATCCCCTGGAGGAGGGCGTGACAACCCACTCCAGTATTCTTGCCAGGAAAATCCTACGAACAGAGGAGCCTGGCGGGCTGCAGGCCACGGGGTTGCAAAGAGTTGGACATGACTTCGAGACTGAGCACACTTGTGCAGAGCAGGTCTGGTGTTGGAGCCCGTCTGCCCATCACCGCGCAGTAATGCAGTGGGACAAGAAGTCTGGAGTCCACCTAGGGTTCATTCAACTGGCAAACGTTGACTGAGTCCCCACTTTGTGCAATGTAGGCACGTGGATTAGGATGGCATGACCTCTAGCCTGGAGAAGTGTGTCTGGGGGCTGTCCGCACACATCTCCCAAGAGGACACCACATGGCCAACAAGAAAATGAGCTGGCTTGAGGCAAAGCCATTTTAAGCAAATCCTGCTGATCACAAATCAATGTGGGATGAACCTGGGGTCACTTAGGAATTTTGTTTTGTTCCAGGTTCTTGACCCGTTAACCTCTTCTCTACATAAGCTACAGAGCTGCATTCCTGACAGCCCCATGCCTTGCACAGCCCATTCAAATGGAGACTTGGCTTATTAATATAGAGGATAAAGGAAGCATTTAAACCTAGATGTTCTCATTATTTTTTAAAGAGTACAGCAAATGCATAGTCTGACTTTAGTCCTATTTAAAGCCTTTGGAAGAAAAACAACTGATGCTTCTGAGACAATCATCTTGGGCCCTTCATACTAATGTCCACCCTTCTTAAATGGATGTCCCTGTGGCCTTCTCCTGCCACCTCAGGAAGCTCCACGCACTCCAACAGTCTGCAGGTGGATTTATTACCCAAGCAAGACCTTACTGTTTTCAGATCTTATAAGTGGATATAGACTGTTTTCCACTCTGATTGTCCCAATGAGCAAATGAAATATCCCCATCTTTGCTCCACCCTCCTACCATTAAGTGAAAGTGAAGTAGCTCAGTGGTGTCTCCAGGCTCCTCCATCCACGGGATTTTCCAGGCAAGAATACTGGAGTAGGTTGCCATTTCCTTCTCCAGGAGATCTTCCTGACCCAAGGATTGAACCCGAGTCTCCTGCATTGTAGGCAGACGCTTTACCGTCTGAGCCACCAGGGAAGATGCTCCTACCATTGGGAGATAATAAATTTGGTCCAAGCATTTCTCTCTTTACTTCTTTATGCCTATGACCTCCTTATTAGGGGCTTCCCTGGTGGCTCAGACAGTAAAGAATCCTCCTGCAAAGCAGGAGACCCAGGCTCGATCCCTGAGTTGGGAAGATTCCCTGGAGAGGGGAATGGTTACCCACTGCAGTATTCTTGCCTGGAGAATTCCACGGACAGAGAGGAGCCTGGTGGGCTACAGTCCACGGGGTCACAAAGAATCAGACACAACTGAGCAACAGACACTTTCACTTCACTTTCCTCCTTCTTGGAGTTAGAACAAAAAAATCCAGAAGTCCACCTAAGACTCATTTATCTGGAAGCTATTGGCTGAGTTCCCACTTTGCACAGTGTGGACACGCAGATGAGAATGGTGTGACCTCTAACCTAGAGACGTGCGTGATCTGACCAGGGGAACAAGCTAGTAAATACATATCCCAGTGCCTAGCTCTGAAGCGTAGTATTTGGGAGGGTGAATCTGTGTCCCTCTCTACCACTTACTAGACATATGACCTTAGGCATGTCACCTAGTCATTTTAAATGTCAGTTTTCTCATCTATGAAATAAGGATAACAAGTTCATCTGCCTTCTGGGGTCATGAGCATCCAATGAAACAATGACTAAAGCAGCAACCTTCACGGCACGTAGAGTCTCACTCAGCACTGTCTAGTTTTAGAGGATGTGTAGGACATATGGACTGCAGTGTGAGCTGTGGGATCTCCTTGCAGGATGGAAAAGAAAGATCAGAGGAAAGGAATAAGCTAACATATGATCCTTGAGGCTAGAAAGGAAAAGGGGGCTATACTGTGAAAGCTCTAACCCTGAGTCATATCTTTCTTCATGCTTTGAGCTTGGGCCATTGAGACCATCCCACAGGACGCTGGTTATTCCTACACCACGTGTAGTGATGAAACCAGAGGAAAGATGGTAGCCTCATTAAACTTTTCATGGGCTAACAGTTCTTTTAAGATTATTCTTTAGTCTGCGCAACCAACTGAAGAGAATTGTTATCAAGAACGAAGGTCGCCAGAACCAAACGGCCGACGCTGGGGCTGTCCCCGAGCCTTCCTAGCTGCCACAGGCCTCTGTCCCTGAGCCTTCCTAGCTGCCACAGGCCTCGGTAAAGATCCAATTAAAAAAAAAAAAAACATGGTATGTGCAGCAAGAACAGAGAATAGTTGGAGGCATGGTCATTGTTCCCTAATGCCAGGAAAGCCGCCATATGGAAGGCGAGTGAGCAGATGCATTCTCTTGGGATATAAGAAAGCATAAGAATCAAATACTTGAGCCAAATACTTTGATTTGAAATCAAGACCTAGAAGAAATTTCTTCTGTGGGTTTCTACAAGAAGGATGTCATTCTGCATCCAGGTCAATATCGTCAGCAGTATCAGTGAAAGTCTGCAGGTCCCTCCATGTAAACGATGTCACCAGCAAAAGGCAGTATATTGTCCCAGGTGGTGTCTTAACCTTGACTCTTATAGCCCTGAAGGAAGAGTTAATACTCTGCTACACAGCCCTTCCAGAAATTTGAAAAGGAGGAGATGGTTCACAAGTCATTCTATGAACTAGCATTATTGTGTTGTCAAAACTAGACAAAGAAATCACGAGACCACTGGTGACCCAGTGGTTAAGACTCTGTACTTCCAGGGCAGGGGGCACGTGTTCAGTCCCTGACTGGGCACATGCCACATGGTGTAGCCAAAAAAAAAAATTTTTTTAAGGATACCCACAAAGAAAATGATTCAAAAAGGTTAGACTTAAATGTAAAACCCAAAACTATAAAACTTCTAGACAATAGGATAAAACCTTAGTGATGTGTTAGGCAGAGATGTTTTTAGGTACAATATCAAAAGTCCAGTTCATAGAAGAACAAATTGATAAATTGCATAACTTCAAACTTAAAAACAGCACTCTTGAAAATATAATGTTAAAAGAATGAAAAATAAATCAACATAGACATGATGATAAATAAGCACATGAAAAAATATTCCACATCAGTAGGCATTAGGAAAACGCAAATCAAAACCACAATGAGATACTACCACATATCTATTGGAAAGGCTAAAATTAAAAAGACTCACTATACCACATGCTGAAGTGTTGGCAAGGATGTGGAACTCTCATACACCACTGATGGGAATTTAAGATGGTACACTCACTATGGAAATGGTTTGGCAGTTTCTTTAAAAATTAAACCTATACCTGCTGCATTATCCAGGGGTTCTGCTTCCAGGTATTTATCCAAGAGAAAAGAAAGTCTATGTTCATACAAATATTGTACATAAAGACTCATAAATCTTTATTTGTAATAGCCCAAACTAGAAACAACCCAAGTGCCAATCAACAGATAAGTTATAAACCAAAGTATATATCCACAGTACTCAGCAATAGAAAGGCATGAGCAATTGATACTATAATATGAATAAATCTCAGAATGATTATGATGAATGAAAGTAGATAGCAAAAAAGGAGTATATCTTGTATGATCCCATTTGTATAAACTTCCATAAAATGCAAACTAATCTCAAGTGACAGAAAACAGATTAGTGGCTCCCTGGGAGTGGATACGAGGGTGCCCAGGCGGCACTAGTGATTAAGAACCCTCTTGCCAATGCAGGAGACTTAAGAGACGCAAGTTTGATCCCTGGGCTTGGAAGATCCCCTGAAGGAGGGCACGGCAATCCACTCCAGTATTCTTGCCTGGAAAATTCCATGGACAGAGGAGACAGAGGTAGGCTACATTCCACAGAGTCCCAAAGAGTCAGACACAACTGAAGCGACTTGGCAAGAACGTACGCAAGGGAATGGATACAAAGGTAGGAGGGTAGGGTTACAAGACACAAGGAAACTTTTGGGTGATACATATGTTCATTATCTTGAGTGCAGTAATGGTTTCCCTGGTGTATGCATATATTAATACTTAGCAAGTTGCACATTTAAGCACATGCGGTTCGTTGCATGTTAACTATGCCATGATAAAGCTGTTTTTAATAGGTCAGCAATCTATTGCCAGAATAATGCTGTAAAACCTTAGACATCCAGCCATAAGCTTTGTGTGTGTGTGTGTCTTCAAGGTATGCAGAATGTTAGTCCTTGGACCCAAGATCAAACCCACATCCCCTGCAGTGGAAGCAGTCTTGACCACTAGATGGCAAGAGACCTCCCCAGAAATAAGCTTTTATTGTTCGCACATCTGGGCGAGGAGGCTAGGAGGCTCTGCTCATGCAGACTGAGTGCACTCAACTCTCTGAAGATCAGACAGCTGTTGGTCCATCTAGACTCACCTTGGCTGGGTTGATAAGGCCACTCGTGCTCCAGCAGGCTGGCATAGACACACGCCTATGATAATGGCAGGGACACGAGAGGGTAGGTCCAGTTCCCAAGTCGGTTTCACATCTGTGCTTGCCTGTTACCTGACAATCCTGCTGTCCAAAGCAAGACACAGTGCTGAGCCCAGAATCAAGGGGTGAGGAAACAGACTTCTCTTTAGTGCAAGGGACCGCACTGGCATATAACAAAGAGTGTGGATACCAAGGGGATGAAGACTGGGGAGGCATCACTGCAACCTGCCAAGGCACTTTGGCCAATCTACAAGGCCAGACAAAATAGACCTCTTGGATGGTCCACTATAGTCTAAGACAGAGAATCTGGTAGAGAAAGAGGACTCTCTTGCCTTCAGGACATTCTGCCTAAGCAGGCATGTGAGTGCTGATGGAGGGCACGAAGGACCACCCTACACTCTAATCTCTTCTAACTGAATATCTAAAATTTCCTTCTATAAAATCTTGGCCTCTTCTCATAGTGTCTCTGAACCCTGGTTCCTAGGTGTCCGTTGAATGTCTCTCAACACCCGAGCAAACTTCCCTGCCATACTTAGAATCTGCCACAATTCCTTCTGAGTTAAGAAGCTTGCAACTACTACCTTATTGTCTCATTGGATTCTTAGCAGCTAGTTCCTGCATCTCTGGGTTCTTAGAAATGGTGCAGATATAGCTTTCAGGTCTACAGTCAGCTGCGACCCTTTCTGAACCATCCCCAGCCGTTGCCGTCAGACCAGTGTCTCCCTACAGAGATGTCCCTACAGACATTAAAACCAGTAGGAAATATGCCATTGCTGTGGATGAAGAAAATCAATAAACACAACGCGGGGTGTTAAGAGGCACCTTCAGCAGCAGTGAGTACGACCTTCTCCCCCAACTCCCCAGGCATCCAGGGCCAAGGCCACTGCCTGGCGTGGAAAGTCAGTTAGCATGGCCTCTAGTGACCTCTGAGGAGTGTCCTGCGTTCTCACCAGGACACAGCACTGAGTGCCAGTGAAGTCACTCGGTCGTGTCCAAATCTTTGTGACCCCACGGACTGTAGCTCACCAGGCTCCTCTGTCCACGGGATTCTCCAGGCAAGATTACTGGAGTGGGTTACCTCTCCCTTCTCCAGAGGATCTTCCCAACCCAGGGATCAAACCCAGGTCTCCTCATTGCAGGCAGATCCTTTACTGTCCGAGCCACCAGGGAAGCCTGCACTGAATGCGAGACAGGTGTCAAAACCCAACCCAGTGGCCGAGTCCAGACAGATAAGCTGCAACCAGCCATGACGTTGGCCCTGAAGCAGAGGAAGCAGAGGTCAGACTTTGTGGAGACAGCCTCTTGGCCATTAACCTTAACCCAACCCAGACAAGCCCCAACCTCAGGAGCACATGGACACTTAGCAGGATGCACAGAGAGGCTTACACGCGAGATGTAAAGGTAGATGGGGCTTTGGACCATTTATATCAGGTGAGACTGCAGAAGGGATCTGCGAGACAGGAAAATCAATGACCAACATTTGTATACAGAGAAGAGCTCTTGAGCCACAATAAAAACATGTATTAATGGAAGGAAAGGATAAGAATAAACCCTCCCCTTCCCTCATGGCTATAGATGGGAATGCCCTGCCTCTCTCTCCTAATAATGCTATTAACCATCAACTACATTTGCACAACACTCTATAATTTACTAAGACTGAGGCTCATAGCCAGTTATGCATGTTTTATGATCCCCATTTTCTGGAATAGGAAGCAGACAAGGGAGTTACCATTTGCGTGAGGAACTGGATGCTGCTTTTCTGATCAAGCCTCCCATTCTCTTTGCCGCAGCCCAGCACATCCACCCACACTTCTGTCCGACCACAGTCTGGGACCAGAGCTTTGAGATGCCTGGAAATACGCTCTGCCGCGTGCCTGGCCCAGGCCTGCACCACATGTGTAGAATCTCTGATCCCTGCTAAGGCTGATTAGAACAAACAGCTCAGGAAGGCAACTCAGAAGAAAGCCCTGGCCTCTGGGAGAAGAAAATACTGTACTGAGGTTGGACACAGCCCAGACAAGACGGAGAGAAATCAGAGGCCAGGGGATGAGATGAAGAGGCCAGGCTTGTCCACAGATGCTGATTATAACAAGACTCCAGGAAAGATGCCTCCCCAGAGACTGTGAGGGAACGTGAGATGGAGCGGTGGGACGGGCTGTGTCGGGGTGGGCTTGGAAAGTGGTTCTGTTGGGCTGGGACCAGGGCAAGAGGACCCTACAGGATGGGTGACCAGGAGGGATGGAAGGAGTCTAAGGCCCCTCAGTGGGAATGTGAAAGCCCATATACCACTCCACCCAGCACCCCTACCACCTGCAGCATGAAGAACGATGCAACTCAGGATCAAGGCTGGCCTGGGGCAAGTTTCCTTATAGAGACGTTGTTATAATGAAGCCTTGATTCGGGAGACATGATGGCACTCGTCCCCCATCTGCATCCTCAGCTCTTCTGTCCCCATCCCCAGCTCATGGCAAGAGCCACAGCATCATGTGTTGGGGTGAGTGGCTGATGTAGGTTGGCCCATTTGCTCAGAGCCCTGCAAAACCACAGAAGATGAGATGGAAGCACAGTCTAGGAATAGCTGCCGGGAGACACCATGCAGCCTGGGCAGGAAGCGGCCAGGCAGAAGCAGGGTCAAGGCCACAAGCAGACAGATGGGTACAGAGGAAAGGAAAGACTCCACATCTATCAGCATTGCCGCAATGTCAGTGGTCTGCCTTTGAGAACATGAGCCCCAAAACCAGGAGGACCAAGCAGGGGACCCCTTGGCCCCAGTGTCGAAGGGCCTGATAGGCCTCCCGTGAGAATCCCCTATGGATCTCTTGGCCTGAGGGGTCATGCTCCCAACGCCGGCCCCCTGCTCTCCTCCTCCAACCAAAGGCCATTCCTCGGTCCCTGGGCTTGCAAAGCTAGCATGTTTATTGTTGGTTGAGAGCTCTTAGAAGGGTGACCTCACTTCCCTTGCTCCAAAATGGGCTACCTGGAGGCTGGGAGAGCTGAACAGGCCAGAGTCAGAGAGAGGAAGGAACTCATGTGTCTGGACCACCTGACGTCTCTCAGCACAAAACGCATTATTTTCCCCAATCCAAGCAACAACTCTGGGAGATATAACTAATTCTACACATTCCACACACGGCAGACCCAGACCAGACGGGCTAAGTGAGGGCAGACCCAGACCAGATGGGCTAATGAGGGCATGTGTACTAAATCTCCAGTCATGTCTGACTCTTTGTGGCCCTGTGGATCTAGCCCACCAGGCTCCTCTGTCCATGGGATTCTCCAGGCAAGAATACTGGAGTGGGTTGCCTTGCCCTCCTGCAGGGGATCTTCCCGACCCAGGGATTGAACCTGCCTCTCTTATGTCTCCTGCATTAGCAGGTGGGTTCTTTATCACTAGCACCACCTGGGGAGCCCCATGGGTTAACTACTTATCCACAATTACCCACTCAGAACCAGGATTCCAACCCAACTCTTTTTCCTATTGTTACTCTCATTTTTTTAATTTTCTTTTTCTTTTTTGGCCTCACCGTGCAGCACGGCAGACCTTAGTTCTCCAGCCAGTTCTCCAACCCACACCCCCTGCACTGCAAGTACAGAATCTTAGCCACTAGGGCGTCAGGCAAGTCCCTGTTATTCTCATTTTTCAAGCTACAAACAAGCACTGCCTCTAGAGCGTTCCTGAAATGCCCCTCTGACTACTGATGCTCTGTTTAAAGACATCAAAATAGCTCTCCATGTGCCAAAGGGGTGCAAGTTAGGGAAAGGGGCTGAGTTCCCAAGACCCTCTCCTGCCATCTGCTGGTCATCCACCAGGACCCAGTGAAAACATACAAAGACCACAGAGGTGAATGAAGGCCCTGCCTCACCCCAGAGGCGAACAACCGTAAGAATCGCCTTGGGCAGACGGTGCCTTCCCCCAGGCCCTGGGTGGGAAGATCCTTACCTGGGCTGGGCTGTATTCTTGTGCCAGAAATTAGTGATTTCACTGAGCACCTATGATGTGCTTGGCATTAATTAACTCACTGAGTCCTCAAAGAGATCAGCAGAACTATTAACTGGCAAGTGTGAAACTGAAATGCGGGATGTGACTTAGATCCATGACTGGGCGGCTGATTGGTTGGCTTTACTTACGCTCTCTACGCCTCCATCACCTCCTACATGAAATGAGGGTAACAGAGTACTCTTACATAAAACTGTTGTGAGGACTAAATAGGTTGTGTGGTGTGCTAAGTCGCTTCAGTCGTGTCCAACTCTTTGTGACCCAATGGACTGTACTCTGCCAGGCTCCTCCGTCCATGGGATTCTCCAGGCAAGAATCCTGGAGTGGGTTTGCCATTCTCTTCTCCAGGGGATCTTCCTGACCTAGAGGCACTTGGGAAGCCCCTTAAATAAGTTAATAAATGCAAATGCTGGAAACAGGACAGAAAACATAGTGAAAACTAAATACATGAATATTTGTTGCACAACACACACACACACAGCCTCACACACACACACACACTGCACAACACACACACACACACACACACACTGCACAACACACACACACACACACACACACAGGTCCACAGTGGAAACCAGGAAATGGTCCATTGCCTGGAGCTAGAATTCTCAGTTTTGTTTTGTAGGTCCTTCACTTTCTAGATGTGTCCTTGGGAGAACCACACAGGTCACTGAGCCTCATCTGCACCCCTGTAGAAGGGGACATGTGGAACTCCCTGAGTCATGGGGCTGCTGGGAGGAAGCAGGGCATGTACACGCGTTGTATGTAATCCGCTGAGTGCTCCACAGGTTATGTTAACACTGCAGAGGGTCATGAAGCTTCAGGGTATCCTGACCCTTAACCTGGGACAAGCCAGAAGTCAGTTACAACTTGACGAGGACAGAGATGTGGTGTCCTCCACTGCCCTGGCCCTCAAGCACAGGGCGCACTAGAACCCAATCCCTAAGGATACACTGGTATCCCCTTCCTAGATGGAAGAGCTCTGTCCCCTTCTCCCTAAAGTACTTCTGCATCCCACCACGAAGTGAGGGGTGGAAGGGCTAGCGGCTGAGAGACTGAACCCTCCCTGTCAAAAGTCAGAATTTCTGCAGTGGATCAAGAGCTCAGGTGGCCCAAGCATGGGAGCTTACACAGGGAAGCCACCAGGGGAGGGAGGACGCACCACTGCCCAGGGAAGCAGCCCCCAGGGCAGCAGAGACGAAGGGCCAGGCGCCGGCAGCTAAGAGCAGCAGCCCGGCCCTCACTCTCCGGGGGGCAGACGAGGTGAAGCCACAACTTGGCAAATACCAGTGTGGGTCATCAGAGCCCACAGAGAGAAATGTAGGGTGTGTGGGCTGTACCATGGGATGCAGGGGCTGTAATAGGGTGCATGGTACCCTGCAATCAGGTAGGGCCAGAAAGAGATCTGACCCACGGGTCACTACGGTGGGAAGAACGTCTCCAGACAACCGGATGCTGTCTGTGGCGTGTGCCCTTCCTCGGGCAGATGGGTTGGCGCCACAGCTGGTTGAGTGAAGCCATGAGAGTGAGGAGACAGCCCGGACCCAGCAAGTCCACAGAGCTGGGTCTGAGATGGATTCATCCCGGACAAATGGGAGTTCAAGTATTTGAGCACAAACACCAACTGCCAAGAAAAGAGAGGAGGCGAGACGAGGCTGAGCCACATCTTGTATCTGAGCAAAACTCCAGGGACTTCATCAGCACTGGGTCCAAAACGATGAGCCAAGAGTGTTCAATACAGCGGCCAAGCCAGCAAGTGAGAACGAGGCCATGAAAACAGCAAGAACAGCGATCTGGGCAAGGGAACGGGGTGGGGGCAGGTCCCACGGCCAAGCGCCGAGGCCCAGACACACAGCACCCATGGGCCTACAGGATGGTGAAGGCCCTTGAAGCCACTCCACATGCAGGACAGCTGACGAGCCTGGGGCTCGGGGCCTGTCTGTGGGCTGTTTCAGGGGGCACTCGGGGTGGCAGCATGACCAGTGTGGAAGAGGACAGGCATCTTCTCTGGGGAGGCTGGATTAAAAGGCCTCTGAGCTTATGCATAAAGGCCCTCCCGTTCCCAGAGACCAATCCAGAAGTTTCCTTGCCCTCCTTCCCAGCCACAGCTCCCTGTGCCACATGGAGAAGAGATCCCCTGACTCCCAGTGCCCAGGAGATGGCTCACTCCATGGCCAAGGAGCCTCCACAAGGCAGTGCCATGGCCGGAGCCCCCGGGCCCACACTTCCCTCCTCTTCTTCCTCCCTTAGTGCTGATCGGCGTGGGCACTGAGACCTTCCTCCAGGGACAGTTCAAGAGCCTGGCTTTCTACCTGCTGTGAGTATGCGTGCACAGGCCCCTCCCTGCCAGTATGTTCTAGTCCAGCTTACCCCAATCCTTCTGCAGAGATCCACCTGCAGCACCTCCCACATCCCACACGAGCTCCATTCTGTACCAAAGGAGAAAGGAGTAGCGGGGGCTTCTGGAATATCCTCTTGTTTGGAAAGGACTTTTAGACAGATCATCCCATAAACCAACCAATCAGCATTCCATCCATCCACCCACCCATCCACCCACCCTTCCACCTACCCGTCCATCTCTCCACCCACCCACTCCTCCACCTACCCATCCATACATCCATCTGTCCATCTCATCAATCATTTCCTTATTCAGCAAACATTAAGCCAGCTCTTTTTTTAGAGAGATGGGAATCGTTCAAAGGACTCTCTATTTGAGCTCCTCTATATGCCAGGCACAGTTAAATGTTTTATTTATGTTATGTCCTTTACCTCTGACAGAGTTATAGAGGAAGTGCACATTATATAGTCTGTTTTGCAAATTAAAAGAATTCAGAGGAGTAAGCAGCTCAGCCCACATCACCAAGCCGAAGACCAGCAGGGCCCAGATTGATCCACCCGGGTCCCTTTAGTTTCTCAACCTCTGTCTTTTCTGCCAGTTGCCTCTGCAAACGCCCCCTAGTGGGGAAAAAAAAAAAACCTGTGCAGGGGTGAGGAGAGCCTGGGGTCCCTTCCCCGCCGGTCCTGACAGCCCAGCTTCTCAGCAGGCCACCTTGAGGGACCACCATCTGCCTGCAGCATCACCAGGCTGCATCCCCCGCCCCCACCTGCTCCCAGACACACCCGCCCGCATCACTGTGCCCTGGTCTGTGTCCTAAGGAGCCCTCCCCAGGGCTGCTCCTCAGGGCACCCTCCTTGGTTTGCTGTTAATACATGGATCACACCCATCAGCTCCCAATCCCATTCTACCCTTCCGGTCCATCTCCACTCTACCACTTTAGCCACTTAAAACTAGGTCCTTCTGACAATCTTCAGTGGATCCCACAGCCTCCAGCCCACACTCCTTTGTCATCCTCTGGCCTCTTCCTTATTTCTTACCCCTCAGTTTATACCCCAGGAACTTCTGAGTCTTTCTCAAACTCACCCATGTAACCTAACCACCCCTCTAAGCCGTTACTCTATTCTGTAGAGCACAAGAGCACCTTCCCAGTCACTCCAGCATTCCCAGAGCCTGGCATTTTTCCCTGCATGCCTCCCGAGCCTGGAGCCCCCGCCAGACAGCGTGGCTTTCCCTGGCTCCGAAGGCCCTCCCTGGCTCACTGAGCCTGTCCCCGGCCACTGCGCGCTGTCCTCCTGGAGCCCAGAAGCAGGGTGGGCCTTCCTCCTGTCCACATGGCTGCCTCGCTCACCCACAGTCCTGGTGACCCTGAGTGGATGGATGTGCCTGCCAGGGTCCCAGCAGCAGTGTGGGGTCAAGGTGGTCCCGCCGGCCTGTAGGTCCCTCACCGCCCTCTGGGCCCCGGCCTCCACCCCACGCCCACAGCTAAGGCCCAGCCCAGCCCAGGGCCTGGCATCCAGGCAGCTCCTAGTGGCTGTCGGCTGGATGGCAGGATTCGGCCAAGAAACTCCCGGTCAGTTGTTCAGCTATGCACAGAAGCCCAGGAGGCCAGGGCGCTGTGAGGAAACTCCCAAGGAATGTGAAGAGTGTGTCTGGCCTCCCTCACCCGTCTCCACACAGCTTTACAGGAGCCGCTGTCTCCGTGAGCGAAGGGGCCTACTTTGTGGCCCAGCTGCTGTCCGTCTGCTTCCAGTAAGTAGCCCCTGGAGCTTCCCCAACACCCCCCGTCCCAAACACCCCAGAGGCCTCCACCCATGAGCACACATCTGCGAACTGTTCCGCTCCCGGAGCAGCAGGGGATGGTTCCCTGCCAGCCCTGCAATGAGCCCCAGCCCAGACTTGGGCTCAGGCTCATGGGGCTCAGCGGCCCCCTTTACCCTTCCCCCAACCAGGGAGTGGACTGACACATCCATCAGGGGCTGACCCCACCCAGAGTCCACTTGCAGCGTCATCCTCATCCTCCGGAAACACCCGGTCACCATACCTGCCATCTGAGCCAGCCACCAGGGGGTAGAACCCCACAGAAGGCCAGCTTGCAGCACGCAGAGCTGGGTTTGAGAACTGACTCTGCCTCCTGCCAGGATGCAGGGACGAGTCCGGACCTTGGCCTCCAGGCCCATTTGTGGGCAGGACTGCAGAGCTGGCAGGGTCTGGGGAGGCCGCACGGCCACAGAGGCTGTCCCTCCGCCCACTCGTGCTCAGCTCACAGAGGCTGTCGTCAGCGTGGCCGAGGACGAGTGCTGGACCACATTCCCAGAACCTACACGGTTGGTTCTCCAGGCAGTCAGCATGAAGAGTCAGACTTCAAATCCAGCTGTCCTGCATCTTGCAAGGCCACTGGCTGCCTCCCAGGGGCACTAGCCCTGAGGCAGAAGTCTTCCCCCATTTCTGCGGAACACCACTGCTAAGGCACCCTTGCAGCTTCTCAGGGCAGGGGAGGGTGCTGCCCTCACCCTAAAGGGGCATGTTACCCTCTCTGGACTTCTTCATTCCCACCCTGGGTTCGTAACAAAATAATGACCACCAGGGGGCACCAATGGACCACGGCAGAAGGCTCTGGCCCCACACAACCCAGCCACACCATGCAGGCCTGGGCTGTGCGCAACGCCCGGCTTCAGGCCACATCAGAGGGTGAAGGCGGTGGAACTAAATGCAAACACTAACTTCCTTTGCAACTTGGAGGGAGCATCCTCAAGGAAACCTGCGCAGCATCAGACCACCAGGCCCACATGTGGTCCTTGCTGCCAGTTAACAGAGAAGCCCCTCCAGGCCAATGCCACCTCATGTCCAGGCAAGGCCCCTTTGAGCAGGGTGCAGCTGGATTCCAGCCCCGTCGCCCATGTGTCGGGTACAACGCACAGCCCTCCAACTGTCCCAGCCAGGGGTCCGCTGGGCTGCACGCCTTCCCCACCACACTGGGGACTTCACAAGGTGCCCCTGAGTCTCCTACTCTCTTCCCACCGCCTTTGCAGCCTCCTGAGAGCATTGCCTTCCTCCCGCTAGACCAGACAGCTGCGGCTGCACAGCCTTTCAGAAAAACTGCTGGAGGCCCTCTGGAGGCTCAGGCAAGGCCCCCTAACTGTGAAAACCACAGTGAGGAGTTCACCTCCCGGGAGGACTTCAACCAGGGGCCGCTGCAGAGAACACTGCCATAATGGAACCCAATCCCAGACTCTGAGGGCTTTTTACATTGCGGGGACTTTTCCGGCACCTCCCTACTTTCTGCCAATCCTGGACTTCCTCCCCGCAGGTGTCAACCAGGGTCCCTGGCCTACAGAGCAAGAGAGAAGGCCCGCTGGCTGGGCTGCTTCCAGAGGTTCCTGGCCTACATGCTGCTCTCGGTGGCCTGCTTCCTCCACCCTGTCCTGGTCTGGCATGTGACCATCCCAGGTAGGAGCTCCAGGAGGTAGTGGAGGCAGGCAGACTCCGGCCGAGGGGAGGCTCTGAGCAGGAGGGTCTGAAGCCCCTCTCATGCGCCTCCCGTGATGCTGGCTTAGGGCCCCCCTGGCCTCTTCCTGGCACAGATCGCAGGGATGAGGGACTGATCAAGAGGCAGGAACATCCCAGGAAACGCATTTTTCCTGTAAATGTCCAGAGGTTATACCCACAAAAGCGAACTGACCTTTTCTCCAATTCCTGTGTGTGATCTGAGCTTTCAGAGGGAGCGAGATGATCACTTCTCCATCCAAACCCTTGTGTCTCCTTAGCCCCTACCCATTCAGGTCCAAACTCCTCAGCCTGGTTTGAAAGGCACACTAAATGGGGCCCCCAAAGGCCCTCAAACCCCTCTTCTTATCCCTCTACTCACCCTGCTAGCCAGCCCAGGTTTCTGACCTCAGAAGCCAGAAATGGATGCTTCTACCTCCTGGGTTTCAGTGATGACTTTTTCTGCTGGGACACTTCTCTCTCCTCCCTAGCTGTGAAAACTGCACCCCTCCTCAATACCCATCTAAAATGCCATCTAAAATTCCTGGCATTTGAACCCCTTTGGAAACGAGGTTCAAAGGCAGAGCCTCCTCTCAGGGCCACTCCAGGCAGCCTTCAGTAGAGTCAGACCCAGCACTGCCAGGATCAGAGTGAGCCACAACCTCCTACCTTTAGAGAGGGTGAGATACACAGGGGGCTCCGGCCCTGGCAGGCAGGAGAGCCACCTTCACGCCTTCCTCTGGACACGGAGGGGCTCCCAGCAGGAGACAGGGGGCCTCTGGCCTGGAGGCTGCGTGAGGGGCCAGGGAACACTGCCAGCTGTACCCAAAGGGCATTGCAACATCCCGTGTTTACTGGAGGCAGGTGGTAGTAAAGGAGGTTGTCCCCACTCCTGGGAATAGAAGGCAGCTCTGATCCAACCTAGAGTCCAGGTTGCTGAAGGCATTGCAGGTCCAGACACAGCAAGCCATCCCTGAGAGGGAGGCTGAGCACAGTGCAGGGAGGACAGGCAGGAACAGCACAAGGATCCACTTCCTGCACGAAGAGGGCCTCAGGCACAGGGCCTCCTGGCTAATGGTCGCGGTGAAGACCCCAGCACAGACTGGCCCCACTGACATCCCCCGCTGGCCAGGCAGCAGCCTGCCACAGGGTCTGATGTGGGTGTGTGAGGACAAGTTAGGCGTGTGGGCTGGAGCTCTGGGGGCTTAAATGTGGCTTCGCAGGCCACCTGCGCAGGGATGGTAGGCATCTGGCTTTTCTCAAGGATGTGTCCAGCATCCTGACCTCCCAGATCTCTCCCAGGCTCTATGCTCATCATCACCGGTCTGGCCTACTTCCTGCTGAGCAAGCGGAAAAAGAGCAAACCTGCAGCAGAGGTGCTGGCCCCCCCTGAGCAGTACACAGACCCCTCCAGCAGCGTGGTGAGCACCACCGGCTCTGGGGACACCGAGCAGACCTACACCTTCCACGGAGCCCTCAAGGAGGGACCTGGCTCCCTCTTCATCCACATGAAGAGCATCCTGAAGGGGACAAGGAAGCCCAGTGCCCTCCAGCGCCCGGACACACCGACGGAGCTGCCTCTGGAGCCAGCTGGCTCGCTAGCCAAGAAGCAGGTGCAGTTTGAGGACAGCGTGGTGAGAATCAGCCCCGCCCTGGCAGAAGGCCCGGACGATGGGGACAGCGAGCCGGAGGAGACCACCTCTGACACCACCCCCATCATCCCGCCCCCCGAGACCCCACTCTTCCTTTCTGCCCTCACGAGCCCCGACCTCTTCTGAGCTGCTCTTTCCAGGTTGGGGGATGCTCAGCAAGGAGTCTGCATAGATAGATGGTCCTGCCAGGAATTTCCTGGTGTCCAGGGCCCCTCGGGGGAGCTCAGAGTCTTCACGGGTCAGCTCTTCAGGGGTTACCAGACATCCTCATGGTGGCTGGGCCTCTGGGGCCACTGGGCAGCAGGACAGGTCCTGTGGAGACTGTGGGGGCAGTACAGATGATGCGCACGCTGCCTCCAGCCCTCACGGGTTCCTCCCTCCTGGACCCAGGCCGGAGAAGTCCGGGTGCTTCCCTGAAGGACAGCATCGCTCCCACCTCACACAAGGCATCAGCCCAGACGTCCTGGGGCTTCTTTGGCTCCTGACACCGGATCCTACACTCTACACCGGCATGGCCCAGCTCCTCTCTGATGGCACACCTCAGCTCTGCAGGCCCAGCAGTGCTCTGGCAGCTCATGCATCTCAAAGGCAGGTGCTGATGACTGCCGTGGTCCCGAACTCCAACTGAGAGCGTTCAGGATGGGAAGCGGGGAAGGAAGGCAAGCTGGCAAAGCCCCAGGGTGGGAGCAGCGCCGAGCAGTAGGCCGCATTCTCTGCGTGCCCCAGTGCTGGTACCCGGCAGCGGAAGCCACAGAGCCACTCAGGGAGACAAGGCAGCTCTGTGCTCACCGCAGGGAGAGCTGGGCTGGGAGGACCATGCTCATTCCAGAAGCATCGCTGAGGGCTCCCCGTATCCCCACCACATGGGTTCTCAAGATTCCAAGCAGATGATGTAAACTAAAAGAGACTGTGAGCCGACAATCTTCAGCCATGAATGCCAACATACAGGACAAAGAGCCTGCTGTGTGCAGGGGCCACACGGGTGGTGTCTTGCAGACTCACACAGCTTGGAGACACGGCTCTGGCCTGCTTGGTGATTGGTAGCAGAAGAGGTGAGAAATGTATGCTTGTTCAAAATGGGAGAGAAGGAAGGAAGAGCAGGGGAAAGAGGGAGGATAGGGGAGTGGGCAGGCAACAGCCCAGCTCTGCACCACAGGGCCACGGAAATGACAGTCAACCCAGAATGCACAAATAAAATTGAATCAAATATTCAGTTAAGGAAACTGCAATATATATTTCTAAAAAGTGTTCTGTGGTCCTTCAGGTGGTTGCAAAGCAGAACAGACGTGTTATTCTTCATAAACAATCTTAATTAATGAGCAATTACATTATAATGCTTCCCCATTCGTGTGTGTGAGCAAACACTAGGCTTCTGCAGAATAAACCTTAGAGCACCTGCTTTGAGGTTTAGGTAAGAAACATGTGCTTATTCTTGTACACTTTTCCACATTCCCTACAAGTTATTTCACAAATGTACGGAAATAGCCAACCAGAAGCTGGCATCAGTGTGGTGCCTAAACGCAGCAAGTGTCCCAAACAAGCAGACTCCTTCCGGGGTGGGGAGGGGAATAGTTCTTCTGTAAAACCAAGTGAGAAAGGATACTCTCATGATCCCTCAAAGGTGGAGGCTGCAGAGTTGTTTCTTTAGCCGCCACCGAGGAGGAACTTCAGGAGTCACTGTCCGGGGAGAATGAGTAATATGTATCGTGGGTATGTGTAGGCAGGGATTGTGCTGGATTCGTAATGGGCCAGGGTTCTCAGGCTGGCCTGCTGTGCACCCAGGGGCCCAAGTGGGAAGGAGTTAAGGTCCCCACCTGTCATGGGGGGCGGGGGCGGAGGTGATGGGCAGAGACACCCTCACTGCACAGGCCTCTAGGGAACACGACGCTCCTGCCCCCTTCCCAGCCCAAGTCAGCTGAGCTAGATCGATGACTCGGTCTCAGTAAGCGGCTGGGAAGCACAATCTCAGAGCCTTCAGACCCCTCAGTTTATTAAGAGATGTTTAATAAACGTCTGCTATGGCATTGTCTGTGAGGTGGGCACTGGGAGTTCCGGGTGATATTCTGAAACCTCTAGGTTTCCTGGTGGGCTTCCCTGGTGATTCAGAGAGTAAAGAATCTGTGTGCAATGCAGAACACCTGGATTTGATCTCTGGGTCAGGAAGATCCCCTGGAGAAGGGAATGGCTACCCACTTCAGTATTCTTGCCTGGAGAATTCCACGAACAGAGGAGCCTAGCAGGCTACAGTCCATGGGGTTGCAAAGAGTCAGACGTGACTGAGCGACTAAACACTAGCACACTAAGGCTTCCTGGTGCCTGCTGTCAGTGAAGGGAATCTGCTGGGAATGGAGCATTAGGGGCTTAAGTGACTACGAGCTTACCTAGGTTAACAAGGTAAAGTTCTTCAACACTCTTCTTGCTGACCCCACCCCACCCTCCAAAACAGGCTTGGATGAGGTCATTCAATAGACCAGAGCCCTCATCTCTGTCCACGGACCAGGCAAGAAAGAAGCACCTTCCTCAAAAGCAGGCAATCACCACGTCTCCATTTGATTCTCTGTCTAAAACACTAAACTGCATCCTTATCTACTGCCGTCCTTATGAAGATGTCCTGACTTCCATCTCACTAAGAGACAAAGACTAGAAGGGCTGACCTTGCGGTAGCCTGCCCCACTTTCTCAGCAGAAGGCAGAGCAGACGTAGCGTAGAGGTCTAACAACTGTTGGAAGTGGAGCACTGGGCTGAGCTGGGGAGTGGGATGGGGGTGGTTCTTAAATCTGCCCTTAACACATTGACTGACCTCCGCCAAGCTCTTCACCTGTCTGGTTCCAGGTTCCCCTATTAAGTAGGAATAACAGCACTTCTCTCAGAATAGGTGCAGAGTCTTCCAAGAAAGATGGGGAAAGTGCTTTTTCAGATTACATATCACCCAAGTCAGTGTGAGTGCTTGTTGCTGTGGGGCCTCACAGTGAGAGAACATCAACAAGGCTTGTCTCCAGGGCAAGGCCAATGCAGGTCACAGCTCCAGGTTCCAGGGCTTGAGCCTGGAGAGGGTGCAGACACCACACTCCAGCTTCAGCAGAGAGTCAAAGCAGACCCCCAGTAATGAGGAGCCAAGCTCTGGGGTCGGTGGGGGTGGGGGGTGACCTAGTATTCTAGTCTCTCCTCCATCAGTACTAAAGGATTATTTTTTAATTTTTAAAATATGTTTATTGAGATATAGTTCAAGTACCATACAATTCACCAAAGTGTATAATTGAATGTTCTCTGTTATATTCATAATCGGGTTTACTACAAACTAAGATAATGCATTTTCATCACCCCTACAAAATGTCTGTTACTCATTAGCAATTATTCCCCACCCTACTCCACTCCTACCCTAAGCAACCACAATCTACTTTCTGTCTTTTTAGGTTTTCCTATTTTGGACGTTCCATGCAAACGGAATCATATGCTATGTGGTCCTTTGTGACTAGCCTTAGTCACTTAGCAGAGTGTTCGCAAGGTTCGTCCGTGTCGTAACACGTGTTCCACTCTATTCCTTCCATGGCTGAACGCTCTTATATGGAGGTTCAGCTTGCACTCATCTCTTGATGGGCTTTTGCGTTGTTTCCATTGTGTGCCTATTATGAATAACGCTGCTGTGAACACCCTCAGGTACAAGTTTTAGGGTGAGCATGTATTTTCATTTCCCTGATACATACCTAGCTGTGGAATTGCTTCGTTAAGTGGTAAATCGATGTTTAACATCTTGAGAAACCGCCAAACTCTCTTGCAAAGGGGCTGCATCACTTTACCCTCCCATCAACAGTGTATGAGGGTTCTGATTTCTCCATATTCTCACCTACATTTGTTATTGTCTGATTTCTTTTATTATAGTCATTCATTAATTATGGTTTTGATATGCATTTACTTAATGCCTAGTGGCTTGGGGCAAGTTTCCATGTAATTATTGACCATTTCTGTACCTTCTTTGAGAAACACCCACCCAAATGGTTTGCCCGTTTTTTAACTGGACTATTTGTCTTTTTATTTTGAACTGTAAGAAACGAGCTTTTAATATTTTATGGATACTAGACTTTTATCAGGTATGAAATGTCAAATATTTTCTCCTACTCTGCGGATTGCCTTTTCTCTTTCTTGAAGTGTCTTTTGAAGCCTTTTCTCTTTCTCGCCTGATTCTCCTAGCTACCACCACCGGTACAACATTGACTAGGGTAAAAGCAGACATCTTTATCTTGTTCCTGAGTCGTAGAGAAAGCAATCTTTCACCATCGAGTATGATGTTAATTCAGTTTTTTTTAGATGTCTTTACAAGGTTGAAGAAGTTTCCTTCTATTTCCAAGTTGTTGAATGATTTTATCATGAAAGGTTAGTGGATTTATCAAATGCTTGAGGGAAAACTGTAATGTAAACTGAGAATTGGAGGGAGAGGGCTCCCCTGTGTTATCAGCCATCCTTGCCCAGAGTGGACTACAGGTACCTGGAGTAATTTCCAAGAGAGAGAGCTGAGAGGGAGTAAGCCAATGGGTCATGGTTCAAATGCCACACACCCTCTCTGTTCTCACCAGGATTTAATAGATTTTCTTGAATGAATATTTCTCCATTTGCTATATGCCCTTAGGACAATTTCCAGAGATCTTAAATAATTGATACTTTTAATTTCCCCCAGCTAAATAGTTGGTTTGTAGGGAGAGTGTCCCCCGAGATCCTTATGCTGCCAGTCCCTGAGTCCTGTTCCTAATTGCTTGTGGCGCAGCCATGAAGACACGGCGTGTGTGGGGAGGACGCTGGCCATCGGTGCACGAGGTGTAGTCTGGAGCCCTACCTCTGCTCCTCTCCTCGCCCCCATGTGGGCGGAGCTCATGGAATCCCTCTGAACCTCCATTTCCCCATTTGGAAAAGGGAAATAATAAGAGTACCTACCTCTAAGAACTGCTTGAGAGTTAAATATAAGGATTTAAATGAGGTAAAGTTCCTGGTTGCTGGCAGGGACTTAGCAAACACCAGCCTCCAGCCTCTGAATGCTCCTCTTTTAGAACACGCGTGCCTATGACCATTCTGGAACCTTTTGCTGGCTCCCTGGTCAGCTTTGCTGAAATGTAGCTGTCTTTCTGCAGGTGTCATGTTACTGTCTCAAAGCCCCACCTACCCCTTTCAGCTCAGCGTGCAGTCCAAACCCTGCCATGACATATATGTCCCAGGAGCAGACGTAAGCCTCTTTTTCTGGAGTTCTGCCCCATCCACACCTTACTGTTCTCTCAAAGGAAATGTACTATTTGGTGTGTTCAAATGGGAGAGCACGTTGCACCATCCACCGCCTGCACAGAATGTCAGCCTCTCTCTGCAAACTGGTCAGTCATCCAGCCTGCCTCTTCCCCTCAAAGCCCAGAAGTCAGCTGGAGATTTGAGCTGCTGCCCTGTCAATGGAGACCCAGCTGTTTGGCCACTTGGAGAGGGGAGGAAAAACTAACATTCCTGGGAGACAAAGAAGTAGTGTCCCCATTGGCTGGATGAGGGCTGCTCCTGTGGGATTTGTCTGGCTGGTTATTTTCTCATTGTTTGGAGAAGAAGAAAGAATTGATTAGTAAAGACCTTTGCACAAGAGGGAAGTGGATTTCTGAGAAGCCAAGTTTCATTTAAGGGGAACATTATGCTGTGAGTTTCATATTATGACAAAAGTGAAAACAGCCTTTATAAAAGGAAGCTTCCAGGAAGCCAGGAGTATGGTCCCACTGGGCTCTGCTGAGAAATGAGGTCATCTGTAAAGTTTCTCCCAGCTCCAAGCCTCAGCAATGCCCAGCTGGGCACATTAACAAAGGGTATTTGCCCAGACTTCAAAGCGAGTCCAAGGAAAATCCAATACTGAGTCTAAAGATAGGCTGTGTGGTTTGTTTGTTTTTTAAAAAAGCTAGATCTTCTGGGAAATTCATAGAGTCTCTGAAGATAGAGAATGGAGATCTGGGGCAGTGGGAGTGTTGGAACTGCGGACATGCTCTGACATGTACTGAAGCAGGTGCAAGAGCCCATCCAATGAAATGTTTACTAACTAATGGATATTGAAAGCCTTTGCGAGTCTCAAATCAAATTCCCCTTTAAAGAGAAGATGACAAGTAAAGTAAATAGGCAAAGCCTGTGATGATTCATTTGTCCCTAAACAACTGCCTCAGACTGAGGCTGCATGCCGTCCAGAGTGGGGCTGAGGCTGCCACGAGCCCACGATTGCTTCAGTTTCCAGGAGACCCAGTGAGACGTTAATAGGTCCCAGGTCTCGGGTTCCCCTCCTCAATGTGAACTACATCTTTCTTTTTGGCCAGCAGCACCAGTATAAACTTAGAGATCAGGTTGCTAGGGACAAGAGGCCATTTAAGGAACAAATATCCATTAAGCTCCACCATGAGAAGTGCTGGGCTAAAGGGATGAGTCCGGCTTACTGTCTCATCCCATAGATGGATGTGTGGCTGACATGAGGCGGATATAAGCATTATAATGAAACTGCAGACAATATTCCATGAGAGATGAATTCAGAGGGAGACCTAGGAAGGAAGATTCATGTTGAGCTTCAAAAGCACTAGCGTATTACCAGGTACATCATTGTCTCTTCTGGGACAGGAGAAGCAGGGCAAAGTTCATCAGAATCGGAAGCTAGAAGATACGTTCTCCATACACAACAAAGAAGGTTTTTGTGCAGTAGAAAGAGCTCAAGGCAAAGAGCCCTGTCACCAAGGCAACAGCAATGGGTAGAAGTGAGGCCTGAGTGTGTGCAGGGCAGTCAACATTCTGCAAGTCCGTCTTCTCTAATTCTTGAAGCCTATGAGGCAGGGTCTCTACAATTACACATTACAAAAGGGAAATCATAGCACAGAGAATTTAGTGACTTGCACACTGGCTCAGGAGGTGCTGAAGGACAGGGAAGCCTGGTGTGCTTCAGTCCATAGGGTCCCAAAGAGTCGGGCACAACTGAGTGACTGAACACAAACCCTGGCTCACAGCTAAAAAGCAGTCGAGCCAGTATTCATCGTAGGCTCCAGAGCTGAAGTTCTTCAAGCCATCAGGAGAACAAAGTCTTAGATTGGCCACAGACCTCATCAGCCCATGACCTTGACCTTGCCCCATCCTCTGGACCTGTCTCCCCTGTGTTTTGAATGAGAAGGGTGTTATCCAGAAAACCCTAAGGTCCTTTCCATCTAAGTCCTCTGAGACTCATTTTTCTGAGGGGTGTATTGAGAGGAGGAAAGGAACGGGGAGGGATAAGGGAAGTTTAGGGAGTTTGGGTGGGGAGAGGCAGAAGACCAGCTCCCCACTGAGGCCTTGCCTGTGTTTACAGCATTTTCCACCAGTGTTTGCATGCCCAGGAGCAGTTTCTATACCGAGCACTAAACCCTCCCACCTCAACGCACAGCCTGAGCAAAGCCTGACTCCTGCTCGAGGCTCAAGCAGTGCTGAGTTACTCACCCTGCCAGAGGCCTGGCACCTTTGAGATTTTCCCTGGTGGCTGATTGGCCTGAGCAGAGCCTGGGAGCTGTGCCAAGCCCTCCCACATGGCCTGCCTTCAAGCTCAGGACAGAATCGCAGCCTCAGCAGGGTCTTCCCCGCTCCATGCAGTAGGTAAGTAAGTAAGCAGTAGCTAAGTAAACAGCTCTCTGACACTTAGATTCATCAATCCCCAGGCTATGCTCTGGTTTCCTTCCAGAGACTCAGGTCTCCTTCTGCTCCAGCTTGCTGTGTTCCCAAAGGATGCTCAAACTACCACACAATTGCACTCATCTCACACGCTAGCAAAGTAATGCTCAAAATTCTCTAAGCCAGGCTTCAACAGTACATGAACCATGAACTTCCAGATATTCAAGTTGGATTTAGAAAAGGTAGAGGAACCAGAAATCAAATTGCCAACATCCACTGGATCATCCAAAAAGCAAGAGAGTTCCAGAAAAACATCTACTTTTGTTTTATTGACTATGTCAAAGCCTTTGTGTGGATCATAACAAACTGTGGGAAATTCTTAAAGAGGTGGGAATAACAGACCACCTGACCTGCCTCCTGAGAAATCTGTATGCAGGTCAAGAAGCAACAGTTAGAACTGGACATGGAACAACAGACTGGTTCCAAACTGGAAAAGGAGTATATCAAGGCTGTACATTATCCCCCTGCTTATTTAACTTATATGCAGAGTACATTCGGAGAAGGCAGTGGCAACCCACTCCAGTATTCTTGCCTGGGAAATCTCATGGATGGAGGAGCCTGGTAGGCTACAGTCCATGGGGTCGCAAAGAGTAGGACACGACTGAGCGACTTCACTTTCACTTTTCACTTTCATGCCCTGAAGAAGGAAATGGCAACCCACTCCAGTATTCTTGCCTGGAAAATCCCAGGGATGGGAGCCTGGTGGGCTGCCTTCGAACAGAGTTGGACATGACTGACGTGACTTAGCAGCAGCAGAGTACGTCATGAGAAATGCTGGGCTGGATGAAGCACAAGCTGGAATCAAGATTGCCAGGAGAAATATCAATAACCTCAGATACACAGATGACACCACCCTTATGGCAGAAAGTGAAGAAGAACTAAAGAGCCTCTTGATGAAAGTGAAAGAGGAGAGTGAAAAAGTTGGCTTAAAACTCAACATTCAGAAAACTAAGATCATGGCATCCAGTCCCATCACTTCATGGCAAATAGATGGGGAAACAATGGAAATAGTGAGAGACTTTATTTTCTTGGGCTCCAAAATCACTGCAGATGGTGACTGGAGCCATGAAATTAAAAGACGCTTGCTCATTGGAAGGAAAGTTATGACCAACCTAGACAGCATATTAAAAAGAAGAGACATTACTTTGCCAACAAAGTTCCATCTAGTCAAAGCTATGGTTTTTCCAGTAGTCATGTATGGATGTGAGAGTTGGACTATAAAGAAAGCTGAGCACCAAAGAATTGATGCTTTGAACTGTAGTGTTGGAGAAGACTCTTGAGAGTCCCTTGGACTGCAAGGAGGTCCAACCAGTCGACCCTAAAGGAAATCAGTCCTGAATATTCATTGAAAGGACTGATGCTGAAGCTGAAACTCCAATACTCTGGCCACCTGATGTGAAGAACTGAGTTATTGGAAAAGACCCTGATGCTGGAAAAGATTGAAGGCAGGAGGAGAAGGGGACGACAGAGGATGAGATGGTTGGATGGCATCACCGACTCTATGGTCATGAGTTTGAGTAAGCTCCAGGAGTTGGTGATGGACAGGGAGGCCTGGCATGCTTCAGTCCATGGGCTTGCAAAGAGTCAGACATGACTGAGTGACTGAACTGAACTTGCTGTGTTCCAGTCTCTAGGGTTTATAAAAACAGTTAGCAGAGCGAAGCCAACCAGCACCGCCTACCAAAGGCCTCTTTATTCCCTTGAGCCCTGAGCCCATGGCCAAAGACCCCCAGTTGCTGGTGGGAGTCTTTCCGGCCTCAGGACCCCATGGCCACTCTTCCCATTTCTTAGGTTTAGGCAGCCCCCTGTGCTCGCAGCCAGGCCACTTTTCTTTAGCCAGGGTCCTTTCCCCATTACTGAGAGCTTCCTCCCAACCTCCTGGGTGCTCCACAGTGGACACTGCTCTCCTCAACTTCTCTCCAGCTGTTGTCCTCCCCTCTCAGTTCAGATCCAGTTCACTCACCCCAGTGCAGTGACTTTGCCCCCACAATGGGCTCTCCTTGTCTGCCATGACTGTGCAGTTACCGCAGGCATGGATGGGCTTCTTTCCAGGGGCACTGTTGATCCCTCGCTTGCTGGTAGAGCCTGAGTTTTCACAGCTGATCTACCTTCCTCCCCTCTGCCAGTCATATGCTGGGTCACTTGGGTCCAGTCACCTGGATCCGTCCTCTGCAGGGCACCCATATCCCACTCCTGGACAACGAGAAGTGAGAGGTGGCAGGGGTGGTCCAATACTTTCTCAAAAAGGTTTCCTTGCTACTCACACGAGCCTCAAGCGATCACACCCTTCCTCTCCTTCCATTCAATGTGGTCATGACTGCTGAGAAATATAAGAACCATTTCCAAGTGTAAGAGGGAACTAAAAGTGTGAGGGTGAGTGCAGAGATGGAAAGAACCTGGGTCTTTGAAAAGGTCTCTGAGACCCCAACTTAAACAACAATGGAACCCCCCATCCCTGGGGCTTTTTACTGTGTAAGATAATGAAATCCCCTTTGTTTAGGTTTTTTCTTCCTTACAGATGAAAGCTTCCCATGCTAGAGTGTAACTTGCCGACACCCTTTGCTAGGTTTTGCATAAAGAAAATGTTCTATATCAACCCCACCTCTCTCTTTACTCATGGACCAAATTGGGCCCTCGTCCTGTTTTGGTAAATAAAGTTTTATCAGAACACAGCCATACCATCCATTTACAGGTCATCTGTGACTGCTACTGCTTGAGAAGTGGCAAGAGATGGCACAGGCCACAAATGAGAAAATATTTACTATCTAGCCAACTCCTCAGTTAGACTCAGTAGACCAATGGAGAGGCAAAAGTTCCTCAAAAATTGCCCCAGATTATAGAGGCACAGTAAAATGGGGAATTGCTGGGAAAGGAGGCACTGCCATATTTCAGAGTATCTTGAAATTCCGAGCATCAGGCTGCACCCGGCCACGGAGCCTGTCCTGAGAGGGGCATGATTCATTTTCTGTGTCCACTTGGCTAAGCCATGGTGCCCAGCTGTCTGATCAAACACCAGTCTAGATGCTGCTGTGAAGGTATTTTTTTTTTAAGATGTGATTAACGTTTACATCAGTAGACTTTGAGTAAAGCATATTTCCCTCTATAATGCGGTTGGGTCTCATTCAATCTTGAGGCTTCCCTGGTAGCTCAGGCGATAAAGAATCTGCCTGCAATGCAGGAGACATGGGTTCCATCTCTGGGTCAGGAAGATCCTCTGGAGAACGGAATGGCAACCCACTCTAGTATCTGGGAGCTACTGTCCATGGGGTCGCAAAGAGTCGACACGAGTGAGCAACTCACACACACACATCCTTTCTTAAACAGTCAGGTCCTTAGTTTACAAAGTTTGAGAAGGAAGCTTGAGGATGGGCAGCTCTGCACACCAGGGGCGAGACAGAGGTGGCTTTGATAGCAGGTTCAGAGGTAAGGTCAATTCAGCTGAAACATCTTTTTAAACCCAGGGTTAACAGGTCAAGTCTGGCCAACTTGCCCCTTCCCCGCTGGGGATGTTTTCCATTCCTTGGGAAGCTGCGTGCTTAGAAGACAAGGTAGCCTAGGCCACTCTTCCCTCCAGACACAGTAGCAGCCACATTCTCCATGCCCGGGAGTCTCCCCAAAGTGCCTGAGGAGGATCACTTTGAAATTCACAGCCCAGGAGCTGGACAAATGGCCCTTGTTTGTCAAATGCTTTATTTTTCATCTGGAAGATCTCGGCTTCCTTTGGCTGCTTAATATCCTGGCTTGAGGGAAGGTCCTGACACTCCTTAGTTCTCAGCCTTGAGGATCAGTCAGTATTTTGTTATTCATAGAGATTCTGGCTCCCAAGCAACACAGACTTTCTGTGGAGGGAAATCCTTAATTAAGACGTTCTCCTTTGAAACGCATTGTCCCGTAAATCCTCCTGCCCTTATACTCTGTCATGTCCAGCCATTGTGTTCAGTAAACAGTCTTGCTTTTTGTTAAATGAATCAAAATATTAAACAACTTCAAGTCATTTTTATTATTAAAATTATAGTTACAATGAAAATGCAGTTTGTCCAGGAGTTTTGCTTTGCAAGTTATTTTCATCCTATTGTTAAGATCTTATTAACTCCTGATCATTACAATATCCATTCATAATAATCAACTTTCTAGCAACCCCATATTGTCAGCATCCTCCAGAGGCACATAGACGGTGGAAGAACATATGAGATGTGGGTGAGTGGGGAGGTGACACAGGTCTGGGGGAGGCATGGGGAGGCAGGGAGAATCCAAGGACACGTGGAGAGATGTCCCTTCCCTAACTTTCTGATTTGTACTGTTGGATGAACCCAAAAAAAAAAAAAAAAAGTCTGCCTGTCCAGTGTCAGGAAGAGAGGGAGGAGAGTGTGTAGAGAAAGGTCTTAACTGATCAGCCAACCAGACCTGAGTATGCTCTCTGCCTAGAGATGTTCATGCCATCCTTGTCCTCACATATGTTTTTCGAGCGGTTCTGGGTACATTTACATCCTCTTCTTGGGGCCAAGTGGAGAAAGGGCTTGAGCTAAGCAGTTATTTTTCCCCAAAGGAAATTTCAGCAGCAATCTTGAGCAATTAATATATCACCTTTTAAAGCAAACTCTTATCCTCCTAAGAAACCCAGTGCCTAGCACTTACTAGATCTGCAGCATGGGATGTTTTTCCAAAGCCTAACTTAAAAGGACAGATAATATGTTAAGTGTGTGTGCCCATTTAAGGAGAAAGAAGGCTCTTATATGGCAAACATCATTGAAATTTATGTCCATCTGTAGAATAAATTCTCATTCTCAGCCTGCCTCTGAAATGGGTTGCAGAGTTCCATATATTAACCTGAAGTTATTATTTATATGTTAACAAATAGAGTTAATGAAAACTATTTCATATAGGAAAGAAACGTAGATGGTATACAAATTATCTGAGACATTGTCTAAAAACTGGCAAACCCTGCTGCACATTAAGTCACACAATGGGATGACCTTGCTACTCAAGGATTCCACCAAGGGAACACTACAAGAAGTATTCTGTAAGCGGAATCTTCCTGCTAATGGGTGCAATGAAACAGAACCCACTAAAGTAAAGAAAAACTACTTGAAACTAGATCTCACTGATCTCAATGAAGTACAATCATCCAGTTGTTTTCCAAAGATATGCATTCAAAATCTGCAGAATTTTTGAAAACTTGCTTTAAAAACTCACTTGTCCAGAATCTTCTGTCAGAGAACATAAAAGGGAAAAATCATACAAAGTCACCCACAAAAAGCCTTAGGAAATTACCCAGTAATTTTAATTCAAACTCCACTTTACTGTTTTAAAAGAATGGCCTTGACAATCATCTTCATTGTTAATATTATTTATGTTAAAATATATGTCTATTTTCTTTCAAGACTCAGAGAAATCTAAATTTCTGCTGCTGCTGCTGCTAAGTCGCTTCAGTTGTGTCTGACTCTGTGCGACCCCATAGATGGCAGCCCACCAGGCCCTGCCGTCCCTGGGATTCTCCAGGCAAGAACACTGGAGTGGGTTGCCATTTCTTCCTCCAATGTATGAAAGTGAAAAGTGAAAGTGAAGTCGCTCAGGCGTGTCCGACTCTTAGCAACCCCATGGACTGCAGCCTACCAGGCTCCTCCGTCCATGGGATTTTCCAGGCAAGAGTACTGGAGTGGGGTGCCATTGCCTTCTAAATCTAAATTGACTCGCCTCTAATTTTTCTGCCTTCTTGGAATGGTGCCAAGAAGCTTCAAGGAAAGCCAAGCAGAGTGCACTGCCCCAGGAGCAGCCTTATCTGATGCAAGAAATCACATGTGTTTGATCAGACTTGGGCTCCTTTATGTTTCCACACTTATAAGTCAAACATAAGTTTATTCTCTGTGGCTCCTTCTTGGCTAAAAATGTTGGGTCATGAGTGCTTCCCTTCGGCATTTTATGGATCTTACAAGTCAGTCTGGACTGTTCACAAAATAAAGAATTTTTTTCCTAACGATTTTCTGAAGCAGGAATGCTATAAAAAATGAGACTGCCCAAGATAACGGGATAATACCCTATTTCCTTATTGACTCCCAAAGGCCCCCTTTATTGGGATAATTCCCTGGGGGAAGAAGTCTTCCAGAAAATTCTGTGGCCCCTGTTTCCCTGAGCCCCAATCTTCCAATAGAGGCACATGCTTAGTCGCTCAGTTTCTTCACCCACTGAGTCATCAGGGACGCCCCCTACAGAGGCAGATATTGTTCTACTCTTGTTCCCTGGGGGCACAAATACGACCATCAGGACTATTAGGAGGCAGACTCAGATTCTACAACTTTACTCACTCTGTCCCCTTGGATGGGGTAATGAGCCTCCTTATGTCTGTTTTCTTACCTGAATTTGACAGCCAGGGAAAAAAAAATCAATCCTACACCAAATGTTGATTAAACACCTTCACATTCCAGGCAGAGTTAGCATCTAAGGAAACAGATAAGATCTCCCTCTCAAGGATCTCCTGATAAAGACATGAAATGCACAGCATGCCAGAGAGTAGTGTGTGCAGGCCAGGGACTGGCCTTCTGCACAGTGGGCAAGGGAAGACTGCAGAGAGGAGCAGCTGTGTGTAAAACCTGAAGGAGGCAAAGGAGCGAGTCCTGCAGATATGTGGGAGAAGAGCCTTCCAGGCTGTGGGAACAGCAAGGGCAAACTCCACGAGGTGGGAGTGGGCCTGGTATGTGGGAAGAAGAACAGAGAGAGGGAGGGGAAGTGGGAGGAGATGAGGTCAGAGAGGCAATAAAAAGGGCACAGTCATCCAGGGAAAGCGAGCAAACCACAGCCCAGGGGCGACATGTGGCCTGCCTCCTGTTTTGTTAACAGTTTTACTGGAACTTCACCAATGTCCTTGGATTTGCCTGCTATCTATGGATACTTCCAAACCACGACAGCAGAATTAAGTAGTTGTGACAGAGATCACTTAGCCCACAAAGCCTAAAATATGGAATATCTGGCCCTTTACAGAAAAGACTTGCCAACCTGGGGCTTAAACAAATAGTAGTTTATCTGGGGGCCTTTCCTGGTGGCTCAGAAAGAAAAGAATCCGCCTGGAAGTCTAGAGACGGCAGTGAAGGCGTTGCACAGCAGCTCCGTAACGTTGCTGAAGGCCCAGACTCCTTTCATCTTTGTGCTGCACCAGCTTTAGTATGTGGGCATGTTGTATCATAACCTCAAAATGGTTGCCAATGTTCCAGACATTACACATTATCCACATTTGAGACAGAAGGGCAGGGAAAATAGGAATCTATCTGCTCCTTCTATCACGGAAGCAAAAGCTGTCTTCACCCTCCAGCACAGTTTTCCCTATCTCTTAGCCCAAAAGTGGGTCACATGACCACTTATAGCTTCAAAGGGAGCTGAGGAAACTATGTAAAAGATTGTTGAGATTGACTTAGTAACTTTTAACCTTTTTTTTACTGAGGCCCACAGTGAGAAATATATTTTATAGAACAGCCTAATACATCAAAATAAATCATAAGGTAAACAAAATTTTGTAAGACACAACTTTCATTGACTATGTGTGCTATACATTGATACTTTCTATTTTTAAAACACTAGTCAAATCACATACTAACTTAATTTCATGGCACACTGTTCAGCTGTAAGTACAGTATGAAAAACACAAATTGTCACGACCCATTACTAGGGAGTGGCACATTGCTGCTCCAAACAAGTTGCTCACTCTTGCTCTCTCCCTCTTTCTCTCTCTGTCTCCCTCTCAACTCTTTTTTTGAAGTACTGTTGATTCACGATGTCATGTTAGTTTCTGGTTTATAGCAACGTGATTCAGTCATATTGCTTTTTCTTATTCTTCTCCATTACGGCTTACCACAGGATATTGGATATAGTTCTCTGTGCTCTACAGCAGGACCTTGATGTTTATGCATGATACAGTAGTTGTGTAGCTGCTAATCCCAAACTCCCAATTTATCCCTCCTCTATCCCCCTTCCCCTTTGGCAAGCACAAGCCTGTTCTCTACGTCTGTGGGTCTGTTTCTGTTTAGCAAATAAGTTCATTTGTGTCACAGTTCAGATTCTACATATAAGTGATATCATAGGACATCTGCCTTTCTCTTTCTGATTTATATCTCTTAGTATGATAATTTCTAGGTCCACCCATGTAACTGCAAATGGCATTATTTCATTCTTTTTTATGACCAGTAGTCCATTGTATGTATCTACCACATCTTCTTTGTCTATCCATCTGTCAATGATGTTTAGGCTGTTTCCATGTCTTGGCTATTGTAAATGCTGCTGCTATGAACACTGGGGTCCGTGTATCTTTTTGATATGCCAAGGAGTGGGATTGCTGGATCATATGGCAACTCTATTTTTAGTTTTTTGACAAATCTCCTTACCGTTCTCCATAGTGGCTGCATGAATTTTCCTTTCTTTTCCTTTCTTCTCCTCTTTCTTTTTTCCAAAGCAGAGAGTGGGTACTGGGTTGGCACCTAAGAGTCTACACAACACCCACCATAAGTGATCTGGGGGCCAGATACGGACGGCGCTGTTGAACACTGAGGGAAAAGGTGATTCTCCTTCTGAAGCTCCTTGAGGATGGACCCTTGTGTTCTATGTAAAATGTGGTTAGTAACAACCATTCCCAGGGAGGTCGCAGGAATTGGGTGGGATCCCCACGGTAAAGCCCCTACAGAGTGCCTGGCACACAGTGGGAGTGAGGGACACATCAAGCTGTTCCTTAAAACCAATCATCACTCCAGTCCTGGCCCTGAAGTTAGCATCAGCTTGATCAGCACTCTCAAGTGCTGGAAATCCCCAGGGAAATTGTATTTTACCTAGGTGCTCTGTCCACTTATTCTATTGGGCATGAATGAATGCTCAGAGGTTGAGGGCTACGTTGAATTTTACTTACTGTTTGAAAAGATTTAAAAAAAAAAAAAAACTACTTCTGAAGCACCCAATTATTGTCCTCAGCTTTGGTGATCAGACCTTTGGGCTCTGCAGGAACGGAGGTCCCTGACCACAGGGGTGTCCTGAATTGGCATAGGATGGGCTACTCTTCATGAAATCATGCAAAGACAGAGCTGAAAGATCCTTGGCCTGGTCATCTTTAGCTCCCTCAGTTTTACAGATGGGGGAACTGAGGCCCAGAACCATTGCAACAGGGGGAGGTTATGCAGGAAGTCGATGGTAGAGCCCAATCTCTTTACCCCATATCCAGCAGCCCTAACAACAAGGATTAGTACAGCCTCCCTCAAATGGGGTCCAGAGGCTCATAGACTCAAATCCCAGGCTGATTTTTGCCTATGTGGGAACCTGCATTTTTATAAAAGGTCCATATCACATTCTAAACTGGCCATATGACTCTAAAAATATTAGGAACCACAGATTGAGAAGAAAGTAAAATGATTCATGCTGGGGGGAGGGAAGGGGAAGTCCCAAGGTCAGGATTGGGATGGTGGTATGAAACAGAAATCGGAACTGTTTTCGTCAACCCCTTCTCCATCCCTTCCACCCCCACACCCCAGAATTACTGAACTATTCGAGTTCCCCAAAAGGCCGTGGTCTTCCGTTCACTCTGCCCCCGCGCAGATAAATCCTCCTGCAGCAGGCGGTAACTGGCAGAGAAGTTATCTCCTCTTCATCATCTGAGGATCTGATTTCTTAAAGGCGGTGAAGCTCTGAGAGGCAACGCCAACCCTGCAGCCGAACTACAGACGGGTGGCCCTTGAGCAAAAGCTAACATCGTTCGGGTTCTACTGATAACCTCCTCTCTCATGACAGACACACTAGGAATTGCGGGGCTTGCACAGCGACCTTTGTTGGAAACCCGAGTGTCTATTCCCGCAGGGTTCCTGACCTTGGCCCGCATGCTTGATCCTGCCGACCCAGTCGGGGCTGCTTCCTTCTTCGCCCTCGGGGTGGTCCCGGGACAGCCCACACAGCCGATGCCCCACACCTTCCCCGAGTCCCCTCGGCACCTCCCCTACCTTCCCGGGTGTGCCAGAGGCTGGGCGGGTCCGTCAAGGTGACGTGATGCCACTGGCCAGAGCTGGCCGAGAGGCGGGGAGGGGCGGGAAGAGCCTGGGGGCGGGGCGGAAAGGCAGTAGTGGGGCTGTGCCATTGGCCGGAGCGAGGCGAGGGGCGGGGAGGGGCGGGCCTGACGCTCCAAGTCCTGGAAGACCGGCAGTAGGCGCTGCGGAGGCATCTCGGGTGACTGCAAGGGCAAGGCACCGGCAGCGGGTTCTGCACTGCGCGATGAGTGCTCGGTGAGTGATGCACGGGGCGTCCGCGGAGCTCCGACCTCCCTCCACCGCGCGAGCCCAGGACCTTCCCCAGGCAGGGGCTCTGGAGTCTAGTCACTTGTGGCTGCATCGTGCTAAGTCCCCTCCCTCTGCCAGCCTGGCACTTTCTGGGCCTCGGGCCCAACGCTGAGAGTGGGCACTGCGCCAGGCACCTGCTCCAATGAGAGGACACTTAAGGAGCTAAAACCTGAGCAAAGCAGGTGCGCGCGCGGCCGCCGGCTACACCTTTGCCCACCTTGTTTCATCTTGGCCAATATCCTGGCAGCATTGATCTTAGAATTGGGGGGAGAGGCTTGAAGTGCCTCAGCCACAACCCTCAGATTTCATGGATGGAAGACCACGAACTCCGAGATAATAGCAGCAGTAGGGCCTCACAATCGCTATTTACAGAGGATTTGCCTTGTTGTCAGACCTGGGCTAAGAGTTTTAGCACAATATACCTCTCACACTTCTCACAGCCTTGATACTTTCAGTGTCCCCATCTTCAGATGAGAAAACTGAAGCTTGAAAAGTTACAGAGTTGTCTGGTTTTACCCGGATGAGTCAGGGATAGGGTCGGATTTTTAGCCAGGGCTTATTATGCCAGATTTCTTTCATTTCCCCCAGTGACTTCAGCACCCTGTTTGCGCCGTGCTCCTGACTGTCCTGCACTTCCCACTCTGGACAGATGCCTTTTTTCCTTAATCTGTCACCGCCCTGGGGGAGGGCTGTGTGTGATCTCTCGCACCAGGGTCAGGGCTAGGACAGTGACAGCGTTTTCTTAAAACACTGAAAACGCTTTAATAACCCCACTTCACAGAGGAATTAAGTACGGTCATAACAGGTGAGGGCTGGGAGTCTGGAATTTGTGCCCAGAAATGGTGAAGGACAGGGCAGTCTGGCACGCTGCAGTCCATGGGCTGCAGAGTGGGACATGACTTAGTGACTGAACAGCGAGTTGGACTCCAAAGCCGTGCGCTTACACTTGCAAGAAGGACCCTCACAGGCTTCTCTGTACTTTAACTGCTCACGGCACAATCAAGATTTGTTGGCAGAAAGAAAGGGGAAAAAAAACACCCTCCAGGATATATTGCTGATAAAATGTTTGCAGTCGGTTTAACAAATTTTATAGTAATGATGCTTTAAAAATGTGTTTCTCATGAATGACTTTGTGATACTGAATGCAAATAAAGAAATAATGAGACTTGGAAAAAAAAAAAAAAAAGATTTGTTGGCAGAAGCCATGAGTAAACAATAACAACAACTACAATGCCGGTCTGCCTGCCTCCAGCCCTGGAGCAATTCCTGAGCTGCTGCCAGCAGGGTGGGAGGTGCTAAGGAGGGGATGGGGCTGGGAGGGGAGGGGAGGAAGCGGAAGGAAGAAACGGGAATACGAAGGCCTTAGCCTAGGTCAGACATCGCTGGCCAGAAGTTGTTACGGGCTGTGTTTCAGCGCTGTCAGTACTTGTTCATTCGTTGTTGCCGTTATCCCCTCTGTGCGTAGTGCTGGTGCTTCAAGACGTTGCAGGGAAAGTGAGATTGAGACCACAGATTAAAGAGTCAGTGTGAAAGCAAGGGTGGGGGTGGGGGGATGATGGGAGGGGAGCGGGTGGGGGTTAGGGAGTGACGGGGGGTGGAGCCGTATTTCCACCATGAGACTCCAGCAGGTGGCCTGGAGAATGGAGCAAAGGTCCAGAGTCCCCCTGGGTCAGGGTCAGCTGGACAATGACCCGTAACAACACAATATGAACAGAACTCAGGCATGTGTTATAGTTCAGGTTCTATAAATGCAGAGGCTCAAAGGGGAGGCTCTGACTCTGGGAGCTACATAACACACTCTGGACTGGGCCCTGGTTTTGCGAGTGAGTTCAGCCAAATACCGTGGCTCATAGACGCTCCTGCTGAGGACCGTCATCCTCTCTGAGTACCATGTTCCCGTATCTGAGCCTCCCTGTCCCTCTGGAGCTCTGGACTCCCATTCAGACTTCTGCTGGGAACTTTTGTTTATCATGGGTGAAGCCCATCTTACCTGTTCCCTCATTCACCTTCACAGCAGTCAGTGATTCAACTGAGGAATCTGAAGGTCAGAGAAGGAAAGGGATTTGCCTAAGGTCACACAGCTACAGAATCCCAGTTCAGTTCAGTTCAGTCGTTCGGTCATGTTCGACTCTTTGTGACTCCATGGACCGCAGCATGCCAGGCCTCCCTGTCCATCACCAACTCCCAGAGCTTACTCAAACTCATGTCCATTGAGTCGGTGATGACATCCAACCATCTCATCCTCTGTCGTCCCCTTCTCCTCCCGCCTTCAGTCATTCCCAGCATCAGGGTCTTTTCAAATGAGTCAGTTCTTCGCATCAGGTGGCCAAAGTATTGGAGTTTCAGCTTCAGCATCAGAATCCCAGAGCAGAGCTCTAAATCCAGATTCTTGCAAAGGCTGGTGGTTACCCTGCCACAGAATACACTGAAGAAAACATTTTCAAGCTGTTTTAAAGTAAATCAAAATCAAATGGGAAGCGGCTGCACTTTCCGAAGCTTCGGCAGATTTCTCACTCCTGTTAAAGGGGAACTTGCATTCGGTTCCCTCCTGTTTTTGGCTTCTGACCTCCTTCCCCAAGATGCACTGCTGAAAGAGATTTGGAGCCCCTTCCCCTTTCCTTGGGCTTCCCAGGTGGCTCAGTGGTAAAGAATATGCCTGTGGTGTTAGAGACGCAGGTTGGATCCCTAGGTTGGGAAAATCCCTGGAGGAGGAAACGGCAACCCAGCCCAGTGTTCTTGCCTGGGAAATCCCATGGACAGAGGAGCATGGTGGGCTATAATCTATGAGTTCACAAAAGGGTTGAACACAACTTTAGTGACCCAACAAGAACAACAACAACAGCCTTGCCTGACCTTGGGGGTAGAAGTGAAGGTCTCATACAGCCCCATAGCTGCAGAGCTGGAAAGAGACCTAAAGACACTCTTGTCCAGCTGCCTGGCTACAATCCTGGCTAAGCTGAGGCCCAAGAGATGCAGCAGCATGCTGAAATCATGTACCCAGCCAATGCCCCAGCAAAGCTCACACCTGCCTTCTCTCTGGGATGCCCCCTTGTCTCCTCTCTCTTGTTGTGACACATTTTGGCAGAAGTTCTTAACCTGAGACCTAGGGATCCTGGGGCACATGGATAAGGGTTTACTGATCCCCTGCAATGGTGTGCAGACCTCATGTGTGTCTGTGTGCACACTCACGCTCACATGGGCATTTTTCTGGAGAAAGTGTGTTAAGCTTTCAAGAGACTCCAAAGGGCTCCATGACCCATGGTTCTGAGCTGAACCGTGTCTTGCAGGAAGCCGCCTTCAGCAGCTTCATGCAGTACGCAGGTGTGGTGCAGTGGGTAGCGCTGGCTGGGGCAGGAGGGCGCGTCAGGGAGCAGGGGGTGGGGCAGCAATAGAGCGTCAGTGCTGCCCCACAGCACTGGGCACCTAATAATCGGAGAGCCTGCCCCTGTAACCCCAGGCCAGCGGGGTACTGGTCAGTGATCATTCTCAGTAGCTATTTGGCCCAAAAAGCACGGCTGCAAGGATTCCTGTTTCTATGAGTGCGTGCTCAGTCGTGTCTGACCCTTTGTGACGATATGGACTGCAGCCCACCAGGCTCCTCTGTCCAGGGGATTCTCCAGGCTAGAATACTAGAGTGGGCTGCCATTTCCTGCTTCCTCCTTCAGGGGATCTTCCCCACCTAAGGGTTGAGTTCTCATGTCTCCTGCATTGGCAGGCAGGTTCTTAACCACTAATGCCACCTGGGAAGCCCTCCTGTTTCCTTAGATTTCTTCTTCCATAGGCAAGGGGCGGGTCCAGTTTGAGGAGGAAGAGGTGTATGTAAGGACTTTGGCCAGGGAGTACGTATGTGTGAGAGGGAGCAGGAGGATTGGAAGTACTTTCTTGCCCCAGGTTGCCGTGTTTTGAAAGCAAGGACAGAAACCAGAGATCTGGCTGCAGGAGTCTGGGTGTAGCACCACCTCTAGGTGGGACCTGTCAGAAAGCTTACAAGAAGGGCCAGGCTGCCTAAGTGAAGAGGACTCGGCTCTTCAGAGGAGGGCGATGGTGTCATGGAGGACTGGATGTTGGGATGGTCTGAGCGAAAGAGCTGGTGGAAGCCCAAGACTTGGGTGAGGAGAGGATACAGTAAAGGTGAGCCAGGGTCAGAGGATGGACCCAGGAGAAGGTGGTGAGGAGCGGTGCCAGTGGCTCTGCCGTGGCCTCTCGTGCTCTGCCCGACTCCACTTGGACTGCACGATGTCCCCCTGAGCTTCCCGGCCACCAGGGCTGGAGCGGGGAGGGTGTGGTCAAGCCCAGGGTGGGGTGAAGATGGAGGAGAGAGGAGGAGCCAAGACAGCAGTGTGGAAGGGGATGGGAGCTGCAGCTGCTGTGTTCCTGCTCACCACCCGCATCCCAACAGCTGGCTCCCTTGGCAAAAATCTGTTGCTTGGGAGTGGCCTGTGTCTGGCCAGACCCCCTATCAGGGGCAGCTGGTACCAGCAGGCACTACAGTTTCTTCCTTGGCCAACTTCCTGCCATTTGCTGGCTAACAGGTGCTCTCGAGGGCCCACTTAAAGGTTCATTGTTTTCCCCCCCACCTTCCTGCTGGCTCTGGCTGGTGATCGAAAGTTGTAGCCTTGGGCTGCAGAACAGGGGCCTCGGGCTTCCCAGGAATGCATGGCAGTGTCCCAGCACCTGCTCTTTTCTTGAGAACCGCCTTCCTCCTTCTGGTCTGAGTAGCCTGGGCTCAGAGGCTCCCAGCCGTGCCCCTCACACCCTGTCCCTTTTCTTTGGCTCATCGTGTCACGGTCCTTAACATATTTAATTTTCATCCTGCCTGCCCGCTCCTGTATTCTTGGCTGGAAAACTCCACAGACAGAGGAACCTGTCCGTGGGGTCACAAAGAGTCAGACACAACTGAGCGCCCATGCAAGGAGGAACATCAGAGTCATAATTTTATAAGACGTAAGAGCAGAGGTTACCAAGCATTCAGATTTCACAAACATCCTCAGCACATTTTAATCTGGACACTGATAACATTTTCCTTCTGCCAAGTGAGGACAATGACCATCTATTGTTGCCACAAGTTTATGAAAGAGGGAGCATTGTGGGAAGCACATCACCTTGAAATCAGAGGCTTCCAATGCAGTGGATTTAGCTTCAGGAAAACACCGCTGCATCAGCCTTCTTTTTCTGCTTCAGACCTTGGCCCATAGGAAGTGGGCTATAGTGATAGCCTGAAGAGCCATCTGCCTTCTCCCATGATAACCGGCTCCACCACCTCCAAAGAGGAAAGATGGTCCAAACCAGGCAGCTGAAAACCTTCAGTGTCCTTTGTTCCAAATGAAAGACCAGGGACAATGGGGAGGGCAGGCAGCCGGCTCACTGTCCTCACGGCCCCTCCTCACGGCTGGCAGAGCAGCTACTGAAGTGGAAAGCGAAAACAATTCCCTGCCTGTTCACTGGGACAGGTAACCATGGCTGGCTTGCTGCCCTGGGGCCCCTCCTCTGGGGACAGGGAACCTGGGCTGCAGCCTGAGTCCTTGGATTGGGGACAGAGCCTCCTCCAGCCGGGGATGCAAGAGTGGAGCCTGATCTGTGTGCCCTGGGGCCTGGGGGAGGGGAGCCAGCCAGGACAAAGAAAGCTGGGCTCTGCAGAGCCACAGGGCTTGGCCTGCCCAGCTGCATCTCACTCTGTACTTTGCAGACTGCACCAGGGCGGCGGGCCAGCCCACCCTCTCCCCGACCCCACCCTCGAGCAGAGCGGCCCATTTGTGTGTTAGGCTTCTCCTGGGGTTTTATTGAAAGATAAGATCATGCTTTTTATAAAAGGTAGAAAAACATTCTATTGGAGATTCATTAAGTCCTGCCCAATGCATGAGGACAGCGAGTGTTTAAGAGGAGGTTTCAGGAACATGTTCCAAAAAGAGAGGCATCTCCATTGGCTTTCTTCCTGGGCCTGTGTCCCCGCTCTCTCTCAAGCTCTCATTCAAGTGATCTATAGGATGCCTCGTAGGTACCCGCGCAGCTCACTTGAGAACTGGACAAGACCCTGGGAATGAAAACTGTCTCAACCTCCAGTCAGGTAAATGAGGCACAAACACAGTATCGACATTTGGAGTGGAATTCTAAAGTGACCCCAGTGCTTAGGTCTGGAATGCAAGGAGATGACGGAGTGGCCAACTTGGGAGTTGCGGGATGAGACACGTAAGAATCAGAGACCGTGAGAGTGGCTTCAGGCCATACTCATGATGGATGTCAGAAGACACAGCAGTTTATGGTTCTCTCAAAGAAGAGAAGATGGCTTTTCCCTGGGGTGGAGGCTCCCGCCCTGTAAGGCTCAGGCCTCGCCCGGCAATTTGGAAGCAGCTTTGTTGCTTCTGCCAGCCTTCCTCACGTCCCTCCTTCCCTTACTTGGGATGGTGTCCTCCATTCTCTTTCCCTGACACAGAAGCTGTTTACTCAACAAGCCACCTTCTCCTTTCACTTCATTCTGTGTCATCTAGGATCCTTCTGCACTTTGCTCCTGATTCCCTCTGAGCTGCCAACCCCAGCTGATGTCACCCAACTCCAGCTGGAGACCCTCAGCTTGTTGATCGTCTCCTTTAAATAAGCAGGCTGTCTAGGGTAAAGTGTATTCCAGAAGCCCAGTGAGGAGAGCATCTCCTCTGTCATGCAGCACAGTATTATCCAGAGATGGAAGATCCCCTGGAGAGGGCAAGGCAACCCACTCCAGTATTCATGCCTGGAGAATCCCATGGACAGAGGAGCCCGGTGGGCTACGGTCCATGAAGGTCCCAAAGAGTCGGACACAACTTAGCAATGAGCACACACGTGGACAAAGCCATGGATGGGGGCTGCCCGCCACCCACCTCACCTTCAGCCAGAACACCCCCTTTAATCTATCTGCATAAATATTCCATTTGAATGAAGAGTTCCACAGCTAAGAAAATTTCTGACTCAATGGAAATCAATATTCTCATTGTACAGATGGAAAAATAAGACCCAGAGAGGAAAAAGCATGCAACTTAAGCTATATGGGTTTTTAGCAGCTCCTAGCCCAGAACACTTTAAGAAGCATCTTCTATTAATAACTAATCACTGTTTAGAAGAGAATTCTCTTAGAAGAGAATTCCACTTAGAAGTGTCCCTACTAAATAGAGCAAAATGGGCATATTCCTCACAGGCTGTGGAGAGTGAAAGCATGAAGTGTTATAAACTGTCATGTATCTGCAAGCTTTATATATATACGCATATGCATGAGTGCTAAGTCGCTCAGTCGTGTCCAAGTCTTTGCAACCCTATGGACTGTAGCCCACCAGGATCCTCTGTCCATGGGGATTCTCCAGGCAAGAGTACTGGAGTGGGTTGCCATGCCCTCCTCCAGGGGATCTTCCCAACCCAGAGATCAAACTAGGCATCTCTTGTGTCTCCTGCATTGGCAGCCTGGTTCTTTACCACTAACACGACCTGGGAAGTTAATTAATTTTTTAATTAATTTATTTATTTTAATTGGAGGCTAATTACTTTCAATGTTGTAGTGGTTTTTGCCATACATTGACATGTATATTCAGTTTAATTGAATTATTTATTGTGTTAGAATAAACTAGATTATCCTGCAGTAACAAATCCCTGAAACAGAGAGGTTTATTTCTCTTCCCCCATCCACATCTGTTGTGGATTGGCAGAGGCCTCTGGTCCCCAGAGATACTCTGGGACCCAGGCTGACCATCAAGAAGCTATACTAACTGGGTTATGTGGCTTTCCGGGTCACCATGGCGGGAAACAGGAGAGCTGCTGGGCCACACGCTGGCCCAGATGCGCTGGTCTGGGAGTGACACTCAGCACTTCCATTTGCAGAGCAGGTCACATGGCCCTGTGGCTGCAAGGGGCTGGGGAGCGGGAGCTATCATGCGGTCAGTCCAGGGGCAGTGATTGTCTCCACCACAGTCACCCAACTTTAAAATGAACTATAGTCTGTAAAAATCCAGATTTCTGGCTTCTCATGAAACACCAGAAAAGCTGCCCCGCCGGAAGAAGAATGTGTCCCCAAGCCCCCATAGACTCCACTGACCAGTGTCCCTCAGCCAAGTCACGTCCCTGGCCCCTAGAGACTTTTACACAATTTATTCCGGCTGTGTATACACAACTCTGGGAAAGTTGACTTTGTTGGACCTCATGAGGCTTTCTGTACTCATTCAATAATTTAACACCATTTATGAATCTCCTGCAACATCCAGTCTTGTGATTTGTGCTGGAAACAAACGGTGAGGCATAAACGTAACATCTCTGCCATGCCAGGCTCCTGCTCTTCTGGGAGAATCAAAGCTAGAGGCAGGTTCTGTGACGGAGAGCGGGGTGCAGGTGCTGGCCCAGAGAGGAGCTGATGGCTGGAGGAGGGGCCTGATCTGGGAAGGGCTTCCTGGACAGCTAAGGGCAGAGTCTAGGATGAGGATGATGCTGGATTCTGAGAGAGAATGGCCATAAAAGCCCAAAGGGAGGACAAAGCCTCGAACCCATTAGGGGACCTGAGAGAGCTCAGGCAGCTGTGCTCCAGAGCAGGAAGTGGGGAGGAGTGAGAGAGAAGCTGGCTGCAGAGCAAGGCATGAGGGAAAAAAAGCTCCTCGGGTTATTTCTGGGTAAATCCAGCCCTTCCCATTATTAGCTTGCTTAAAACAAGACAGTTGGGTCACTGACCCCATAGGAACAGGAACAGTGTTGGCTGAGAGACTCAGCCTTGCCCCGGGCTGAAGCCAACTTCTGTGTTGGTAGCATTTACGGAAGTACCCAGAAAGAGAAGCTGGCAGGTCAGTTTTTCCACAGGAGAGCTGAAGTGCTGAGGAACTGAAACCCTATTTTGAAATAGGCCAAGGAGAAGGCCGCTGGAGGCCCCCAGCTCCAGGGCCCCATGGTGCGAATGCCCCATGCCCTATGGAGGCAGGGCCGGCTGCGGCCGCAGCTGGGAGCCTGCCCCGTCTGCAGGCCAGTTTGCCACACTGCAGGCCAAGGCAGAGGGGAGGCGTTTCAGGGATGACTCTGATGTCACTGGGAAACTCACCACCCCCAGATCATTCCCCTTCTCCATGCCTTCCGTGTGTCCCCTGCCTCCAGCATCGGCGCTCAGGGCTGATGTGGCCGCAAGAAGGCTGGCTCTTCCTGTGTGTGGGAGGATCAAGCCAGCAGGGAGACAGTGTGCTGGGCTAGTTGGGATCAGCGCCCGGGGCACAGTGCAGTGAGGTCCTCCACGCCACAGCCTAGGGGCAGGCCCTGAGCCCCACAGCAGCACTGGCGTGCACACAGGTCAGGGAGATGTGGCTGAACCAGGTTTGTGTGAACAGATGTGCAGTGTTTGGTTTTTTTTTTTTTGAGAAGAAGGCCAAGGCGCTCCATGATGTGAAAGGCATGCTGTGTGCCCTCCCAGGTCTGTGCCACCTCCCAGGGTCGCTAAACTCCTCATTCCTAGCTGCACCTTGGGAGAAGGGGGGGCAGAAGCAGGATCGAGGTTAGAGTGTGTGTGTGTGTGTGTGTGTGTGTGTGTGTGTGTGTGTGTCTGTGTGAGAGAGATGCTGGCTTAGAGCCCAAAGCGCAGGGGGCATTGATAACAGAGCACTTGGCCAGAATAATGCAGAGACAGAAAAGAGTGGGAATCTATGCACAGGGTGCCAACAGGATAGAGAAAGCTCTAGATTTACCCTCCATGAAAGGAAGCCCGGAGGGCTTGGGAAGCTGCACAAACATTTCCAGGCTGTGAATGAGAAGAGACAGTTTCATGGATGAGTCTACGAACAGCCCTGTAGGACAGAAGTTACTTCACGCGCCAAAGAGAAAATGAAGGGCCTGAGGGTTTAAGTCACTGTCGAGATCAGTACAGAGAAGGGGCTGAAAGACCAGAATCGAGGAGCTAGATGCTTGTGATCAGTGACTTTGCCGTCTACTCGCCGGGAATCTTAGGTGAAGCACGTAACTTCTGTCCCTGTTTCCCGATCCGTGAAATGAGTATATGACGGTCCTTACCTCGTAATAGTACTGTCAGGAATAAATAATTCATAGAATACTCTCAACGGCCTCCGGCATGTAGTGACCATGATACCAATTAGCCTGTCACTAAGAGGGCTGGCCCAGGGGTGCTGCCTCCAAAGGCAGCAACGGGGCAACCACCCCGGGACCCTTGGGCATGGACAAGAAAGGCCCAGGGCGACGTAGAGGTCTGAGGGAGCAGCAGAGGTGGAAGACATCTTTCAAGGTGCCCTTAAAAGGGAGAGGATGTAGCCTGAAGCACTTGGGAGAGTGATCTGATTCCTAGGGGTTGTGAAGAGGTTTGGGGCAGGGGCTGAGCGGTAGTTCCGACCTTGCCCTGCCTGGGCTGGCGCATGTGGGCACAGGGTCCAATTAAGTCCTCGGGGTCTGACACTTCAGCCACACGTGCCTGGGCGTGGGGGGTGCGGTGAAGTAGGAGTAAGTGGTCTCAGGCCTCTACACCAAAGCTCTGGCCCCACCTGGGGCTCCTCCTGGCTTACCCGTCTGTGGGCCCTTCCTTGTCTACCTAGCAGGTAACTTCCAAGTCTGCAGACAAGAGGAGAAGATGAAGGAAGATTGTCCCCCCAGCTCTCATGTGCCCATCAGCGACAGCAAGTCCATTCTGAAGTAAGTCACTGTGTGCAGAGAGGGGCGTCCATGCCCGCCCTCCCTGGCAGCCACGCCCCTGCCGGGGGCAGCCTTCATGGGAAAGGATTCTGGGCACTTTTAATAGGTATGATGGTGGGCCTGCCCCAGGGACAGTGATGGGGGCGCTTCTTTCCGAAGTCTTTCTCTTTGGAGATCAAGGATCAAGGTATGCATTTGACCCCCACCTCCCTGGGGCCCAGGAAGGCAGGAAAGTGTGACTGCCTACTGTGACTCTGCAGAAATGGCATTTAATTTATTTAAAAACAAGAGCAACCCTAAACTCTTATTGTGTTAAACAGTTCATGGAAAGAACCCTCAAAACTGGTGTTGAGTTTTTATTGAAAAAGTATATTTTATTGACATTATGATTTAATTCTGCTTCTTTTTATTTTATTTACTCCCTGTCTGTCTCCTGATAAAAAAAAGAAAAACTGGGAAACTTTCCCAAGTTCACCGCTGAACTAAAGAAAAAGTTTTTCTTTTTTTTTTTCATTTTATCTTACTTTTCGAGTCCTGACTCCAAATATTTTCTAAATTTAGTCAGCTCTTGTCTGTTGTCCTGAAGGCAAACCCAGTCTCCTTAAAATGCATTAGCTTTTACTGAGGACCTGGCTCCTAGGATCCTCCTTCCGGAGAGCCTGAAAAAACAGTGCTGCCTACAAGATCGTTTTCCTTATTTAGATTTGATAATAAGAACAATGTAACAATATTAAATATTTTGAAAAAGTCGTAATAATAACCCTAATGTGATGAATTCTAAGTCGCTTCAGTCAGAGATCAAACCCCCATCTCTTACGTCTCCTGCATTGACAGGGGGGTTCTTCTCCACTGGCGCCACCTGGGAAGCCCAATTATATGTTATGCATATATATACACATATATCCTATTAATTATGTGCTATAAATATATTCTAACAAAATTGTATTCCGTGTTCACACACTTAGAAGCACACTGGACATGCAGTATTGAATCCTGCATTGTTAATACCATTACATTGTAACACCTCGCCAGTTCCCATCATCCCATGTCACACAGGGCTGCACACCAGAGCAGCAGAGTGTGTTTTGCTCATCCAGGCCCTAGATTGCTTGTGTGAAAGCACAGCCCGAGAGGTTCTAGAGCCTCTCTTTCCAGCAGGGAGCCACCAGCCACCTGCGGCTGCTAAGCACGTAGCCTGTGGCTGAAAGGGTGTACTGAATTTAAAAGGAGCTCCAAGTGGCAAACATTTCTTACAAAATAAAACAATAAACAAAGTCTCGTTATTTAATAGATTACATGATAATATTTTAGATACACTGGGTTCAATAAACATTTAATAGATTACATGATAATATTTTAGATACACTGGGTTCAATAAACTGTGTTATTAAAAATAATTTCCCCTATTTTATTTTCCTTGGTAACATGACTTCTGTGGTGATTTAGTCCCTGAGTTGTGTCCAACTCTTTTGCGACCCCATGGACAGTAGCCCACCAGACTCCTCTGTCCATGGGATTTCCCAGGCAAGAATACTGGAGTGGGGTGCCATTTTCTTCTCTAATGGATCTGCCCCAGCCAGGAATCGAACCCGGGTCTCCTGCGCATCTCCTGCGTGCAGGCAGGCAGGCAGGCAGATTCTTTACCACCTGACCACCAGGGAAGCCCGATAAGGCTACTGGGCCATTTAAAATCATATGTGTAGGTTCCATTTCATGTCTGTTGGACCGCACTGCCTGCAGAGCCCAGCTTGGGTGCCGCAAACTGGAGTCCTTTTCTCTGTGCCGCACCTCAGCCGGGACACAAGCCGTGGCTTTCCCTTAATTCTGGGGAGAAAACGTTTGGATACAGTAGCCTTCCTGGGGCCTTCAGGATCTTACCCTCGGGGCTGTCGCTCTCATCCCTTGACCACGTCCAGAAAGTCAGGAGGAAGAAGAGACAGACATCTGTGCTGGTACTCCCACAGCAGCCACCCCAGACCCTTATAGGAAGTCATATGGGGGAAAAAAGCAAGCTTTTAAAAAGCCAATTATCCAAGCCTAAGTGATTTATTCCGAGGAGGTGACTCAGAAGTAAAGTGTAGAGAGATTGTCAGGAACTCTTATCTATAACAGTGAAATTGTGCAAACACCCTCGAAGTACAGCTGTGTGACCTGGGCCCCTCGGTGAGTTTTGCTTCCTTCTCGGCCCCACCTCAGCCTTTCCAGGAGTGCTGGTATGTGAAACTCCCTAGAAGATTAAAAGGCATGTGTCTGATGGCAAAGTCTAGCTTCTCAATGGAATATATATTGTTGGCAAAGCGTGTTCCCCATTTTATAAAACTGAGGCCACCAAAGCCAAATGCTTTATCTAAGGCCCGGCCACATCCCAAGATCACATGTGTGTCATTTCCCTTTCAGGTCAGAGCTCTTAAGCCTGCTGAAAACCTACAACTGCTACCACGAGGGCAAAAGCTCCCAGCTGAGGCGCAGGGAGGTGAGGCCGCGTCTCTCTTTTTCCACAGGTCACCACTCATCCTGCCTGGCCAAAAAGACTTCGGCCAGTCTTTTTTGGAACTGCTATATACCTGTTAACCAAGGGCAATTCTTTATACCTGTTAACCAAGTGAAAGGATAGTTCCTTCACTTTAAGTGTCCAGTAAGGATAATGAATTGTCAGGTCTCCCATTCTCTGAGTTGGGGACAAAATTATCTCCTTTGAGGTCCCTGTAAGGGGTCCTGAGGGTCGGACCATCCCCAAGAGAATGCAGAGCTGATGGGTTTCAAAATGTGGGTCTTCTTCTTCCTCCTGGGACTTTTGTCTCAGTGAAGGTCAGGATTCTGGTGTTTGAAATCTTTGAGATTTCGCCCAGCCCAGTCCTTCCTCTGCCCATCCTTCATCACAGGGTGCTGGTTTGCCCAAGTTCATAGCAATCCAGGAGTAAAAGCAGAGCCTCTCTGCTTTTCAACCAAGAGGAGAGCCTTGCAGCAGAGGAGGGCTCCCCAAACGATGCTCACAGGGCCAGGCAGATCCAAACGTGAAAGGCAGGGTGGGCGTGGTGAGAGAGGACATCAGAGAGGACATTGGCCCACTGGCAGGCCACCGCTGCCTGTCACATCCAGCCCAGGGTGGCCACGTGGAGTTCTGGGATTGGGACACCCAAACCCTTCCTGATTTTTCAAAAGAAGCTAGATATCCGGAATTTCATGTGGAATTTCCAAACCTCAGAACACTATGTGAGCTAAACAAAGCACGTCTATATGCCGAACATAGCCCATGGGCACCAGCTGAACTCCAGGGAGTGACCAGCATGGCCAAGGCTCAGGAAGCCGCTCACCAGGCAGATTAAGTAGAGGTGGTCTTACCACCATCCAGAACTTCCAGGTCTTTCACAGGGGAGCCCTGGTCGGGATAGTGGGACATTTGAAAAAGCCAAATGGGAAGTCTTATCGTGATCATGATTAAGCTTTATTTTGGGGGTTACCACAGCTGAGATCCCCTAGACAAGGAAATGGCAACTCCAGTATTCATGCCTGAAAAATGCCATGGACAGAGGAGTTACATGGCAGGCAGAAGTCCATACAGTCACAAAGAGCTGGACACGACAGACAGACTGAACACAGGGTTGAGATCGTGTTGGCTCTTGGGCTTTCTGCAGCCCATCAGTGTCTGAGAAGGGCCAGCAGACTCTTCCCACTCTCCTTTTCTCAGGCCTGCTGAATCAGAAACTCTTTCACCCTCCCAGCTGTTTTGACAACTCCTCCAGGGAATTCTGGTGATGGCCAAGTTTGAGAACAGCTAATTTAAGAGTTTGATCTTGGCACTTGGGATTCCCCAGAACATTCCCCTCTGTAGGAACAGCTGAGTGGGAAGGGGGACTGGGAAGCACCAGCCCTGTTTGTGTGATGGGACAGTCCCAGTGGAGGAGTAGAGGACCCTGCATCAGGAAGAGAAGCCCCTGAGGTTCGCCAGAGGCAGGAAATTAGCATCCCACAGGCAGGGATTTTCATTTTTCTAACCTTAAAGCAGGTGAGGGGGTCTGCCTTGATCTCCTTGGAGCTGGAAAGTACTTTCCATGAAACTTCTGCAGCTTTAACCATCCAGGTGTGCCAGCCTGAGGGAGTGTATGTCTTTGGAGGTGACCGCCACCATCGAGACAGGTCACTGGCTTGGAAGGCAGGGGCTCTAATACTGAAATGCATGACTGGTTCCTGGAGCACCACGTCTCAGAGTGACTCACCCACACCCAGTGTCGGGGCCTCTGAAGTTCCCCTGCTCGCTCACCTGGGACCTTCTGGGCCTCAGGGACTCGCTGTCCTCAGAACTTGCTACAGGGCCACCTGAGACTGGCCTCTCCTGGCCCTGCAGGCCCCAAGGGCAGGACGGACAGGAGGAGCTTGGCCTCAACTCTATTCACTGTAGTCCTAGAACTTGATGAGGGAGGAGGGGGCATTTTCCAACAAAGAAACCGAGACTCTTAAATAAGTCTCTGGTCCACGATGCCATTGAAGTAAGTCGGAGATGCTGCCGTGGCTCCCAGAGCTGAGCAGAGAAGTGTAAAACACAGTGACAGCATTAAGCTCTGGGGGCCTTTGGAGGCCTCTGTCGAGGATGACTCACCAGATCTTAGAGACTCAGAAAGCTGTTCATTACCTTTGATCCCCAGGCTCGACCCCCAAGCTAAGCACGGGGTGCTCAGCATCGGGTACCTCCCCACCCCTGTTGTCACCAGGCCTGCCATGGAGCAACCTCGGCCTGGCTGCTGCAGTTGGGGCACCTTCTCTTCCACTGTCTCATCTGCAGTCCCTTGAACTTAGAGAGATGAAAGTTGTCAATGGGCAGGGGCCGCACCTGGAGCAAGCGTTTCCCCGTGAACTTTCCCCCAGCTTCTAAAGGGCTAGGAGCAAAGGATTCCCAGCTCGGTAGGCTGAAGCACTAGCTTCCTTCATTGAAAACCTTGCCTTTAGGATAGGACAATTCTGCTTGTTTTACAATGAAAAGTGGGAATAACCAGGAGCAATCTGACCCTTTTAGAAAAATAGCAAAGCATTTTAACCAGGCTGTTTGGTGCCTGTAGAGAATAATGGACCACCAGGAAATGCCAGTGGGCAACTACATCACTGCTGACTTTACGAGCTGAGGCCTTAGGGCCCTGAAGTCTCTGGGTGTGGTGTGCGGCCACTTCCAAAGCCAGCCTCCCACCTTGCCCAGCGCTCAGCTCTAAATGGGCGCAGAGCTCCCCCTGGTGGCCTGAGCGCATATCACACCCAGTGTGGGACCTCAGCCCCTGAGTCACTGCATCCAGCTTAAGGGAAGGACCTCCCTCCACCAGGGATCCCCTTCCCTCTTACAATGATCCCCCTTCGTCTACGGCCTGAAGGCCCGAATGACAGGGGTTGACAGACCACCGGCCCCTGGTGAGTACTAGGCCCGTGTTCCCTGGGAGTTGCTGAGTGCTTTCCAGGCTGCCTGTCCAGGTGGGAGGGGCTTTTGGGTCCCTTCCCCGTCTCAGTGCTGGGTGGGAGAAGAATGAGACTGCTCACTAGGGCCTCACCAGGAGCACTTTCTGTTAGGCTTGCAGCTCCTGTCCTCAGGAGTTTGGGACGCTGCTGGAGACCACTTCCCCCAGAACTATATTCTTTTCTGTTTTCTTTTTAGGGGGTACCTTCTGAAGGTGCCATTAGCTTCTTTTACATCCAGGAAATAGACAGAGAAGTCCAGAGCCCAGGGCTCTCTCTGATCTCCCGAAATGCAGCAGTGTGATTTCTGAGCTGGCGGGATGAGCAGCGTCATTCTAGTTTCTGCTGCTTCGCTGTAAGGCTGGCCCAGTGAGCCCAGCACATCCCGTCACCAGCCACACCGCCACCCCCCCCCCACAGTAGGTCAGCCCTCCTCGTCACCTGCTAAGGAAGTTCCAACCAATGCCTGTTCCACACATATTTGCTGCAGAAGGTCAGGGACCCAGAGGTGTGAGCCAGCCAGAGGCACGGCAGGGAGTGACCCTTGGGAATTTGTATATAGTGTTCATAATTCCATCTCTGAGTTCACTTGACTGTTTCCCCAGTCACTGTAGAATGTGAAGGATGGGCCTTGCTGTCCCCACTTTACAGATCAGGGAACTAACCACTTGTCTGAAACGTTTTCTTTTAAAATTTTAAATTATTATCATTCTAATAATTTTTTTTTAATGTATGGTTTACATTCTGCCTCCTCAGAGAACATACATTAAAGAGGACTGGTGAGCGCCGTAAACGTCCAAAGCGATTTCTGTAAATATTTTAAAGTTGAAGGAAAGAAAGGGCGAAAGAGAGGCAGGGAGGGAGGCAGGGAGGGAGAGTAATTTGCTGGTCCGCAGAGCAAGGAGGTAGGGGAAACTGAAGCGGGCCTCGAGCCCACCCGTGGTCCCAGCTCTGTCATTTGCCTCTGCGTCCTTCCCACCCTGACGAGGGCAGCCAGCCCTGGCCTGGCCCAGGAGAACCCAGCAGCAGGCCTCGGGCCTGAGTCTTCTGATTGCTCTGATGCCCGACTCCTCCCCGAGGAAGGCAGTCTGCCCCCTCCCTGTTCCTCATGCTCACCCCCTTGCCTGCCAGACGCCTCTGGGAACTGAGGTTTGCCAGGCTGTGGGGACCCAAGGCTGGGGGGGGGGCACCCATGGACATGTGGAATGAGGCTGTGGTCCCTGGACCCTGCCGTTCACCCCACGGATGAGAGGCCCCCGGGTGAGGCGGTGAGGGGTGGGAACGAGTGGGGCAGAACCGTGTGGTCTGGCATGCGGTGCCCTGCAGGCTGGCTGAGGCAGCCTCTGTCTTGGCCATCAGTGTGGGGGAATGCTCCTGGGGCCACAGCAGGACTTGCACGGAGGGACCCCTGAGGTTCCCTGGGAAGCCCCAGGGACAGACCCCTGAAGCACAGCAGCTGCGTTTGTTGAGCCCCTCTGTTTGCTCATGGGCCCCGTGGGGGGACTTGGGAGCACCCAGGGCTAGGCTGTGAAACCATTGAGGGCCAAGACTTTCATTTCTCCTCTCCCCCAAGCTTCCTTGTTTCCCCACCTGTGAGGCCGCCGGAGAGGCAGCAGCTGCCCCACGTGTGGGCTCGTGACCTGCGCCCCCGAATGAGTGCGGCTTCAGCGCAACCTAGGAGGCAGGCCTCATTAATCACCGCTTACCCAGGAGAAAACTGAGGAACAGACATGTTAAATAACTCGCCGAAAGTGATAAGCCAGTTAGGAGAGCCACATGTGGGATAGGCTGTTATTCAAAGAAGGGGTCTCACTACGACTTGCTCAAGCAGAGAGCCCCTGCAGAGAGGTGGTTCCCTCCCAGAGACCTGCCAGGGGCAGTGCCCAGCTGGGGTGGGGGCCGTGGGGGGGGCGGTGGATAGGAAGGGGAGGTGTGGAGGAGACGCAGACCTGTGTTCTATTTACAGAAGGCTTTATTGGGGAGGTGTCAGAGTTCATGGATCACCGGGAGGTGCAGATAGAGAGTTCTGAGGATGCTGCTGTGGCGAGGGCTTGCGGGGGAGCCCGCATCCTGTCCAGGTTGCCCAGAAGCCTGGGAGCACTGGTGCCAGTCCCTCGACGTTCTCTGCAGAGAGTGTCCTGGAGCCTTGGCATCACTCAGCCTCCCTCTGGGGGTCCCTGGTGCCTTGCCACTGTCCGTCCGTCTGCGAGAAGCCCAGGGATCAGCGGAGGGTCCGGTCCTCCTTGGTACATCCCTTTTACTTGGCTGCTTCTCCTGAGACTCCCCAAAGAGCCAGTCCAGGGGGTCCACAGTGCCAGTCCCGGGCAGCGAGGGCTGCTGGCCAGTGGAGCAAGTGGTGATGTCCTGTAGAGACCCAGTGGGGCAGCTCTTCGCACAGGAACGGGCTGGCCGGTGGGGTCTGCTGGTTCGCACCCTGGCTGCAGCCTCATCCAGCACTGAGGTGGGCTGTGCCAACTGACAAATGGACCTCACGTAGTCATCCAGGCTGGGGGAGGCGGGGGGTTCCTCTCCAGCCCCTCCAGGTAGCATCTCCTCCGAGGTCTCCCGAATTGTGGGCAGGAGGGCCACAGAAAGCAAAAGCCGGGACCTCATGGCTGCCGGTGACAGGGAGGCAGCAACCTGTTGGTTGACAGAGGACTTGGGGTGAGAGACTGCTGACCATCCTGACACCCCTCCCATGTCCCCTCCCCTATCTAGGTCACCTGGGTGAATCATAAGCCTGAGAGCAGTTTAAAGTCTGCAGATCCAAGACCAGGCTTGAACTCCTGGGCTCTTTCTGCTAACATCCCTTAAGGCTCTATCATTACTGTGGTTCAAGAGCCTGTACAAGTCAGAGAGCCCAGCCTCATGGGACTGGAGTCGGAGGAAACCTGGGTTCAAAACCAAACAGCCGTTCCCGACCCAGGGTTCTTTGGCAAAGTCACCTCTCCAAGCCTCCACTTCTCCGTAAAATAGGGTTATAAATACACTTCTCCAGGGTGCTGGGAAAACATATGGCGCGTCCCCCGGGGAAACGCCTCTGAATATAAAGCCTCTGCAGCTGTTGCCGGTGCTGTTGGCCGCATCCTGGCCGCCAGCCCGCGGTGAGGCAGGGCGTGTGCCAGGCTGAGAACTGCCCTCGACATACCCAACGCGTTTTTGTTTTACCTCAAGCCAGAGAGCAGTAGCCCTCCCTTACCTGTAGCTGAGGAGGTCTGGGGGTAGCAGGGGAGATGGATGAGCAAGGAAGTCCTCAGGAAGCGCCCAGGAAACTCAGGGCCAAGGGCCCAGGGTCGAGGAGTTGGAGCCGGTGTCCGGAGCCAGATTCTGCGAGAGGGACAAGGAGGACGACGCTCCAGGCCTCTGTCCAGAGTGCAAGCCTCCCTGAGCGGTCTGGCAAGCCTGGGGCCTGGCCGCTGCTTTTATACCTCTCCACTGGCAATCAATTACTGTCACACAGGGCCAAAAATAGCAGCGCTCAGGAAGGCTCTCAGAGGAAAACAGCTTGGCGGGCGGGGTCTGGCCCAGCTGCCAGCTCGGAGCAAGTGTTTGCGCCGTGGGAGGTTCTGGGAATGTTTACTCCACAGGGCAGGGGTGGGGTAGCCTCAGCTCCTGGCCATCTCAGGGCACTGGGAGGGCCAGGGGCCTCCACTGGACCTCCACAGCGGCCCTAGGCTCCTCCATCTCCACCTAGAAGTGTTCTTTGATACATCTTACACCAGCACCCCGACACCCCACGTCACTCTGGCCCACTGCTGGCTCTGGCTGAGCTCCAGGCCTGCACCTGCAGGGACCCCGTCAGACACAGCGATGTGGAACTCAGCCTGGAGATGGCCGAGGCCGGGCTTCCCTGGGCTTGCTGAGCCTTGGGCTATGCCCACCTTCCTCTGGGACCAGGGGCAGCCTGCGGGGTCCTGGTCTTGCTGCTTCACAGATGAGGAGCTGTCGGATGAGAAAGGGCTTGTGTATTTGCTCCTGGCTATCTAACCACCACACCTCTGCGCCAGTGACTATTCTAGGTACAGAGAACGTAGCAATGAGCGAGTCGTTATGTCCTTCACCAAAATGCGGTTCAGGTCTTGGCTTTCAGACTCGGCTTCAGACACCACTGTCAGATGTTGACACATTGCTGGAGAGAGCCTCCGCTCACCAGGAACAGCTCATGTCCACCTGCAGACATGTTTATCCATAGATACCCGCCCCACGGCGGACTCTGGGTGGAGGAACATGAAAAAAACCAAAGCCACAGACCAGCTGATGCTCTGGGGCAAGGCTGGGGCGGGGTCTGTGAAGCTGGACATGCTGAGGCCAGGCCTTCAAAGACAGTTCTGGGGACCCCACTGTGAAGAAAGATACAGGGGCTTGGTCTGGGGAAGCGAGGGGCTGGGGCAGAGCTGCTGCCTCTGAGGTCAGGGCTGAGCCGCGCTGGGGACCTGCTGCCTCGTGTGACTCATGTCTGATGCCCCTGCGCAGACAGCAGGGGTGCCCCCAGCCTGAGCTCCCCTTCCCTGGATGGAGGGAATGCTCTCCCGGCCTGCAGCTTTCTCTGATCTTATCAGAGGAAACCCACAGCAGAGGCGAGGGACCTCCTTCACCTCCCACTTTGGGTTTTCTGACTGTCCTCACGGGACCGCTAACTCACTGAATCCATAGTCTTTACTTTCCAGGGATAGCGAGTCGCCTCTCTGTGCAGCGTCCGTGGTTGCCAGCGGCTCTGGCTGCTCCTGTTGTCACTTGTTTTCTTTTTAGCAAATGGTGCAAGGCCGTTCCAGAAAGCTATGTGTATTTTTGATAACCTTGAACAGAAGAGACCTATTTTCTTTGTGGATGGCAGGGTGTTTTTAAACTGTTACTAACTACCATGAGATCAGTAGCGCAGGACACCCCTATAAGTGTTGCCAGGGATGTGAGACTCCCACAGGGTCTCTGTTCTTACAGTTTTCAGTGCCAACAAGGAGAAAGAAATGGTGTTGGTGAATCTATAATAGAATGGTGCTTGAGAGAGCACTGGGAGAATGATGCTTTAAGTTCATTGCCAAAAGACCAGTATCAGAGCAGACTAGGAGCATGTAGCTGGGGAGACGTGACTCGGCTGAAGGGTGAGGCTGAGAAGGTTCCTGGCAGGTGCTCTGAGGGTACAGACAAAACAGCCTAGCCAGGAGCACGTGTGGGCTTGATTAGCTTGGCACAGGGAAGTTGGAGGTGGTTGTGTGCAGACAGAGGCCTGAAATAGGTCAAGAAACAGAATCAAGAACCCAAGGGGAGCACGTGAGAGCTGGCTGAGAGTGCTTCTGGAGGACTCTGTTGATTAGGACCTCAGGGTTTGGCAGCAGATGAGTGGCCGTGCCATCTGCAGACCTTGGAGAATTAGGGCTGGTCAGGGACGCCGGCTGGGAGCTGTTGCAGATACTCTGAGTGTGTGTGCCATGAGTGGGGCACAGGACTGGCCATACCCCAGGTGGTGAGGAAGGCAAGACTGGCCTTCAGGAGAGAGGCCAGCTTGGAAATCGGGGGTGGGGACCATGCTGGTCCTGCTCAGCTCTAGTGGGCATGGGATCCAGTGCCCTTGGCACACTCCCAGTAGGAGCAGGTGACCGTGGGCCCCCTGAGCAGGGCAAGCGCTGGGCGGAGAGCTGGCCCGTGTCGCACCGGTGTCTGCACAGCTGTGCTTCCCTGGAACATTTTCCTTGCCACTGTGCGGACGTGCCTGCCGGACAGCAGCTGCGTTCCTGTGGGACACCTGACTCAGCGCCCTGTCCCAGTCCCTGCTCCCGAGCGGTGGAAGGGCACGCCTCAGGCTTCCTCTCCAGCCCGGGCCTCGTGCCTTAGAGCACAGAGAAATGTGTGGGCCTTCCCCTAGAGGAAGAAGGGACCCTAGGGATGAGAGGCTGCACCTGGGGGCCTGAGTGCACAGGGGAGTCCCGTGGGTGGGGGCTGACTTCTGAGGGGGGTGTGAGGGTGGCCAGTGACCCCTGAGTGCAGCTGCTCTGAGAGGAGAGGCTGAGCGTGTGGGTCCCCACAGGAAGAAGGGGCTCTGATCATCGAGGGGCTCCTCAACATTTCCTGGGGACTGAAGCGGCCCATCCGGCTCCAGATACAGGATGACAGGGAGCGCGTGCACCTCTCCTGGACACCCGGACAGTCCAGCTGCCATTCGTGAGTGTCCCACTGGGTGGGGCGGGGCCCGGTGGTCTCCATGACAACCTAAAGGTACTGCTTGGAGTGTGCGGGGCCAGGAGGTTGATCTCTGTCTCTGAGTGAAAGCCCCATTTCTGTTTGGGGCAGGAGGTGGGAGGGTAACCCACCCTCAACCTGGTCAGTCACCCCTTGACTGCCTCAGCCCAGGACCTCAGCTGCCAACCTGAAGCCTCACCCCCAAGTGGTTCTTCTCCATGACAACCAAGTCACCCCCGACCCCCTCCTGGAGAGCAATCCAGGCTGCCCTCACCTCCACTTGTGCTTCTCAGATATTCCTCGTCTGTAAGAGAAAGAGGCCTCTGTCTGCAAGCCAAGCCTCTCAGCCTGTTCTGTCCTAAAACACACAGGTTTAGCCTCCAACGGTTCTGCTTTTATTTCAATATCAGAATTTACTTTTACAAATTTATCAGAATTTATTTATATCAGATTTATTTGAATATATTAAGAACGTTTTGATAGGGATAAAATGGTTTTCCACCTGTCTTAACAGACGTTTGCCTCTTCCCACTTCACACCCAAAGATGGGCAGTAAGCTGCTGAGTTTTGCTTGCTTCCACACATAATAAATCCTTCTAAGAGTCGGAAATTCAAAACGTTTTCCCCTTCAAAAATGCAAGTAAAGTTGCTGCTCTCACGGCCCTCTGCACGCTGATGCCCCTGGCGCATCTCCAGGTGTCCCTAGTCACATAGTGGATTTTGGGCCTTAGAGCTTCGAATTTGGATGGGCTCCTTAGAAAGGAGGGTAAAAGTGGTCACACGAGCCGTCTCAGACAAGGCCCCTCAGAGGCCCCTCAGTGCCGGCTTGGCTCCTCTGTCTCTTCCTCCCAGGTTCCTTTCCCGGTATGGCTACTTCCCATTACGCCCATCCCTCCTCCAGTCCAGCGCTGGCTGCCCTGGCTTGGAGTCCACCTTTCGCAGAGGCCTGGAGGTTAGCCCCCTCGAGGGTGCTGCTGCCCTCCTCCCCCGGGCCAGAAGGCAGCCCAGAGAGCCCACTCGGCATGCGGCCACAGAAGCCAACCACCTTGGCCTGGTGCCCAGCATGGGTCTGTGTGTGTCCCTCTGTCCGTACCCCAGGGCTTAGAACAGGCCACTCAGGTCTGCAGGGCAGACTCCCTCTCCTTCCAGCAGACGCTGGCAACCTTTTGCTCTTCTTTTTATCTTTTACGTTGACAATATGTGAAATCCCGGCCTCAACTCGGCCTGTCCTGCTTCTGGCCTGTGTCTGGCCCACAGAGGCAGCCAGCTTCCTTTTCTTTGATCCTAACTACCCTTCTCTGCCAGCAGCCCTCTCAGCACCATGACTGTCTCTTTTCAGGAAGGAGCCACCTGTTCAAGATGGCAGAGTCACTGCCCAGGAACCCAGCTCTCAGGCTGGGCCCCAGGAGGAGAGTTCCAGAGACAGATCAGGTCGGTGGGGCCTCAAGAAGCCCGGGACCCGGTCCCACTCATCTGGGGTGGTGGGGGGGCTGGCTCATGACCGCCGTCTCTGGAGCTCAGCTTTGTGGAGTAGCAAAGAGTGGCTTTGTTTGCCTTCAAGAGCGTGTGCACTAAGCTGTTTTGGTCGTGTTCGACTCTTTGGGACCCCATGGAATGTAGCCCACCGGGCTCCTCTGTCCATAGAATTCTCCAAGCAAGAATACTGGAGTGGGCTGCCATTCCCTTCTCCAGGGGATCTTTCTGACCCAGGGCTGAAACCCACATCTCCTGCAATTCCTGCAGTGCAGGCAGATTCTTTACCAATGAGCCACCAGGGAAGCCCAGCCCCTGCTAAATCTCTCTTCAGCCCAAGATATTCTTATTGACTCCTCACCCAAGGACAAGGAAGTGGAGGCTTCTAGAGGTGATGTGGTTGTCTGAATCCCTGCAACGCGCTGCCTTCTGAAAAGGAGAACATCTGCAGAGAACACAGCTCTCACCTGGCCCTGCAGGCCTCCGGGACCTCTTCCCCACCTGCCAGGATCCGTGCCTGGGTGTGTGTCCTCTCTGCACCTCCTCTTGGAATCAGTGAAGGGCTTGTCCCAGAGGACAGGGCTGGGGCTGTCAAAGTCCTGCTCTGGGTCCCTGGAGTTGGAGGCCCAGAGGCTATGGCCGTGTGGCATGGTGACACAGGTTATCTTGTCTGGGGGTCACCTTTCCTGTCTGCAAAGTGGGTATCACACTGGCTGGACCCCAGCCTCCTTCACAGGGACGGTGCTCACACTGTGTCTCCCGCAGCCCAGTGTGCCAGGGAGCCACACTTCACGCGGCGCTGCCACAGGGAGCCACACTTCACGCGGCGCTGCCACGGGGAGCCACACTTCACGCGGCGCTGCCACGGGGAGCCACACTTCACGCGGCGCTGCCACAGAGGCTGTTCTGTCACTGCTGCAGCCCTGTCCTGAGCCTGACCCCCTTGTCCATTTCTTGCCACAGAGCCAGTGGAGGAGGACGAGGAGACCCCACAGCTGATGCGGACCAAGAGCGACGCAGCCTGTGTGATCCAGAGGCGGCCCAGGAGCCGAGCAGCCGGGGAGGCCCAGAGGATCCGGCGACACCGTTTCTCTATCAACGGGCACTTTTACAACCACAAGGTGATGGCCCAGCCTGGCCTCTCCCCTGGGCCCTGAAGCTGAGGCTTGGAGAACCAGCTCCAAGCGCCATGCACTCATTGGACCTTCTGTAGTGGGGGCCCCCGGTGGTCATGCTTGAATTCACCCTCTGCAAAACCCTGGTAGGCCTCCCAGGTGGTGCTAGTGGTAAAGAATCCACCTGCCAATGCAGAAGACGTAAGAGACGCAGCCTGGATCCCTGGAGGAGAGCGTGGCAGCCCACCCCAGTATTCTTGCCTGGGAAATCCCATGGGCAGAGAAGCCTGGGGGGGCTACAGTCCAAGGGGTCGCAAAGGGTCAGACACAACTGAAGCGACTTAGCACGCATGCACAGCCCTGGTATACAGGTGAGGCTGTGCCTGTGTCCTGATGGAGAAACAGGCTGAGGAGGACAGTTGTCTTGCCCCAAATAACATTTCACTTCCTGACCACAAAGCCTGTATTTTTCCCTTCGCATGCTCACTGTCAATTCATTCTCACAGACTGCATGTATATTTGGAGAATGATGCTACATTTGTCTTCAACAAGTCACTTTTCTATACGGTTTCTACCCAAGGTCGCTTCGTTGTTTCACGGGAATGGCATGTCCCTGCTGTCATTGTCGCTTGGTAGATTAAGCCACCTGGGTCGGGGTGTGCCCCGGAGCATGTGTGATGGGTCCCAGAGAACTCGCTCAGCTCCTGATTCCCAGCACTTACCCTTTTGTCCTAGCCTTTTGTCCTAGTATGTATTGTACTGACCTCAGGAAAAAAAGATCTCCTTCCCCTGATGACATCATTCCATAAACAAACCCAACTGTAAAAAGGAGAAGTGGATTGTTACTATAAATGGCACCCATGGCAGTGTGGGTGAGGCCCGGAATGGGGCGTCCTGCCATAGAACACATCCTGCAGCACTGGGAAGCTGGAAGCCAGGGCTTCCAGGCTCAGCAGCTGCCCTTCCTGATAGGTGGTGGGTGACTCATGGGATGGGGAGCTGGGCGAAGGGAGGTCTTGGGTCAGGTCTGAAGCACAGTCACACAGGTGAGTTCTGCTGAGAGCCATTCAAGCTCCTCTTGCGGTACCCTGCACTTGGGAATGAAGAATTCAACAAGGCGGGCTGAAGGGACCCTGCTCCATCATCAGGACCTCCCTCCACTCTGCACTAGCTTTGCAGTGAGTGTTAATGAGGAACAATAGGTTATCTTCACTAAATCTAGGAGGCTGGGTGTGTCGGTCACTCAGTCATGTCCAATTCTGTGACCCCATGGACTATACTCTGCCAGGCTTCTCTGTCCATGCGATTTACCAAGCAAAAATATTTGCCTGGAGTGGGTAGCCATTCCCTTCTCCAAGAGATCTTCCTGGCCCAGGGATTGAACCCGGGTCCCCTGCACTGCAGGCAGGTTCTTTACCATCTGAGCCACCAGGGAAGCCCAAATCTAGGAAAACCAGAGTATTTGAGAGTAGTTTCCTCAGAGGGGAAGGGGAAGGCAGGGCTGAAGTTAAACAGAGATTAAGAATGTCTGGATTACCCAAAGGACCAGCCATCTAACTTGGGTATTCTTTTTTTTTTTTTTTTTAATGTAGACCATTTTTAGTCTTTATTGAATTTGTTGCCATATTGCTTCTGTTTTATGTTTGATGTTTTTTGGCCACAAGGTATGTGGGATCTTAGCTCTCTGCCCAGGGGTCAAACCCAGCCCCCTGCATTGGAAGGCAAAGTCTTAACCACTGGACTGCCAGGAAAGTCCCTGACTTGAGTATTCTTTAAATACTGTTCCAAAGGGGTTTAGTCTGCAAAGTATTAAGTAAGCACCATTTGCTAATATTTGAATAAATATTGATATGCTACTTTAAGGGACTATTTGAAAATTTAGAAAAATTCTTTGCATGGATTTAGGCTCATTCTAATTCTACATTCCTAAAAAAAAAAAAGGAGGTTTTTATGACTCAAGGTACTGAATCGTGGGCTTTATCTTCAGTACATCCACCTCTCCTCTGTGAGGTGTGTTGGGCACTTTAAACCTTACATTAGTCATTGCAAATGTCACGGGGACATGGAGAAGTCTCAACAGCCTGTAGCCTTTGAAATGAACCGAAGTGAACAGTCGCGGCTTTCATCACAGCCTTTCGCGTCCCTTGGTGCCATCCCGCCCTTCTTAGCCAGCCAGACCTACACTCGACACACTAGTCAGGGTGGCTGTTCCCCAAGCCACAGACTTACCTGCCGCACGTGGATCCATCCTTCCAGGCAAACTGGGTACCTTCCGGGACGTGAACTGGTGTCTTAGCCATGTTGGACAGTTGATTCACATCTGCTGAAGGAGCGAGGGGCTCCCTTTTTTGCTCCTCGCTCCACATCCATTCAGAATGTGTCCTTAGAAATCAGGTAACAAAGTGCTTGAGTGGCCGGCAACAATTGAAAAAAATTACAATAATAAATTCCTAGAATTAGCTTCTGGAGTTGTTATTCCAGCTTTTATTTCTTAGAACTGCACACTGTTGCTGCACTTCACTATTTTCTAAACCAGCTCCTGCTCACAGAAGTGATGGCGTGCCTCCCAGCGTGCGTGAGCGTCGTGCCCGTCTTCAGTGCTCTGCCTGGTGGACTCAAGTGTGTCCTGGGAGGGAGAAAGCACCGTGGTCAGAGACGGGAAAGGGGCCACGGGACCTTTGTTCCTACTTGGAGCTGGTTGGTCTCTTCTTGAGAAAAGAGTTCAGGTGGAAGAAACACGATGGCTTGTTGACATGACCTTTCTTCTCCTAGAGATAGCCTGACTCCTCTGTTTCATATTTCTTAGAAACTGAAAGTCTAGTCGGACTTTCTGCACCACCCAGAGTCATTCTACATCTCAACTGTGGAGAAAACAGGTCTGGGTTTGAGCCTGGCTTTAGTACCTGGACATCAGCTGGGGACACTGAACAAAGCCCTCATGTACCCTGAGCCCAAGTACGTTCCGGGGAAAGCAGAGCTAGGACCATACAGGAGGAATGTGTGAACAGGAATTGGTTTCAGAAAGCAAGGAGGAGCTTGCCCACAGGGAAGTCAGACATGAAGGGAGGACCCTGTGCCACGCTGGTGAAGCATGAGGCTTGGGGCAGCTTTGCCCTTTCTAGATGGGTGACTCCAATGAGCTACTAACCTCTCCAAGCTCCATGTACTTCTAAGGACTGTTGTGAGGATTAAATCAAAGAAGCTATATGAAGTATTTAGCAGGGTTATTACCTGATTGGTGATCATTAAGGACTTAATAAGCTTTAACTTTATTCCCCAGAAATTCCCTGGTTGACTTCATGTATGGTGTCTCATGAACAAAGGCAGGATACCTGCGAGAATATCACGGGCCCCCGAAACTGTGCAGAAGCCATGTGGCTGGAGCATGGGATGCTTGGGAGGGAGCCATGTGTCACATGTGCACCGTGTGGGAGGAGCTGCGGACGCCACTGTCTAGGCTGTGGCGCGCGCTGTGATACAGTCCTGCTCAAGGTTTACCCTACAAATGGCATCCCGGGACATTCTCTTCAAAGGCAGATGCTGATCCAGGAGTCTGCACCAGGCAGCCTGAGACTGTATACTGACACGGCTGGTCCAGAACACACTTTGAGTTGCAAAATGTTTGAAAGGTTGTTCCTTTGTGCAATAGGGTGGAAAATGGATCGAAAGGGCTGAGACTAGAGGGGAAAAGTTGGGAAGCTGATGCAGTATAAACAGAGGGCCTCACCGCAGGCAAGCTGGGAGAATAGAGCAAGGTGGACAGATTTGAGAACCTTTAGCCGTAGAATCAGCAGACACTTGGTGATTTGGTTCTAGACAGAGTAGAGAGACTCGTTCCCCAGCCCCTCGTGAATGGCTCTCATGGCCCTGGTTATTGTTCAGTCGCTCAGTTGTGCACAATTCTTCGCGACCCCATGCACTGCAGCACACCAAGCTTCCTATGGTCCTGGTTCCTAGAAAAAAGAATCTGGCTCTTAAAGATCTGCAGGCATCTTTCTTAGAGGCCTCTGTATGATGTGAGCTGTCAAAGCTTCTCTGCTCATGCCTGGATCTGGGCACAGCTTGTGTGTGGATCTGTGTGGATGAACAGACACAGGTGATCGCAGAGCCCAGGCTCACCTGCTGTCCCAGGCTGCTCAGTGCCAGCGGGCTGACAGGATGCCCATACCCTGCCTGGTGTCAGCCCCGTGTCCCCTCTGGCCTCCCCCTGAACCGCCTCCCCCTTCCTGTGCAGACCTCCGTGTTCACTCCTGCCTATGGGTCCATGACCAACGTGAGAGTCAACAGCACCATGACGACCCTGCAGGTGCTCACTCTGCTGTTGAACAAGTTCCGAGTAAGTCTGGCCCTGGGCAGCCTCGCCCAGAGGCTGGTGGTTTGCAGTTTTGCTGGGGAGGGGGCTGGTGAAAGCCATGGCTCCTGGTAGAAGGCTGAACGAGGTTTCCTCTGCTGAGCTAGCAGGAGAAATGCTCTGGGAATTTAAGGGGTGGTCCCTGGGGATTTGTGTGTGTGGCATTGGGGATGTGGTTACTGCCAGGGGTCCTTTTCTCTCTCTCCTGTCTTGAAAAGCCATGCTCTGACTTCCTGTCACTACCTGTGCAGGTGGAAAACGGCCCCAGTGAGTTTGCACTCTACGTCGTTCATGAGTCGGGGGGTAAGTGTCTGCCTTTGACTCAAGTCCCCATCCATTTGGCAAGCTTGCCAACTGAGCTCCTTCTCTGAGGGCTGAGCTGGCTTGGGCAGTGGGCACAGGGCAGGTGCCCTCCTGGTCTTGGGACACGCTGTGCCCCCACCACGGGCACCCCTCCCAGGCTTATATCCAGGCACACTTGTCATCCCTTTCGGAATCCCACCAGGACCACGTGGTGAGCCGCTCTCTCCAGGAGGTTCAGTGAGAGGTGGGGAGGACTGTGCGTCTGGGTTTTCAGGATGGATGAGAAGCCCCTCACCCACTGGGAACAGCCCTCTGTCCAGCGCTGCATGGCCTGGCCTCCCCAAGTCCACTTCCCGTGCCGTGCTCCTCCAGCCGCTGTTCCTCTCTGAGCTGGGCCTTCGCTGAAGGACACAATCCACATCAAGGCAGTGTCCATCACACAGCATCTGGCAGCAGTGCCAGGGCCCCTGGACATCTGTCTTCCATCCCATTCCCATCCTAGAACAAAGAGACACAGTCCTACCACCCCACGAATTTTGTCTACCACATTCTTTTTCAGAGCGTACAAAATTAAAAGACTGTGAGTACCCACTGATTGCCAGAATCCTGCATGGGCCCTGTGAGAAGATCGCCAGGATATTCCTGATGGAAGCTGACTTGGGCGAGGAGGTCCCCCACGATGTGAGTGGGGCTGCGGCATCTCGAGGCCTCTCCTGAGGGAGGGGCTGGGGGACAGCGTGGCGGACTCCTGTGACCTTGGGCAGAGCCCCCTTGGGCAATGCTTCCAGGGCCCCCATGGCCATCACAAAGTCCATCCCGTCTTGATGGTTTCATCCTGTCTTGTTGCTATCAGCCACCACCAGATCCATCAGCTGGCTCAGGGGAAAAAGAAGTTGGGTCTTAGAAAACCATTGCCTGGCCTTTTCCATTCTTTCCAGACAGGTAGAGTCTTTTCCTTCATTGAGTGTGTTTTGTTGTTATTTACATTTAAAAAAAAACAACAAAAGCTCCATACCTAGGGTCTAACTGCACCTTAGGAAAGGCCCAGGTGTCTCAGGACATCTTGGTCCTGACTGGGCGAAGAGCACATTTTCAAACTCCACTACACAGAATAGGCCTTAGGGTGTGGACCTCAAGAAGAAGGCCTGTGACCCTGTGTCCCTCGGGCCATTTGCAGACTAGTGAGTTTCATTCTATTGTTAGAAACAATGGCATTCCCACCATCTCCACCCCAACCCCGAGAACTCCCAGAGTGACTCTGCTCACTATTGAATGGTCTTCCTAAAACTCAGTTTAATCTTTCCTCCCAGGGATCACAGTTGCCTTTGGGGTCAGAATGGGCTCCATCCTCCCATCCTGGTACACAGAGCTGTGTCGGGGGGTGGGAGGAAGACGGGCAGCCTCTTCCTTGGAGACAAGACCCTGCTGAATCGGCCACAAGGAAAAGAAAACATTTTTGGCCTCTAATTTAAAGCACATTAAAATGTTCTTGGATTTTCTAGGTCGCTCAGTACATTAAGTTTGAAATGCCGGTGCTGGACAGTTTTGTTGAAAAATTAAAAGAAGAGGAGGAAAGAGAAATAATCAAACTGACCATGAAGTAAGCAGCACTTAAGTAGCCAGTCGTGGGTCTGGAACATGAGGGCAAGTCTGCAGTCAGAGCACCAGGCCCGGGGCTGGGAGAGCTCTCCCTGCAGCTGTGCCAGGCGTCCTCACGCAGTTCAGGGATGCCTGCTAACCCTGGCTCCCCAGCACCTCCCCCAGCCCCTTGCTGCATAGTGCCACCAGACCGGGGTGACGGCCTGCCAAAAGGGGGGCCTGCAGCCCAGGCCGCCCATCGAGCCTCGGCAGCCCCACCATCACGGGATGGACACGAGCTGCTGAAACTGGGCAGGAGACTCGGGCGCAGCACGGGCCGGCCCTGGCCCAGGGCTGTGCGTTCTGCTGGCAACCCTGCCCTGGAGGTGCCGCCAAGGGGGCCTGCCCATGCACATTCAGCCTGGTCTGAAAAGTGCCCGTTCACGCTAGCGGGAGCGCTGAGCCTGCCCCAAGTCAGCGGTTGTTGGGACTGCCTGTACCCACTGATGGTGGCAAGTACAGGGGCCAGTTCAGTGGGCAGGGGAGTGGGTGTCATCTGCTGCTCCCGGGGGATGCTCCGGCAGGGCCTGGCTCTGTGAGGTCAGGTCGCAAACCCCGATGGTCTGTGTCTCCCTCTGCAAGGGAAACTTGGTCCCAGAGTCCCTCTTAGGAAGGGAAGGAGGGAGGCCGCTTGCCGTGAGAGTCTGCGGTCGGGGGACTGTGTAAATCCTGGCTTCTGGCTGAATGTCTTTTTAAAAGGCTTCTGTGTGTACAGTCAGGCCCCACTCAGGCAGTCAGCGGAGACCTCATCAGGGGGAACCGTGTCACTGTAGCGAGAAGGGACCTGGGGGTCACCTGGTCTAGGTCTGCTCGGTGCACAGAGAGGGCAGAGCGGCCCGAGATGAGGAAGGAGTCTCACCACGTGATTGTGGAGCCAGGCTCGGACGCAGGCTTCCTGACCCCCCCTCTGCTGCCCCGTCTAATCCAGCACACTCCTGTCCCTACTGGAGACTGTTTGGAATAGAAGGAGCATTCTCCTGTGAAGCTTGACAGTCTGCAGCCCTGTTTGACTACTCCTCGAAGCCAGTGGCCTCGCAGGATGTGGGTCCTGGCTCTTCCTTCTTGGCAGAGGAGAGATGTTGGCCACTAATCAGCCGGTCAGGAGCCATGGGTCTCCAGGCCCAGCATCTCTGGGCTCCTTTGCTGTGCTCCTCGCTCCCTGTCCCCTCTGGTACCAGTGAATCCTCTCGGCTGTGTCTCCCTCCAGGTTCCAAGCCCTGCGTCTGACAATGTTACAGCGCCTGGAGCAGCTGGTGGAAGCCAAGTAGCCCACCAGCACCTGCCCCTTCCGAAGCCCCCAGCAGCCAGTGCCCACTGAGAGCCAGTGGCCAGGCCCTGACGGGTCACCCAGATTGGTCACACGGCCGAGGACTCTAGCATCTGCGCTTCTGCCTGTCCACCTGCCTAGCTAGCATGAGTCCCATGGCCCTGGCCCTTGGCTCCAAGCTGAGCACTCAGGGGCCCAGTCCTAAGCCTGAGGACCCAGGAACTTGCTGGGTGGGGTCTGCATGTGAGGTGGGCCTGGGCTGTAAGGAGCCCTGAAGCTGTGACATGAGCCAAGTTAAGGAGCTAGATGGCATGGCCAGTCCTGTTCATGCCACACCTCTCCAAATCAGGGGAGCAGAACATGGTTTTGCTTCTAGGGTGTGGGCTCCATTTGCTTTTCCAGTGCCTGGACCAGAGTTACTGCAGAACCACAAGCCATTGTCCTCATGAAACACGTGAACCACTAGACCCTGTCCACCCTCGCCTCATGCCGCCACTCAGAAACTCTGCTGGGAAGAGCAAGAACTGCCAGCGGGAATGGGATGTACAGTGCTCCCAGCTGTCACTGTGCTGTGGCGTGCCAGGTAAAGCCTCTAATGTCCTCAAGCCTCTGATGTCGCTCCATGAGCCTCGCACAGCTCAGTGCCCTGCCGGCAGAGGTCAGACCAAGAATAAGAGCACCAGCGGCCCATCTTCTCTCGGCGGCACTCACCCTGAACTTCCCAGCAACACCTGAAGTGACTCTTATAAGGAGCTTGCTAAAAGAAACATGCCAATCATATCACATTGAGGAGATGACCCACATGACCTTGAAAGGATGCTTCCAGGGTGGGTGAGAGGCCAGGAGCTGTCTAGGGACTGCCGGTAGCGGCTTGGGGAGGCCACGCTTCACCCGTCACTCTCCTCAGACACTTGTATGCCTCCCGCCCTCTCTGGATGTGCGTCAATACTTTCCATCAAAGGGCCACCACCGGGAAAAACTGTTTGAGGAGAAAGGGCTTTGAATCCCCTGGGGCTAAACCCAGAACAATTTGGGCCTGCCAGTTGATGGAAAAATTCTAGAATGAACAAGAAGGCCTTTGCAAAAATTATGCAACAGTTTACAGCAGTCATGTGAGGTGTTTGTCCAAAACAGAGCAAACGAGACCAGATTCTCCCCATGGGGCCCATAGATTGTGGATTTAAAGGGGAAAACTATAAAGTCTCCCAAAGCCAGAAAGTCAGCATGAATGAGATTCCAGCTCTGCCTCAATCAGCAGCTCCTCACCGGCACCCATAAAGAGCAGAGCGTGGGAGCAGCTACGCCGTTTGAGCCCACTATTCAGGGTGAGCCCCACACCAGGACTGTCCTGACCTGGCGCCAAGCTCACAGAGGCAGGTGCAGAGATGCCCAGGGGAGGTCTGCCGCAGTTTCCCGTCTCCTTTGTCAGCAGAGTTTCCTAGGTACTCAATAAAGGTGTTGCCATGTGGAACCAAAGGAGTTAGGTCCAAGCTTTTTTTTTCGCTTGTGTGTGCCCACCCTGACCCTCTGCTCTGGCCTCTGTCGTGTGTGCCCACCCCGACCCTCTGCTCTGATCTCTGTCGTGTCTGCCCACCCCGACCCTCTGCTCTGGCCTCTGTCGTGTGTGCCCACCCCGACCCTCTGCTCTGACCTCTGTCGTGTGTGCCCACCCCGACCCTCTGCTCTGGCCTCTGTCGTGTGTGCCCACCCCGACCCTCTGCTCTGGCCTCTGTCGTGTGTGCCCACCCCGACCCTCTGCTCTGGCCTCTGTCGTGTGTGCCCACCCCGACCCTCTGCTCTGACCTCTGTCGTGTGTGCCCACCCCGACCCTCTGCTCTGACCTCTGAAACTCTTGTCCTACAGAATGCGTTGCCGGGTTTGGTAGAGGAGCTAATGCTGAATGCAGCCCACCGCTCTTGACGTTGACATGGTCCTTCCTTTCCAGGCACATCCTTGGGATTGGTGTGGGGCCTGAGGACAGCGACAGCCATAGGGCTCAGAGGAGGAGGTCTGGGCAGCCTGGACAGTAAGCGTTAGGGTCGCCCCGAATTGCAGAGTTCCAGCATCAGGAGCACCTCAGGAATCTTCCGGGGCTCAGGGGGAGGCAGCAGGGTCTAGGAGATGGTAGAGAGCTGGTCAAACAGGGTTCCCCAGTGAAATAGTGAAATAGCTACCCAGAGGGCCTCCCTGGTGGCTCAGATGATCAAGAATCTGCCTGCAGTGCAGGAGGCCTGGGTTCAGTCCTTGGGTTGGGACGATCCCCTGGAGAAGGAAATGGCAGCCCGCTCTAGTATTCTTGCCTAGAAAATCCCAAGGACAGAGGAGCCTGGCGGGCTACGGTCCATGGGTCACAAGAGTCGGACACGGTGAATAAAGCCACCACCAGCCTCCCAGACCATACTATAAGCTCAGGTCAAGGACAACGGCTGACCATCATTCAGCAGCAATCGAGGGGCCACTGCCTCGTGCCAGACCAGCTCAGCTCCAAAGGGACAAAGACAGTCCTGCTGCAGCCTGCATTCAGAGGCCTCCTACCCGGGAGACCCGGCCACACACCCTGGAGGGCCAGGGGATCTGCAGAGCGCAGATGGTGACGCTCCCCGGAAGGAGCCCAGGGCTGAGCCCAACTGGCCTAAGACAGCGTGGGAGACATTCCAGCCTGAAGACGCCCGCTAACCTTGGAGCAGATGGCCTGACACATGAAAAGCCATCAGATGAAGAAACCCTCTGTAAAGATTTCCCAGTTTTGTTTTGAGGGTTTAATTGGTTGGTTTTGTTTTTTCTTTTCAGCTGTTACAATATTACTTCGTTTAAGGCCTGTTTTGATAAGGGCCACTTGTGAAATAGAAAAGTTACCAAAGCTAACTTCTGAATAACATAGCTAAGATATCTCTAACAAGGGGAAAAGGTACAGACATACCTCAGAGATACTGCAGATTTGGTTCCAGAGCACTGCAATAAAGCAAAGATCACAATAAAGTGAGTCACACAACTTGGTTTCCCTGCATATCAAAGTTAAGTTTAAGCCCCACTATCACCTATGAAGTGAACAGTAGCATTGTGTCTAAAAACAATGCACATACCTTAATTTTAAAATACTTTATTGTAAGAAATGCTAACCATTCTCAGAGCCTTTGGCATAATCTTTTGCAACAGTGATATCAAAGATTATTGATCATAGATCACTATTATAAACACAATAATGACAGGCTGGAAAATTGCGATGTCAACTGAAAAAAAAAAAGCCTAAAATTTGCGAGTTCTTTTTAAATTAGAGGATAATTACTTTACAATATTGTGATGGTTTTTGCCATACATCAACATGAATTGGCATTGGTTTACATATGTCCCCTCTCTCCTGAACCCCCTTCCTGAGTTATGTTTTATTTGGGGAACTTACTGAGGACCAAACCCCATGGGAGAGCCTGTTAGACAGCTCTGAAGAACTATTCCAACAAGTTAAGAGAGGAAACAAGATAGGAAGTTTTTGCTTAAAAACAGAACAAAAAAACATGTAATCAAACATCAAAAGATTAATGCTAATCACAAAAAAACAGACATCTCAAGTTAATGATTTTACTGCCTTTTGTGTATGGAAGATACAAGAGTCTAGGTTCATTAAAATTACTCCTTAGATACGCATCTTAACGATGGAGGGCCAGTATCCTGTTTTTCTCTATCCTGAATTCCCCTCGGGGTACACCCTTGGAGCAGCTGCAGGGACTGATGGCTTGATAGCAGCCAACATTTCTTGTTTACAGAAATGGCTGGCAACATGCAACATTTTTTTGTCCGCAGTGAGAATTACCAAAACATGACACAGAGATATTAAGTGAGCAAAGTGAAGTCGCTCAGTCGTGTCCGACTCTTTGGGACCCCATGGACTGGGGTCCTCCCAGACTCCTCTGTCCATGGGATTTTCCAGGCAATAGTACTGGAGTGGATTGCCATTTCCTTCTCCAGGGCATCTTCCTGACCCAGGGATCAAACCCAGGTCTCCCGCATTGTAGGCAGACGCTTTACCGTCTGAGCCACCAGGGAATTGAGCAAAGGCTATTAGAAAAATGGCACCAATAGACTTATTCAATGCAAGGTTGCCACAAACCTTCAATTTAAAAAAAATGCAGTGTGTGCAAAGAACAATAAAATGAAGTATACCTATACATTTTCTACGACCATCTGAGGATTACAAAGCTATCAACGATACTTGCTTTTCAGAGGCAATTTGAAAAGATGCTAATTCAGCTCACCAGGACACCACAATTTCAGACTTTCTCCTAGGCTCTGCAGTTTCCTGCTGGTTTGTGTGGGAGTTCATGTGCCTCTCTCCTAGAGCTTTTAGAGAGTTTGTCACACCCTGCTTCACTCACTTGTATCTCAGGTAGAAAATGTATCCAAAGGTAAGATGAAGATTGCGGTGATAAGCGTCCTCTCCTAGATCAGGACGGTCTTCCCAGGTCAGACCTCAGGAACCAGGGAAAATAATAAACACAAGATAAAATCAACATGATTGCAAAAGATCTGAACTCAGGAAAAACAGGGTAATTTGCCGAGAGCAAATGAGCAGAGGGAATTTAAAAAAAAAAAAAAAAAAAAGGCTTGTGTTTTTCCTGTGGTGATAACCATTTGCTACCAGCTTAGAATGTTTACCAGAAGATGGATTAAAGACCTTCCCACTGTTAAAATAAAGCCATTGGTTCACCAAGGACACACCTGGCCCCTTAGTCCTAGGGAAACGAAGCACGAGGCTTAGCCTGTCAGATCAGGTGATTGTGGAGAAGCGCACAATACTCAGCGTGCCGTGTGGGCAGGATCCAGGTGCCCAGAGCTGCAGGGCAGCGGGTGCCCAGAGCCGCAGGCAGCAGTGGGGTATGTTTGTCAGGCGCCCTGCTCCTCCCTCCCAGGAAAGGCGGTCAGACTCGAGCCTTTCCAAATGTAAAAACAGCAAGTGCACATGCTGTCTTCAGGCCCCAGGAGCTGTGATTATCTGGGAGAAAGCCAGCTGCTGATCCGCCCTTGGACTCTGCTCCCTCCTGGCTGGGCTTTTAACAGAGATGTTTTCTGCACACTCAGGAATGGGAATTCCCAGAGTTTCCTTTCCCAGAGAACCCAAAGGAAACAGAAAGCAAAGTCTCAGGCTTGGAGGGCAGAACCATTGTTCGGGGGCCCTTCGTGGGAGAGAGATGGCCCCTGTTACCGCACTTGGTCCCTGGGCCACATGTGTGACCGGCCTCCTTTGCATTGTTGCCAAGGCAGACCCCAGGCAGTAGTGCTCCCTGTTGAGGCCGTGCTTTCTGGTGTGTGTGTCTGTCTGCAAGGGAGTTGGGGTGCAAGGGACAAAACTAGAGTAAAAAGAAGCTGTCTTGCCAAGACGGTTCTGTCTGTAACACAACGGTGTATAGCAATTATACTCAAAAAAAAAAAAAAAGACTTCTCAGCCCAGAAGCCTCTTCTTCCTTGAATGAGCCCTTCAGATACAACTGGGCCCAGGGACACTCTGGCCCCTGCTGTGAGCAGTTTCCCAACGAAGCCCTAACCATTCAGAGAGCTGGCCTGTCTTGACCCAGTTTTCTCAGAAGGATGTGCTGTTAGGAGAACACAGCCTATCTCTGTGGCCCTGACTGTACAGTCTTCCCTCCCCCTTCCCCGCCTTTTTCCTTTCTGCTTTGTAAATATCCGGGCTTTCCTTGTGGCTTAGCTGGTAAAGAATCTGCCTACAGTGCAGGAGACCTGGGTTCGATCCCTGGGTTGGGAAGGTCCCCTAGATCTGTAAATATTTACACTGGATCTGTAATATCCAGTGTGATCAATTTTAATCACTGCTAGGTAGAGGCGAAGAGCATAGGCTCTGAGGCCAAACTGTCTGCACTCATGAACAGGTGGCCTAAGGCAAGCTACATGCCTCCCTTTTCTCACTGTTACAGGATTATAACAATTCTTACCTCTTAAGGTTGTGGAAGGTATATGAGCTTTGCTGTAGTAACAAGTAAGAACAAACATTGTGGTTACAAGAGCGTTTATTTCTCTGGCCTGTTCACGTGACTGCAGGTGGCTGCAAGTGGGCTCGTGTGGCTCCGCTCCACATGTCTTCTCATCCTGGAGCAGCCACTGCTTGGGACATGTTATTCTTGAGGCAGAGGGAAAAGAGTGCTGGCAGAAACACAGTGACCCAAGCTCCTTCTGGAATGGGCTATACGTTGCATCCACACACGTGCAGCTGGCCAGTGCTACTCATGTAAAGTTAATATCAGTGGAATGGACAGTCATTCACTAGGAGACAATGAAAGTCACACAGCTTTAAGCAGGGATGTAAAACTCAGGAAGGGTGGAGCAAATGCTCAGGAACAGTCACACCACAGGCATACGGAACGAGACACTGCCAGTGCTTCCAACAGCACCTGGAGCCTAGTAAGCACTCAGCAGGTGTTGGCTATTATCATACTGGCAAATCGAGAGCATCAAACCTTGCCTGCTTTCTCTCTCTTCTTCCTTTTCTTCTTTACTCCGCCCCCTCCTCTCCACCGCATATCCTTTTCTATCTCTTGCCTCTCTCCATCCTCACCTCCTACTCTGTTCACTTTGGCTACCCACAGCCCTTTATTTCCTGACTTCTGTTCTCTCCTTTTTAAGATTCATCTTTCTTCATCCACTTCTCTACTCCTCTCATCGACACATCTCTGGGCCTTCTGTAGCTGGCCCAGTTGTTTTTAGGTACAGGCAAAAGGGATGATCCACCTTTACGTGGGATGTGTAGTTTTAACTGGGCTTCCCAGGTAGCTCAAATGGTAAAGAATCTGTCTGCAATGCAGGAGGCCTGGGTTCGATCCCTGGGTTGAGAAGATCCCTGGAGAAGGACATGGCAACTCACTCTAGTATTCTTGCCTGGGGAATTCCATGGACAGAGGAGCCTGGCAGGATCCAGTCCATGGAGTCGCAGAAGAGTCGGACACAACTGAGCGAGTAACGCTTCTCTTACTAGTAAAATTTTTTGAATAAATTTTTACTATTTTAATGCACATAAAGCAAACAGTCCTAGCAGGTCACTTTTGTTCTTGAAACTTTACCTAAACTATCTTTGTCCACTGTCCCATACCCCTACCCCCATCCAGCCACTAGAACCACTTGTAATAATAATTTAACAGTAAAATAACAATGCCTGGCATGCTCCAGTCCATGGGGTCACAAAGAGTCGGACACAACTTTGCAACTCAGCAACAACAAACCATGCCTCATATTTCCTATGTGTTAGGCATTGTGCTAAGTGCCTTACATTATCTTATTTAATCTTAACAGTCTGGCTGTCATCTAGATTACTGAGTTGACAGTCCCTGTCCAGGACAGTTTCATGCTTTGCCATCTGCAGAGCAGAAGGCTCCATCTTGAGATCTGAACCTTTGATCTAATCTTGCTTCTGCCATCAACCCACTACGTATTCCAGGCAAGTTTCCCTCTCAGCCTTATTTTATTGCTCTTTAAGACAGATACTAGGATACCGCTTCGTGAGACTATAAGACACTTTAAGAAACATAAAGATGAATGACCAGAGAACAGATGTAAAAGCACTTTGTGAACAATGAGAAACCTTATAATTCCATTCATTCAACAAATATTTGCTGAGTGCCTGCAACCTTCTGAGCACTGTTCTGAGCACTACAGATATGACAAAGAACAGGAGATAGATCATGACAGCTTTGGTGCCCCTGTGAAGTCATGAGCTCTTGTTCTAGAAACATGGGGAGCTTTTGCTCTAATAAGAGCAGTCTTTTGAGAATTTAGGGAGCCTTTGGAGGATTTTGAACAAAATGAATGACATAATCTGAGTTGTTTTTCAGAGGACCACTCTGGGGCTGTGAGTAGATGTAGGAAGACCAGAGAGGAAGCCAATGCAAGCAGCCTGGTGGCATTAATAGCAGTGGAGGTGTTGAAAGTGGTTCAATTCTGGATATATTTTGCAGACAGGAGGTAACAGAGCTTGGTGGAGCTAATAACAGGAGGTGTTGAAAGTGGTTCAATTTGGGATATATTTTGAAGATCGAGCCAATAGAATTATAGATGGCTTGGAATTGGGTTTGGGGTAAAAAAAGAGACACCAGTGACATCAAGATTTTTGACCTGAGCAACTGGAAAGCTGGAGCTGCCATCAACTGTCAGGATGAAGACTGCTGAAGTAACATGTTCAGTGAATACAGTAAGTTCATCTGGGGGTATACCACGCATGCAGATGGGCATTGAGTAACTGTTTATACAAGTCAAGAATACCTGCATCCCAACTTCAGACTGGAGTTACCAGTTCAAGAGTCTTCAGCACATACAGATAGTATCTGAAGCCATTAGATTGGAGGTGTTCTGTAGGCAAAGGAGGGCCCAGGAATAAGAGGAGGGATCAGGTGACCCAGCACAGGCTAGGTGGGACAAGAAGGCGATTGGCTGCAAGAGATGAAAACCAGGAAATCACCAGACTTGGAGCCAAAAAGACACATTCCAATGTGGCCATCCACTTACACACTGTCTGAACTTGAGCAAACCGCTAATCTAAGCCTTGGTTTCCTTAACTGTAAAATGAGTGAGCAATTAACACGACACTGTAAAGCAGCTACGTGTGTGTGCTTAGTCCCTCAGTCGTGTCTGACTCTGCATTTCCCCAGGGACTGTAGTCCGCCAGGCTCCTCTGTCCATGGGATTTTCCATCCCATGGACACAGGACAATTAAAGTGGGTTGCCATTTTCTCATCCAGGGGGATCTTCCCGACCCAGGGATTGAACCCACATCTCTTATGTCTCCTGCTTTGCAGGCGGATTCTTTACCCGCTGAACCATCGGGGAAGCCTCCAAAAAAGCAACTATACTCCAATAAGGAGAAGGCAATGGCACCCCACTCCAGTACTCTTGCCTGGAAAATCCCATGGATGGAGGAGCCTGGTAGGCTGCAGTCCAAGGGTCTCTAAGAGTCGGACACGACTGACTTCACTTTCACTTTTCACTTTCACGCACTGGAGGAGGAAATGGCAACCCACTCCAGTGTTCTTGCCTGGAGAATCCCAGGGACGGGGGAGCCTGGTGGGCTGCCGTCTATGGGGTCGCACTGAGTCGGACACGACTGAAGCGACTTAGCAGCAGCATACTCCAATAAAAACATTTAAGGAAAAAAAATTTAAAAATAGTATGATCGTTCCCATTTTGTAGGGGGTTTTTGGAATAATTAAATAAGGTGACTCAAAAGTATCAGGAATAGTTTAGGCTCTCCAGAAGTACCTCTATATAATCAGTAATTACTATTTGTGCAAGGAAGTCTCGGGGTCGAACGGGCTTGTATTGAATCCAAAAGCCCTGAAACTCTGGCTGCAGCTCCCGGCCTGTTGGTGGCTCCTCCACCACAAAGGGAGACAGCCACAGGTCTTGCGCTCCTGGGAGGCCACACGACGCCTTTCGAGGGATACGAGACGAAAACAAAAGGACAGGAAGAAACGAAGAGCGGTTTTTTCCGGTGGGCTCGGGACCATAGAGGGCCACTCCGCCAAGCTCCTAGAGCGACCGCGTGGCGCCGAGTAACCGCGCGGCCTGCACTTCCGGCAGCGCGAAGGGCTCGGGGCAAGCGAGCGAGGGCGGCGGCGGTGAGTGGGCCGAGCCCGCAGGGGCGCGAGCCGGCCGCGGCTGGGCGGCGCCGACCCGGGAACGGCGTGGGGGCGCGGCTTCGGGCCTCCGCTACCGGGAGGCCCCGAGGGCTCCCCGCGGCCGGGGGCGAAGCGGGTGGGTGGGCCCGGCAGTCGGAGGCCTCGGCAGGGCGGAGGCCTTAACCGAAGTCCCGGCGAATTGAGGCCAGAGGAGGACTGGCCCAGGCTTCTGAGCCGCATTCCTTTCGCCGTCCATCAGGCGCGTGGCCGGATTAAACAGATTGAACAAACGCCTGGGTGGCGCAGGGCTGTTCTGAGCAATTTACAGACGTTGACTCATGTAAATTTCTAACCCCTGATGATCTGGCGGCTTTATTGTCGTCCCAGTTTGTACTGGCGAGAAAGCAAGCACATTCCAGCCAGGCTGGTTCGCGTGGCCAACAGTTCCATTCACTCAAATTTAGCTTAATGCCCGCGACTACCATGGAATTTGGCAGAGCACCGGTCGGAGCGCTGGACTTGGTATTGCAAGTTGGGGTTGCAGTCAGTTCTGCCCCTGCGAGCACATGTTCTGGGGTCAGGCTTCTAGGGGCTGGGAACCTGGCCAAAGTATGCCTACCCTTTCCTTAGAAATGGAAGTAGAATGGAGATAATCCCATAAACCTACTCTGAGAATGAAATAGATACCACAGTGACCCACGCTACCTGTATGATTTCCTCGTCTGTAGTGCTCCAGCTGAATTAGAGTTTCTTACTAGAACTGCCTTCTATAGTATTGAAAAATAAATATGGGGTTTTTTTTCCAGTATATAATTACCATTATAGCTATTTTTGAACACCAACATCATGTACCTAACAGATGTCTCCTTGAAATAGATGTTCCACAAATATTTACCAAGTTAAGAAATGAGCAGTGCTCTCTAATTTTGTGTTGTGGGCAGTTTTCTCTTTCTGGTACTTACCTTAATTACAGCAGATGTAACTGTTACATACACAGTTAAAATCTCAGCACTAACAGGTCTAGAGTCTCAGTTATACAATATAATGAAGGAAAAGCAGTGACCGTGAAATAATATTTGTTTTCAGTTATATCCTTTGTAAGCTTGTATGCAGAGACCAAGGTGATTATTCCCATTTTAAAGTCTACTTGCTGACACAGGAGGTGGAAATTAGTTCCAATAATGGTATTACCTTTGCAGTCTTAGGTTCTCCCACATTTGTCACCTATTTGGAGTTTCTGCTTGTTTGTGGCCACAATATTAAATAACCTTGTAAGTAATTAAATGAAATTAATTTATTTGAAAATTTGGATTCTTGCAGCATTTAGGTATTTTTAAAATTCCTCCCTATTTTTACGTGTAAACTTACTTTCTTGTCTTCTTCTTGTGTTTTACCACCACCTTTTATTCTGTCTCATTACACTGTCAAATAAAGTTCTTTGGAAATTTTTCCCTCCCAGAAAAAAATCCTCTTGTATCAAGCTTTCAAACAATTGTCCTTTCTTGGATCCTTGGAATCTAGAAGAAACAATAATGAAACATTTCATTGTTGACATTTTCCTCATCCAGTATTTGTTGAATAGATTCACAGAAACTTTCCACCCCTTATAGAATAGTTCTTAACATTCAAAACAATTTATGCTACAAAGTTAGAACTAAATTGTCCTCCACAGCTGTGAAAGTAGAATGGCTAAGCAAATAAGGCTAAACAAATATTTAATAAAGTAGTATGATTCGTCATTTCTTTCTAATTTGGGCACCCTAATTAGCCACCCATAAATAACAATCAGCTTAATATGGGAGCAAATATTAAAACATAATGATTATCTGTTACCCAAATCTTTATTGTCTTTTGGAGCTATTTTTTATTCCCATTAAAATATTATGTTGTCTCTACTTTTTAATCTTTCAGAATTACATACTCATTTGTTATTGCCCAACAAAATTTTGTATTATATATTATCACTTTTTTTTGTCCTGTCCCAACAGACAAGAACTCCAAAGGTAAATTTGGTTGTATTTATTAAGTTTAGACTCTGAAATTATTGTGTTTCCCTTCTGGCTCAGCTGGTAAAGAATCTGCCTGCAATGGGGGAGACCTGGGTTCAATCCCTGAGTTGGGAAGATCCCCTGGAGAAGGGAACAGCTATCCACTCCGGTATTCTGGCCTGGAGAATTCTGTGGACTGTATAGTCCATGAGGTCGCAAAGAGTCGGACAGGACTGAGCGACTTTCACTGCAATTATTAGAACTATTTTGCACATTATTTTCCCTAGAATTATCTTTGTTTCATATATATATTGAATACATTCATAATTTAAAAACATGAATTTTGATGGGCTGAAGAGGTGTTAAAGTTGAATAATTAACAAATCATCTATAATTTTTTTTTCTTTTATATAGAAAATTCTGAGCTGTATAGCTCTAGGAAGTGGAACACTCGTTCAGAAGGACATAGACTGTCTTAAGAATACATTTGGCTCTTCACCATGAGGTTAGGAAAACCTAAAGGAGGTATATCTCGGAGCTCAAGCCAAGGAAAAGTCTATGAGAACCAGCGCAAAACTGGCCGGCAGCGGCAGAGATGGGGGATGACTGTCCGATTTGACTCAAGCTTGAGGAGACTGAGAAGAGGCTTGGATGAAAAGCCTTATAAATGCGTTGAATGTGAAAAGAGCTTCAGTCAGAGCTCGACTCTTTTCCAACACCAGAAGATCCATACTGGAAAGAAGTCCCACAAATGTGCGGATTGTGGGAAAAGCTTCTTTCAGAGTTCTAACCTCATTCAGCATCGCCGCGTCCACACTGGGGAGAAGCCCTATAGTTGTGATGAGTGTGGAGAGAGGTTTAAACAGAGCTCAAACCTCATTCAGCACCAGAGAATTCACACTGGAGAAAAACCCTATCAGTGTGATGAATGTGGCAGGTGCTTCAGCCAGAGTTCCCACCTCATTCAGCATCAGAGAACCCACACTGGGGAGAAGCCGTACCAGTGCAGTGAATGCGGCAAATGCTTCAGCCAGAGCTCACACCTCAGGCAGCACACCAAGGTACACAAAGAGGAGAAGCCCCGGAAAACCCGAGGCAAAAGCCTTAGGGCAAAACCTCACTTGGTGTCGTCTTGGAAAGCTGGTAAAGGGGGGAAGTCAGTGGCTGGGCTCCGCTGAGTAAAGGGCACTGCGTCCGCCCTTTTTTAAAAAATAAAAAGTGTTTCTTTTAGAACTGGAGATATTTTTTAAATTTAATAGTGTACTTAAATTCTGTATCCTTTCCCAGCATGAGGACATTGGGAGTTTAATGACATTGGGATCAGAGAAATTATGAGTCCAGCCTTCCTTATTTTTTATGTAACCTGCAGTACAAAAACCAGAAAATGTGTTTCTAGAGAACATAAGCTCCTTGATCTCATTCAAAATTGCTTCCTGCATCATTTTGACAAAAAAAATCATGTTTTGATGACGTGTAAAAGTGTAGAAATTCCAGTGACTGCTCAGTGTCAGGACTTTCCTTGGAAAGAATAATTAAAAGGGAGAAATTAATTCCATCAGTTTTAGAGTTCTGTTGTAGATGAGATGTTTTTAAAGTTTTGTAGTATATTAACCATTGGTCTGTAAGTATGTCTCAAGATTCAGCATACTAAAATGAATTCACGTTCACAGTTTTTTTAGTCAGTTAAGTACATCACTTTGTGTTAGCTTTTTTTGTTCGTTTCTCCTGCTTATAGATAGTAATTAAAGGAGAATTTCCCTATTTTTCATCAAATTCTTAGTAAGTGATACTCTGGAAGCCAAAGAGAGCAGTGAGTTGGTCACAGGCCTCCTGTTCTGCGAATGCGTCCTTTGTGATGGTGTGACACTGTGTTACCTGTTTCTAGAGGTGGGAGTGGCTTTATGTTCATCCATACCCATGTCTTTGACTTCTTCCAGCTCTCTCTTGTGCTCTGACAAGCTGAGCCAGCCTTTTAGAGCTAAATGAATAAATAAACCAAAATTATTTCTTCAAAATAATCTCAACTTGCAAATTAAAAATCTACAATTTATATGCTTCCCTGCCTCCCCCTCAAGAGCTTCATATAACCCTGGTTATCCTAAATGTTTGTCAGTAGCATAGTGAAGTTTTTAAAAAGCCAAGTGTTCCTGCATTGTAGCTTTTTTGAAATCTAAGTTTAACTTTTTCTGAGTTACCTGTCTTATTTATAAGACCAAACAAGTTTCTTATCTTTCATGAGAACAGTGCCAAGTATCAAACATTTTGATCAGCCTTCAGCTCAGGTTTTAATTTCTATTAAATGCTAACATTCTTCTGATTTTTTTTTGTATCTTTCATAATCATATCTGATCCTGCTGTATTAATGACAGTTATCCATAAAAATGTTTTAGAGAGTATTTTGCGTATCACTGCCTTCTGTTTATTTTCCCCTGGGATGTTGCTTGGATGATGAGGTAGCATCTAAGGTCACGGCCCGGGAAGAATCGCTTGTTTTGCCTGTCTTTGATTGCCTCAGACTTGAACTTTGCCTCCCTCACGGCCTTGTATTTGAGCGCCAAGTCGTGGAAGATGGCCTTGTCAACAGCAGTTTGATCCGATAGGACATTCACAGTGTTGTGAGTGCAGGCATGCCTTAGAGCACCACAGTAAAGCAAATACCGCAATAAAGTGAGCCACATGAAATCTTCTGGTTTCCCAGCGTATGGTGAAGTTGTGTTTACACTCTATTGTAGTCTATTAACTGCAACAGCATTATGTCTAAAAAATGGAATACTGTAATTACAAATACTTTATTGCTGAAAATGCTAACCATCATCTGAGCTTTTGGTGAATCATAGCAGTAACATGAAACATCACCTGTCATGTAACAAATATAATGGAAAAGTTTGAAATGTTGCGAGGATTGCCGAACTATGACCCAGAAACACTGAACGCGTGCTGTTGGGAAACGGCACTGACAAGCACTCGGTGCAGGGCTGCCGCAATCCTTCTTTTTTTTTTTTTAAAGCAATAAAGCATAATAAAGTATGCCTTACAAAGTGATCACAGTTATCTTTTACAGAAGACATGTTTAGACTTTACTGATTGACTTATCAGGTCTTCAGATGCAGAAAAGCTATTGAATTAGATCTAAAATTGTCAGCAGCAAAAGTATTACTCCCACGGATTTAAAGGTGAGTTCAATTTTATTTTGACGGAGTCAGTACTCTTGAAAGAAAGTTAACACCTATAAAGGACAAGAACCATCTAGTAAGTTCCTAAGGGAGATTGAAGTATTTGTTTGAACTTTTCACCAGTGGGAGTATGTCTTCAAAATAAAGATGCTACAAATGGAATCCAGGCCCCGTGACAGGGAAGGGAAGTGCTATCATTCTGCTGAGAAAATAAAATACTTGGTGAGTACTGGCCGTGTGTATTTCTACCAAAAACTGGTAGAAGAGGTAAAATTTTTTTAAGTGAAAGTAAAAAACAGGTAATGAATATACCATCTGATTGCCATTCAAATTGGGAGGATTTTCATCAGGTACAGGGAAGAAGGAAGGGCTCTTGGATGGCAAGTACACTCAAGGAATAGAAACCCTAGAAGTCTGTGGAGGTCAGGTCGCTAGTGTCAATGAGTGAAGTGAGAAGAGTGCTGTAACCTGAAGTGCGCATGCCCGTCTGAAAGGATAACCTGACTCAGTCTTAGTCAGTTGTTGCCATGCAGAGAATCAGGCCCAGATACGCCACATCTTGATATTTTCAAGAGAAACTAGAAATCCAGATTTTAAAATTCACAGTACTTCTTAGCCGTTTACCACAGCTGAGCTATCTTTTCAAGGCTCTTGTGTGTGGCTGGCTGTGGTGGAGGTGGAGGTGGAGAGCCTGGCATGGTGAGAGGTAGGGGTACATGATGGAGTGGAAGCTGCACAGCACAGAAGAATCTGCCCAGAGAACAGCAAGTGGCTGCTTTATTGACATTTGGTGTCCCTGAGAGTCAGGACAGTGTGATGCAGTGCTCTGTCCCTGAGCCACGCTTTGGAGTGGGTGGGGGTGGGGGTGCAGATAGTGAATCTTTTGGCTGGTGGGGCTCTGGACCTTGCTAGTGGTAAAGAATCTGCCAATGCAGGAGACGCAAGAGACATGGGTTCGATCCCTGGGTCAGGAAGATTCCCCCCCCCCAGAGAAAGAAACGGTACCCCACTGCAGTATTCTTGCCTGGGAAATCTCATGGACAGAGGAGCCTGGTGGGCTACAGTCCATGGGGTCGCAAAAAGTCTGACGTGACCAAGTGCACGTACACACAGGACTCTGGGCCAGTAAGAGGCAGGCCAGGCCTGACACAGCAGTGGTCCAGAGACGTCCCTTTCTTGCCTGTTCCTCCAGACAACACGCTCATCCAGGGAGGAGGATCCTACACCCCCACAGTCACTACAGCGATCTGAAAATCCAGGATTGCTGGCATCACCCCTGGAATTAGAAAACTGGTCCTGAGGCCTATACGCTTTCTTCAGACATGGGAGAAAGGGGTGTGCATCCCTCTTACATGCAGAGTGAGCGTGACGACCAGTGACAGCATGGTGCACAGGCACCCGGAGGACCCACCTGTAAGAGCAGGACCCTTTATTGCACAGGGGATGGACCTGCTACCTCACCTTGATGCCAGAGAGATGAGTCATCCTGGACAGTGAACACGCCGCCCACAGCCATGGTGAAGGCTAGAGGACGCTCCTCTGAAGTCTAGGTGCCACATAAGGCCCTGGGTCGTGATGCAATTCGAGGTGCTGAGAGGACTACAAAACAGGATTGGGCCTGGAGTTTTCACCACCCTAGAGATGAAAGGGGCTATCCATTTCCTTTCCTTTTTTTTTTTTTTCAGGTAAAAATGTATTGAGCTGTTTCTTAAATTCAGAGTTTTACAGTAAAACTCATAACCCAGAAATTATTTCTGTCAGTTTTAGATAAAGCACAGGGGCCTATCTGGTAAAATAATCAGTTTTGCTTCATTTTTCATAATAAGTGCAAAATAATCCACTCCCGTTTGAAACATAAACTTTGCTACTGAAAGATGAGAAAAGATGTAAACTAGAGATACAATTTTTGGTGGCATTCGTTGGAGAAAAACCAAGTATGCATAGCAGTGTTGTCTAAAATTCAAATATAAGTAAGATGAAAGCTTTTGTTATTTTATGAGGTAGTGATTGATATTTTTCTCCTTTGACCCATTTATTTGGTAATGTATTGAATAAGTTCTAGAAAGTATACCTACTAAATAATAGGATTTTGTTACTGGTGCTGTTTTATTATTAGCGTTATAATATCTGATAGTGTTTTATTCAGAGTTTTTGCATCAGCATACATGAATTAACTTTGTTGTAAGTTTTTTCTTGCGTGTTATCTTTGTTGTAAAATACATTGCTATTGATGAGTCCACGTCATAGTTTTTGAGAAACTGGGCCAGGATTGAAGTGGCTTGTTTAAAGTGCCATTCTGCCTCCTAGTTTTTCAAGAGACCTCTCAGGCACAGATTTTTAAAAATCCAGACATTTGGGATGGGCATGTTGACTTAAATAAAGCTTCTGAGATGAGGATCTTTCTCAGATCTCAGAGAACCCTCCCAGTCATATCTTTATGTTCAAGACAATCTTGTGGCACGTAAGAAACCCCTCTAAATTCAGTGAGATTAAAAGGCTAAGTATCCGAGTTTGACCAGGTAAGTCAGAGAGAGGTCAGTATGATGATCTGGGGGCAACAGTCACGGAGAGAAGTCAAGGTTCAGTTGAAAGCCAAAGTCACTCTATATATTCCAAAAATGAAGAGTTTTAATATAGCTGATTTAGTTTGCAGTCTTTATTTCCTCGTGCTTTCTTTTTGCCTTTTTAGTCCAATTTTTGTTTAACGTTTTACCTGCATTTAGTTTTCTATATTAAAATATTTGGTGTAGTTTTCTTTCCCTCACTAGACTTTGATTGAAACAATAGTCAAAACAGAAGCAAACCAAAAGGACCAGAATCTATCATTTTCTACCCACCAGATTGGTGTTATCAAAAAGTGTAAACGCTGCTCTGCTGGCCAAGCCAAGAAGAACCAGCCAAACTCACGTTTTGTTGGTGGGGATACAAGATATTGGAACCTCTACAGAGGGGAATTTGGCAATATCTAGCAGATGTATATATGGGTTTACTGTTTGACCTAGAAATTACGCTTTGGAGGAACTGGTCCCAAAGATATAGTAACAAGAGATATAACGTACATACACGGCAGGAAACTTATAGAAAAGGCTCGTTTCTCACGGGGGACATTTAGCTTCAGTGTAATCAGATACGCGCGTTCAGCGGTGGGTTTATTTTTCGTGATGGCCTCATGGCTATTGGCCTGCGCTTGAGTTGAATCCCACTTGCGTTTTCAGGGGTCGGCTTGCCTTTATAGTGGGCCCAGAAGCGCGTTGCGTGCTCTTGAGGGTTGAGTGTCACCGCTGGTGCAAAGCAGCAGGTCAGATTCCGAGGCTCAATCAGAAACAGTCCAGGCCAATGGGGGCACTGCCTGGGCAGAGGACATGCACTGCGCTGCGTTCCTGAAGTCTTCTGGGATGCTGGACGCCTTCATTTATTTACATTACCTGCAGTGGTCGCTAGAGGGCAGCAAAGGAAATGGAATGGAAACCAGCCTCTACATTGAATTTGTATTTTCCCTTGAAAATACCATACTCAAAATGCTAACAAGTTTGAGGCCACTGTTTACAGTCAGCTAGGATTTAGTAGGAAGAAGACAATGGCACCCCACTCCAGTACTCTTGCCTGGAAAATCCCATGGATGGAGGAGCCTGGTAGGCTGCAGTCCATGGGGTCGCGAAGAGTCGGACACGACTGAGCGACTTCCCTTTCACTTTTCACTTTCGTGCATTGGAGAAGGAAATGGCAACCCACTCCAGTGTTCTTGCCTGGAGAATCCCAGGGACGGGGGAGCCTGGTGGGCTGCCGTCTGTGGGGTCGTACAGAGTCGGACACTACTGACGCGACTTAGCAGCAGCAGCAGGATTTAGTAAAATGTCTTTGAGGATACAAACTTAATTTTTTAAATTGAGCATATTTTCGGAGAAGGCAATGGCACCCCACTCCAGTACTCTTGCCTAGAATATCCCATGGAGCCTGGTGGGCTGCAGTCCATGGGGTCGCTAAAAGTCAGATACGACTGAGTGACTTCACTTCCACTTTTCACTTTCATGCATTGGAGAAGGAAATGGCAACCCACTCCAGTACTCTTGCCTGGAAAATCCCATGGATGGAGGAGCCTGGTAGGCTGCAGTCCATGGAGTCTCTAAGAGTCGGACACGACTGAACGACTTTACTTTCACTTTTCACTTTCATGCATTGGAGAAGGAAATGGCAACCCACTCCAGTGTTCTTGCCCGGAGAATCCCGGGGACGGGGGAGTCTGGTGGGCTGCCGTCTATGGGGTCGCACAGAGTCGGACACGACAGAAGTGACTTAGCAGAAGAGCATATTTTAGGCAAATTACCTGGATGTCATTTCCATTTCCACCGTAACTTAGACATTAAATATATGCAAAGCACAGGGATATAAGCAAGTCCCATTCTTATTTGGGGGAAAGTAAATCATGTAAATTGTTTTTTAAGAAAATCGTGGCTATTTTCTGTGTTCCCCTCTTTCTTTGCGCTCCTCTACAGCCTTCTCCTTGATTTGTTTATCTTTCCCCCTTTACACACCTGGTATTCTTTCCTTAGCCCATTTCTTGTTAAAATCCATCAGGCTTTCAACACTTCTCTGCTCAGAAAAACTGTTTCTAAGGATTCTCTGAAAATTCATTCAGCACAGTGGCTCGAGGCCACTAAGAGGAAGGCTCAAAGGTAAGACTCGAACCGGTGCAGGGTAGAATGCAGCTGAAGGACTAACGTTAGAGAACGTTTTAGAGTTTGTGAACAGTTTGCTCGCCACAGTTTGAACCTTTGATTCAGTGCAACTATTTGAACTTTTTACCTTGTGAATGCATTATACTTACTGTTTACATGTGAATGTGAAGCCAATTACATTGCATAGCAAGATGGAGATGGGGAACGGCTGGGAAATAGGCGGTGAGGCCCCAGAGCGGTGCCCGGCGCTGTATCGCGAAGTCCTAAGTAGCACTGCACTTCATAACCTTGCCACCTCATCCAGAACTTGTTCCTCGCATCCTTTTCCTGGTACTTTTATTTCCCCCCACTTCTAAAAGGCTGAGTTATATCACAGAGCCTACATGTGGGAAACTTTTTATTCAGTGGTGGTGTACATCTGGGGTGGGGTGGGGAGAAAGGGGCTATTAAATACAAGAGGCAGTGAGGCAGCATAACATACAGAAATATCTCTGCATTGGAATGATTAGTTCTGAGTTCTAGATCCATTTCTGTGGAAAACCCATGTGCCCTTGGGCAATTCATTTTTCCTTTCTGGTCCTAAATCTGCTCATCTGTCAAATAAAGACGAGTTTGGCAGTTAAACCAGTTGTTTAATTTATGAGTCTCTGTTTCTAAGTTGCTGAAACTGGTTTTAGCCAACTAAAGAAAAATCCAGTGAAGTCAAGTTGGCCTTCGGGAACATTACTACAAACAAAGCTAGTGGAGGTGATGAAATTCCAGCTGAACTAATTCAAATCCTAAAAAATGATGCTGTTAAAGTGCTGCCCTCAATACGCCAGCAAATTTGGAAAACCCAGCAGTGGCCACAGGACTAGGAAATGTCCGTTTTCATTCCAATCCCAAAAAAGGGCAATGCCAAAAAATGTTCAAACTACCGCACCACAGCACACATTTCACATGCTAGCAAGGTAACGCTCAAAATCCTTCAAGCCAGGCTTCAACAGTACATGAACCAAGAACTTCCATATGTAAAGCTGGATTTTAAAAAGGCAGAGGGACCAGAGATCAAGTTGCCAGCACCTGTTATATCATAGAAAAAAACAAGGGAATTTCAGAAAAAAACATCTGCTTCATTGACTGTGCTAAAGCCTTTAACTGTGTGGATCATGACAAATTGTGGAAAATTCTTAAAGAGATGGGAATACCAGACCACCTTACCTGCCTCCTGAGAAATCTGTATGCAGGTCAAGAAGCAACAGTCAGAACTGGACATGGAACAATAGACTGGTTCCAAAGAGGAAAAGGAGTACATCAAGGCTGTATATTGTCACCCTGCTTATTTAACTTGTATGCAGAGTACATCATGCAAAATGCCAGGCTGGATGAAGCTCAAGCTGAAATCAAGATCACAGGGAGAAATATCAGTAATCTCAGATATGCAGATGGCACCACCCTTATGGCAGAAAGCAAAGAGGAACTAAAGAGCCTCTTGATGAAGGTGAAAGAGGAGAGTGAAAAAGCTGGCTTAACACTCAACATTCAAAAAATGAAGATCATGGCATCTGGTCCCATCACTTCAGGCAAATAGATGGGGAAACAATGGAAACAGTGAGAGACTTTATTTTCTTGGGCTCCAAAATCACTGCAGATGGTGACTGCAGCCATGAAATTAAAAGACATTTGCTCCTTGGAAGGAAAGTTATGACCAACCTAGCAGTGTATTAAGAAGCAGAGACACACTTTGCAAACGAAGTCAGTCCAGTCAAAGCTGTGGTTTTTCTAGTAGTCATGTATGGATGTGAGATTTGGACCATGAAGAAGGTTGAGCACCGAAGAATTGATGCTTTTAAACAGTGGAGCTGGAGAAGAATCTTGAGAGTGACTTGGACTGCAAGGAGATCAAACCAGTCAATTCTAAAGGAAGCCAACCCTGAATATTCATTGGAAGGACTGATGCTGAAGCTGAAGCTGAAGCTCCAATACTTTGGCCACCTGATTTCAAAGAGCCAATTCATTGGGAAAGATGCTGGGAAAGATTGAGGGCAGGGGGAGACAGGGACAACAGAGGATAAGATGGTTGGATGACATCATAGACACAATGGACATGAATTTGAGCAAACTCCAGGAGACAGTGAAAAACAGAGAAGCCTGGCGTGCTGCAGTCCGTGAGGGAGCGAAGAGCCGGACAGAACTTAGAGACTGGAAAACAGCAACATGTGCTTGCCAGGGAGCCGTCATCTCCGATATCAGTCTTTCTTTGCAATCTATTTTTGCATCTGTTTTCCTTTCTAGTAATCTATCAATGTTCCTAGAAATGTGTCAGTTTTATTCATCTATCCAAAAAGTTAACTTCGGCTTTGTTAAATTTTTCTATTTACATTTTTAAAATTAAGACTATGACTGTAGAACAATTGTGGATTCACACAGCAAAACTAGGGGGAAAGTACTGAGATTGCTCATATCAACATGTGAATAGGCTATTCTGTTATCAATCTATTATTCAGATTGGCTTCTTTTCACTTAGTAATATGCATTTAAAATTCCTCCATGGCTTGGTAGCTCATTTCTTTTTAGTGCTGAATATTCCCCTGGATATAATACAATTTATTTTCCATTCACCTACTAAATGACATCTTCGTTGCTTCCAGGTTTGGGCAATTATGAATAAAGCTGCTTCGAATATCTGCATGTAGGTTCTTTTTTTTTTTTTTTTTTTAATTTTATTTTTAAACTTTACATAATTGTATTAGTTTTGCCAAATATCAAAATGAATCCGCCACAGGTATACATGCATGTAGGTTCTATTGTGGGTGCGTGCTAAGTCGCTTCAGTTATGTCTGACTGTTTGTTACCCTATGGACTGTAGCCTGCTAGGCTCCTCTGTCCGTGGGGATTCTCCAGGCAAGAATACTGGAGTGTATTGCCATGCCCTCCTCCAGGGGATCTTCCCGACGAAGTTGAAAATATATGTCTGTGTTTTTGTGTAGACATACATTTTCAACTTCTTTGGGTAAATACTCAGAAGTGCAATTGCTGGATTACATGATAAGAGTGTTTAGTCAGACTGTCTTCCAAAGAATGCACCTGTTTTCCAGTAGTGTGCTGGGTATACTCTAAGATGGCCAACATGACCCTCACCTCCTAGTGTTCAGGCCCTGTGTGATCTAACTTTGAGTGCAGATGACCCTTCTGACTTGCTTGTGACCAACAGAATATGGCAAAGATGATGGTTATCACTCTTGTGATTACATTACATTGTACAAGGCTTTATCTTACTAGTACTTCTTCCTTTTTCATACTGGCTGCTAAGAAGCAAACTGCCACATTGTGAGAGGACCTAAAGAGAGAGCCACCTGTCCAAGAACTGCAAACAGTCTTTAGGAGCTCAGAGTTCAGTTCAGTTCAGTCACTCAGTTGTGTCCAACTCTTTGCAACCCCATGAATCGCAGCACACCAGGCCTCCCTGTCCATCACCAACTCCCGGAGTTTACTCAACTCATGTCCATCGAGTTGGTGATGCCATCCAGACATCTCATCCTCTGTCATCCCCTTCTCCTCCTGCCCCAATCCCTCCCAGAATCAGGGTCTTTTCCAATGAGTCAACTCTTCGCATGAGGTGGCCAAAGTACTGGAGTTTCAGCTTCAACATCAGTCCTTCCAATGAACACCCAGGACTGATCTCCTTTAGGATGGACTGGTTGGATCTCCTTGCAGTCCAAGGGACTCTCAAGAGTCTTCTCCAACACCACAGTTCAAAAGCATCAATTCTTCGGCACTCAGCTTTCTACACAGTCCAACTCTTACATCCATACATGACCACTGGAAAAACCATAGCCTTGACTAGACGAACCTTTGTTGGCAAAGTAATGTCTCTGCTTTTGAATATGCTATCTAGGTTGGTCATAACTTTCCTTCCAAGGAGTAAGCATCTTTTAATTTCATGGCTGCAGTCACCATCTGCAGTGATTTTGGAGCCCCCAAAAATAAAGCCTGACACTGTTTCCACTGTTTCCCCATCTATTTGCCATGAAATGATGGGACCAGATGCCATGATCTTTGTTTTCTGAATGTTGAGCTTTAAGCCAATTTTTTCACTCTCCTCTTTCACTTTCATCAAGAGGCTTTTGAGTTCCTCTTCACTTTCTGCCATAAGGGTGGTGTCATCTGCATATCTGAGGTTACTGATATTTCTCCCGGCAATCTTGATTCCAGCTTGTGCTTCTTCCAGCCCAGCGTTTCTCATGATGTACTCTGCATAGAAGTTAAATAAGCAGGGTGACAATATACAGCCTTGATGTACTCCTTTTCCTATTTGGAACCAGTCTTGTTGGTCCATGTTCAGTTCTAACTGTTGCTTCCTGACCTGCATATAGGTTTCTCAAGAGGCAGGTCAGGTGGTCTGGTATTCCTATCTCTTTCGGAATTTTCCAGAATTGTGATCCACACAGTCAAAGGCTTTGGCATAGTCAATAAAGCAGACATAGATGTTTTTCTGGAACTCTCTTGCTTTTTCCATGATCCAGAGGATGTTGGCAATTTGATCTCTGGTTCCTCTGCCTTTTGTAAAACCAGCTTGAACATCTGGAAGTTCATGGTTCACGTATTGCTGAAGCCTGGCTTGGAGAATTTTGAGCATTACTTTACTAGAGTGTGAGATGAGTGCAATTGTATGGTAGTTTGAGCATTCTTTGGCATTGCCTTTTTTGGGGATTGGAATGAAAACTGACCTTTTCCAGTCCTGTGGCCACTGCTGAGTTTTTCCAAATTTGCTGGCATATTGAGTATAGCACTTTCACAGCATCATCTTTCAGGATTTGAAATAGCTCAACCGGAATTCCATCATCTCCACTAGCTATGTTTGTAGTGATGCTTTCTAAGGCCCACTTGACTTCACATTCCAGGATGTCTGGCTCTAGCTGAGTGATCACACCATCATGATTATCTGGTCAAATAACCTTTAGGAGCTCAGAGTGGCCTGTAGCTAAAAGCCAGCAAGAAGCCAGGCCTCAGTCTTAACAGTGACAAGGAAGTGAATTCTGCCAACAACCTGACTGAGTCTGGGAGTGGATACATGACCAGTCAAGTTTCTGGATGAGAACCAAATCTGGGCCAACATGTTGACTGGAATCTTACAGAAGATCTAGCTAAGCTATACCCAGACTCCTGACCTACCAAAAAAAAAAAAACAAACTTTAAGATAATTACTGTGTGTTGCTTTAAGTTTTTAACTTTGTGATAATTTGTTACTCAGCAATAGAAAATTAACACGAGTAATTAATGGAAAAAAACAGGCTTTGCTTGTTGTCGAAAGGAGGAACTTCCTCAGTCGCTGATGCTTCTCTCCATACAAAGCTCCTGCAATTGTCACGCATTTGCTTTCTTCCAATCTCATTCACTCTTCTCCCACAGAGGTATGGGTTGGGAATGACCTGTTATTCGTGAATTTTGAAGGAAACACCGAGCAGGTATGTCCCAGTCCTTTGGTTTCGCTTTCCTCTTAGAAGCATGCCGCGCACGCTTACTTCTGCGGGGCAGCTGCCGCTGTGGGCTCAGGGCCCCTTGTGCTGCCGCCAGCACTGAAGGAGGAGAAGGGCGCTTAGTGAGACAGCGGACTTAACTATGTGAAAATTAAACCCCTCTACATTGAAACTATTGGGACTATATGAGAGAAAGAATTAATATTATTAATATGTAAAAATGATCATCCAAGCCAGTAAATAAAATATAAACACTCTAAAAGAAATGTGGTCAAAGGACAGGAGCAGAAGATAATAACAAAAGAAATTCAAGTGATAACACACAAGTGAAAAATTCATCTCATTGTACATCATTTAAAACAGCAAGATCCAGATATTGCCTATACAATGGCAAAGGCCCAGATGTGCATTAACACATCTTTTAGAGTGTTTATATTTTACTTACTGACTTGGATGATCTTTTTTACATGTTAATAATATTAATTCTTTCTCTCATATAGTCCCAATAGTTTTTAATATACAGAGGTTTAAATTTTTACATAGTTAAATCTATTATCTCACTAATTTTCCTTCTCCTTCAGTTTTGTGCTTATTTGCCATTAAGTGAAGTGAACTGAAAGTCACTCAGTTGTGTCTGACTCTTTGCAACAGGTCCCTCTGTCCATGGAATTCTCCATGCCAGAGTACTGGAGTGGGTAGCCATTCCTTTCCCCAGGGAATCTTCCCAACCCAGGGATTGAACCCAGGTCTCCCAATTGCAGGCAGATTCTTTACCGTCTGAGCTACCAGGGAAGCCCATTTGCCATTAGGAGATTAGTTAAATAGACATCATACCTTTCCATGGTTTCATTTTCCATGTTTAATTCTTTAATTCAAATAGAATTGATTTAATGTTATATTGTCAAGTAAGTACCTATTTTTATAAATACTTCAAACCCCAACACTTACTTGTGAAGCTATATTTGCTACATATTAGTTTATTAAATATTTATAGTTTGTTTGAAGGCTACTTTTCTATTAAATTATAATAATTTTATTTGTAAACAATCAGTTCAGTTCAGTCACTCAGTCGTGTCCAACTCTTTGTGACCCCATGGACTGCAGCATGCCAGGCTTCCCTGTTCATCACCAACTCCCAGAGCTTGCTCAAACTCATGTCCATCGCATTGGTGATACCATCCAACCATTTCATCTTCTGTTGTCCCCTTCTCCTCCTGCCTTCAGTCCTTCCCAGCATCAGGGTCTTTTCCAATGAGTCAGTTCTTCACATCAGGTGGCCATGGTATTGGAGCTTCAGCTTCAGCATGAGTCCTTCCAATGAATATTCAGGACTGATTTCCTTTTGGATGGACTGGTTGGATCTCCTTGCAGTCCAAGGGACTCTCAAGAGTCTTCTCCAGCACCACAGTTCAAAAGCATCAACTCTGCAGTGCTCAGCTTTCTTTATGACCCAACCCGCACAGCTATACATGACCACTGGAAGGCACAGCCAGCTGATCATGTGTATGTGCATGCTAAGTTCCTTCAGTCATGTCCAACTCTTGGCAACACCATTCACTGTAGCCTGCCAGGATCCTCTGTCCATAGAATTCTCCACGCAAGAATACTGGAGTGGGTTGCCATGCCATACTCCAAGGGATTTTCCCAGCCCAGGGATGGAATCTGTATTTCTTAACAGCTCCTGCATTGACAGGCAAGTTCTTTACCATTAGCACACCTGGAAAGCCTAAAACCCATCGTGCCAGCTTTCAAAAGCACAGCTTTTATTTCAAAAGGGAACAAATGCATGCTGGGCTTCTCTGTGGTTTCATGCTGCTTCACAAAAGAGAGATTTCAGAGGCAAAGCCACTGTGACACGCACATGACAAGTAGTTGAGAAGTGTTCTCAGTCGTCCTGCTTCACACACACTGCATCTTTCTGACCCTCTGTACAGACACAGGGTCTTATAAAGTTGATTCCAGCTGGGTTCTATTGACCTCACCTCGTCACACTAGCTTCATAACATTTACTTGTTTTAAAGGGCCGTGGCATTATGATTGCCAGAGAGATGGTAGAGAGACATGGGAGTTGGGCAAAGAGGAATACAGTTTAGGTGAGGGTCAAGGAGGAAGACCCTTACAAGCACTACACATCTCCATTTAGTCAGCAGCGAGCATTCTAACCCCTGCAGATCAGGCTTTTGCAAAAGCCTGCTCACTAACTTGGGACATCATTAGCACAAAGGTAAATGATTCCCCAAGCAGAGTCCTTTGGGGCCTCCATTTCTCCTAGTGTGAACTCAATCCAGCCTGTAGACTTTTCTCTTAACTATAATTCCCCTGGAACCCATATGTCTCTGATCTACTAGAAGAAGTTTAAGAAAGGTTCCTAGAGTCATCTCTGGCCAGAAACAGCCCCTGAAAATTTGTCCCAGAGCCTCTGCACTCCCTGGAAGCACCCATTGGGAGACCTGCTTCTGCGAGATAACAAAGCCCGCAGAGACAAGCAGATAATGGCCAGATCCCAGGGTCCCTGAAGATATGGCCAGGACTCAGATCCAGAGACTTCTTTTTGGCCCTCAACCCACACTTTCTGGGAGTAATTAATACTCAAGAGAAACATCAATAAACTTCAGAGCCAGAGCTCCAGGGGCAGGCCTCCAGGGTGAATCTGTTTTGGGCTGGGGATACGCAGGCTTCTCTCCGCTCTGTCTGCTGTCCCTCCTGCCACTTCACTGGGTGCTGGGCTGTGGGCAACATGGAGTGCAGAGGGCGGTCTGTGAGCAGTCACGGCAGGAAAGCTGAGGTCCTCTTGTGGAAGTCTCACGGTGTTTCCACATTGCTGTGTGTTTTAATATCGATACCTAATTTGCAAAATGTATTTCCTATATACTAGCCTTCATCCTGGCAATGGCCTCAAGTACACATCATCGTCAACAATTTACTAGTGTGGAGGCTGTGTCTGGGGTACAGATCTTTGCCCGTAGACTCTTACATATGGGCCTTAAGTTTTATAGGATGGCTCTCCCGATGTGATTGCTGGATCATGTTCTAAATGTCACCAGGTACTGCCAAGTTCTATTTCAAGAAATCCATGAAGGCTGTAGCAATTCACACATCCACAGCAGAGGAATGGGCCTTTTTCCAGTATCCTTTGCTTACACTTACTGTTACTGTTCTTTTAAGTGTTGGCCAATATAAGATAAAATGCTATTTCAATATTATCTATTATTTACTTTGCATTTTTTGATTACCAGTGTATTTCAAATGAATGTTGCCTCTTCTGAGCTGTATCCCTTACCATTTTGTCTTTAGCTGTTCACCGTTGGAGAGTCTCATCCCAGTTCTGAGTTTATACTCAGTTGTAGTGGCTATTTCTCAAACATGCTTTCTGTCTCAAGCATGGCTTATTATCCAACACTGTTTCACTTATGTCATTGCTCTGATTGTTCCAGCATTGTTCTTTGAGAGCTCCTTCAGTTGGCTTCTGTTTCCCTTTGCCGTATCCCTATCATTTGGGGATTTTTTTTAGCACATCCTTTTTTCTTACACTACAAGATGTTCTATGCTTATCTTGTATATTTCCTGTACCAATCTTAGAATCAGCCACTTCTCCAAGGAGCCCTGGTGACTTCTATTGAAAATAGTGGTATGAACCACGATCTGGGAAGGCTAGCTCTGTTCAGTGCTACTGGGGTGTCACTGCTTCTAAGCCTTCTCAGCCGACAGATTAAGGAAACATGTTTAAAACCCCCAAACAAACAAATTTTTCTATGTGTAACCATATATATCTTCATTAAGCTAAACTTCAGTTCATATGGATCTCTTCAACTCTAATCCATAACTACATGGATCATCCTCTCTTTCTTCCCTTGATTATCTGTATCTCCAACTCCAACAATAGATAACCTGGCTCCTGCCATCTGCCAATCATTTACTCAATTGTTCAATTCCATTATATATATGTATTGCTTTCAGAATTATTAACCCGTACCCCCGAGGCAGACAACTTTATCACCTAGAGTAGGGTGCTAAGTAGTTTCTTTAGCCTTTAGCCTCACAGATTATACTCACGTCACAATTTCTCAGGTCAGCAGCTTTTCCCCTCTGTGAAGTTTTTATATGCATTTGTATACAGTTAGACTCTTTAGTCACATTCTACATTCCATTCCGGGATACTCTGACCTCCTAATGATTTTTAACTTGTGTACGCCAAGACTTATTCTTTGTACTGTACAGTGCTGTGAGTTTTGACATGTGTCTGTCATGTACCTGCATTTACCGTATCATATAAAATAGTTTTACCGTGCTAAGAAATCCTCTGAGCTTCACCTGGTAAACTGATCCCTCCCACTTTCCCCCTGGACTCCTTGCAACCACTGATCCGTTTATAATATTTATAGTTTTGTCTTACTCAGAGTGTCATATAACAGGAATCACACAATATGTAGCCTTTTCAGATGGGTTTAACTTAGTAATATGCATTTAAGGTTTATCCATGTATTTTCATAGCTTGATGGCTCATTTTTTTTTTATTAGTGAGCAGTGCTCCATTGTATGGATACACCACAGTTTGCGCATTGACACACTCAGGGACGTGTTGGTTGCTTCAAGTTT